>NC_086043.1:1943146-2585029 GCF_947568885.1 Cydia strobilella | reverse complement strand
TTGCGTATTTATTTTACGCTTGCTATCCCTTCGAATAAGTCTCGAACGTACGCAAATTCATTCACAGTGCGCGCGGTGAAGTTGTGGAACGAGTTGCCCCTGTCGCTCAAACGGTCCCGGTCTGTAGCATCACTCAAAGTTAATCTGAAAAAGCTTTGGCTTTCCCACGAACTGTGATTTGGTTGAGTGCTAATGTATATATTTTATTTATATATATATATATATTTATTTAATATTTATTTAGTACTATATATTTACCTATATGTATGCTAGTACATATTTATTTTATTGCATAATGCAATTGATGTATTTTAGTTATTCGTAGACGTTAATATTGTAGTTTTCCTTTTTAAATATTATTGTACGTTCTGTAAGTTTGTCTATCTATCTAATTCGAATTTTCCACTCATTTACTCTAAGGTTAGCTGGAAGAAATCCCTTATAGGGATAAGCTCGCCTTTGTACCTAAATTTATATGAATTTCATGTTATCAATTTTTGTTTTGTACAATAAAGTGATTTACTACTACTACTACTACTATTTTTGCGGCGGGAGGGTGGGAACATTAATTGCATGTAAAAAATACGCAATTAAGTATAACGGGTTAGCACTGATTGACTATCACGTTACCTCATAATTTTAAAACTAACACGTGACTTAATCGCGTACAAACTTACAAAATGAGTGACAGAGGATTTCGTCTTCGTGGAATCCAGTAATTAGCAAATGTAAGGGGGAAAAAACATCCCGCCACATACCATCGGATGTCGTGAGTGTTGCGTGTAGGCAGTGACAACCCTAGCGTACAAGTTAATAATCAAGATCAAGTGCGGGTAGTTCGCAAAACACGCGCGGCAAGAGGATGTTGATACAATTCCTCGCCAGTCTGCCTGTGACCACGAACGTAACGTCACGTTCGAAACGTCAGGCCATAAATAAACGTAAGTTTGTACGCGATTAAGTCCCGTGCTAGTTTTAAAATTATGAGTGAAAATCGTGTTAATTTAAATCAGTATACCACGTTACCTTTTCGCTAACCAAAGTAATATTTTGGTATTAATTAATATCGATTACCGCAAAGAAACGCCTGATTCTATTATTTTTTTTAAATAATTTAAGCTGATTCTTAAACATTGTCTATAATGTGTGCAACATGGCCTGTGTCTATCTGTGTAAGATACGCGGTGCGTTAGCGTGATGGCAGCTATCATAGGAACTGTCAGTACTCTGTCCAACCTTGTGGCGGGTCTCAGGAGTCCTGCAGCACGCGCCACACGCGCACGTCGCCGCCGCTGCAACACACTCACAGTTAAACTGACATTCGGATTGCGATTACATTAGGGTGGTATTCTGTCAAATGTGTATTTGCATCTCACATTTTGCTTAGTGACAGAGAGAGGTAATGTACATTGGACTAAGATATTAGCAGAGAACGGAATTTTCGCGGCAAAACAAGACTGTCGCAATCTTGCTAGAGTTAGAAACATTTTTTATCGATATCGACAGTGGGTAATGGAAGAAAAAAACGGTCCACCAAATAAAATAAAAAATTTTTATAAGAAAATTTACGTCAGGTTTTAATAAAATTACATTGTATAGAAACAGATGCAATTTCTTCTTCGAAATCTACGTCAGTACACATAGCAGCACAACATTATATTTGGTTGGTGATATTAGTAGATAATTATTAATTTCTCAACCTTCTCTGGGAGTAAACAGTTTCGTTTATCACTATAAAGCCATTTTTATGTATACTATTACATTATGTATACTAATTTTATCTTTTAGTTTTTTTTTAAATGTTGTTTTTATTTGGTTGACTTGTCTTTTTCTTCTATTACACAACAATCGATATCGATAAAAAAATGTTTCTAACTCTAGCAAGATTGCGACAGTCTTATGTTTTGCCGCGAAAATTTCGGGCTCTGTACATGACTGATGATGTTGTGTGTGGCATGTTCCTACGATACAATACCTATAACAACAGAGCTTTACTCAATAGCCTCCGTCCATTGGCATTATCATTGTTAGCGCGATGTAGACATCGCCCCATATGGCATAGCGCCATCTGACGGGCAATTTGATCAACAGTCAACACTACTCACTTCCCGGCCGTATACAGAGTATCCACATGATGCCCGGCCTACAACGCGTGTGACCCGTCTTGTAGAGACTCAGGCGGTTCATGGGTCATACATATTACATAGGGCTCCGCTTTATAGTAGCAAGGTGGTTAAAGACTACTCAATTACTTACTAGTTTCAAACGAACCCCTCACTCAGTACTTAAGGATTCTACGTCAACAATTCATTAGCGCGATGTAGCCCTCGCGCCACCCAGTACAGCGACATCTAGTGGCGAATTAGGTGAACAATACTCACTTCCCGGCAGTGTACAGCGTATCCCCGTGATGGCCAGCCTTCAACGCGTGTGGCGCGTCTTGTAAGGAGGCGGGCGGCGCGGCGGGCCGCAGGGCTCCGCTCCAGAGCCGCAGCGTGGCATGTGAACAATACTCACTTCCCGGCAGTGTACAGCGTATCCCCGTGATGGCCAGCCTTCAACGCGTGTGGCGCGTCTTGTAAGGAGGCGGGCGGCGCGGCGGGCCGCAGGGCTCCGCTCCAGAGCCGCAGCGTGGCATGTGAACAATACTCACTTCCCGGCAGTGTACAGCGTATCCCCGTGATGGCCAGCCTTCAACGCGTGTGGCGCGTCTTGTAAGGAGGCGGGCGGCGCGGCGGGCCGCAGGGCTCCGCTCCAGAGCCGCAGCGTGGCGTGTGAACAATACTCACTTCCCGGCAGTGTACAGCGTATCCCCGTGATGGCCAGCCTTCAACGCGTGTGGCGCGTCTTGTAAGGAGGCGGGCGGCGCGGCGGGCCGCAGGGCTCCGCTCCAGAGCCGCAGCGTGGCGTGTGAACAATACTCACTTCCCGGCAGTGTACAGCGTATCCCCGTGATGGCCAGCCTTCAACGCGTGTGGCGCGTCTTGTAAGGAGGCGGGCGGCGCGGCGGGCCGCAGGGCTCCGCTCCAGAGCCGCAGCGTGGCGTCGCGGCCGCACGACGCCACCAGCGCGTCGCCCGAGCACGACGACCCCACCACGGCCACGCCGGTCACCCAGCCTTTGTGGGCGTTCATCACCGTCTGAGAATAAAAAGGATTCATCATTTCAGATAGGTATACCTTTTTCAAATTGGGACAAGTTTTAGATCTACTTTTTTAACCGACTTCAAGATTTCAAAAGGAGGTTATCAATTCGGTTGTTTTTTTTAAAATGTTTGTTACTCCATAACTCCGTCATTTCTGGACCGATTTTGAAAATTCTTTTTTTGATTGTAAGTATATACATACATATTGGTCCCGTTTCTGCCAAAACGCAGTTCTGATGATGGAATCCATGAGGAATCGAGGGAACTCCTCAAATGTTAAAGGCATACATATAGTGATTTTAGTATTTTCATCAACAAATCAAGCACTTACATTTAAAAAAGTGACATTTGATGAAGTGGAACTGCTGATGATGATCAGAACGGAACTCTTCAATGACGCATAGTTCACGTTTGGCGATTTGTCCTCTTCGTTATGTTTGTTAAGCAAGTTAGGTTTTCAAGAAACATTTTTGTCAAGCTCGAGTTCTGATGATGGGATCCATGAGGAATCGAGGGAACTCCTCAAATGTGAAAGGCATACTTATAGTGATTTTTGTATTTTTATCAACAAATCCAGCATTTCCATTTTTAAAAAGTGACATTTGATGATGTGGAACTGCTGATGATGATCAGAATGGAACTCCTTAATGACGCATAGTTTACGTTTGGCGATTTGTCCTCTTCTTTATGTTTGTTAAGCAACTTAAGTTTTTAAGAGATATTTTTCTCAAGCTCGAGTTCTGATGATGAGACCCACGAGGAACCGAGGGAACTCCTCAAATGTGAAAGGCATATTGTGATTTTTGTATTTTCATTAACAAATCCAGCATTTACAATTAAAAAAGTGACATTTGATGAAGTGGAACTTAAGAATAAGAAGAATAAAGATCATTTATTTTCAACTAAAGGTTACAGACATTCCAGGGGTCTCCGCACTAGGCAGTGCCTGTATCGCGGGGAAGCAATTATAATTTAAATATCAGACTTACAATTAAAAACTATCATTTAGTAAGAAACTACTAACTACAAACTAAGGCTTAATCTAGACACAATATTGAAACTAAATTTTTTAAATATGGCTTCTGTCTCGGCATAATTTTGTGAGTGCAGCAGTTTGAAAAGCAGTTTTTTCGCTTCCATTTGTGTGCAATCCCTGAGGTTACATAGTTTATTTATAGCATTGTATGTAGACGCCCTGATGCGTTCCCCAAAACGTTTGCCAAAAGCTGAATTTACTCTTGGAACGGGTAAATTGAAGACGCGTTTTTGTGATAATATATTATACTCCTTTGATACGTTAGACGATTTATGTGTTTGTAAGCAAATTTTGTGTATAAACAGTTGACGAACAGATAGAACTTTAGCCTGAGCAAAGAGATCAGCAGTTGGAAAACGAAAAGGTTTTTTGAACATTACTTTCAAGACTGAACGCTGCGCTCTTTCAATTTCTAACATGGTAGTCTTTGCTGCACTGCCCCACACTGCAATGCAGTAACAGATTATAGACTGGCACAGTGCGACGTAGACCAGTTTTAGCAAAGATTCATCTGCAGAATGACGAAGTTTCTTAAATATATAAATAGATTTTCTAATTCTACCAGAGAGTTTGTGAATGTGATGTTTAAAGTTTAAGTTTTCATCTACAAACAGGCCAAGGTATTTTATAATGTCAGCGCGCTGGATACTATCACAGTTACAGTTACAGAGATTATCCGGAAACTCAGTACATGAGTGAATCTTTATGGTGGGCTCGAAAGATGGTTTTGTCAAGGCAGTTTTATGAAAACATAAAAATTTAGTTTTGTCACTGTTAATGGTCAGAAGGTTTGCACGAAACCAGTGCGATGCCATTTGCATACCTCTTTCAGTGACAGCAACTAAATTCTCCCAATTAGTATCGTTAAACAGTATGACGGTGTCATCAGCGTAACATATAATCTCAGAATTTGGGATTTTAAGATTAAGAATATCGTTAATATAGATTGTAAAAAGTGTCGGGCCGAGAATGCTACCCTGAGGAACCCTGAACCCGATGTGCTCATAGTCACTGTTAAAAGAACCCACTTTAACGAACTGCCTTCTCCCAGATAGGTAACTTGTGAACCAGGCCAGTGGCACTCCTCGTATGCCTATATTATGTAGTTTCCGGAACAGAATCGTAGAGGACACCGTATCTAAGGCTTTAGCTAGGTCTAAAAAGACCCCAATACATTTTAATTTTTTATCCAAACACGACGATATGAGGTTTGTAAGAACTAAAGTGGCATCTTCCGTGGAACGGTTCCTCCTAAACCCGAATTGTCGGTCAGATAAGAGGTCAAAGTTATCTAAGTATTTCACTAATCGCCTGTTAACAAGCTTTTCTAAAAATTTTGAAAAGGTGCTGAGCAAAGATATGGGCCTATAGTTGCCGGGAATATCTTTTGATGCTGGAACTGCTGATGATGACCAGAATGGAACTCTTCAATGACACATAGTTCACGTTTGGCGATTTGTTATCTTCCTTATGGACCCAGACCCAAACTTGGGGCCGGACTCGGACCCGGGTCTGGACATGGACCCCAACTTGGATCCAGACCCGGACCCGGAAATGCTACTAGAAAAGTGGGTTAGGTTAGGTTAGAACTGTGACCCTTACAGAAACGAAATGCTATCAGAAAAGTAGGTTAGGTTAGAACTGCGAACCTTACAAAAACGAAATGCTTTTTTTTTTATGAAATAGGAGGCAAACGAGCAGACGGATCACCTGATGGTAAGCGATGCCTGATGCTACTAGAAAAGTGGGTGGTTTTACCTCCTTTTCTACATTATTAGGTCATAGTAGCTGAAACTGCAACAGAACTAAGAGAGCTTATAAAACAACTAGACGAAGAAAGCACCAAAGCAGGCTTACAAATGAACACAAATAAAACCAAAATAATGACAAACAGCAAACAAATACAAATAAATATCAACGGCAACAATATAGACTATGTAGACCAATATATATATCTAGGAAAGTTCCCAACAACACACAACGAAGAAGAGGTAGAAAGGAGAGCCAACATAACCTGGAGGAAATTCTGGTCACTGCAAGAAATCCTAAAAGGCAAATACAGCTTAAACCTAAAAAAGATAGTGGCAGATACATGCCTTCTATCGAGCCTGCTCTATGGGTGCCAAACATGGACTTTTACAGATAAAATAAAGAGAGAGATAAGAACCACCCAAAGAGCCATGGAGAGGAGTATGCTCAACATAAAAAAGATACAAAAAATAAAGAGTACATCTATAAGAGAAAAAACAAAGTTACAAGACGCGCTAACTCAAATTAAAATGGCGGTGGGCAGGACACATCGCACGGTACAAAGACCATAGATGGACAATATTGGCAACGAAATGGAAAGGCCCTATTGGCAAAAGGAAAGTAGGAAAGCCATATAAACGATGGCTGGACGACATAAAAGAAACTGCAGGGAAAGACTGGCTAAACAAAGCGGAAGACAGGCAGAAATGGAGAAATTTGGAGGAGGCCTACACCCAAAGAGGGGTCCAAATTAAATAAATAGATAGTAAATAGAATACATAAACCTAACACTAACTAATAACTATAAGAAACTTACTAACCAATACGCTAAAACTTCTAATGTAAAATAATTGTAATTTGGAAATAAAAGGCTTTTTTATTTTATTTTTATTTTTTTTTATCAGAAAAGTAGGTTAGGTTAGAACTGCGAACCTTACAAAAACGAAATGCTTTTTTTTTATGAAATAGGAGGCCTTTTCTACATTATTAGGCAATATTATAATAATTTAGGCAATTAGGCAAAATTAGGCAAAAGATGGATTAGGATAATTAGGCAAAATATGCTGTCTTTTTCATTTTATTGTCTGGAATCTAAGAGTGCACCATCAACAATAAGTAAACTTTCAGCGGCATCCCCCATTGAAGTCGTTTTTTTTTTAAAAAAAATTATGTAATAAGCAAAGCTCTGTTTTTACAAGCTTTTATTTGACTTGCAATGTACCTATGTAAGTAAATATGTATGTAGTTATGTAACTATGTTTGTACGGGTCAAAATTTGCAAGTTAAATTTGACGCACTTTCCAGTTTCCAATGAAACTGAAAATTTGCACACATGTGTAAGTCGGGTGACAATGGAATATTATGGTACCATCGAGCTGATCTGATGATGAAGACAGGAGGTGGTCATAGGAACTCTGTGATAAAACAACGCAACCTAATTGTGTTTGGGGTTTTTGGAATTGTCTCAATGAGTATTAGTTGCATGTGGAAACAAAAGTACAATCAGCGATAAAAGCTTGTACCAAAAATTAAATTTTTGCCAAAAACTTTTTAATTACAATTTTAGAAAAAAAAAAACTAATAAATAAAATAAATAGCAAGTTTTGATCTCTCGCCGTCTTCTGGAACTTCCATAGTACACGTCTAGCGATCAATTTCTAGAGATCTTATCCACAACAATAAGAAAATTTAATATCTAGGAAACATAATAAGCACTCAAAAATTCTAATAATTGCAATTCATACAAAGAAGATTCAAGGTAAGTGCCGGCCAAGAAGAATTTTTGGCTTAGAAATTTGCATCAATGGTTTCAAATGGTTGACAATCATATCTATTTAATCTTTAACTCAGCAGTTTGACAACTGCGATAGCAGACGGCACCCGAACGCAACCCGAAGCGCCATCTGGCGGTACAGTACTGCACTATGTTAACCGTACTGAGCAATGTCAGGGGTGAGAAACTCCTCCTTTCGGGTATTCTCGGCTCCGTTCGGCTCAGCATTGCTCCGAGCAATTATTAAGGTTGGCACAACTTGACGTCCTTTTGCGTGCACGACCACAGATAAGAAAACGACTAGAATTTTGACAACCCTAAATAGCCGAAAGGGATAGTGCCATATATTAGAAAGGGACAGCACGATTCGTCCCTGAACCGCTGTCAAACTTCGGTTTTGTAGGCAGTTTCCTTTCTGTACGGTAGTACTATTATTTATTCTGTGGCAATGTTTTATGATGGAGGATGGCTTACATGTGTGAGCGTGTTGTCAGTGAGACTCCACCGCTTGAGGCTGGAGTCCCGGGACGCGCTGAACAGGGCGGAGCCCGAGAGCGCCAGGGCTTGCACGCCGTCGTAGTGCGGCGGCTCTAGCAGGCGCCGGTTGCATGCCTCCCAGCCTCCTGAAAAAATAATATTATTGTCCGTCGAACCGCATACGTTATAAATTTTTTTTAAAGATAAAGTAAACATAAAAACGTGTCTCAAATTGACCAATAGGGAATTTTACACGAAACTCTGCGCAGGGGGCGCCAACCACAATCTGAGGGTCTATCACAAAACAAGAAAATCGCAATTTCGTTATCTAACATCTCTGTCACTCTTGCTTATTCGAGCGATAAAGAGGCAGATAGCGAAACAAACCGCCTTGGTGCATCAATGTTATATTTTATTATCTCTGAAAACTTGTCAAAAAACTGTTAAAGGCACAGTATGTATACGTTACTCTATGATTTACTAAACTGGCTACTGCTGCACTCTGGTGGCAGAACATTGCAGTAATATCCCCTATTCCATAATTGTATTGACACAGAATGTTGTACCTCTCATCATCACTCTAGAATAAGATAAAGAATGTAGGCATACCCGTGTCTTGTGGGCACATGTCCAGCGTGCGCACGTAGTGGTCCTTGGAGCCCGTGGCCACGAGGTCCGCGGCCCCGGCGCGCGCGCGGCCCAGCGCCAGGCACATCACGGCCGCCGCGTGCCCGCTCCACAGCTTGCACACGCACTCCATCCTACAAACGAAAACACACGATAATTTTTAAGAAAAAACAAACCGACTTCAATGGGGGATGCCGCTGGAAGCATTCTTAGATTCCAGACAATGAAATGAAAAAGACAGCATCTTTTGCCTAATTATGTAGAAAAGGAGGTAAACCGACCCACTTTTCTAGTAGCAATTCGTTTTTGTAAGGGTCGCAGTTTTAACCTAACCTAACCTATTTTTCTGGTAGCATTTCGTTTCTGTAAGGGTCACAGCTCTAACCTAACCTAACCTACTTTTCTGATAGCAGTTCTGTTCTGTGAGAATCGCAGTTCAAAAGCTACCCACCCACCTAACCTACTTTTCTAGTAGCATTTCCGGGTCCGGGTCTGGGTCCGGATCCGAGTCCGGGTCCGTGTCCGGCTGTCCAGGTCCAGGTTTGGGTCAGAGTTCGGTCCGGGTCCGAATTGGGGTCTATGTTCAGACCCGGGTCCGGGTCCGAGTCCGGGTCCAAGTTTGGGTTTGGGTCCATAAGGAAGAGAACAAATCGCCAAACGTGAACTATGTGTCATTGAAGAGTTCCATTCTGATCATCATCAGCAGTTCCACTTCATCAAATGTCACTTTTTAAAATGGAAATGCTGGATTTGTTGATAAAAATACAAAAATCGCTATATGTATGCCTTTCACATTTGAGGAGTTCCCTCGATGCCTCATGGATCCCATCATCAGAACTCGAGCTTGACAAAAATGTTTCTTGAAAACCTAACTTGCTTAACAAACATAACGAAGAGGACAAATCGCCAAACGTGAACTATGCGTCATTGAAAAGTTCCGTTCTGATCATCATCAGCAGTTCCACTTCATCAAATGTCACTTTTTTAAATGTAAGTGCTTGATTTGTTGATGAAAATACTAAAATCACTATATGTATGCCTAACATCTGAGGAGTTCCCTCGATTCCTCATGGATCCCATCATCAGAACTGCTTTTTGACAAAAACGGGACCAATCTGTATGTACTTATAATCAAAAAAAGAATTTTCAAAATCGGTCCAGAAATGACGGAGTTATGGAGTAACAAACATTAAAATATATATATATATATATATATATATATATATTAGGTATATACATATACAACCGAATTGAGAACCTCCTCCTTTGAAATCTTGAAGTCGGTTAAAAATAGGGTAGTTGACACATGCTGAATTAAATAAATTTAGTTGAATAAATAGAAAATGAGCAATTTATCACAATAAATTGCAAACTTACAAAATATATGGGAATAATAAAAAATACAAGACCTCTTAGTTTCGAAAAAAATACTTTTTTTCAACTTTCTAATAGGAAGAAAATAACGATACCATTCGATTCCTTACATTTTATTTAGAAAAATATTGTATAGCAACAATATAATATATACATAAACGCAACATTTCACCGACAAAATCGCAATTTCCTTGTTTTCCATACATCGAAACGGCTTCTAAGCTAAGCTAAGCTAAGCTAATAGAAGTGACACAGTGACGTCACGATGTGTTGCCATTTTGTTAGAGCGTTTGCTCAGTAAAGCGCGGGTGATAGACTTTGACCATCATTTGTGACTTTTGTATTGCTTTAAGACCCATACAAACATTTGATCCTCAAAACAAACCTGATCGACTGATACCATAAATTACCAAAATTTGTCAACTACCCAATTAATCGGTCAAAATGCCTAAAGGTCAGCAATATTTTTATAAGGAAAAGTTTTCAACTCACATGCGCAAATCCCACAATCGAAGTTTGTCCCCGGCTGCGGTGTAGAGACGCCGAGGTGATGCTAGAGCGAGAGCGGTGATGGCCACCTCGCCCGCTACTCCTCTAGCTGCTGGCACTGCACCTACTGCTCCAGATGACCTACAAATAAAGATTTTTAAATCGACACTAGTTATTAAGGAAACATGATTAATTAAATAAATTCATTGCATCAACCAAACAATCAAATAATAGTCATTATAATACCCCTTGAAATAGGTAACTTTACTTATAAATTTGCCGAAAATCTGTGTGTGTCCAAACTCTTACTTCACAGCATCTTCAGCCACACACAGACAGCCTTACTTAATTCTATCACTTCAGTTGTTCATCCCTGATTAGACCACTTGGTACCCAGCTGCTTCGCTTTAAATTGACTCAGGGGCTACATATCACATATAGTGGAATCGGTTTATTATGAAACCGCTTACTATGACGTAATAACTGTGCGAAGTTTGGTTTTCATATAAAATTCTTTGTGACAAAGTCGGATAACCTACCTATAAATCCTATTTTCATGAAATTATGTCCGGTTATACTGACACATTCGCTGGTTTTTGTGGCCCCAATGTCCCTATATCTATCCCAGTGAGAACGTTTGGTGAGCGTGGCGTGTAAGTTGTTTTACTTTTAATTCTCAGTGGCAAGTTGATAATCGGTACAAGGTTAATAAAACTCATCTCTCACAAAGGAATTTGAGATTAATTTGGTAAAATAACAAAAATAAGAAGTTAATCCACTATGCTTTATAAGACATCCGCTTAGTATGACGCAGGGATCGTTACCGGTATAACTTCAAATCAAAATATCACGTAGCATTTGAAATATTTCTTTGATATTGTAGAATGGTATTTAGGTAAGGACAACGAGTTATCAGATTACCTAAATGAAATGGAAAAATATACATACAACAACCGAGATACCGAAATCGAATACCGGTTAATTTGTATGAAAAATATACCGGTATTCGATCCCTGGTATGACGCGTTCACTTTCCGATGTCATTATATGCGGATCGTACTGTAACTCACCACAGGGACCTCCGGTTCGAACGCTATCTTAATTAGTAGCCTCGTGATTAATTCCTTTGTTTTTTGCTCATTAATATTGTTTAAAGTGTAATATCGATAGTTTTATTATACAGTAATCTAATGTGGTAGTGCGCAGTGAATGGAGAATTAATCTCAAAGCGTGTTTAACCACAATTTCGGAGTCAACGGTAGTCCACGTGCTTCTCGTAAAATCCATCTATCGGTTTTACGAGACAACTACAACAACCACCGAACAACGTCGTGCTCTAAGAGCATTTGTTTCTACCCATACATGACATTGGCTACGGGCAATACCGCCCTCAAGTCCATCAAGAAGAAGAAAAAACTCACCACAGCGTATGCACAGGCGTCCGGGTCCTGGTGTCGAACAGCCTGACGGCGGCGCCGGCCGCGCCGAGCACGAGCCGCGAGTCCGCGCCGGCCCCGGCCTCGGCCCCGGCCCCGGCGCCCGCGCCCGCGCCCGCCGCCAGCGCGCTCACGCCGCCGCCGCACCAGCCGCGCCACGACTCCACGCCGCAGCGAAGGTCCCAGCCGCGGATCGTGCGATCTGGCAACATTGCATTCATGTCAAACTCATACCACAATTAGCCTAATGCATGAAGTTTATTTATGAACGAAATATTTTTTATTCGGATGTTTGTTACCGTTACTTACTGCTAGCCTTTCTCCGCAGACGTCTTGTCTGGTTGCCCTTGGCATAGGCCTCTCCCATATTCCTCCACGAGTCCCTGTCCAGAGCCTGTCTTCTCCGGAAGGCTCCAGGTTTGTTACCGTTATCACAGAATAACTAATAGTACTACCGTCATATCATGTTACAAATACATTAACGTTATTAAATTCTCATTTAATTGCTTAAAATAATAAATAACAAGTTTGCCCGCGAAAAGCTAGTGAGCGAAACGTGACGTGACATCACGCGTTCGACAGATTAGTTCACATAAGTGTCATTAGTAGCAAACGTCAGTTGGACCGTCCAACGTGTGACGTCATCACGCTCTGTCGAATTCGCGCCAAAAATTATGAGCGTTTCAACCGCTTTAAATTTTTCAACATTTTAAATAATTCTTAATAAAATAATGTGAAGGTTTACAAAAGTATTTTTATTTTTTCCGGTGTTCAAACGATATAAATTATTTTTACAAAAAAAAATCGTGCATGGAGCTAATTAAATTATTTGTGAGAGTCGGTTCCATTCCAGCCAAAAGTCCCGTCGTCAAACGTCAAGAAGATCGATTTTTAATGAATTATTTATGACAATGTTTTCTTATTGATTGATTCCGAATAAGTTTGATTAAAAACCATATACCTATGATATAATATCGAGAATGCTTACCGACGCCTCCACTATAGAGGATATCGGGTGCTACGGCCAATGAGAGCGCGGCGCCCGCGTGGCCTTCCGCTATGTGAGTGCATTGTAACCACGCACCGGTACCGCCACTGACTCGCTGTAGAAAAATCATATATTAATGTTAATTAATGTGTCATGTATTTAAGATGGTTGTCAACTTAATTTTAGCCGGAAAGCAACACAAGAAAGAATGCTAGAGAAATTAGAAAAGTTGAATATTCAATTTGATGAGGCACAATTAAGAGGCGATAAATATAAAATAGTTCTAGTGAAGGTGCCTCACAGCTTACCCGAGCTAGTCTTGCAGGACAAGGCGACGCAGACTGCGTTTAACTCTCTTTCTTGGCTGTCCTGTCCCATCTTTGATTGTTATCATCGGTCGACAGCCGCACAAACAACGTCGTCGTCCAGTGCGTCGTCTTACCTTATATCTCACCACAGCCTATATCTTTACGAACTTAGTACAAAAGTAGATCAGAGTGGTGTTCGATGCTCACCTTAGGTGCGATTTCCTTGACTGCTCCCATCCCATTTGACGCCGAAACTAGTCGTAGAAACACGTCGTCGTCTCGTGCCCGTCTCGCAGCGCCGGACGACTCGAGCACCTTACATCTCACCACCAACTCTATCTCTACTAAGTTAGTACAAAAGTAAATCAGGGTGGTTTTCAATGCTTACCTTAGGTGCGATCTCCTTGACTGTTCCCATGGGTGCTTCATTTGACACCGGAGCGAGCTGCCACGTTGTCGTCTCGTGCAAGTCTCACAGCAGCAAGCGACGCGAGCACCTTATATCTCACCACCACCATCAAGTTAGTACAAAAGTAAACGAGGGTGATGTTCGACGCTCACCTTAGGTGCGATTTCCTTGACTGTTCCCATGGGTGCTTCATTTGACACCGGAGCGATCTGCCACGTTGTCGTCTCGTGCAAGTCTCACAGCAGCAAGCGACGCGAGCACCTTATATCTCACCACCACCATCAAGTTAGTACAAAAGTAAACGAGGGTGATGTTCGACGCTCACCTTAGGTGCGATTTCCTTGACTGTTCCCATGGGTGCTTCATTTGACACCGGAGCGAGCTGCCACGTTGTCGTCTCGTGCAAGTCTCACAGCAGCAAGCGACGCGAGCACCTTATATCTCACCACCACCATCAAATTAGTACAAAAGTAAACGAGTGTGATGTTCGACGCTCACCTTAGGTGCGATTTCCTTGACTGTTCCCATGGGTGCTTCATTTGACGCCGGAGCGAGCCGTAGGAACACGTCGTCGTCTCGTGCTCGTCTCGTGGCGCCGGGCGACGCGGGCGGCGTGTCGCCGCTCGCCTCTCTGTGTTAGTCGAAGCGTTAGGGAAGCAAGCAAAATGGGGTATGTAAACATGAACACGGGTTTAAAGGGATCTACAGAAGTAACCGTATGATCTGTTCACCGTTTTATGGTCTCGCTCGTCTCATCTGATTCTAAAGTATTCAAGTATTTGGTTTGGTCTGTAGATCCCTTTATACTTAGGAATGCAGTATTTGTATTACTAAGTTTTATAGAATGACATTTTAGACAAGTAAGCAAAACTTTAAGGTAAAGGTAACTTTTACAGAAATGAGTATTCTTAAAGGACAAAAGTCGAGGAAGAACTTGAGTAATAACGATTTTGGCGAAATATGTTAATAATTTATATATTAACCAAATCTAATGTATGAGATGTGTGTATATGAGTCCTGTTTTGATGAAGTACCTAATACCGAATTATTATACATATTGAATGAAATTTAAATTAATAATTTATATGCCAAATATGATCGAATTTGTACTGAATTGATTGTTTTGTGGATCTTAGCCCTAAATCGGACAAATTAATGAAAACATGGGAATGAACACCAAAAGTAGCCATGACATTAAGGGTATGACATGTTATGTAGCTATCTTGGTAACAAAAGCGACACACATGGTATGATTTAACAAAAAAACACATAAATGACTTACCCCCGGACTAATTTTACGTAATTATAATATAGGCGTTTCATTACTTAAGGAAAACTACTAAAATGTTATGTAGAGGCTTTTACTTTTGATATACCTACTCATAGAATGGGATTGGCAACTGTCAAAGGTTTGCAGAGATGGCGCCATCATAGCTTGCCCCTTTTTCTATGAGATTTGGCTTAAGGGCTGGCATCCAGTGCATTAAAAAAACAAAAATTTGACACAATTATCGGGATTGACAGGGCAAGCTATGCTGGCGCCATCTGCTAATTATTTCGACCAGCCAATCCCATTAGAAACGTCTTATTTATATTAAACAAAATGTGCAACCTAATAAAGTGACTATACCTAATTAATACACATACCTATGTAAGTAATATACACACTACGCTACGTGCATGAAAACAATCTAAAGACTGGATTTTTCAATAACAATACAAAAATAGTGCTATTTAAACACAAACTGTGAATAATGTAAGTCTCTCAGTGTATAATATTAAGGTACAAAATCAAGCATGCAAGGATGCGTCATGCAAGATGCAAACAAAAACAAGCTTACTTTAACTGTTTATTGTTTATATATACATACCTACTACAGTTATAGTACACATAGCTACCTCGTTAAAGCTAGGGTTACATTGTGACATTATATACTTCTATAAAGTCAGCTATACACCACAACGATTTAACTATGCAGTCCTTTGCGCAGTTTTGCGTAGTTGTGGATAATCGCACCGATTAGTCGCAACTTTTACGAAATAATCAGTTGTGGTGTAGGCCACACCTTGTACAATACCTATCTCACATCGTAGGCCACACCTTGTACAATACCTATCTTCCATCTGAGAGGATACGTCACACTCCCATATTTAGCATTCACGCTCCGATGAACACAGACAAAGGAAAACTATTTTAATTCGATTATTACGCCTCAATTAACACGAACAAAGAAACATGTATACGTTTCACTAGTATATAAGGCCAACATTTTCCAATAAAGATTCATTCTATACTCAACTCTAGTGTTGTCATTATACGTCCCACACTTCACAGCAACGATTTGCCTTACACACCTTCACAAGACTATGCAAAAGGACTGCACAGTTAAACCCGTATGATTCTGTGCGATTAATCCTTGTGGTGTGTCGCCGGCTTGTTTCCAATGTACAATCTACGCCATTGACTTTATCTAACATGTAATTATAAGAAGAGAAAACGATAGTTCCACATTAGTGAAAATAACTTTCACGATACGATACTGGACGCTGCGTGAGTATTGGATCAAAAATAACTATTTCGAAAAAATATAGCAATTGTGTTGCTACTAAATGAATAAAGCTAAGATTTAAAGGTTTCTCAAAAACATCAATTAATAATGTTAGCTTAGTTACGAGTAGCTAATTCTTATTTTAAATAATTATGATTCGAGTGATTTTTTGTACAATCTTGTCATCATCAATTAAATCTATTAGAACTTTTAGTAAATAGCCATAAATTGAACGATTAATGATCAAAATTTGTAAATTTAAAATGGAAAAATTATCTTATTATCATTTACACTGGCTAATTGTCACCTGTACAAAGTTTTACAGCGAAAATTAATGAAAAGTTAAAGCTTTTAGTATCCTTAATTCTAGCAGGCGTAGATGGAAATTGGCTACTAAACTATATTACAACAAAGAAAATGCAATATTTACGCTTCAAGCTATACAATTCTCCTTTGGGTTGATTAGTAAGACTAATATTAACATATCTGCAAAATACGTTGCCTGCACATTACACTGGTTCCCATCTTATTTTGGTAAAAACATGAATGAATAATATAGCCAAGGTACTTCATGTAGGAGAGATGGTAGGAGGTACGAAAATCACCCTCACATACGGGTAAAAAGGGATGGAGTTAAGAATTATTTATTTATAATATAATGGCACTGACAGTTTAAGGTACAACATACCGTTGTATGCGTGGCCTCTTCTTACGGTGCTTTACGTCCCAGACATTAGTCATTGTTTTAAAAACATAAATTACCTTTATTCTCTCTTTTAGACTAGTATAAACGATTACAATTTATTTTATATTATATAAACCCCTCTCTCCAAAAACAAATTAATTTAACTGTCTACCTTGAAAAGAGACTTTAGTCATAATATCTATCGCTCTAATTTTTTATTATTCTAATATGTACACCCACCATGTATTACCCTACGTATTAGACAAATAAACTTGAATCACGGACCAGTTGTGAGGTTACAGATGTACTGAAATAGTTATTTACGATACAAGTGCGGAAAAGAGGAAATTCGAAACGAGTGGCGATAAATTAAAACACGACCGCAGGGAGTGTTTTAAATCGACACGAGTTGCGAATTACCTATTCGCACGTGTATCGTACAACGTTTTACAGTACATATGGCCCTTTAAACTTTCGACATATGCACGAAAAGTGCTATTTGACGCACTAGTGCGAGAAAGTAGCACCATATGTACTGTAAAATCTTTTACCATCGTATTTTCACGGAAACGCACGGACGTGTTATGCTTTTTCAGTCAGTCTCAGTACTGATACTGAGGTTGACTGAAGTAGCATGACAAATACGAACGTTTCCGAGAAAAAACGATGACAAAAACTTGTTCACTACATCTGTAAGTGAATTATTTTACACCAAACAGAAATAAGTGTGTGTAAGCAACGTCATGCAGCGCGGTTAACACATATGTACATTTTGCTACGTGCGTCTTCTGTGCCGGTCCTCAGTCCTCGACTATGTTCAGGTCGGTCAGCAGGCTGCAAGCAAGCACACGCTTGAGCCCCGTGCCAACTTCACCCAGTTTACCCGACCACCACGGTAACATACGATCGTGCGTTCAAAGTATGGTGGTTAAAATTGAGTATACCTACATATATACACAAATTAATTTTATAAGAAGACTTAGAAACATACTGTTTGTTACTTAAATTATTGAACGCACGATCGTGATATATTGTATTGTAACCCAAACCTCGGTTCAAGCGAAAGTGCTGAGGTACCTATTTGAAATACGAAAACAGACCAATAATTATTCTCGAAAAATGTTTACATAATTCAATTAAATGACTTAGAATCTACTAGAAACTAAAAAATCTTCTAAAGTTTATTCCTTATGGATCTTAAAAGTAGGTACCTATTTACAGTTGATGTCAAAGATGTGTTTACATTTTTCGCCTTATTACAAAGAGTAAGGGTCTCCCTACATATATCTTACGCGGATTCGGCAAAAGCCGATAGAAAAAACCTTTATGTCTGCGCAATAAGGGCGAAAAAGTCGTCATTCGGCTCGGCTCGCGTCGGCCGGCGCCTGCCGACGCGCCGACGCCTTTTTCGCTCTTATTGTGTAGTAATAAAGGTTTTTTTTCTATCGGCTTAGCCGATTCCGCGTCGAAATATTTGGGGAGACCGTAAGAGACAAAAGTCTTTAACGACGACTGAAAAATCAAAGATCCCCAAATATTTATATACTTATTTATTTAATTATTTTATAAGTACCAGAAAATAAAAAGATCTTCCTTTCAATTTTAAAATGTTGATCTGTGTATAAGTCGGTAGTTTTCGTTGTTCCTAGAGTACATCTCAGCACTTCTAATTTTAGAGTGAATTTATACTTTGACTTCTAGCATTTTTTTTTACTAGCTCTAGCTTCAGCATCGGAAAAGTGTCATCCTTGTGTGAATATAAATACTTTAAACACTATTCGCCAGTTATGTCTTCATGTCATTTCTTTTTGCAATATTATAAACATAACCTCATAAGTGGGCCAATTTATTTTAACAGCATTTAATTTAATTTGGATATTTTTATGTTATGTTATTTCTACTAAGAATCACAAGCTCTTTCGAGCCTAATAGGAGAAAAAAGTGCGTTAATTTATTTTACAGTACATATGGTGCTACTTTTTCGCACTAGTGCGGGAATGAGCACTTTTCGTGCATATGTCGAAAGTTTAAAGAGCCATATGTACTGTAAAACGTTGTAAGATACACGTGCGAAAAGGTAATTCGCAACTCGTGTCGATTTAAAACACTCCCTGCGGTCGTGTTTTAATTTATCGCCACTCGTTTCGAATTTCCTCTTTTCCGCACTTGTATCGTAAATAACTATTCCATTCCGCTACCACTTTTTGTAAACTGCTTAACGTTAACGGGATGGAAAGAACAAAACATGTAGACATGGATATTTAGGGACACTTTTTTCCTATTAGGATCAAAAGAGCTCGTGATACTGAGTAAAAATAACATTAAAAAACCGGCCAAGTGCGAGTCGGACTCGCGCACGAAGGGTTCCGTACCATTACGAAAAAAAAACAGCAAAAAAATCACGTTTGTTGTATGGGAGCCCCATTTAAATATTTATATTATTCTGTTTTTAGTATTTGTTGTTATAGCGGCAACAGAAATACATCATCTGTGAAAATTTCAACTGTCTAGCTATCACGGTTCATGAGATACAGCCTGGTGACAGACAGACGGACAGCGGAGTCTTAGTAATAGGGTTTTCTTTAATATATGACATCTTTTACAGTTTTTAATAATAGTACAACTTTAAATACTAGTATAATGACTCAAATCTTTCTCATTGCCGACTCTAATAGCATAAGTAAATTCCAATAATAATGCTTTATATAGGTAGATATACGTATGTATTGTTAGTACTTTTACTAAACAATATTTTCGATAATTCATGCTCATAAGCAAGATATGTATTATTCTACAATGTATATGATAAAAGAAATGTTAATGTTTTAAAAAGTCTTGACATAAAAACATACGAGGCGCATGTAGAAATCGGCACCCATATTACATTACATAGCTCATATACCCAAGCAGTGTATCATGCACACAGGTGTCCGAGAGACAGACTAACATGCATACTACATGACCAGCAATAAGGTACAATCAGTATCATATCCCCTCGGGCGGCAAGCTACCTCGAATGGGACGCTCTCTGACAACCGCGCGTGCGGCGGGCCGCCATTAATAATATCATAGAGTAACTTATACTAGAGCGGTACTGTCATAGTAAATTTTGTAACCCCAGTAAATTCACTGCCATCTGTCAACACACTTTAAAACTAAAAATGAAGATTTATAAAAATACGATAGAATGTATTTAAATATAGATAAATGATTTTTTTTTATTTGCATTAATAATTTTTATGATTTTGACCCATGTTCTTTCACTGATATGCGTTAAAATTGTTAAATAACAAACGAAACCGTCAACGCCATCTATACGACTGTAGGCCAAAACTAGTAGCGCCCTCTGAACGAGAATCAAATTTTCTTGATTTTCGAGGCACGTTTTTTCCTTAGACTGTATCCATCTATTACGGAGTTATCTTTGATAATATGGAAAACACGTGCCCTGGCGACTGCGCGCCGCACGGCGCGAAAATTCAAAATATTTCTTTGCCGCTCGAGGGGATATATATAGTGACGGCCAACGTGGCCAAATAGATCGTAACACACCTCTGTTACGTTACCATCATAGAAATAATAATAAACGTTTATTTATTTAGATAACAAGATCCATTTTGTTAGTATTCTACAAACTAAAACCTAAAAACTATGTTAGTATGTGTTGTTATGTAATAACAAAGAGGATATAATAAGATAGAGCGGTACTGTCATAGTAAATTTTGTAATCACTGTAAACTCATCTATCGACACACTTTAAAACTAAAAATGAAAATTTATAAAAATACGTTAAAATGTATTTAAATATGGATAAATATTTTTTTTTATTTGCATTAATTATTTTTATATGATTTTGACCCATGTTCTTTCACTGATATGCGTTAAAATTATAAATAACAAACGAAACCTTCAACGCCCTCTATACAAGAGTAGGCCAAAACTAGTGGCGTCATCTGATCGAGAATCAAATTTTCTTGATTTTCGAGGCACATTTTTTCCTTAGACTGTATCCATCTATTACGGAGTTATATCTATCTTTGGTAATAATGATGTGTTCCGATATATTTGGCGACTTTGGCCGTCACTATCAATTTGATGCTTACTGTACACATATAATACAAACTTGGTAACTATCGCAGTAAATTGTCGTGTTTGTGAACTATCATTCCAATATAGCCATTTAGTGTTAGAAAGTGACGTTTTTGTCAAGAACATTAAAATGTGTAGGTATTATTCGGTAGCTAAATTAGCTCCATGCATGAATTTATTTTTATTTTTGGATTCATAATTTATATAGTTGGAAATGATAAAAATACTTTTGTAAACCTTAACATTATTTTATTAAAAAATATTTAAAATGTTGAAAATTTTTGAGCGGTTGAAACGCTCATAATTTTTGGCGCGAATTCGACCGAGCGTGATGACGTCACACGTCAATGACACTAATCTGTCGAACGCGTGACGTCACGTGGCGTTTCGAGCGTTTCGCTCACTAGCTTTTCGCGGGCAAATTTTTTGTGCTTTTTATTTATAATTTTAAGTAATTAAATGGTAATTTAAAAACGGAAATGCATTTGTAACATGATATAACGGTAACAAACATCCGAATAAAACATATTTCGTTCAAATATAAACTTCATGCATGAGGCTAATTGTTAATATTAAGGTTTGACAATTTATTTTGATCATAACTTTAGTTATACTACAAAAAGTTGGCTATTAAAAACACGTCATATTCTTTTGTCTCGTTATTATTTCTATAAAATTGCTAAATATAGTACATAGAACAAAAGTATACCTAGTAGTATTTTAAAGAAGTACGCAACAGTTACCAAGCGACATGTTCCTGCTATATTTTAAGCCCTTTTCGCACTTTGCCCAACATTGCAAATTGTAACAGCAAAACATCATTAAACTAAATTTAGGTTTAATTTAAACTAACGTGTTTTTAGTCACTCGCGCGACATGTTTCCCCCAACCGGCTCTCTCAGCGCGCGCGCAGTGTGCGACGCGGCGCGCAGCAGTACGCGAAGCACGGCCGTCGTGAACGCTGCTCGCACGGTTAGTGCTTGAGAAAGGAGACCTAGGCTCTCGGAAACATGTCGCGCGAGTGACTAAAAACACCGTAATTTAAACCGTAAATTTAGTTTAATGTTAGTATGTCTCACGATAGTTAAAATTCGATTGTATTATAATATTAATTTGCAATAAAGTTCACCAATGTTAAGCTGTAGACAATAGTACTGAAATGCTTGGCGTTACAGTTGGCAAAGTGGACCAAATTAATTTTATGAATCGTTTCATTCCGTAGCTTAATTCTTCTATAGAACTGGAATAGCCAATATAAAAAAATGATATTAATATTTACCATCGCGTAATTTGATCTATTTCTATATCCATCCATTGTTCAAGTAGACAAAATAATACTAACACGCGTATTAAAATTATGTAACAGTGAATAAGATGGCGTTGTAGTGCACCATACGTTTTGTAATTAATGAACTGTAATGTCGGCTGTATACATTCGTCGAGAGCCTTTCGCAGTCTCGGCACCGCTCCGATCCAATCGGAAAAGTGCGAGACGAGACAAGGACGAGCGAGACAAGAAGAGAGCAGCATGTACACACTCGTTCCCGGCCTGTCTCGGGGTCTCTCGACGAGTGTGTACATACAATATTAGCGCTCGACAATCTCATTATCAACTTTAGCTGCGAAAATAGCGGATTATTTCGTCGTCTTACTTTACGCGTCTTAGCATTCCGATGTCTATGATAAGAACGAATTAAAATACCAAATAAAAAATACACAGCCAAATATAACAGCCACTGCAGTTCCATAACAAAATTGCGCTACGAGAGTTACAATAAAAAATACGATACGTACAATGACGCCGGCTTGGCTAAGCTGTGCTGCCTCCTGATTGGACGAGGGCTCTCGGGGGGCGGGGCCCGCCGTGACGTGAGCGGCGACGCGATTGGCTGCAGCCCTCTGGAAATGTGCGTGACGTCACAGTGTGTGGACAGAGAACGTTTATGCGAAAGTGGAACGTATACACATATAAATGTGGTTCAATTTTAAACTTATGTACTAACCTACTAACAAATATTTTAAAAGACGATTATGTCTGTGTACACTAAACAATTAAGACAGTAGATACAATTAATTGACACAAACTAGGTGGTCTAAAAATGCCATAATTGAAAATACAAATAGTGCTTGACATTGAAATTTAAGCTTTAAATTCATGGCGTAAAGATACAGTTTACCTTAAAGTGGCACGCTTCGGACGCGATTCATTTGCAATTGTATCGCTGCGTAAAATATTTTATACTGTATTATTATTATTATTTTTAACCTCGTGAGTCTAATTATACATTTAAATGTACATATCCATTGCAATCTAATTTGACCCTTTTGATGAAACAAATAGAGTAGCATTTCTTTTGTTTCACTGCGTTGTAAAACAAACGAAATTCGTTCCAATTTACTTATAGAACAAGGTTCAAATTAAAACAAAACTAAATGATGAGTCTTACGAGGTTAAGTCATGATGGGATTTTATAATACTTTCGATCAATGTATGTATATGATATAAAGAATAGTAGATTTTCCTGTCGTGTAACTCCATAAGATGTAATTTAAGTCAAGATGACGCACTGGGTTCCGTTATAGAGCCTTAGGGCTCGATCGATAAATGTACCTGTATGGTAACGTTGTAAAATCGACTCTAAATAGTTAGACATAAAGTGCAATTTACCTCAAGCTGCCCGGCGCACTAGGGACGCGACTTAGCGGTACGGGCTTTGGGGACACAGGCTCGTATAACGATTGTGTCATGACGTCTAATTCAGTGTTTTCACTGCCATATACGCCTAGGTCTCGAAGACGCACTGATCCTCGGCGGACTCTGTTAGAAAAAGGAATAGTTTAAATTTGTTTTAGATTCCACATTGCATAAATAATAAAAAAAAAGGTTTACAAATATTATTGTCTGCGTATATGATTGTAACGCCTGGCGGCTATGGGGCAAACCCAACTACTATTATCTGTGGACATTTTAAACAAATTACAGTTTTGTACAATTGCAAATACGGTAGGGTTGTTTCCACATGTTGAATCTTATAACTAAATCTAACTAAATAGATAGAAAATGAGCAATTTATCACAATAAATTGGAAACATAAAAAATATATGGGAATAATAAATAAATACTTATGAAATAAAACTATAAAAACGAATTATATCGCGTATATTGAATTTATAATACATCCCGACGTTTCGAACCCTTTACAGCGTTCGTGGTCAACGGGTGACTGAGGAAAAATTACAAAGTGCAAAAATACCCACATACCAAAAGTAGTTTTCATAGTTTTATTTCATGAGTAACTATCGCGGTAACCGAAGACAATATTAAATAAATACTTGTTTTAAAAAAAAACTTCCAAATAGGAAAAAAATAATGGTACGATTCGATTTCTTACATTTAATTAAAAAATATATTATATGGCAACAATATACATAAACGCAATATTTCACCGACAAAATCACAATTTCCTTATTTTCCACGGCTTCTAAGCAATAGCGACGTTATATGTTGACGTCACGATGTAATGCCAATTTGTTAGAAGCGTTTCGTCAGTAAAGTGCGGGTGCCAGACTTTGACCATCATTTGTCATTTTGTTATTGCTTTAAGACAATGGGTCCCATACAGACATTTGATCCTCAAAACAAACTGGATCGACTAATACCATTAATAAAAATTTGTGGAATGTTATTATATCTTCTTCTTTGTCCAGCCCATTTCCCAGGTTAGGTTAGGGGTCGGGCCTCCTCGTACGTCGGCGCCAGGACAATCTATCCTGGGTTGTCTGTGTTGTCAGGTTTTGTGTCCTCATCTCTTTTTCGACATTGGACCACCAGGTTGCTGGTCTTCTGCCTCTTCCCCTGGGGTTGCTTGGGATGTTCATAGCCTTCCTTACTGTGTAGTTTTCGTCCCTTCGCATAACGTGCCCATACCACCTCAATCTACTCTCTTTGAGTTTTTCGGTAATAGGCGCTACCTTGAACGAGCCGCGTACATGTTCATTGCGAACCTTATCTTATATGTTATTATATAAGGTCCCATAATAAAAGTAGCTCAGTTTAGCGAGTAGTATCGAGCCCTGAATTAAAAGCCCCATGGTCAGAGACATACTGTATAAGCTCGTATTATTATAGTGCGCGAGCGGTTCGCGAATGGCGAACGAGCGTTGTTCGTTCTGGACACACCTTTTTGTATAAGTACCAACATGTTTATACACTACAGATACTTACGTGTTACGCTGGAAAGGCGAATTCCTATTATCATCTGGCGGCGACGCGGGCGCCGTGTGAGACTCCCGCGCACCGTTCGTGGTCACCACCGGCCGCTCGAGGAACGAACTGCAAGAGTATGTTAAAAGTTGACTACAAACTAATACAAAGAAAATTGTTTAATAATAAACAGGAACACGTACATTATCAGGCCCTTGAACAATACTCAATAGGGAATATTACGCGAAACTCTGCGTAGGTGGCGCCACTACCACAATCGCGAAACAAGAAAATCGAAATTCGAGCGATAAAGAGGCAGATGGCGAAATTTCGGGTTCGCGTTTCCCGGTAGGTCCTCTGTAAACAAACCGCCTTGATGCATCAATGTCATATTTTATTATCCCCGAAAACTTGTCAAAAACCTGTTAAAGGCACAGTATGTATAAGTTACTCTATGGTTTATTAAAAAGTCTAGTACTGCACTCTGGTGGCAGAACATTGCAGTAATATCCCCTATTAAAATTATATTGAAATTTTTTTTTGTACCCGCAAAAATGCCTTTCTTTTCGATTCACTACGTCCATTATACCTGTGTTATAATCATCCGCATCGCTTTGGACAGCGGACACATACGTTGACTCGAATATAACCAGCCTAAACGTACAGAGACGAGCCTTAATATTATGGCCTTTAGAGCGTTTTCACATTGTCCGATCCGATATCGGATGTAGGATTCTACATCCGCGTAGTCAGGCCGCGGGGGCGCGCTCGGACGCCGTCTTTAGCGGTCACGCACACTACAACAAGCTATATAACAGCTGACGGGGGGCTCCGATATGGCTGAATTTATGGGAAGCGCCTTTCCGATATCGGATGTCGGAAGGCGCCTATGACGAAAACAGCTGCAGGAAAGTGCCACTGGCATTAAGTCCGGCTTTTTTGCGTCATTTATCGTTTTAGGGTTCCGTACCCAAAGGGTAAAAACGGGACCCTATTACTAAGACTCCGCTGTCCGTCTGTCTGTCACCAGGCTGTATCTCACGAACCGTGATAGCTAGACAGTTGAAATTTTCACAGATGATGTATTTCTGTTGCCGCTATAACAGCAAATACTAAAAACAGAATAAAATAAATATTTAAGTGGGGCTTCCATACAATAAACGTGATTTTTTCGCTGCTTTTTGCGTAATGGTACAGAACCCTTCGTGTGCGAGTCCGACTCGCACTTGGCCGGTTTTTTTTTTAGTAATAATTATTTAGTAAATGCATAAATAATTACAGAGAAACACATATATCTTACATTTTACTTCCTTCCGACATCCGATATCGGATCGGACATTGTGAAAACGCTCTAACTCATACACTCACCCGTCCACTGGCGACACGGATCTTGTGCTAGTGCCGGAGGACACGCGGGCCAGCATGGCAGCAAGCGCGCCGGCCCCCATGCCCCACGGGTTCAGGTTCTGGTCGCCGACCGCCCGCATCGCTGCTGCCGCTCGCTCTGCGCTTTCTTCCATCTGCAAAAAGAACATCAAAGTTCTTTACGAAACATTTTTTTTTTTAGTCTACTTTGGTGTCCCACTGCTGGGCAAAGGCCTCCCCTCGTTTTCTCCACTCGACCCTGTCATCGGCATTTTCTCACCATTTGGGGTAGAATGCGTCCAAGTCGTCCCGCCATCTCCTTTTTGGTCTGCCTGAACCCCGGCCTGCACCGTCTATGGTGCTCCGTGGGTCCCACTCAATAACCATTTTGGCCCACCTTTCCGGGTGCATGCGACAGACATGTCCTGCCCAGTCCCACTTAAGCTTAGCGGTCTTGACGCCTACGCATCTGCAACTCTAGTTCAGGAGCGTAGTTCCGTGTTTCTGATTCGATCAGTTCTACGAACACCTAATATACTACGCTCCATAGCTCGCTGGCAAACCTTGAAACTCAAGTTTTACGAAACATTATTATCACAAAAACAAATTGAAAGTTCACTCATAAGAGCCGTTACGCTCTGTCGATTTGGTCTCTCGGCGACCAAAACATAGGCAACTAAAGCTCTAAAAGTCCTAATTTCATAAGGACTCAATTGGTGCGAAACTTTGTATGCGTGTTTTGGTATATTGCGGTATTTGATGGATCGATTGAATAGGCTAAATGACAAGTTTTTATTAAGGTGCATTGAGTTCAGCCAGCAGTTTAAAAAAAAAACGCATTTTTTAGATCACAATACGGCTGTCCCTTTCTAATGTATGGCACTATCCCTTTCGGCTATTTAGGATTGTCAAAATTAGAGTCATTATCTTATTTGTGGCACGCAAACGGACGTCAAGTTTTGCCAACCCTAATAATTGCTCGGAGCAACGCTGAGCCGAACGGAACCGAGAATGCCCGAAAGGAGGAGTGTCGCCTAGGGAATGAAAACCGGTTTTAATTGCATGGAAAACCGGTTATTAACCGAAATTTCTTACAAATAAAAACCGGTTTGCATTCCCTAGTGTCGCCGCACTGCCTAGACCGGTACAGCGACATCTAGCGGACAAACGAGTGAGCTTTACTTCACGAACGCCTTCTCAGGAATTCGACTTTATTGCCTAAACAGTAGGGTTTCAACTTGCCTGTGCGACTTGTGCTCTTGCATCGGCTAGCGCCTGCTGGTGGCGGGTGGTGTCGTGCGCGTACTGGAGCGCCAGGCCCGCCAACCGCGAGAGCGCGTAGCGGCCCGCTTCCGCGCAATCGATCTGTTCTAGTAGGCGGGGGAGCTCGTTCTCGTCGTTTTCTTCCTGTGAAAAATAATTTCAGTAGTAAATTTGCCAACAGTAACTTAATTTAGCGTATCAGCAATAGCACGCTTCAAATACTCAAGTGAAGGTCCATCTCCTTCCTGATTGGCCCGCTCCCGTTGTTAAAGGTGCCTTTCCAGTGCGCTCTCAAGGTCGCCGAGGGCTGTGCGTGTTGTGACTTAAACCTACAGATAAAAGGTTTAAAATCCTTTACACTTACTTGTATCTGCATGATCCCATGACGTATCAGCTATGGCGCCCTTCAGATACTCCAGTAAAGGTCCATCTCCTGATCGGTCCGTTCTCTTTGTTTAAGGTGCATTTCCAACGCGCTCTCAAGGTCAAATGTGATGTGACTTATCCCTATAGTAACAAAGTTCAAAATCTTTAACACATACCTCTATCTGCATGATCTGATGATGCGTATCAGCTATGGCTCCCTTCAAATACTCCAACAAGGGTCCGTCTCCCTCCTGATTGGCCCGTTCCCGTTGCTTAAGGTGCCTCTCCAGCGCGCTCTCAAGGTCGCCGAGGGTGGAGCGCGCGGCGCAGGCGCGGGAGAGCCAGGCCTCGAGCCGGGCCCAGGCCTCGCGGTAGGAGGTGCGCGAGCGGTTGCCTGGAGGAAATAGACTTCATTATTGGTGGCCGCCGTCGCCGTGTTCATTTATTACAGCCTCCTAGTTAGGGTTCCGTACCCAAAGGGTAAAAAACCGGCCAAGTGCGAGTCGGGCTCACGCACGAAGGGTTTTGTACCATTGCGCAAAAAAAAGGCAAAAAAATCACGTTTGTTGTATGGGAGCCCCACTTAAATATTCATTTTATTCTGTTATTTATTAGTATTTGTTGTTATAGCGGCAACAGAAACAATACATCATCTGTGAAAATTTCAACTGTCTACTATACTATACTAAGGTTACGCACTAACGCAGCCACATATGTGAACAGAGCGAATGGATGGCTAAGGAATCAATATGACCTCGGTCTCTTTAAAACAAGAGTGAATAGGCTGTTACTGAACCGGTGAGCTCCATCTTAGGCCCTGTCTTCACTTTCCATCAGGTGTGACTAGGGCCAATCGCCGATCAGATTATAATAATAAAATAAAAAAAATACAAATGATACCTGATAAGGATAATTTGGGAGTAACTAAAATACAAATTAACTCAGCAATATAATGAAGACTAAGGTAAGAAAAAAAAGAATAAAAGATAAGAGTCCCTCTTAGTTCCGTTGCACCAAACCGTCTATCACCTTCGCGTTCGCTAAATTTTATGGCATGAGAAGTTTCATAGATCTCTATTGCGTGACGTTAATCAGTCTGTTAACTGTAGTTGGTGTAACTGGCCCTTAGTATTTTCTACAAGAAATAAGATACATTAATAAATGTAAAAGCGTACCGCGAAGTCTTCCCGCTGCTCGGCTGCTAAGCTTGTCGCGATGGCCCCGTCGGAGTATTGATACCTCTTCTTGCTTCCGTTTTAATACCTACAAAATCAAAAATATATTAAAACTCGATCAGTTCTCTGGTACACCTGATACTTATTAAATATGCATTCATCTGTAAAAAACCCGTCTCTCATAAAAAAACCCGGCCAAGTGCGAGTCGGACTCGCGCACGAAAGGTTCCGTACCATTACGCAAAAAATCACGTTTGTTGTACGAGAGCCCCACTTAAATATTAATTTTATTATGTTTTTAGAATTTATTGTTATAGCGGCAACCGAAATACATCATCTGTGAAAATTTCAAACTGTCTAGCTATCACGGTTGATGAGATACTGGTGACAGACGAACAGATAGACAGACAGACGGACAGCGGAGTCTTAGTAATAGGGTCCCGTTTTTACCCTTTGGGTACGGAACCCTAAAATCCACTGATGAACCCAGGTCAAAATATTTTTACATTATGTATTAAGTAGGTGTATTTACTGTAACGTCACATGTTGGGTGTAACAAATCTTTTTGACGTTTTTAAGATCTGGACTGACTGTTTCGGAAACTGGCTTATTAGAACACATTGTAGTGCTTATATTGTTATTTTATACACAAAACATAATCCAGAGTTTTATCTACAAATAATAATTTCATTCACCTGTTCCTTTAATTTTGTTTCAGCTTCTAGAGACCTAATGATATTGGCATTCTTGCGAGATTCTTTCCGTAGTTGCGCCACCTGGTAACAGACACCAATTTAGTTAAAATGCATGATGGTAAACTAAAAACCATCATTTCATAAATCGTCAGATGACAGCCAAAGCGAATGACAAAAAAATAATAACTACAGGACGTACATATATTTAAAAAAGAACTTTTCAAATTCCTAGTAAATTAAGCATTACTCCATAAAAGAATACCTAGATGACTACGACATATGACATAAACATTAATTATAATATTTATAACCATTTTTTTTTTTTTTTTTTAATTTATTTTCAAAAAAGTATAACACATTTTAAACTTATACAAGTTTCGCCAAACTTGCGTTTAACGGCGAAATGGTGCACTCATTTTCAATGTTAGTACCTTAATCTAAATTTAATGATTAACTTATATTACTAAGGTTAATACTTTTATATAACATTAACAAAGTGTAAGTTGTAGGTTTAAGAATTTATTGGTAGTTTTACATGTATGTAAAATGTATTATTTTGGTGCAATAATGGATATTTATTTATATACAATATTTACCTATCTTATATATTTAGTCATGCGTTGTACCCAATAGCAACTTCTTAATTTTTGATTTAAAGATGTTTTTACTAGCACACTCGTCTTCTATTGATAAATTGTTCATTATTCGCGGTGTGATATACTTGCGCGTCCTTGACTCTGTCATGACTGATGATATATTTTAATTGTGTTTGAACTGTATATTAATAAAATTGTATTTTAATTTTAAATGTAATTTAATGCTAATTTTAATTGTAATTTATTTATTTTATAAGATAACATTATGTGCATTTCAATATTATTTAGATTCTCGTTCTCTTTGACATTTGTATGCCAACCGGCAAAACATAGTGTTCAATGTACACCTAAGACCCATGTATACCTATGTTTTACAAATAAAGCATTCTGATTCTGATTCTGAATAATTCAGCAAAAATTAACCTTATTTTGGTACAAATAGGGTTCACTATGGATGGTCAGGGTTAACTTGTGATAGTCAGTTTTGGTTGTCACCATGTCACCTGACGAAATAAAGATCTTTGATTTGTATTAAGAGCCCACCAACGTGCTCACTCACTAGCGCCACTGCTAAATAATTGTATTCAAATTTAACGATAGATATTTAAAAAACCGGCCAAGTGCGAGTCGGACTCGCGTATCGAGGGTTCCGTACTTTTTAGTATTTGTTGTTATAGCGGCAACAGAAATACACCATCTGTGAAAATTTCAACTGTCTAGCTATCACGGTTCATGAGATACAGCCTGGTGACAGACAGACGGACAGCGGAGTCTTAGTAATAGGGTCCCGTTTTTACCCTTTGGGTACGGAACCCTAAAAAGGGGGCCGCTACGTACTGTATTTTGTATTTAGGTACCTTTTGAATATCCTTCTTCCTTCTTCCTCGCGTTATCCGTCCGTTTTTGTTTTGAGTTCATAGATCGACGAATCCAGCAACGTAAAATCTAGTTTGATGTATTAAAAAGGTACTTAAATACAAAATACAGTACGTAGCGGTCCCCTTTTTTAAATATTTTTCGTTAAATTAATATAATCACAATTATTTAACAGTGGCGCTAGTGAGCACGTTGATGGGCTCTTAAGTAATATTAGTTTTATTTCTACCTCTTTGGCTCTTGCCGCTTCGGCCTGTTGATGTCGTTTGGCCTCCTCGCGCATGCGTTGGATCAATTTCACCTTTAAAAATAATCACAGTTAAAAAATAATCTAAGTAAAGCATTGTCTTATTCTTACATTCATTTTGATATTCATATTAATTTTTACATTACATTTGCGAACATTCGTAAATAGGGAATATTACGCGAAACTCTGCGCAGGGGGCGCCACTAACACAATCTGAGGGTCTATCGCGAAATAAGAAAATCGAAATTTCATTATGTAATATCTCTGTCACTCTTGCATATTCGAGCGATAAAGAGGCAGGTAGCGAAATTTCGGATTCGCGTTTGCCGGTAGATCCTCTGTAAAAAAACCGCCTTGATGCATCAATGTCATATTTTTTAATCTCTGAAAACTTGTCAAGAACCTGTTAAAGTTACAGTATGTATAAGTTACTCTATGGTTTACTTAACGGGCTAGTGCTGCACTCTGGTGGCAGAACATTTCGGCCTATTGTTCGAAGGTTTGCACGCACGTGATGCTGCGTAGCAGTTTGTTATTGCGATATGCCAAACGAAAATTCCGTGACGCCCGTGAGTTTTGCGTAATATTCCCTACTAGTTTTTGCCCGCGACTTTGTCTGCGTGGACTTAGTAACAGCAGCTAAAGTGTGTATAGCGCCTGGAAAAATTCTCGTAGCAATCATTCAATTTGAGCACATTATGCACACAATTTAGCAGGCACTTCATTAATTATCTCAATTCCATCCCGCTTTTTACTTTCTTAAGGGATGATTTTCGGGATAAAAACTATCCTGTGTCCTTCTCAAGGACTTAACCTATCTCTATGCAATATTTCATCTAAATCGGTTCAGCGGTTTAAGCGTGAAGAGGGAACACACAGACAGACAGACTTTCGCATTTATAATATTAGTATGGATTGAATATATTGATCTTGTACCTTATCGCGTTTCATGGAATGCAGCTCGTTTTTCAACGTTAATATCTGCTGTGCAGTCTGTCTTTGTGATCGTTGCAACCTTGTATGTTCTCTGGCCGCAGTTTGAAGACGTTTCAGTTCACGGGACATGCCACTGAGGCGTCGCTCGTATTCGTCCTTTACACGTTTGAGTTTTTCACTGGGTGGTGATGCTTGTGATGCTGTAGAAGGTAGAAATTTGATTAAAATGATTTAAAGCTTACGGGTGAGTATAAAATGGAGTGGGGTTTAAAAAATTATCCCATATTAAGGGATCCCATGCCCCAATGACCTTCGATCTGAATCCCTTAGTTTTCTTATGTTTTTTGTAGCTTATCATATTAACGTTAGATGAGACGCGCTTTGATCGTATTAAACTACTAATATTTGGAATTTATTCATTTATTTATGAATCCGTAAGGAGTTCGTTTAGGAGGTGCAAGCGCGCACTGCTTGCCCTTAGAGCCAAAGACGCCTAGTCTTACTAAGATGGCATATAGTCGAGAAATTCGGACGGGCACCGCCGTGGCGGGGTGGCCTAGGGGTTCATGGCGTTAGCCGCGATAGCTAAAGACGCCGGTTCGAATCCGGCCTTCACCACTGGAGGGCTTCGTCACTTTTTCTTTAATATATGACATCTATTACAGTTTTTAATTTATATATATTAGTGTGACTACTTTAAAAAACACAAATCAAAATATTTAATAAAATAATTTTATTTGTTCTCAAACTTGTTTACTAATATTTGGTCAAATGAAGACACTTACTGAGCAGCGGCGGCTGGTGATTCTATATTATGGGTGTTCACTATCACAGTAAAAAACTACACATTGAATTAACCGACACAAAATACGGTCATTGAACTCTCTTATAGAATTTCGCTATTACGAATATCTTGACGACCGATAGACGCTAACTGCAGTTCATTTTACAAATGGATTCTAGGTTGTGAATGTTGTTTTCAAATTTTATGGAAATATGTGCTAAATTGTTAACACATCGGTTTCGGTCCAAGCAAACTCACCGCACAGCCGTCGCCCGGCCCGCCCGCGCCCGCTCCAAACAAGACATATTCTTAGGTACATACATGTACTTAGGTAGGTAACACGATAAACTAAAACACCTAGTTACTTTTATCACAGCGACATAACACAACCACGGTGTTTTTTCATATTGATCTTATTTAATGACATATAAGTTTTTGTTTTTGACGAACATTGTTACGAAAGTTCAAGGTTTTCCTTTTATATTGAACTCGAGTCGATTTTGTAAACTTTTTTCACATTCTCCCGTTAAATTCATTCATTTTAAACACCTCACAACAAACAAATTATGTGCACTTACTGCTTAAACTCTTGGTTAATTATTTATAATAAAAAAATGCCAAAATTCCATTCACGCGCGTACTTTAAAATTGACTACTAACTAAGGTCTGTTTACAAACAAGTGACAATATGGCGCACACAATGCGCGCGCATTCGACGAGAGGGCGCAAGGTCAAACGGGCTACGGAGCGCCGCTCCAATTTTACCTCTTTCTTCATAGAAAATCTTCTGTTTCACGTGCGGAACTGTAGCGAAACTTCTCTTTCGCTCTCATTGAATTTCCTATTGATTTTATGTACTAAATCTTTTTCATAGGAGCGCAATCCAAAGCGCTCCGCTTCGCGCGTTACCTATGATTCCTATGAAATTATAGGAGTAGGCCGAGTAGTATAGGCCGTCTATAAACTTATAATGAATAAAGGTAATTATTTAATTGGTATTGACTTTTGTACGATAGATCTTAAAGAGTAATATATTAATTAGGCACTATAATCTTATGGGAGTGCACTGCACAAGCGCTCCTTAGAGGAAGCCGCGCCTGTTACTGAGAGTGGATAGAACTTTGTCCCTCTCCGCATGTGTGGCCTTAATTTGCGTGTGAAGTGTGTCGAGCCGTTGTTCGTAGTGCTGCCTCAGCGCGGCGAGGCGTCGTTGCGATAACTCTAGTTGTTCTATGGGACGCGCTTTGATCGTCTTAAACTACTAATATTTGGTCAAATGAAGACACTTACTGAGAGTGGATAAAACTTTGTCCTTCTCCGCATGTGTGGCCTTAATTTGCGTGTGAAGTGTGTCGAGCCGTTGTTCGTAGTGCTGCCTCAGCGCGGCGAGCCGTCGTTGCGACAACTCTAGTTGTTCTATGGGACGCGCTTTGATCGTCTTAAACTACTAATATTTGGTCAAATGAAGACACTTACTGAGAGTGGATAGAACTTTGTCCCTCTCCGCATGTGTGGCCTTAATTTGCGTGTGAAGTGTGTCGAGCCGTTGTTCGTAGTGCTGCCTCAGCGCGGCGAGGCGTCGTTGCGACAACTCTAGTTGTTCTATGGGACGCGCTTTGATCGTCTTAAACTACTAATATTTGGTCAAATGAAGACACTTACTGAGAGTGGATAAAACTTTGTCCTTCTCCGCATGTGTGGCCTTAATTTGCGTGTGAAGTGTGTCGAGCCGTTGTTCGTAGTGCTGCCTCAGCGCGGCGAGCCGTCGTTGCGACAACTCTAGTTGTTCTATGGGACGCGCTTTGATCGTCTTAAACTACTAATATTTGGTCAAATGAAGACACTTACTGAGAGTGGATAGAACTTTGTCCTTCTCCGCATGTGTGGCCTTAATTTGCGTGTGAAGTGTGTCGAGCCGTTGTTCGTAGTGCTGCCTCAGCGCGGCGAGCCGTCGTTGCGACAACTCTAGTTGTTCTATGGGACGCGCTTTGATCGTCTTAAACTACTAATATTTGGTCAAATGAAGACACTTACTGAGAGTGGATAGAACTTTGTCCCTCTCCGCATGTGTGGCCTTAATTTGCGTGTGAAGTGTGTCGAGCCGTTGTTCGTAGTGCTGCCTCAGCGCGGCGAGGCGTCGTTGCGACAACTCTAGTTGTTCTATGGGACGCGCTTTGATCGTCTTAAACTACTAATATTTGGTCAAATGAAGACACTTACTGAGAGTGGATAAAACTTTGTCCTTCTCCGCATGTGTGGCCTTAATTTGCGTGTGAAGTGTGTCGAGCCGTTGTTCGTAGTGCTGCCTCAGCGCGGCGAGCCGTCGCTGCGACAACTCTAGTTGTTCTATGGGACGCGCTTTGATCGTCTTAAACTACTAATATTTGGTCAAATGAAGACACTTACTGAGAGTGGATAGAACTTTGTCCCTCTCCGCATGTGTGGCCTTAATTTGCGTGTGAAGTGTGTCGAGCCGTTGTTCGTAGTGCTGCCTCAGCGCGGCGAGCCGTCGCTGCGACAACTCTAGTTGTTCTATGGGACGCGCTTTGATCGTCTTAAACTACTAATATTTGGTCAAATGAAGACACTTACTGAGAGTTGATAGAACTTTGTCCCTCTCCGCATGTGTGGCCTTAATTTGCGTGTGAAGTGTGTCGAGCCGTTGTTCGTAGTGCTGCCTCAGCGCGGCGAGGCGTCGTTGCGACAACTCTAGTTGTTCGATGAGACGCGCTTTGGTGTCGATGTCGTCGCTTAGAGCGGTTAGTTGGGCGGAGAGCGCGCGTTGGGCTGTGGAAAAATATATATTTAGTATTGGCAATTTATAAATATTATGCGACAATGTTACACGTATCGACCGAATATCATATATTTAGGCAGGGTCACTATAAAATAAAGTACTAGGCAGGAAGCCGTTTAAGAAGTTCTATCGCCTTTCAGGACAATTGTAGATATAACAGAAGATAAGTTCAAAACTATAATCACCTAATATGTATCACCTAGTATTAGCACAATGTCAAAACTTCAGCGTAGGAAAATGTTAATTAAAAATTGGAATTGTCTCAACTGACTCCACAAGACAGGCCTAGCCTAGTGTGGTGATCATAGGTTAATAAATCAATGTATAATTTTTTGGTAAATAAACTATTTATTTTTATTTTTTTTATTTTTTATTTATAAAAAAAGACAGTTTAATAAAAAAAGGCTATTATAGAGTAGACGATTATTTAACAGATAAACACGTATGATCGGGCGCCTTACTTATCTACATTTAACGTATCACTACATAGTATAAAACAAAGTCGCTTCCTGCTGTCTGTCTGTCCCTATTTATGCTTAGATCTTTAAAACTTCGCAACGGATTTTTATGCGTTTTTTTTTAATGGATAGAGTGATTCAAGAGGAAGGTTTATATGCATAATACATCAGCATTGCACCCGTGCGAAGCCGGGGCGGGTCGCTAGTAAATAATAATTTATTTTACCTGAATATAGAGTTCTCGACAGAAGTAAGAAATACCTAAATGCCGTCAACTAAGTCTAAACATGTGGTACTTGTGGTTGCAGACGTCCATTCGCTGCGGGGACCGCTTTGAATTCAACTGGCCATAAGTTAATTAGCCACTAACGTAAAGAAAGCTAACCTTTGACCTCCTCCTCCTCCCGTGCCTCCGCCTCCGAGTCGGACTCCTGGTCGGAGGGCGACTCGTCGTCGGCGCTCTCGCCCTCGGCGCGCTCGCGCTCGCCGACGCCGACGCCGACGCCGAGCGCCGCGTCGGCGTCGGCGTCGGCGGCGGCGTCGCCGGCGCTGGTCATGCTGTCGCTCATATTCAGCTTGCGTTGGAATTCGAGCTCGCCCATGCTGCGGGCTAGGAGCTCTTTTTCCTGCGAAGAAAATAAAATTAAGTCGTTGGTACAGTCCAGGGATCGGATACTGGTATTTTTTTGTATGGGAACTAAAACGGTATTTTTTCGTTCTTTGTTAATTACTCCATTTCTAATTGGACAATCTAATAATAGGAAGTCATTAAATAAAAACACAACTGAGTCCTACATTTCGAGTATAAAATAGTTCGAAAAATATGGCTATTCCGAAGTTTTTCTAAAAAACCGGTTCCGATCCCTGGTACAGTCAAGGTATTAGGTACCTATACAGGGTGAAATTTTAATCACCAGCCAACTCTGCGTAGTGATAGTGACACTCGTGACTTTATAGGTCATACTAAACAACTTTTGTTATGGGACCAATGCCGAAATAGCGAACTAAATTTGGCCTTTTCATACATTCCGGCTGATGCGATGCCGCTGATTTCCAAGGGACAGTCAATTAGATTAGAGAACGTTCTCGCTTAGCTTCGTGGATAATCGTGGACGTTACACATAATACAAAAGGTAATCACGGTCTATATCCCGGTCAATATAAGTCTAGTGAATCGTGGACGTGTCGTGCACGGACTCGTGTCGTGTCCGTACCGTTATTCTAACGGGCTCCTTATAATTTTACAAACTCCACATACCTTGTACAGTTCCCGTTTAGCCTCGTCGATGATCGAGGACGTGTCGTGCACGGACTCGTGTCGTGTCCGTGCCGTCCTTCTAACTGGCTCCGTATAGGGCGTTAATAAACTCCACATACCTTGTACAGTTCCCGTTTAGCCTCGTCGATGATCGAGGACGTGTCGTGCACGGACTCGTGTCGTGTCCGTGCCGCGATCGCTTCTCGTCGTCGACTGCCTTCGTATAGTGCGTTGGCTTCCATGAGTTGAGCGCGGAGTTCTTCTATCTCGCCTACGTAGCCCTGTCAAATTAAATTTAAAGGTTAGAAACGTAACCTATATCTTAGAAGTTAGAAAAATCAGTTGACTACCAGTTACAACAAGTAACACAATCTAGAATTGCAGACGCCGTTGCGCGAACAATTAATTACATTTTGCCACAAAAACTTACTCTACAAATTCTGTAAGTACAGTGATAAGCTGCAGACAACTGGCCCCCCTGCATGGAAACTTGTTTGTGTGTGTGTGTGTGTGTGGGGGGGGGTGGGGGGGGGGTCAGTTATCTCTGCAGCTTACTGTACATCTCAATGTTAGGGGATTAACTTTTATTTCCTACAGATGTCTTATTTGTACAGTCGCAATCAGATATATCGGAGCGGCCAAGGTGCTCACAAATATCGGAACACGCCTCATTGTTAAGGCGTTAAAGTGCGTGTTCAGATATTTTTGAGCAACTCGGTCGCTCAGATATATCCGATGGCAACTGTACGAGTGAAATAACAGCCGCGTTTATTCTAGCGTTCCCGCGTTCATTATAATAGGCCATTGTGTGATTATGTAGGTGTTTAAAAACTTTGATATTCGCTGTTTAACGTAGAAATGTTGATATTAAGTATCATTTTGTAAAAGAAGCATGGAATACAGTACATACCTGAACTAAAGCAGTAAGCGAACAATCAGCAGCCTCGGGACTTCCATCCTTCGGTCCCCAGTTCCCAAGAGCCTTGTCAGCAATCAGTTCGCTGTTCTTCGCCGACAACTGGTCTATAGTTCCCTGCATGGCCTTGACTCGCCGCCGGAGGGATTCAACTTCGCCTGTCAGTATGGCGTTCTCTTGCGCGACGTCGCTCCATCCCTCTTCGCCGTTTTCTGATATGACGCGTTTGCCCTGTAGAATATGATTAAGTTAAATTACTGTGCAGGTGTATTGGAGCGGGCCCCTAAATATAGGGGCACAAGGAACAACTGAGCGTAGCCAGGGGTGCGAAACTCCTCGCTTGGGCCAAACTCGGCTCCGTTCGGCTCAGCATTGCTCCGAACAATTATTAGGGTTGCCACTTGACGTCCCTTTGCGTGCACGACCACGGATAAGATAATGACTTGAATTTTGACAACCCTAAATAGCCGAAAGGGATAGTGTCATAAATTAGAAAGGGACCGCATGATTCGACCCTGAACCGCTGTCAAACGTCGGGTTTGTAGGAAGTTTCCTTTCTGTATGGTAGTACTATAATTTATTCTGTGGCGTAGGTTCCCCATCAAAATCAATTCAACCGAGGACTCTTCACTACTTAAGAATTCTACGTCGAATTGTCGTTAGCGCGATGCAGCAAACGCGTCGAACAGCACAGCGGCATCTAGCGGACGTTTGGGTCAACTTGCCTGTATGGCTGTATATTCAGCCAGCTCCAACAAGCCGTGTAGTTGATTTATCGTCCTAGAGGTAATATAAGATCTTGATTGACGACGTATTTCTGATGCTGATATTGCGCGCTCTCTTCGCGTATTTGTCACAAGTCACAAGACTAGTCACCTTAAAGTTATAGACATAAGTTCAAGTAGTTATAGACGCGCCACCGAGCGACCGGGGGTAAGAGAAAGAATATTCATATAAAATTTGGGCAGCATAGGATTTTTTCTCTTTCACTCTTATAAATTTCGGTATTTCGCCATCGCCTCCTACCTATGATGCCACCCGGTCGGTGATAAGGACAAAGCATGGCACAGTTGGCACTATATTCTCTTTCCTCTTATAGGAACCGCAATAAGACTATCTTTCTCTATCAAATCAAAGAGTGTCAGTGTCAGGCCCTTGCCTTAAAGTCCTTTAAACAGTTTAAACGCTAAGACTGAGGTTGGTTTTTATTTTTATTTTATAACGGATTAGACTTCGGCCGGACTAAACCCAGCCCCAGCCCTATTTCTCTTACCCTAGAATACTGAAGTTGGAACTGGTTTTTTTTTTTTTTTTTTTTAACATAGGCATTAGAGTCGGCCGGACAATTTTCCGGCCCTATTTCTCTTTACCCTAAAAGTTGGAACTGGTCCGCCCGCGTCACTATTTAAGGATTCTACGTCGACACATCGTTAGCGCGATGCAGCAAACGCGTCGTCTCGTACAGCGCCATCTAACGAGCGATTGGGTTAACTTTCCTGTTTTATGGTTTTGTTTCTTACCTGTTTATATTCCGCTAACTCCAGTTGTAACCTGGCCACCTCGTGTCGTAGTTGGTTGATGGTCCTAGAAGTAAGATCTTGGTTGACGACGCATCTGTTCTTGATATTGCGTGCTCTGTTTGCGTATTTGAGAGTGTTGAGGGTCTCCATGAAGTCGCGATCGCTTGGCGACACGCAGGCTATCATTACGGTGTTGCTGTTACCTGGAAGTTGAAAAAACCAATTAATAACCCTTCATAGTGGGAACTGCTTGAACAGCTTGTAACGGAAATGGACCACATATTTACAGAATTTGGACTTAAAATCAACATCAATAAAACAAAAACATTAATAACATCCAAGCACAATAACAAAATAGATCCTATAAAAATCAGAAATACAGTCATTGAGCAATTAAAAAGTTTTAAGTACTTAGGAAGCATTATAACATGCAACTCCAGATGCACTTCGGATATCGTCACACGCATAGCCATGGCTAAGAAAGCTTTCAACACCAAAAAACACCTATTTAAAGCAAAGATATCTCGAAACATTAGAAAGCGATTTATCAAGACCTACGTCTGGAGTATAGCGTTATATGGTAGCGAGACGTGGACATTAACCCAGCGTGATAGAGACAGACTAAGCGCTTTTGAAATGTGGACATGGAGAAGAATGGAAGGTATAAGCTGGAAGGAGAGGAAAACGAATGCAGAAGTGTTGGACTTGGTAGGTGAGAAGCGATCTCTGCTGAGAATGATTGAAAACAGAAGGGGAAACATGTTGGGGCACCTGATACGTCACGATACTTACATAAAGTCTATAATAGAAGGAAGAATAGAAAAAAGCAGAGGCAGAGGAAGACCGAGACGTGCGTTTTTGGACCAAGCCAAAGAGAAAATCAACGTAGTGACGTATCAGGAGCTCAAAACAGCGGCAGAAGGAAGAACGGAGTGGCGGTTACTCCACCGACAAGAGCCAGGCTCTTAAGAGTTATGATGATGATGAGTGGGAACTGCTAAGGAATGGGATTCGCTCCCGTCTAAATTCTGAGATGACTTTCGCTTTTATGAAAAAATATGTTTTCTATGAAGTGAAAATTCTGCGAAACATTACATTCTATGCAACAATTTTCTGCAAAACACCAAGTTTAGAGTCTCGTCTCGATACGGTACAGCATGACTTTTCGTGTTCTGTCTCCGAGAGCGGAGATGACATTGTCATTAAAAGCTTTGAATCAAAATTGCACCATGTTACATAAGTAACAATAAGGTCGCATTTACCTCTTAATGAGTCTGGAAGTAGCCTACTACGCTTCGAAATTATCGAAGGGATAACAATTTACCAAGAAATGAACTCTATAACATAAACAATAAGGTCGTATTTACCTCCCAACGAGTCCTGCAGTAGCCTAGTAAGTTAAGTCTTGATACGGCACATGTATGACTTTTCGTGTTCTATCACCGAGAGCATCCAGAGATGACATTTTCTATTTCGCTTTAAAATGAACTTTATTACATATACAACAAGGTCGTATTTACCTCCCAACGAGTCCTGCAGTAGCCTAGTAAGTTTAGAGTCTCGATACGGCACGTGCATGACTTTTCGTGTTCTGTCTCCGAGAGCGGAGATGACATTTCCAAGTGCAAGCAGGCCGCAGTTGATGGAGATGCCTTCTTTTGCGCGTTCGCCTGTTGCTCCTGAAAAGAAAAAATCATGTTAAAAGTTGTTTAGCATTTACTTACTATCTAATTGTAGGTAATGATTTTTTTATGCCGAAACCTGCTAATACAGAAACCGAAACTTCGCGGCGCGGAAATAAAGTTTCGGCGAAGGGTTCGGCAAAAAAACGGCTAACATGATCTTTATGCCGAAACTGAAACTGCGTTCGGTGTATTAGTATATTTAGTATACATATACCGCGCATTTATTGAAAAATAAAAGCACAGTATATACTACGTATTTATTTCGTATCATGTATTTCGATCAGAACAAAAATTTACACCATTGTGTTGCTAAAGTGGCATCGCTTCATTCGTCCGTAATAATTATGTTGGTGGCAATTCCCTATTTCCCAGTTTTTGTAGTAATGTTGCCATTTCTGAGACTAATACCACAAGGGTAAAATGCATTTTACATAATGGGGTTGGCAACTGTCAAAGGTTTGCAGAGATGGCGCCATCATAGCTTGCCCCTTTTTCTATGAGATTTGACTTAAAGGGCTGGCATCCAGGGCATTAAAAAAACAAAAAATTGACACAATTCTAGGGATTGACAGGGCAAGCTATGCTGGCACCATCTGCTAATTATTTCGACCGGCCAACCGCATTCATTGAGAACCATTAGGATAATAAATGGCACTTGATTTTGGTACCTGTCCTTTTCAACCGTTCTGAGCCCGCCAGATCCACGAAATGGAACTTAGCCGTCAACGTCTCATACTGCTCGGGCGCCTCCGCCTCCGCGTCCCGCTCCTGGTCGGCCGCTAGCCGTCTCTGTCTCATGAGTAGCGTGAACACCGCGTGCGAGCGAGACGACGATGAGTTCATATTGGTCGCGGCGGTGGTGCGAGCGAGAGCGCCTGCGCGGAGGGCGGAGAGAGCCTCTTTGACGCAGCGGACGGCGCGCATGGATGCGCCTACGACTTTAACGCCGCCGCAACCGTCTTCTGTTATTCTGAGGCCGCCCTGGAAAAACAAAAGACTGACGTTAACTAATTTTCATAGTTTTTTTCATTAATAAATCACATTTTCAACTACTCAAAAGTTATGTGGGTTGAGATCGCTATTAACTCGTAGACCGCCTGTTGTTTACCTTTACTTTTTAATCTTTGATACCTATGTTGTGTTCTATATTGTATCGATATAATATGTATATCGGAAGTCGATAAATGAGAAGTCACTATGACAATTCAAAAGTACCACGGAAATTCCGGTATCTGGTTATGTCTAGTCACACTCTAAGAGGTGAATATAAATAGTGTATGAGTTATACGAAATAACTTATCTATGGGGCGAAGCCCGCCGATATCGCGTATAAAAAAACCGGCCAAGTGCGAGCCGGACTCGCGCACCGAGGGTTCCGTACTTTTTAGTATTTGTTGTTATAGCGGCAACAGAAATACACCATCTGTGAAAATTTCAACTGTCTAGCTATCACGGTTCATGAGATACAGCCTGGTGACAGACAGACGGACAGACGCCGCTGTCCGTCTGTCCGTCTTAGTAATATGGTCCCGTTTTTACCCTTTGGGTACGGAACCCTAAAAATTAGCTGTTTCATACATTTCTCTCAACCACGATTATGTCGATACGTAGATGGAAAATCTGTTTCTTTTTTCTGCAAGCAATAAATTCAATTTTTTGCTTGGATGTCTATTAGAATTTATATGATTTCTTTCCGTCATTTCGTTAACATCAACAGTCCAACAATGTAATAAATTAGAGAATCACGGTCAATATAAGTCTAATGTAATAAATACTCTTGTTTAACAAACATGAATGGCAATAAATGTTCAAAGTGTCAAAACAACCTGTCTTAATCTTAATAAAACTTAATACGTACTATAAAAAAGGTCACGGCTCAATAATCCTCAGATAAAATCACCTCGTTCATTGAGCGTATTCATTCAGCAATCGTATGTAAATTTTAACGCAAACGTAAAAGGAGATTGTTGGTCAATCAGACTTGTTGGGATCTTATCTGATTTAATTACAATTGAGACGTGATTGGCGATCTGATTAACCAATTAATTGATTAAAGGATGTTTCCACACCACATATTTAAACGTAAATGTAAATTTAAAATATCGCAATATCTGACAACCTGTCAAAGTAACCTGTCGTTCGTAACACATTTGTAGTTCGGTGTTCAAAGTCGCACTCTTGTAACAGTTGTAACATATACGTAATTAACTCCATGCATGAATTTATTTTTATTTTTGGATTCATAATTTATATCGTTGGAACACCGGAAATGATAAAAATACTTTTGTAAACCTTAACATTATTTTATTAAAAAATATTTAAAATGTTGAAAATTTTTGAGCGGTTGAAACGCTCATAATTTTTGGCGCGAATTCGACAGAGCGTGATGACGTCATACGTTGGGCGGCCCAACTGACGTTTGCTACTAATGACACTAATCTGTCGAACGCGTGACGTCACGTGGCGTTTCGAGCGTTTCGCTCACTAGCTTTTCGCGGGCAAATTCTTAAACTTTTTATTTATAATTTTAAGTAATTAAATGGTAATTTAAAAACGAAAATGCATTTGTAACATGATATAACGGTAACAAACATCCGAATAAAACATATTTCGTTCAAATATAAACTTCATGCATGAGGCTAATTGTGTCGTTCTCAAGTAAAAGGTATCACACTGTCGCGATTCTCAATTCGCGATGTTGAACTTTTACAACCTGCACATAACACTTCTTATCTCAGTTAGGTCATACGCATTTATTTGTATGCTTAACTCCTTCGCATCTTTCCTGTAGACATTGCAATGTTAGGAGAATCCAATGATAAATTTTACGCTGCACCCTAATTGGCGGGATACACAGCATTAGAGACTAAAATGAGAAAAACGTTATATATGTACCTGAAGCCCGGTTCACAAATGTGAACGCAATCATATTAAATGTATGAAACCGATATGCGTCACGACACAACACAACACGACACGGCAGACAAATGTGAACCGGGCTTGAGCCGTTAACTATTAATGTATTTTGAACATAAGTGACCTTTTTCTAAAACGCGTTACCCAGTTAATAGTATAAGTAGGTAAAGATTGTATCTAGTTACCTTAGCATAGGGATCCTTAGCTGGATCGAGCAGATCCACAATATCTTCATTATACAACTCTATGAACTGCGCTTGCACAGAAAACTCCGGTGGCAGCTGGCCTTGTTCGCGCGCGGACTCCGCGCGAGCTTCCGCACCAGCAAACAGTTCTCTGATGGCGCGTGGGATGATGCCTTTTCGGTCTTCGTCGCTGTCCTCGCCCTCCCAACCGCTGCCCATTGTGTAGGTCTTGCCGGATCCAGTCTGTGAATGAAAAAAGAAAGATTTGGATTAAATTGGTAATTCGAGCTGGACTTTAGTGACAGCTAAATAGTATTAGGGTTATAGGTAGTGGTTTAGTGAGTGTGTAATGATTGTCGACAAAATGTTGCAATAATTGAGAGCATAAACTAATAGAATCTTTTCTTATATTTCAAATCGGAATTACAACATCTAACAAAATCTTCCAAGTCTCTTACTTTTAAATCATACATATTTTGAATCACTCCACAGGTAGGGTGAGTGACCGCCATAAGGTATATAACAATTAGACCGTCAAAATGACGTCAGACGGGTTCCACGGTCACGGAGCGCAACCGCACTCACTTTCTATAGTGACTAACCCGAGCAATGTAAGATTTTGATAAGGATTCCATGTTTAAAATAATCCTCTTTGTTCTAAGATACATGAATTTCAAAACTTTAAATAAAATATGTTTCACAGAAAGTGGAGAAGAATGTATGTAAATGAAAAATGTCAATAACATTTTCTACGAATCTTCAGCCATTTGTGGTTATTCAATCTCTTATCATGTCTATTTTCCGTTAGGATAGCAAAGGGCTAAAAGTTAATCTCAAGTGATCCACCACTGCAACTCGGCTCATAATATATCTGAACTAACTAAAATCTATGATATAAGGTTGCCCAGACATCACACATACCACGAGTTACAATCATCATATACTGTCGATTAATTTATGTATCGTTTATCAAGTGATTGAAAGATCATAATATTGAATGCGCTACTGAAGTTCGTACAGAAAAAAGTCATAAGTCATTTATTCATAAAGCTAATTTACACGTTATTAAAACGGAACATATTTCCATAAGCTGTTAAGAAGTAAACAAAATTATTTTAAATAAATATAACATCACATTATTCGTAATAATATAGAAATAAGAATTGACTACTTGACATAATCTTTGTGAAAATTTAGGTACTCGGCATAATCATAAAATGGGTGCTCAACAAGCCAGCGTTTGAGGCGACATTTAAAACTGACCAAGCTCTGGGCGCTGGTGATGCTGTCGGGCAGGAACATATTGCACATGATTATTCTATCATCGGTTTCCAATGTATTTACTAACATTCCTCCAGTTAACATAGACAATTTATACAAGCCGCCATCACTATCTCTCTTGAGATAAGGTCTGAGATGAAGACCAACCTTTCGATTTTCGAAATTCGCTGTACGTATCTAAGAGCCTCTCCCAGTTTCGTACCGACAAAGCGCTGAAATCTGTAATATACCGTATGTGACGACACCTCGTGACTCTCAGATAGTCGTGCAGGGAAAGTCAGCGTTGCGACACGGCTAAATGTCAATGGAGCTTTGTTTATATTTACCTCTTTACATCGATTGGCTACTTAAATTTAAAGAGGCGATGGTTTGGTAAGATTTTAGCACTTAGCCGTGTCCATTTACTTTCTCTTTCGAGATTACACTAGGAAATGTCTGGTTTTATGCATTATTGACTTTAAGCGAGTTACGAAGTATATGGCCACGGTACCAACATCTTCAGGCAGTCCTTAATAATTAGTAACTTAATAATACATAATATTTATTACACATACAAAAAGGCCTACAAAAAGGTCCACTCCACTATATTTTGAAACTTTATTTTGACAAATCAAAATTGCATTTGTCTTGGCAAGTTTTCATGTCTGGGCGGCTAGAGCATATGTTCTAGCTTTTCTTGATTTGAAGAATAAATATATTTGTCTTTGGGGCGTATTTTGGCTACTAAAAATAAAGTTAACAAAAAACAAATGACAAATATTTGTCATTTGTTTAATGAGTGCTCGTGTATGACTGGCCTCTACTAAGTATGTCTATCAACATAATTATTGCGGAAGGTTGTAGTTTGCCGATCAAATTATCGTCTTCATATAAACATGTCCATGTAAACGGCACGAGGCCGAGCGAAATTTTAAGAGTCCGTCGAGTGTGGCGAATCTTTGATGAAGTATCGTCGACACGAGTTAATAGACAATCTATCATAATAGTTCGTTATTTGTAAACCTTATCGCTACAACATAAGGATTATAATGTCAGTTAAGGTTAAGAGTGAACAACGAAGACATTTCTATGCATTATTGAAATGAAACAAGGTCTGATAATCACTATCAAGTATTTGCAATAAATTATTTTGATAATGTTAAGCGAAGTCCCAACGCGCAAGTATTTTTAGGGTGCCGTACCCAAAGGGTAAACGGGACTCTATTACTAAGACTCCGCTGTCCGTCTGTCTGTCACCAGGCTGTATCTCATGAACCGTGATAGCTAGACAGTTGAAATTTTCACAGATGATGTATTTTTGTTGCCGCTATAACAACAAATACTAAAAACAGAATAATATAAATATTTAAATGGGGCTCCCATACAACAAACGTGATTTTTTTGCTGTTTTTTTTCCGTAATGGTACGGAACCCTTCGTGCGCGAGTCCGACTCGCTCTTGGCCGGTTTTTTTGGATATTTCTGAAACTCTTTTCCCCACAACGTGAACTAATACAAGTTTTCTTGCTAAAAAATGTTATACAAAGAAAATAGGGCGAGTAGAAGTTTTGTATGTAATACTTATACTCTTTCCTTCACTCTACGGAGCTATAAATCAATGTGGGATTGAGTCTCTGATATTGATTTGTGACAACTAATATGAAAACGAAGAACCAATCACCCAATTAAATACCTATTTACAAGCGGTTGTTCTGTTTTAAATTATTAAGTGACAAGGCCACGAAATAAATCAATCCATATTTAATATGTTTACTAGCAAGAGCAACTTAGATGCCTCTGTACAGTATGGCGTTGTTATATCATCTTAGAGTTGGTCTAAGACAGGAGTCAAAGCGATTACGTAAATTCAATACCGATTAGCATTTAGCATGGCAATATAAAGCAAATAAGTTTTATGTTTAAGTATTTTTTTTATTTTTAATAGGTATTATAGTCAGCAAACGAGCAGACGAGCCACTTAATGGGAAGCGGTCACCGTTGCCCATGGACATAAGCAACACCGGAAGAGCCACTTATGCGTTGCCGACCCTTGAGAACCCTGAATACCCGTTTCTTGAAGAACCCTATGTCGTAGCGCAAAACAAATATATACCTAACCTAAGTCATTCCATATTCTGCACATTCTCAGATAAACAAGCGAATAAGTGGGAAAGACGTGGGAATACGCAATAAGGTTTATGGCCAGGAATTTCACAAACTTTTCTAGAGCTTTGTGTCTATATACAATAGTAGATTGTGTCACAAGGGAGCAAAATGACACATTTACGGCGAGGGCGTACATTGAATCCTGAACGAAGCGAAGGATTCTATAATAGACTCCTAGCGTAGTGAGGGATTCAAGTGATAACGCATAAGGTGGAAATAATTTTGCTACCATGTGACACATACTGCTTTTCACATCACCCATGAGGAAATTGTTATGTTCCAAAATATGAGGTAACCTAAATTTATAGTACGCGAAAAAGCAGGGAAGAAAAGTGCCACTTTGATCCCTCCTAGCGGGGAAGCAAAAGCCCTTTTTCGAATAGGTGATGTGAAAATGTTTATTGTATCTTTCCGCTTATCACTTGCACCGGACAGGTGGACAAGGAATCAACTCGTGCGCATGCCGTTCTGTTTGTTCTGATGTCATCTGCGAATCTTAACGGTCCGAGGTAAACTGTGTTATGTAAACTGTTGCAAATACGAATGTATACTGTGAGGTAATAGACATAACAAGTGTGAAGATTTTTGTAATATATTGTATAGGCATAGCTGACGTAGGGGAGAAGACCGCTAGCCTGAAGTGCCGCATGCATCCGGATAGGTGGGCTAGTATAGCCACCAAGTAGATGCCGCAAAAGAAGCGCGGACGTGGCAGGCCCAGGCGGAGATGGCGGGACGACTTAGACACCTTCACTAATAACTGGCCGGAAACAGCTCAACAACGGGAGTCATGGAAATCAAAGGGGCCTTTGTCCAGCAGTGGGACACTACAGGCTATTAACCAAATATAAAGAAAATTGTAACATTAAGAACTTGTTTTAAAGGAAGGCGGTTGCTGCTAATTACTTCAAGACAATCCTATCTTATGGTAATAATGGGATAAATATTTAGAATAGAATAGAATAGTTTTTATTCGTAAACACACAGACAATAGACATACATTAAAAGAAAAGTGAAAATAAAGTGTCACGAAATGGCCCCATCTCAGCATGCTGCTGGCGACTTCCAGCGCTGATCTTCCGATGAGACCATCAAGTGAGAATCACGGAAGGTAACAGACAAAAAGAAAGCAACATAAAGGAAAGAAACATAAAATATGGCGAAAAATAAATAACACACAGTTTACACAAACTAATACAAAAAAAAGAGATATAATATGACGAATATGATATATTTGTGTTAGGCTTAGATCAGTCAGATCACGGACAGAATAAATAAAATTGTTTAATATTGTCTTCGGTTACCGCGATAGTTACCCATGAAATAAAACTATGAAAACGGATTATATCGCGTATATTGAATTTATAATACATCCCGACGTTTCGAACTCTTTACAGCGTTCGTGGTCAACGGGTGACTGAGGAAAAATTACAAAGTGCAAAAATACCCACATACTAAAATAATGAACAATCATAGACTACAAACTTTAAGGCTGGTTGTACATGCAAAATCGGTTCATAAGGCTAGTTATACACTACAATTATTTTAACTAAAGATATATATATATACGCGATAAAAACTAAACGCTGTAAAGAGTTCGAAACGTCGGGATGTATTATAAATTCAATATACGCGATATAATCCGTTTTCATAAAATTGTTTAAGTTAAGAAAGATAACAAGTAATATATGGCTGTGATCTCTTTACTGCTATATTAAATATGCGATGACCGCTTGTCTTTAAGTATTCGTAACTTTACTAGTATAGCCACCAAGTGGATGCCGCAAAAGAAGCGCGGACGTGGCAGGCCCAGGCGGAGATGGCGGGACGACTTAGACACCTTCACTAATAACTGGCCGGAAACAGCTCAACAACGGGAGTCATGGAAATCTAAGGGAGAGGCCTTTGCCCAGCAGTGGGATACTTTAGGTTATAAAAAAAAAAAAACTACTTTTACATAATATATAAAGATATGCGATCATTATCATTGCCTGAACATCAGCTGAGAAAAAATCTAGGAGTAAAAGGGAGAACTGTCAGTTAAGATAAGTTAAATGACATCTGACGTAAACATTGTCGCGTGCAGAGGTTGATTAACCCTTTACCAGGCTAAGGGATATATATTTCCCACATACGGCACTTCAAACATGTGTTCTATTTCCGATGAGTAAGACTGACATTCGATTGTCATTTTTGAAATGAGCCTGGTAAAGGATTAAGATAAATATAATTCGGAAAGTATTTGCTATCATGTGAAACGTAGAATTAACTGCGACAATATTAAAATGGAAAGTGACAATTCATTTAGTATGCCGCGCGCATTTTTAGCATTAAAACAGTGCTGTCTAGACCTAGACCCATAAAAACGTGCTCACCATAGAAAAATGCGCCGTGTCAAGTTATGACCCGTGTTTAAAATTCTATAGCATCATGTGCAGAAAAATGGCACTCGAGTTAGCAATTGAAATACGTATTTTACTTTTTACGGATATTTTTCATACCCAATAATATCACGCACACGCCAACATCATTTGTATATGCTAGCAAATCAAAGTTTTCTTGGAAAGCATGAAGGTTACTCTGATAAATTACGCCATAATGCCCATAATAGTCGTAAACAAGCGTTATTGGTGCTATAGGCACGACAACTCTTGATGTTTATATTAATTAATTAATTAATTTATTTATTGTTACACACAAAATTTGTACAGCGTTACAGCAAAACTAATGCACTATACAAATTAATGAAAAAGATAAAAGAAAAAGTATATACAAGAAATGACAGACAACAAACCAATTTCAAGAGACATCCCGAGTGTCACAGTACGCCAGACATGTCCGACATATATTCGCCCAAGAAGTTGCAAAATGGTGCCCATGACAAAAGCGAGTTCAACAGTCTTAATGAAAAGAAATGAAAATGAAAATGAAAAATCGTTTATTGGTCACAATCATTGTGTTACAATTTGAGAAAGGGTTGGGACCTCCTAGTAAGTATTGCAATACTTGTGACAGGAGACCCCGCTCTTCCAGCAGCAAGTTAAGGGTACAACCAATACAATAATAGTTAATTATGTAGGTACAGAAAGTAACAAATTGAATTATAATTAAACTAAACTAAAGTTATAGTTAAGATAACACTTTAATGCAATAATCTGAGAGTAGGTACAGAGGAAATAAGTATTTAAGTATAGCATAAAGGTTTTAATATTAGGATAGTAATAGGTTATGTTAAGTTTAATGTAAATGTTAACTTATATTTATATTGTGTGTGTGTTTGTATGCATTTGCGAGACCGTACAATAAAGATAGGTAGATAGATGCAGATTACTCTTAATACGTTTATATGCTGATTTGAATTTATATATATTTATGACGTAGCATTAGAATGTAATAATAACTCTGTTTGCTCATAGTTTAATGTATGTAACCATTCCCGGACTACTCTTTTACATTTAAATGTCTGCAATGGATAGATAGATTAATTATATTAATAGAAATCCAAACTATATATGGCATCAAAATCTATAGGTTAATCTCAAGGAAAGTTTATCTTTAAAGCCTTGAGTTATCTTAAAACAAGCTAATGCCATACGTACCTATATATAGGTACACGCGTGGTCAACTTATCTGTATCGTGTGTAGACGTGTTATCTAAGGCTTATCAAGCTTATCTAGAATAAATTTGCTGTGGCGCTAGAGGAAAATAGCTATGAATCATTTGTCTATGAAATTAATTACACAAAATTGGAAAGCGCAACTAGACAATATGAATATAGCATGGATGTATAATATAAGTTACATAAATACAAAAGTAAAAAAAACATAGTTGAAGGTTTCTCTAAATGAACACTAGAGAATAGGCGTTATTGAAAGATACCTAACCCATGAATTTCATGTGGACACTATGCGTTTTAGAAAACTTTTGTAAATTATTTGATGTTATCTTTCAAAGACTCGAGACTGTTAACTCAGGTCTAGATAAAAAACTCAAGTTTCGACTTAATGACAAGAGTGAAAAATTGAGTCGAGTCTCAAAGCAGAGGACTCAAAGGTAGACTAACCCCTTATTGCCTGTAATTTTTTTTGTTGAAATTTTAACTTTAATAGCTGTCAATAGAGTTGAATATCATATCCGCCATATATGGCTTCGTATGCGGTAAAGGGTTAACCAAACACTAGGCAAACTACATAAGCGAATCCTTAATAGGTGTTACGGATCTGAAGATCTAGAATATAGGTTCTTTAGGAGTGCTCAGTAAGGCCATGGTAACTCAAGTGTAATTGCCTGATATGTTGGTCGACTAACGGAACCCAGTCACCTTATTTGTGGAGATGTGCATGACTGAGATAAGTGGCCGTTCGCAGTGCAGTTAAAAAAGAAAAGAGCACATGATCCTTGGATATTGATAGACCAATGTATTTTTCTGATTCTGAAGGCTTTTAGCTGACTGAAGAAGGAACTGCGTGTACAATAAGTTCATTTCTTTGACATGCTTTAGAGCACTCAGAGCTCTCTTAGATAAAAATAAATATTATTTTACACAGATCGATTTAAGTAGTCTCACAATAAGCTCAATAACGCACGTGTTATGGGTAAGTGATGACAATATTGTAAGATATGTATTATATAGGTATATAAATACATACAAAACATTCATAACTCACTACCGACTGAACTAGGAAGCCGTCAACTAGGCTAGGACGCACGCTGTCAAAAGAAATAAAAGCACTTTTGTTACAAATAAAATAATTTAACTAAAACATTAAAATATCATAGTTAATATTCCGCAATAGTTCTGTAAATCAATGCGATGTCTACGCTATTACAAGACATAAGAACGTAACAATAAGCGCTACAATCGCATATAAAATAATGCATTTATGACGTTTAGGTCCTAAACGCCGTTGTTCTCAATATAAATAATCTGCGCTCAGAACAGTAGCGCGATATCGATCGATAACTCTTATCAAACTATCGCATAAGTAAATGAGCACATCGATACTACAATAACATACAACGCGACACCTACATGTCTTCGAGATTCCTTTTCTCAATCACGTGCCAACGATTCCCATGAAACTCGTGAGTAAATATAGGCTACAGGCTACAGGTATATATTATAATCTATGTTTTCCCAAAACACAATGCCATAGGAATGTGGTGGGACGAAAAAGATAAACTATACTGTTTAGTCATGTTGGCATTGGCACCTACAATGATACCTTGCGTATTCCATTTCGTCGTACCACTACGGCTTTGTATCTTGGGGAAACTTTGGTAAGTACCTAACTTACAATTATGTACTTGTCCTCAAAGTCCCACCCTCTTGGTATACATATGTAATAAAATTATATAATATACATATTATAATCTCATACTAAATTTCAACTCCTACTGTACATGGCACCTTAGCGTATGAAAATATAACAAATAAAAACAGATTATTGTTCTGGGTCAAAAATTAAAAGCATCTACAATTTAAGTAATTAAATAATTCTCACAAGTGTAACCTCAGCTATTTATACGCAAATGAACTCTGTCAAGTCCCGCACCAATTATGTCAGCGAATGACACACGGTAAGGTCGCTAGCGCCGTCCGTAAAAGGGCGCCGGTGCATGCGATCTATATCGGTGCGCGCAGCCGGATTCCTAGAGACTAATATGACTGTCAACAACGGTTATGAAAGTCAAATCAAACGGAGAAGTTTGGAACCGCTTTGTTAAATGTATCCCATTTGTCGAGAAAAGCCCGCAAAGCGCCCTCTGTCTTGCACTTTTGTATGCAAATGAAAGGGAGAAAAGAAGGTGTTTACACATTGCACTATAGTTCGGTAAATTCACTATGGTGATTTACCGATTTTCATATAGGTATTACTATTATTCAACTGAAACGGGACTTAATTGAGTATACAGGTAAATTTATTTAATGATTACCTCCGACGTTTTGGACTTGATGCGTCCGTGTTCCGGAAGAAAGACCGCTTAACGTATGAAACAACCAATAAACGATATTATAAAATTTTCCTTAAGGGGCCCACTGACTATCAGTCCGCCGGACGATATAGGCCTGTCAGTTAAAATAAAAATTTGACAGTTCCGAACAACTGACAGGCCGATATCGTCCGGCGGACTGATAGTCAGTGGGCCCCTTAAATTAATGTTTGGTTTGGTTGGTTTAAGGTGTAAACCGGCGTCTCTAGATTACGTGATTTGTTCCCAAATTAGTAACATGTGATTGCTTTAAATCATAAGACGTATGTTTTATCATCCCATTAGATCCTATTTCGGTAACCTTTAACTTTATCCATTTTCATGGAACGCGGTGGAAGTCATTTGTCACAGCGCACGGCGATCAAAAGGTTATAAATAAACTTGTGATGTTACACAAACTTGATCGATTGCCATCATACACGAATGCGTTTTGCAATGTCAGGTCGCGAATAGGTATAATGACGGTGTTCTGGAGGCTAGGTTGTTTTGGCGTGAAGACTCTAAATATGGATATATGGATCTCGTGGTTGGCTAATGTTTTGTCTGCACTCTGCAGCTCTTATGATACATGTCATTCTATGTTCCTTTCCTTTTCTGGGCCATGGAGATTGGATAGTTTCGCTGGCTAAGTTTTATCGAAATAAGAGTTTGAACTGGTCACGTCTGCTGCATGCATCCAGACAGATGGGCTAGTGTAGGTACCAAGTGGATGCCAATAGAGGGGCGCGGACGCGGCAGGCCCAGACGGAGATGGCAGGACGACCCAGACACCTTTCTCAACAACTGGCCGGAGGAGGCACTATATCGGGAGTCGTGGAAGACAAGGGGAGAGGCCTTTGCCCAGCAGTGGGACACCATAATAGGCTAATAAAAAACAAAAAGAGTTTGAAACTTCGCGGATGTCGCATATTAGCGAATGGCCACTTAGATTCAGGTGATAAAATTGGATAAATGTTACTTTTCCGAATAAAAAAAAAAGATGGGAGTCTATTACCTATTTTATATGATAGAGGCACGAAGCAGACGAATCGCCTGATGGTAAGCTACCGTCGCCCATGGACACTTGCACCACCAGAAGGGTTGCACGTGTCGGAATTTAAGAACGCTGTCTGGAAATACCGCGGGCGACATTTAATTCTACAGTTTAGCTGCGCGAGTCAGGAAGTTTCTGGAGAAACGCACAGTTGAGGACTGCCCACCATCTAACTGGCAAAGACAAGAATAAGACATACTCACCCATTAAAAGCACTCGCCTGATCGATTCGGGTGATTTTAGTGAATAAATAGGTATCGCGGTACCAGCGGTAGGGTCTATCCTGTTTGAAATCTGTTTTTCTATATATTTATATTAGTATGAGAACCTAATTGAATGCAAGTATTACGAAATATAAACCGAACCGAACATTCAAACAGTTCTGCGATTATGCGTGAATGCAGTTTGGTACACCCACATCAGTGGTATTTGGGACTGCGTTCTGTGTTTATCTTAATGTTAAATACATTATCATTTGATCAGATGTTTAGATAGGTACTTTTTCTGTCTATTAACAAAGTAGCTGTATCAACCTACAGATATATAGCATATACAGAATGTAATTGAGTATATCTCTTAAGACCGGTATTGCAATAAAGCTCTTTAACATCTCCGATAGCGCGATATAGAAATTCTTAGTAATGATTGTAATGAAGTACCTTTTAAATTTGAGTTGTTAGAATGTCATTTGGCTTTTGGAAATACATGTATGTAAGTTTACAACACCATAGGTAAATAGTATTGTTTACTGATTGCTCGGTTTGTGGCATTTTTTACCATGCATGTAGCTATAGGTACAACCATGTACAACTAAAAATAAATTTACTTGTTGTGATAACAAATATTGCAGTAAGTACCTATGTAATTTTATGCAAAGGTTTATAAGCACGCAACATATAACATTATACTCAAGTATGATTAAATAAAAAATATTAAATGATCTGTTGAGTTATTTTGCTAATTCGTCACCTTGGCAAGGACGTTAGAACTTGAAGTTATCGTAATGAGATATCTGCGTCTAACGTAAATCGATGACGTGATCTTTAGTGCATGGTTAGCCATGAACGTAACATCCTTGTCAACGTATTAACATATCTTGACTAAAATACCTTTTTACTTAGATGTCGGTATATAGTTGTCAAACTAAAAGTGCGAAAAAAGAAACAGAATAAATGACATTCTATACTACAGCTACTCTATTATAAGGAAGCGTGTTCAGGAACCACGCATTAACTTTGCTAACGTCTGTGACGACAATCAAAAAATACATGCAAGATGCAAAAGTTGTAACAAAAATTGCTAAAGCATGTAATCTGAAAGAAAAAGCTGACCCCCAAGTAGGTAAATAAGTGAAAAGGGTTAAGGATAATGATGACGATGAAGGAAGCCCCTAGTGGGTGGTTCACGGCGAATCAGAAGAGTATAAAGAGATCGTAACATAATATACACATATACATACGGTAAGAAATGTCCCAATGAAAGGAACATATGTAGAGTTAGACCAAGATAAGTCTGCAACGATTTTGATAGCACACGCAGAGCAAGTGTTATTTTAGTCGTCAAACTTCTATGAAATTATGACGTAGCTATAAATAACAAAATTGTTGCAGACTTCTCTTGATCTAACTCTACTGTAGCCCTCAATGTCTTAAAACTATAATAAACGTTAACATTTAATTTAGCAAAAGACTGACATTTATATTATTACATACATGATTTTATATTATTACAATATTTAGTATGAAGAGTCGAGCGTTATGTTCTGACGTCTTCATGCGTATGTAAATAGTATGGTAATGGTAATCATAGCGTATTCTAGAGTTAGTATTGTGCTGTACCTCTAAATGTTAAACTAGACTTTATAAGTATTACCTCATCTAAAGTACTTGCTGTTCGTGCATAGATAAACAATTATGTTTCTCGACTAATATAAATGGATTGCAGTTCCATACATTATCATACATAAGCTAATGCCTTATAAAGGCAGATTTTAATAATCGTGTTGTTATGACTTTAGATATTAATGAAACATGTTACCATAAAAATAACGGTTTGCATGTTTAAGATGAATGATTATTGATAATTTGATCAATCAGTATGTTAAACAGATTAAGGACAGATAGGTATGTTGTGTTAGCGATTATTGATGGTCATTAGGAATTTATTTACGTAAAGTTTGTAGGCTTGTGGTATATGACAGATAGATAGATTTTTTTTCGGTATTAGTCATACACTGTCAATTACATAATAAAAATTGATTACAAAAATCATAATAAATTAAAATTATTCAAATTCACATAAAAATTAATGTCGACAATTTTGAGATTCTAATACTTACATTAGGAAATCAGTATGAAGGTATGAGCGTTGATAAGCGACCCAAATCCAGTATTATTGTATACCAATCAAAAAGAGATTATGACCGAAACTACAAATTTTATGGATTTAATGTTAATGTTACCCGCCCGCAGTTTTCTTTTGTGACCCGTGATGCGACTTCGTGAAAAATTATAACCACTTTATTGCAAAAGAAAAGTAGATAGAATTTTCATGTTAACATAAACTATTTTTGCCTACAAAACTACGACTACTTTCTAAATTATTTATTATGGGCAGGTCAGTTAAAATATTTAGCTCATTATCTAATTCAAGATAGCATTCTTGTTGGCAAATCTTGTTTAGTCTTTCACCTACACGGTACCACAATACGTATTTTTCCTTAGTTGATTGGAGTGACATAAAAATAGTAAATAAAAATTATCATAGCTAATAATCGGCTACAATCGTTAGCAAACAGTGTGCCAACGCCTTAAAGGCAAGGCCAAGGCCGGCAAAACAAGTTTACATGTTTATATACGTTTATAAACGGATGTATTAGCATGATTTCCTTCATTCTTTCATCTTGTGTGTGGTTACGACATTTTATCTCACATATGGTGTGTTTTTTGAAAGGTTCTGATCTTATATAGTTGATAAGAGTTTGAAATAGCACGCTCACAACGGACAAAGTTTGCGTATGAGCGAATAGACGCACCGGGATTTTCTTATCGGTACCATCTTAAGAACTTTTTTTAAGAACTTCCGTTCAGACTGTCTAATGCTCTCGGAAAAACCACACGTTTATGGAATAAAAGATACAGTCAGAAAAAGAGCTCAGTGCTTTTTCGAGCTGATAAAGTGGGGCAAATGTTACAGATAGAGTCGAATGATAAAATAAAGAGGAACGGCCCAACAGTTGAGACACTAAATAACCTACAGATAAAAATGGTCTGTAGTTACTAGTACGTAGTTTGGCCGGCGATTTTTTTTACGAGCTGATAGCTTTATTTGCCTGTCAAATAGCGCTGCAAGTCGCCAGCAACATGCTAATGTGAGACCATTTCGTGGCACTGTCTCACTTTCTTTCTTCACTTCTTCTTTTTACGTTTCTCTTTTTTATATTATTTTCTATTTTGTGTTTGTGCTCGCGAATAAATTCTTTCTATTCTATTCTAAGCTATCAGTTTTAGATTGTCATTCTCTCATTTCATTTCAGAGTAACTTTATTTCCAGAAAAGGCTTTTTTTTAATTTGTTGTTGTTTATTATGACATGACTATCCCGTGAGAAGTTTTTGGGTGTCTCTGAAGCAGAAATAGCCTATATTTGTTATTGGTTACAAAAGACGAATTTTCCGTAGCGGTGACACACAATACGAATTATCAGCGAGTTCTTCCCACAAAGAGGCAAGTGACTAAGTACCGGAATTCCGGTGATAACTTGACAGATAAACGTTCACGGTACTAAACTTAGGACAATAGCTAAGTTTCCTTCTTAGTTCGTTTTGAATTTATTTTTAATTATGACAAATTTCTAGCGTCTAGATGCGAAATGCAGGTTGCGTCAAGTTCATATCGTCAAAGAGGATATAATATTATAGAGCAGTACTGTCATAGTAAATTTTGTAACCACAGTAAATTCACTGCCATCTATCACACACACACACACACACTTTAAAACTAAAAATGAAGATTTATAAAAATACGATAAAATGTATTTAAATATGGATAAATGTTTTTTTTTTTTTGTATTAATTATTTTTATTATTTTGACCCATGTTCTTTCAGTGATATGCGTTAAAATTGTTAAATAACAAACGAAACCGTCAACGCCTTCTATACGAGAGTAGGCCAAAGGTAGTAGCGACATCTGATCGAGAATCAAATTTTCGTGATTTTCGAGCCACGTTTTTTCCTTAGACTGTATCCATCTATTACGGATCGAGTTACATCTATCTTTGATATCGTGTTAGAAAAAAAACGAAACATACAGGTACTGATGTTGTATTGTAGCCTATATAGACTCAGATGCGGCTGGAAAATGTCTCTGTAATAACAGCAAAAATATCGCAGAACAATCTTTTAAGGACATCGTTTTAGTTAGGTACTTGAAAATTATCACGACCTTGTTCATGCATTTATATCTCAAAACCACCATAAATCAAACTCATAAACTTCCAAAGGACAGGCAATAAACATGTCATTAAGACAAATCGGAACCAGTAAGTCAAATACCGTGACAGCATTAAGCCTGCCGTAGCCAGTAATTAAATAGTAATCCATATTCGCTAAGGAACTGTGTAGGCGCGGCGTGTAAACCGAAAGGACTTAAGGGGCCCACTGACTATCAGTCCGCGCGACTATATCGGCCTGTCGGTTGTTCGGAACTGTCAAATTTTTGTTCTAACTGACAGGCCGATATCGTCCGGCGGACTGATAGTCAGTGGGCCCCTTTATACTCGTGATATATTTCATATATCTTTATTGCGTCCATGTTCATTTTTACATAGGATGGTATTGAAACATTATAAAGTCGGTACATGGTACCCTGTTAGGGCATGGCAATATAATCTTAATACTAATGGTGACTATTTACAAATAATACTAGACTTGATGTAACACAATTTCAGAATACATTGCAAAATTTCATTGTAATAAATTATATAAATCCTGTATAAATCTTAATTTAATAGGATAGGGATTTATGCGGCATTACTTATTTTATAATTGTACAATTCATCATTATAACAGCTTAATTATAAATAAAATAAAAAACAAATTAAATGAAAAAATTAAAATAACGTATAATAAAATAAAATTTTTTTTAAATGTTTGCGAAGGATTGTGTCCTATTGATACCAATATTGACTTCGGTTACCGCGATAGTTACTCACGAAATAAAAGTATGAAAACGGATTATATCGTGTACATTAAATTTATACTACATCCCGACGTTTCGAACCCTTTACAGCGTTCGTGATCAACGGGACTGAGGAAAAGCTATACAATGTGCAAAATTACCCACATACAAAAGAATGAACCATAATAAACTATAAACTTTAAGGCTGTATTATAAGTTCAATACACGTTCACAGTTCACGTTCACATGGCAACAGAAATACATCATCTATTAAAATTTCAACTGTCTAGCTATCACGGTTCATGAGATACAGCCTGGAGACAGACAGGCGGACAGCGGAGTCTTAGTAATAGGGTCCCGTTTTTACCCTTTGGGTACGGAACCCTATAAAGGTCGCATTAAAAACCAGAGTTGTAGTATGTAGATGTACAGGAACTTCAGCACGAATTTGCTCTAAACAACAACTTTTCTTAGCTCATACGCCATCTTGGTTCCTGTTACTAACAGTAGGCGCAAGGACCGCCGCCCGCGCAACTACTTTTATTGTCATGACTTATGCAAATATTAGCACAAGGTTCTAACTCACCACATTAACATACAAGTTGGAACCTTGTGTCATTGAACGTTTGCGGCGGTATCATTGATATAATTTTGCAATGGTTCTAAGTATCTTTAATTTGCATACGTCATTAGGACCTTGTAATAGCCTGCTATATTAGTGGTTTCATTGAGTTTATGCGGAGTGGGTGTAGGAATTTGTGTACTAATTTTTTTTGAGGTATTAATATTGTTTTTTGGTGTGCCTCGTGCCTCATTAGGATAACCTAATTGGTTCGACTTGACAGTGTGCGATTAGATCTTAAAGAAGTAACGTCGAAGGCAAAAATATCGATCCAGACCAATGGCTCAAAAATATGTGAACACGACTACGTACTACGCTACTCACAGCGTACACATATTTTTGAAGCTTTGGGAATGTATATATTTATGCCCTTGACTGTACCTACTTGTTAATATTTAATTGAATTTACTTGTCATTGTCGTCTTATTATGTGATTAAAAAAGATGATTATGATAAAAATCGAGGAGACTGGAGACTTAACACTTAACCCTAGGTTAACCATACGTCAGGATTTTCCCTGAACATTGTTGTGGGGGGACATGGCGAGTATCAGGGTTTTTTTAGTAAACCCAAGCACAGAATATATATAGTACTAGGTACAGAAGATTCACTCCCTAACGAAATGCGACTACTACGCGCAAGGCGGCGCAAGCGCGTGCAGGCGTCCGTTCCATAGCGGTGTGCGGCAATTACTATGGCAAAACCTCAAAATTGAGGCGGCCGCAAGTACTTGTAGCGACGCGACGAACTCGCGGAGCGCCTGACTCAAGTAACCACTAGCAGCTAGCTAAAAGTTTGAAGTTGGGCTGGGAAGGATATAATTTTATTTGACCGACTGAACTGCAGAAATTACTAGGTAATGCCAGCAATTTGTCCGGAATTTTGTCAGGATATTCCATCTTTGCATATGGCAACCCTTTTCCTATAACGGGCGACTTGATTACCAGCAGGGGCCCGTTTATCCAAAACCTTGTAGCTTGTAATACTAGTGGAAGTACCTTTCTAACAAAAGCTGTCAAAAAGGGACTCCCACTTGTACTGCAAGCTACAAGTTTTTGATAAACGGACCCCAGTGCCCTGTTTATCAAAAGCTTGTAGATTGTAATACAAGCGGAACTCACTTTTTGACAGCTTTTGTTAGAAAGGGACATCCACTTCTATTACAAGCTACAAGCTTTTGATAAACGGGCCCCAGATCTAAGCAGTTGTATTTTTAGAAGGACACAATAAATTAAACAACTTTATACTGTGAGAGCTAGTTAATATTTACGCTTTAACCTTTACGAAGACCGCGAAGATACCATATATAGGCGTTAAATATCTGCTTGAAAGTTTATTTTATTAGTACATTGTCGATATTTATATTCTACATGAACACCTACGGAGCACATTGGAACGCCTATGTATTACTGCGGATCGTCCTAGAGACCAATTTAAACGTACATTTTGATATCAAGATGATATTACTTGATGAATGGCAACACCTAAGATCTGAGCGAGAAACAAGCCAGCCCTCAAGTCACCGTCAATGTAGTTATGTATATTCGTAATGGCGGAATTCTATAGCAACACCGGCGACCGTTCAATATTTACGTCAGTGTTATTTACGACGGCTGCACCATACAAAAGGCGATACGGGAACAAAGGGCTATATTGCAATGCTTGAATAAAGACAATCAATAGCTCTATAATCAATCTTATTCAGGGAAATAAAGCTACGGTTACACATTTGAGCCGGGATAAGTGTAAGTTTTTTAATTTGTACGATGTATATGGAATGGCGTTGTAAACCACCACCAAGTTAAGTGACCACCATTTATAGAAAACTCCAGATGAAACTTAAATAATGTATGAAAATGATCAGATCATTTTCTCGAAATTAAACTGTTGTGAGACATACTAACATTAAATAATTTCACGGTTTAGACTCACTTGTTTTTAGTCACTCGTGCGACATGTTTCGGAGAGCCTAGGTCTCCTTTCTCAAGCACTAACAGTGCGAGCAGCGTTCACGATGAACATGTATCGCGTACACCACGTGCGTGCGTGTCTGTCGGCGTGCGGCGGCACGGCACGGCTGCTCGCACTGTGTGTTAGAGAAAGGAAACCTAGGCTCTCCGAAACATGTCGCGCGAGTGACTAAAAACGATAAGTCTAAGCCGTGAAATTGTTTAACATCACTTTCTTTTGCATGTTTCACCCAATAGATTTTTACTTTTTGAATTGGTGTTTATCTTTAATTACGATTGTCATTTTAGCCTTAAATGCTTACAGCCGGCGCTTTGAAGAAAGGGATCCAAGTGACAGGTGGTGGCATATGAAGTCACTACATGTTTCCTGTCACTATGGACTGTTTCCTGGCAGCGCCATCGCCATCTGCGTTGAGCTTGCATGTAAAATTATGTACCGACATTGTATGAATTAATCTTGGTTTTTTTTTCTATTTTGTGGATTTACGAAATTCACAATACCACACAGTATCATATAGAAAACTAAATCCGTAATCATTTACGAAGAACAAAAGAAAGAGCAATATAGTCTTGTACATTTATAATCCTTTCTTTAATGCAATTAGATTGATGAGCCAACGGAAATATAAATTCAATAAAAAAAACAATAAAAATATCAACCAACCACATGCAAAATAAAATTACCAAACCTATAATTCTACCATTCAATAAAGGCTCATTTACACGAGCCTGAAAGCCAATTGGCCGTGACCACTAATGTAATAACGCCTTTATGCGAGTCAAATGGCGAAAATTGGCGAAACAAATGGAAGAGATGACGCTATACTTACACAACTCGTGAATGTATCATAAATTGGTACAGTGAGGTTAGAAATTGCATGGAGAAACTATGAATGAATTCCATTCATAATTTTTCCATGCAATTTCGAACCTGATGTTGATGGTTTCTATGGGAGACCATTTTTTTCGCAATTTCGCGATTGGTTCCATGAAAGTCCAGTATGGACAGTATTTGCCTCTCAGAATATGGTTAAGAGTTTAAAAGACCCTATATGCAAGAGAATGTTTAAGTGTGTTAGTATTTTCTATGACAAATAACTTTCTGTTCTGTATTGACGAAATTTTAAAAACCCTAATACTTTGCTAAGCCCTTACCGGGTCCTAGTAGTTATGTATGTACCTACCTAGCATTAAGTTGCATGTGTATTTGTGTAAACTGTATGTACTTGGTTGCAAATAAAGATTGAATTGAATTGAATTGAATAGGACTCAAGATGATCGAGAAAAGTCTTCTAACAATAGGCCGCGTAGTTTGGCGCAACAGTATCTCGCCGCGAGATAGACTACCCGTCCTTTACTAACTGTATGAATTAAAGATGGACGGGCAGTCTATGTCGCGGCGAGATACTCAAGATCGCAGAAGCCGTTCCATGAGTCGGTTTTGGAGACCCTTTGCGGAACCTTGTCAAGCAAACGACGTCTTTCGGTCGATATAATGATGACGTATCACTATTTGCTTAATACATTATACATCTCATTAACACGTTGGTCGAACGGAATCCTTATTTAGTGATAGTGTTAAAAAACATAATACATTTAGCCAAGTCTTTGCTGGATTTGCAACGGCCTTGGTAACTTGATAGGATGACTAATGATCTTGAAAAACGCTGCCTAATCCCAGAGCCGGATTCGACCTCTGAAAGTCTCAACTTGTGTTGACATCACGCGCAATGCAACTCGCTCGTAGTTATATATACAGATTACAGGTTGCTTTTGTTATCACTGCACTGACCAAACTCTGAGGGGTGAATATGTAGGTCATATTGAACCAGGGTTCGAAAGGATAATTATCAATGATAGTTATATTGATAATTATCGTGATTTTTATGCCTGATAATTATCAATTTGATAAAAACAAAATTTACGAAGATTCTAAGACGAGATTTTAAAATTTACTAAAGAATTGAAAGAAAATAAATATAGCACCATCCATACCTGGGATAATTATCCGATATTTATCGAATAATTATCGCGATAATTATCAAAGACTATAATTATCTGGATAATTTCGAGCCCCGTATTGAACAACTTTTACTATGCGGCCAACCCCAAAAATCGCGAAAAAAATTCCGACGTCTCATACATTTCGGTGAATCAGAGTCAATGTTTTCTATAAAACAGCTGTTTTTTTTTCGCGATTTCGGGGTTGGCCCTATACTAAAAGTTGTTCAGTATGACCTACATATTCACCCCTCAGAGGTTGGTCAGTGATAACAAAAGCACCCTGTATAAAGGCGCGCAAGGTGCACTGTATCTACTCGTAAATCCCTATACGCTTAGACAGCTGAACTGATTTAGATGAAATTTAGTATGTCCATAGTTCGAAGCCTGGGGAAGGACAAATGGTAGTTTTTATCAATCGTCATCATCATTCTACGCAGACGAAGTAGTGGGCAGGAGCTAGTATCAAATTAATATCAAATCAAGTTGGATTTCAAAATTCAAATGCGTCTACCAGTAACCGTCACTTTTTAACGGATGTTGTACAAGTATTATTACTACAAAGATGGAATGGTTGATTACGTCTATTATTTAAAATCAATTAGGTTTCTATTTTCGCAAGCCGATATAATAATATGGCTATTGATGCGTTTTTATTACTTTATGTATACTAAGACTTGTCAGTTGACATATTAGCATTTCAAAGTCCTCTTTAGGTTTTTATAAATACCAATGTCGTGACTACAAGCATGATTATTTACATATAAGGATATCATAGCTGCACAACTACTCAAATCTGGTATTTTTATTAATTGTTTTTTTCTGTTTTATCACCCCGTTTATTTTATATCAGTGATAATAATAGAATAAAATTGAAAATGTTCAATTTTAGGCTCGTTTAAAATCCCTACAAACATTTTAAAACGCGAAACTAACTGTCTGTCTTACCTCTTCACGCTTAAACCGGTGAACCGATTTAGATGAAATTTGAGGTCCGGGGAAGGACAATAGGGTAGTTTTTTATCAATCATCATCATTATTCCACGCAGACAAAGTCGTGGGCAGAAGCTAGTAGTAAATATTATGCATAAATTACCTCATACTCTTGTAAAAACATCAATTTACAAGTCCTATAAAGCTCGTTTAAATCGCAAATGGCGCCGTTCAATAAGCACAACAGTACCGTCATTCGAATTTTATCTTAGACTTTCATCTTGCCAATATTCAATTGAATCGTGCAAATCTAAACAATACGGTCAACATAGATTCTAAAGGCTATTATTTCGTGTTTTAATAGTATGCATCTTGTGACACAAGTAATATATACAGTGTGGAAAAGATTAATGGGCCCAGCCGGCCTAGCCAAGGTGACAATCGCTATCGCTTCGACAACGAAACGCTTTGTGTCTCTCTATCACTCTTCCATATTAGTGCGACAGTGACAGTTGCGTTTCGATCGCTACGGAGCGTTAGCGATTGGCGTGTTGGCTACGCGGCCTGGAGGGAAAGTACCTTAAAACTTTCCCTCCAGGGCCCATTCATTTTTTCCACACTGTATAGCGCTTATCTATGTATATCATTCCTGGCTGCGCATCATGGCACATATCTCTGCTAGAAACGTAGCCAGCAGTAGGAAAGCGCGTTCTGCAGCCATAAATTGCCCGTTTTCTTACTCCATTGTGCCTGTCATTTCTTTAGCCGTTAAAGATTAGTATAATCGATAATTTAGATTGTAATCAAACGCAACACTTTTATTGAAATTTATAAGTGTGCAATTATGTAATTTGTACGAATAAATAGCGTTCGACACGCGATACTTTCTAACTTCGACATTACCGTCAGTTGATCCAAGTTTGGTAGATTAATGTTGGCAGGGTTTACTGCAAAATTAGGTCTTTAAATACATTGACGGGCGCCTGTTATTACGACGGCGGAATATCGTGCAGAATGGAAGAAAGCCTCCTTGGTGCACAAAACAATGACCTCATACACGGCCGCGAGTGTGATGAAAATACTAAAAACCGGCCAAGTGCGAGTCGCACTCGCGCACGAAGGGTTCCGTACCATTACGCAAAAAACGGCAAAAAAATCATGTTTGTTGTATGAGAGCCCCACTTAAATATTTATTTTATTCTGTTTTTAGTATTTGTTGTTATAGCGGCAACAGATACATCATCTGTGAAAATTTCAACTGTCTAGCTATCACGGTTCATGAGATACAGCCTGGTGACAGACAGACGGACAGCGGAGTCTTAGTAATAGGTTCCCGTTTTTACCCTTTGGGTACGGAACCCTCGGTGGACGAGTTTTTTTAATATAGGAAAAAAGCGAGCAAGCGAATGACCTGATGTTAAGCAATTAGTTACCGTCGAACATGGACACCTGCAACAGCATAGGGGCTACAACGGTTGCGTTCCCCGTTTACACTTAAGGGGCCCACTGATTACCAGTTTTACCAAAACAGCAAGTGGTTTCTTTCTCCCTTTGGGTTTCTTACTTGTTCTTTAAGTTAGACGTTTAAATTTAAAGAATCAAAAGGAAGTTATTTATTAATATAACAGCCTTTCTAGGCTGTCCTTACGAGGCTGAGTTATATATATATATCTAAATAAGGTATTTTCTCAAAGGCAACAGATGCACTAATTACCAGTTACAATTAAAGGTTAACGCACACTTATGTGTGTTGTGTTCATGTTGTGTAAGGTGCTAAGGTGTAAGGTTGCCAGAGCTCAACGACGGTGCGGAGTGTTAGGGTCGGCAAAGCGCATCTAACATCTCTGGAGTTGCAGGTGTCCATAGGCTAAGGAGACTGCTTACCATCAGGCGGGCCGTATGCTTGTTTGCCACCGACGAAGTATAGAAAAAAAGCACCGGCTTACAGCTTCATATTACATGGAAAGACAGCGACATTTTTATAGAACGTGTGAGCGCTAAAAATAATAATTAGCCGAACTCATAAAGTAATTAAAATACCATTGAACTTAGAATCATTTATTCATCAATTGTGCATTACAGGTAATGAATACAGGTGTTATAAACAATTTGTTCTCTGTAATATGTCTTGCGACGTACAATGATTTTGGTTACCTAGCGCATGCAATATTATTAGAAATGTCACTATATTTAAAATTAAAATAATCAATAAGTTGTAATTAATAATTTAAAGCGTCTTAAGTAATAAAGAAATAAATTTGGATATAAAACCAATTATCCTAAAATAATTGTAATATAATATTGTCTTCGGTTACCGCGATAGTTACTCATGAAATAAAACTATGAAAACGGATTATATCGCGTATATTGAATTTATAATACATCCCGACGTTTCGAACTCTTTACAGCGTCACCCGTTGACCACGAACGCTGTAAAGAGTTCGAAACGTCGGGATGTATTATAAATTCAATATACGCGATATAATCCGTTTTCATAGTTTTATTTCATAATTGTAATATCCTAAAACCAATTATGTTGTTACAAACCGACCTATTGGTCGGTGTAACATTTCTAACACATTTTTCGCAAGTCCCAATGTAATTAGTATACGGGTGTTTCCTGTAACAGGAGCAATAAATTAAGCTGTAGACTGTACTCCTCAAACTGACCAACATTTGAAATAAAACTATGAAAACGGATTATATCGCGTATACTAATACGCGATATAATCCGTTTTCATAGTTTTATTTCATGAGTAACTATCGCGGTAACCGAAGACAATATTATGACCAACATTTGTTTAGCAACTTGTAAAATAATTTGTGTTTTGATTTTCATTACACTTTAAAATTTATTCTTAGACGCAATGTACCTATATTGCAAAATTTGTTGTTTAAAGGGTGACAAGCAACGTCAAACATACAGATGGCAGCGTACATTGAAAATAATATTTAATTAGTATGAAAAATTGAGAAAGGTATGTTGAGATGGTTTGGACACGTGGAAAGAATGAGTGAAAGAAGGCTAACAAAGATAGTGTATAAGGGAGAGGTAGAAACGGGAGTTGGAAGGGGCAGACCTCGGCGGACTTTCTCTGATCAGATCGGGGAAATCCTGAAGAAAGGCCAGGTCAAGAGCACCCTAAACCGGCGAGCGTGTATAAGGAATGTTATGAAAGTGAAGGAAGCGAAAGAGGTATGTCAGGATCGTAGCAAGTGGAAATCCGTGGTCTCTGCCTACCCCTCCGGGAAATAGGCGTGATTATATGTATGTATGTATGTATGAAAAAGGTATAATCTAAAAATTTCATAATTTTAAAAACTGGCTGAACAAATGTTGGTCAGTTTGAGGCGTACAGCCTCTAGTTTCATTTATTGCTCCTGTTGCAGGAAACACCGTATAACAAAATATTTTTTCCGTTATCCAAACATTTCTTGCAATTGGGTACGGAATAAACAGAAGATCTAGGCTTAATGGAATCGTCCCTGTTCCGCTGAGGTCTCAGCGCGCAGACAACTCTTCGGTTTAGTCAATGCGCAAACAATCGCCAAGAGGCGCCTATTTATCCTATTATATTAGTGTTAGAGAGAAACTTGCGCTTGTTATGAAGCTTCCATGTTAGGGGGGCAGCTAAACGTGGATCTCATCGAAAGTTAGTGCGTAGAGGTGATATTGTTATCATCAACTTAATTCGCGTTTCTGTATTAGGTTACTTTCCAAGACTGAACTAGAGGTGACACGGTGTCCAATCCGTAGAGTTCATAAGTGTGCGCTAACCTTAACGCAGTCACGGCGCCGGCTGACCCTTCACGGTGGCAGGATTGTTGTCGTAACTTTATATGATCTGCGCATGACATTGCCATCTGTGACATACGACACCAAAGATCCTTAGACTGGTATATATGAAAGAAGGATTCTTGGTATCTCAGTAAGTCTTGGTAGCTCAGTTGGTAGAGCGGCGAGTTGCTATCTCCAAGTCACGAGTTGTATTTTCAATTCGAGTTTTCTAGTATTTTATAATATCACTAGCCAATCTACTTTCTAGCTAATCAGATGATTTTTTTTCGAGAGTTTAACTTGAATTGGGCAGTCACGTCTAAAGATATCGATACCACATACAACATATTTTTGGCACTTTATTCGTTTTGAATGAAATACTCGAGTTCGTTCTTCCATTCACGTAAAAGGCAAAATCTAGAAAATTAAAGTATCACGACCTTTAAAAACCAGTAACATGTCAATGTAGGTCACCCATAGACATATATATTACTTCGTAAAGACCGGCCTTACGAGCACTACGAATGGGGCCGATAAATTGGAGTGAAAATCGCATTTAGTTACACCAGCGCGCTCAGTCGTGTGGCGACTGTGGCGAATTGCGCAGTGGAAAGGCGTCGGTGTTCGGTCGGAATTGTATGCTTACGCTTACACTATGTTTACACCAATGGTGACGCTTTTCCACTGCGCCATTCGCCACACGACTGAGCACGCTGGTGTAACTAAATGCGATTTTGACTCCAATGTATCGGCCCCATTCGTAGTGCTCGTATGGCCGGTCTTTATGAAAAAATATATATGTATATGATGTCACCAGATCGCAGAGTAGACAGGCGGTCTCGGATCCAAGTAATTCCAATAAGCGCAAACGACATTAGTCTCAAGTATCAGCGTAATTCATACACTTAATCCTATTTTCCTTTGAGAGCTTAGGGCCTACCGCGCATACTGGAGTTCGCAAATTGCGGGCATCTTTCAATTTTACTCCAATTAAGGTGTAATTAGCGTGACAGAGAAAGATGCCCGCAATTTGCCAACTTGGGTGTGCGCGGTAGGCCCCCTTAAGCCAGTTATCGGATAGCTTAGAAGCGAATGGTCGTAAGCGTATGGAACAGAAGCACGCTTAATGTGTATTAATGGACTTTATGCAGTTGCAATAAGAATTACGATTGGTCAATGTATTATGTAAAGTAGTATAAGGTTTCAGCATTCATCTTTAAAATTTTTAATGTTAGCTGGCCAGTGAACTTACGTTTAATTGGGCAAATGAGTCTGTGTCTTTCGGCACATCTGATATTTTAGTTTTAAAAAGGCGTAAGTGGGCCGATTTTTTAATTTGCTGGCGATTTTTCTTTTACGTTAGATTTGGATAAAATTTGGTACTTTTGAAAAGCTTCTCATTCTGGGCAGAATAACTACTGAATCCAAATTTGTCAAAATAATTGAGAAAATACCTTTCGTTTTCGTAACGCAGGGAAAGATTATTCACGACATATGGTGAAATTGCTCTTATTCTCTCTTAAAAGAGGGAACTCTATCTATCCACCCACAATTTGATCAAAATCGGAAGAAAAAAAAACACCGACATGGCTGAATTTATCGGAAGCGCCTTTCCGATATCGGTTGTCGGAAACCGCCTATGACAAAAACAGCTGCAGGAGAGTGCCATTCGCATTAAGTCCGCGTTATTTGAGTACCACATATATAGAGAAACACATACCTATATCTTACATTTTACTCCCTTCCGACATCCGATATGGGATCGGACAATGTGAAAACGCTCGAAGTCATTTTGTGCAGAGCGACTCTCAAAATGAGTCATTACAGGAAGTTATATTGTATTCCTTTGAAAATAGCGTAGCTTAAAGCAGCTTACATTACCTGCAGCTTCGTATTTTGAACCCTAAAAAAACCTACTTTGAACCCTATTTACTAAACTCAATAACCATTAATGTCGGAATTGCTCCATGAATAGAACCAAAAACCTCGCAGCTTAATTTATAGCTGTTCCAACTCAAATCGCGACTATTGTTCGAATCAAACACTTATCAGTGCAATTACCAACACAAGAAAATCTAGTGTTTTTGCAATGTTTTAGAATTCTCCAAATTGTGAACGGAAGGTTGACTCGAATGCTAAAATTACACCTGCTATTTATTATTCTCAATACGAAACCAACAAAATATGGAAAACCATTTCAAGTATGAACTATGTTCCCGCAAAACTTTTACGCTTCTAGGCAGTTCTAATACTGGTTTAGCGACGGCCGTAGGTGCACAGAATACTATCCCTGAACAATACTTGCAGTTGGCTTCATTATGCAACGGGTCAAGGACCCTTTCTAGTGTACACAAGGGCCGAAACTGTTGAAACTTCTGTGACGTTACGTCTTTTTGGAAGTGAGTACAGGCGTTGGTTAGAACAACTATGCATGCGACTTGAGAAAATGTTTGCTAAAAGTTCGCTTTGTACACGCTTTGTACACGCTTTGTACACAGTGAGGATAAGTTTGTTTTCTTTGACTGTCATGCCGTGAATGTTGAAAACTAAGTGGACGGCTTAAACAATATATGTATAATAAAAATATGTAAGTTAATAATAGGAATTTAATTATAATTTAATATAATTTTAAGATATTATAATTTTAATTATAATTTTAAGAACTAGCTTAAGGGACAGCAGAGGAACAAAACAGGGAGACAGGAATACAATTTTGAATATAGCTACAGAATATTATAAGGCTCTCTACTCGGACCCCCTCCGAACTCAAGATTTACCAATCGAATACGATAGTTTCAGCGCCATCCCACCAATCACAGAGCATGAGGTATACTTAGCGCTTCGGAAAATGAAGTACAGCAGAAGCGCGGGTGAGGATGGCGTCACAACTGAAGCGTTGCGAGTTGGGGAGCCATCATTAATTCCTCACATTTGTAAATTATTTAATAAAATTATAGCAACTCAATCTTTTCCTAAAAATATGTGCCATTCGAACATAATCCTGTTGCATAAGAAGGGCGACAAGGCTGATATAGGCAACTATCGCCCTATTAGCCTTGTATCCCATCTTTATAAAATATTTATAAAAATAATAGAAAACCGCATTTCGGGTCAACTTGATCTGCACCAACCACCCGAACAAGCGGGATTCCGCCCCGGCCTGTCTACCACCGACCACCTACACACGTTAAACCAAGTTATCGAAAAATGCCACGAACATAATCTCCCCCTCTACTTAGCCTTCGTAGACTATTCAAAAGCGTTTGACAGCATATCACACCATGCCATCTTCACAGCTCTAAGTCACCAAGAAATATCCCCTAGTTACATCAAACTTCTAAGCACCGTATACAAACATAGTACAGCCGCCATAAAACTACAATCTTCTGGCCCGTCCTTCGAAGTGCAAAGGGGAGTAAAACAAGGAGATCCGCTATCGCCGAAACTTTTCACCAGCACATTAGAACATGTCTTCCAGAAGCTTGCGCCGCGTTGGGGAGACAAGGGGTTGGTTGTCGGAGAGAAAAGGTTAACCAACCTTCGCTTCGCCGATGACATTGTCCTTTTTTCCTCAACGGCATCCGAGCTACATCATATGCTAGAAGACCTTAGCTACGCAAGCCTCGAGGTTGGACTGAAGATGAATATGTCAAAGACCAAAGTCATGACTAACAGCACAAAACGTAGGATTGAGGTAAACGGAGAACACATTGCATATGTCCATGAATACCTTTATTTGGGCCAAATAGTCTCTTTCCAGGCGCGACAAGAAAAAGAGGTCGACAGACGGACCGAGAACGCCTGGAAGAGCTATTGGTCCATGAAACACCTCATGAAGGGAGACCTACCTCTATCACTCAAACGTAGGCTCATGGACATGTGCATACTTCCAGTCCTCACCTACGGTGCTCAGACTTGGTCTTTGACGGAAGCTCAGAAGTCCAAACTCGGGGTTTGTCAGAGAGGTATGGAGCGCAGCATATTAGGTGTGAAACTCGGGGATCGCATCCGGAACACCACGCTGCGCTCTAAAACCCAAATAATAGATGTAGCTCGGAAAGCGGACAAGTTAAAGTGGGACTGGGCTGGTCATGTCTGCCGCATGCCGAATGACTTGTGGGCCAAAATAACCACAGAGTGGCTGCCCCATGAGTCAAACCGGGGATCCGGCAGACCTCGTCGGCGATGGCGGGATAACTTGGACTCCTTTTTGAGCGACTGGCCAGATGTAGCTCAAAACCGGGAGGAGTGGAAGAAGAGGGGGGAGGCCTTTGCCCAGCAGTGGGACACAATAGGCTCGTAATAATAATAATTTAAGATATTAGACATAAAACAATTTAAAAGTTCAGTTCAGGATTGGCTTATAAACAAATGTTTTTATAGTTTAAGAGAATACATGGACATTGAACCCACATAATTATTATATTTTTTCATTATTTAGCGGTATTCTTAATATAAATTTATTTTGACATTTTATAATTAGTTTTTATTAATAGAGTAATAAGTATATACAAGCGTGTACACGTGTAAAGGTAGTGTTCAGTGAAACTATGTTGTAATATGCAATATTGTACCTGCTATTGTAACCTGAATTACCATACGCAATAAATAAATACAAAATTAATCAATAGCTGAATGTGAGCCAGCAACAGATTTGTATGATAAAGTTTTCGTAAGGCCAGATATATATGTCACGAAGGCTTGTGAAGTGAACATCAGCTGCGTATTTAGGATACGGGTAGCCTACTGTCCATCTACTTCAAACCACAAACGAAGCGGCAGCTGACGTTCACGACACTTTAGGTGCATCCACACCGCAGTAAACCTTTGTGGAGCACCTGTGGCATAGGTGTCACCGTGTTGCTCCACAAAAGGTAAATGCGGCTAATGCGGCTTGGATGCACCTTTTATGATACATCACCCTTAATCACTGAGCAAATGACACGCAATTTGCATCTGGCCTGGAGTGCAATTAGTGTAATAACACTAATAACAGACAGGATATTCGATAAGTGAGCTAAAATATATCAAAACGGGCAAATGTTCGCTTCGAGCCAATTGTAACACCTGCTAGACTGGCGGTCGCCGCTCCCATGTTGACTAGAGAGGCTAGGTTAGACTACAGTATATTTAACATACTTATATCCTTTCCACGGCTTGTTTAGACATTAATACACCAACAGGTTATTGATTGGTTTATATTTTTAACTTTTATTGGTTTATGACTCACTCTATTTTACATCATATAAATTTATTTGATGTCCGGTCGTCCTTAGGTGCCTAAGTGGGTACCTACCTATTATTTTGACTTTTTTAAATTTGTAACATTCCGTGAAACGCAAAATTGTGCTCCAAAATATGTCCGTCGCATGAATAGAAGTAGAGTTAGTCTAAGCTAACATTTTCATAGAAATTTGACAATGATGACATTTTTTCATTGGAAATGCTATGCATAGTTAGCTTGGTTCAGGTCTAAAAGCCTGTGGAATGTTCTAATTTATAAAAGATACCGTCCACCGCCCGCATGTGGATTCTGTTATAGTACGGTATTACTTCACAATGAGCGTTTTTGCCGCAAATCATCACGGAAACGTTGTTGTAATTCTTCATTGCTTTATCGCGCTCGTCCTATTAAGCCGTTTTGACAGATGCCGCAATTAGAGTGAGTGCACTGACACGGCGAGTACCAATATGACAGTTAATTAGCCAATTATAGAGACTGGAAATAAAATAAACACGATATCTGCTTATTCAACTTTTAAACTACCGATACATGCTGCAAACTTTGTTAATGTTTTATGTATTTGTTCGAAATACAGAAGGCGTTGCCGAGACAGTTAAGGGGCCCACTGACTATCAGTCCGCCGGACGACATCGGCCTGTCAGTTAGAACAAAAATTTGACAGTTCCGAACAACTGGCAGGCCGATATCGTCCAGCGGACTGATAGTCAGTGGGCCCCTTTAGGTATTAAGAACCTTCTGTCTATAAGGTGCGCGCTTGCACGATTCTTTTGTTCCTACTGCTTTGAAACCTTAAAATGGGCTAGGTTACTAATCCGGCAAATTCCCTCGCGATGCAGCACCTCCGCTTTGATAATATTTTCCTACAAATCCTACGTCTCTATCACCTTACTGCAAGACATCTATTCGTATCTATTAACCGGTTCGGATGTAGATCGAGTGTTTGCTTTCCAAGGGCCATGCCTTTTAGCTGCAAGTCCTCTATTGAAGCTTTTGTTGTAAGAGAGTACTAACCTGTCCATAAGACAAAACGGTGGCATTGTAGCCATCCAGGGCCGCCTCTACCAGCTTCCGCACACGCTTCATACGCCGCTTGCTGGTCGACGCTAGGTTCGAAAGCGAAGTCGAAGGTAAAGGCTCGTTCAACGACGAGGGCTACACCGCCGCGCCGGCCGCGCGAGCGCATATCGCGCAGCCTTCCACGACCTCTACTCTACTTCTCTTGGTATTTGAGTACTAACCTGTCCATAAGCCAAAACGGTGGCGTTGTAGCCATCGAGGGCCGCTTCCACCAGCTTCCGCACGCATGTTTCGTAAACCTCCTGTTGGTCGACGCTAGGTTCGAAAGCGAAGTCGAAGGTGAAGGCTCGTTCGGCACCGAGGGCTACACCGCCCTCGCCGGCGGCGCCGCCCGCGCGCGCGCATATGGCGCAGCCTTCCACGACCTCTGCTGGCGTTTGCGGCCGTATCCTGAAACGAGAGGTGGAGTTAGTTGGTGTTTTGTACGAGGAGTATATTCTTATTAATCTATTCGACTGGATCTTCAAATGTCCTTAGAGTGTATATATACAAAAATGCTACATAGCCTAGCCAATCATCCCCGTCACTCACATCACTAAAAACATACTAATCCTTTTGCAATCAGAAACCTTTAGTGACATACTTGGCTCTGCACTTATACAGTTAATGGTGTAGTGGCTCTGAAAGTGTCGATCGCAATGTCGGAAAGTATTAAATTGGCTTCATTGACCGTAAGCTTTAGTCTATTTATACACCTAGGTAGTACATAGAGGCACGCAACTAAACTCTCTTCGAATCTGACACAGTTTCCATTGTTAGCCTAGGTAATGGCTACAATGTGCAACACCAACACGCGACGTCAGCCCTGTGATTTCCATTTACCGAGGCATTAAGTCCAACCAATCTAAGTAGGACCTAGAAATTCGTAACAAGTATGGCAAACTGAGAATACTTATGGTGGTTTCGCTAATGTTGTTAGAATAATATCTCAGCGTAGCCTACAGTCTTCACCTGATTTTATACTAAAGTTACACAACACTTTAGTTTGGAGTTGAATACAGTGCATTTAACCATTTTAACCCATTTTAATTTAATACAGTTAGAAAAAGGACATATCTTGCGCGCGAGATACAGTCGCGGCGCTCCTATGCTAACCCTACTGCCTCTACATGCATATGCATATGCACTTACGCCGTTTAGTAGCCAACCAAGCCAGCTACGTACGGGTAATTGCATGTGTGGTCCGCTAATGAAGCATGCAAGACACATCGCATACATGAATGGATGTATTTGATGTGTGGAAGTATTTTTGGCTCAATCTGAGGTGGCCTTAAATATACAAATCTACAATTTCAAATGAAAGTAATTTCCTATTCTACGGTCGGTATTTTCAGTTATCAGACCTGGGTTACCAGACTAGGCAGTCAAGATGCCAATCGTTTGGGTTTTTTTTTGTAGTGATACACTCGCCTTTTTTTCTAAGATAGGTAAATTTAATGTTTTTCCTACTGAGAATGACGAGCTCTTTCGATCCTACTAGGAGAAAAAAAGCGTCCCAAGTTTTATTTTTCAATTCCTTTACCATTTTTCAAACACTGTACGGCGCTAACGGAATGGAGAGTACGTAAAATGTATGACAATTTTGTGACATTTTTTTTCCTAGGAGTTTGGATCAGCTCATGATTCGGAGTAGAAATAAAAAAAAATCGAGTGTATCACTTTACAGAAAAATGCACTACGCTAATGTCTCTGCCGCACTAGTATGGAAGAGTGATAGAGAGAGATTACCGTTTCTTTCGCTACGGCGCAAACGATTTGGCGTCTTGGCTAGGCACTCTCGTCTGTGCAGGGCGGGCGCACTTCAAAGGTGTCACATGCGGATTGGTTACTTGTGCAATCACCAGCGATAATATTTTTCACAACGACAGACGCAAAAATATCATCAATAACCGTATTTGCAGCGAAAATGAGGGCGTGCCATAAATTTTGCGAAAGATATTTCCGGTGACTGTTCCTAAATAAGAAGTTAAAATCTTTTGACAGCATGAAGTTGTCAGGAGAGATTTCAACGTCTGCTACTTCTCGCTTTCAACTCTATTGTGTTGGTTTGGATCAATAGCATGTGAATCGTATAATTTATTACTCGCATTATAATGCAACACGCTATAACCCCGATACATTAACCATTATACAATACCATGTTAAACATCCAGATTAAGGTCCAGTGTTAAGATTAGAACAATAGAGCTTCTTCAAGGAGAATTTCTTGAAAAAGCCTACAAACTCCCTGTTCGCTGGCTTTCTTTACTTTCTGGGTGACTGTTCTAAAATCTTACCAAGCGCCATATGGATTGCTGAGCCATATTTGCCCTAATATTCGTATAACAAATCATCTGTGACGCAGCCATACAACGCGATAACAAACCACGAAGTAATTCGTTTTTTTTTTCAGACGAAAATTTCATACACTGCGAATTTTAGACGAGAAGCCTTCTCAAGAAAAGAAGGTTTATGAGTTAATGTCTAATTGTAACAAAATTTAAGTTGTACTTAATAGAACTGAAACACAGTGGAGTCCTAAAGATGAGGACTCAGACCTTTACTCTAAACACTGGTTCGCTGACGCAAATACACAATAAGAGACATGTCTCATTGTTCGACACTCGCACTGGCTATTACCACACCAATCCAGAAAGTCGCAATACCATATATTTTGGTCTTCACTTACTACCTTTTAGTCTTAATACGGTGCCAAATGAAAAAGCTGTATGTATATGTGGATATTGAAGGCGTATGGTTTTTCGGTTCTAGGAATAAAACTGCAGCTTGCATGTAGGGTGTCATTTGAAGTAAGTTGTTTAGCAAACAGCAATATGCTAACGGCAACAATTTTAACTGACCATCGACTTTATGTCTTTGTAATAAAGTTTAATAATTGTCATTAATAGTGGACGATGGTTATTGACGCGAAGAGCCACCGGATTCTTTTGTTTTCGTGGAAACGGTGTAGCGTTAGTAAAGCCGCGTTTTCACTTAGCGCCACTTGCACCATCCCACTAACCCGGGTTAACCGGTTAAACCTGGAGTTACCATGGTTACCAGTACAATTTGACACTGGATTAACGGTTTAACCGGTTAACCTCGGGCTAGTGGGATGGTGCAAGGTGGCATACCGTTTATCGCCAATAAAATGTTCGCTAAATTGTATTTTTATTTCACGTCACGTTCGAATTGGCCTGTTGATGTTTGGTTGGTTGTAGGAATAGGAAGACTAAAAAGTCGCATTTTTTTTATGCATGCACAAAACAACACGTGCATCAGTCATAAGATTGCATAGAATGTGGAATGGGATGCCTTTTAATAGCTAACGCGTCCCTCGAAGGGTCACAGCCTGCTGGCGAGATGCATTATTTGTCCTTCCTGTAGGCCGAGCACATGATTGACGCGACAGTATCTCGCCGCGAGATAGACTACCCGTCTTTTACTAACTGTATGAAGTAAAGGGGGACGGGTAGTCTATATTGCTGCGAGATACTCTCGCGCCAATCATGTGCTACGTCGGCTGTACATAATTCAATCGTGGACGCTTTCTACTGATGCTTAGTTCCTGCAGGGGAACCCGTGCTCATGACATTGTCAAGCGAATACGGTCATAGAAAAGCTAATATTGAGATAATGGCACAATAAATTGGATACCAAACGTTTATTTGGAAATAATTAAAAAAATACAAAGTTTAGGTTGTTTTTTAAACTTTCAAAATGAAAAAAATGGTACCATTGGAGTCCTAACATTTTATTTTTAATTTATATGAGCCTAGTGTCCCACTGCTGGGCAAAGGCCTCCCTCCCCCCTTTCCACGTATCCCGGTCTTGACCCGTCTCCCACCAGTTTCTGTCAAAGACGTCAAGGTCATCTCGCCAACCCCGTCGAGGTTTGCCGCGACCCCGGGTTTGATGTGGGAGCCAATTGGTTGTTATTTTAGCCCACAAATCATCCGGCATACGGCAAACGTGTCCCAGTCCCACTTCAGCTTGGCGGCTGTTTCAGCTACGTCAGCTATTTGAGTTTTGGAGCGCAGTACAGTGTTTTTGATGCGATCGGTCAACTTCACGCCGAGAATACTACGGTACTTACATTTTAGTGAAAAAAATATTTTAAAGTGATTATATACATAAACGCAATATTTCACCGTCAAAATAGCAGAATGAGAAAAACTACATTATTACCAAGCGAAAATATCGTCGTTTCCATGAAAACTCTCTACTTCAGTTCTTGCTAATCCACATTTCTTGATGATACTAATATTTCTCAGACTCCAAGTACTAATCTTAATTAAGCGATCAACTTGTTAGACACTCTATATAATTACCAGAACACCGTGTAAATCCATTGTCATAAATATGTGTAAACATATTCACGTTATCCCATTGACATAGAGTTCCAAAACGTGTACATATTTCTGACGCAGTTTGAACGAGAAACTGTGAGTACTGCATGTGACTATAACAATGGGGCTGGTATTTGTTTTATAGTATTTATAGTAGTGATGTACCGACTAGTGATTTGGCCGACTAGCCGACTGGCCGACTAATCGGCGCTCAGGTGGCCGATTAGTCGGCCGACTAGTCGGCTAGTCGGCCGAATCCGTAATCATTACTTTCTCTATAAAGTTTACATAGGGATTTTCACTGCAATAACTTTGTCTTATTATGTAACACTAAACTCTCGCGTTTTGTACACATATTTAATGATATTAACGGGTCTACCGCGATAAAAATTCACTATTTTCTAGCTGGTCCAACACAGCAAAAACCATTTGTGTCGCGATATTTATCAAATTACTAATTGAAAGATGTTTCCTGCCGATGTAAAGACTTAACGACTGGTCGTGTGGAATAACAATTCAACTATTTATTACCATCCCCAGTGACCAAAGGCTGTAGAAGCATTGTGCTCCGCCATTACTCATAACAGTAATAATTCCTCTGCGGCTTGAGTGATATAGAATTCCCTTATGAGACCCGCGTTTTGTAAGGTAGGTTGGTAGGTCCTACCTAGCAGCTTAATTAAAGACACCTCAAGTAATAGAAATAAAATTACCTAAAATTCATATTACCTACTTTCGTAAATGCAACCAAATGCAAAATATGATACGGTCTGCGACGACATTGCGATAATAATAATTGTGTATGTACAAAACATTTCGTACGCAACCCAAATAGATATTTATCATTTGATATTCTCTGTTTATATCGTTTATGTCCTGTTTTTTCTGTAATTAAGAATAGGCCGACTAATCGGCCATTTTGGCCGACTAGTCGCCGACTAATCGCCGATTACAAATGTGGCCGATTAGTCGGCTTTCCCGACTAGTCGGCGACTAGTCGGTACATCCCTAATTTATAGTGATTTGTATCTTAAGTATCAAACTATAAGGTTTAAAATGGCTTAATTCTTATTCTAACTGCGATTTCGAGTAGAAAGTTTCTCCAGACTGAAGATCATTTTCCAAGATGGCGGCGGTTCCTCGAAGTCCTGTAATCGATATTTGAATCTTTTCAACACACTTGCTCAAAACGACGTTTTTATTCCACCGATTTTTGGCTCATAATCCTAGATAGGTATTAAACACGCGTGCTCTTTCAGTGTATTATTCCACTCGTGCTTTTTCATTATATTATTCGACTGAGTTAAGAAGGTAACTGATTGCTAATAATATGCATGGAAAGGGAGCCTTCTTTATAATTGGTCGGACTGGCGGGCACCGGCGCGCCCGACCGCCCGCGCGGCCCGGCCGGCCCGCCCGCCGCGCCGCCCGCGGCCGGGGCGAGGGGCGGCCGGCAGTATGACAGATGCAACACACAATACTAACTGTTTTAACTATTAAAATTTGATTAATATGAGTCTTTTTTTTTCTCGCAAGTGTGTTGAAAAACGTCGTATGAAACGCGTGTGCATTGGTCATTACACACATCGGCTTTCTTATTGCGCGCTCGCTTACAGCTCGCGCGCACAATATCGCCTCGTGTGTAATGACCAACTTAGCACACTTGTATCATAATGTAATATTATTGTCTTTTTCGCGGATAACGGCACGTGTAATAAAGAAAACTAAATTTTCTAGGTTTTATTAACATCAAAAAAGATGAAAGATGGGCAAAAACAATCGCAAAAGGAATAATAAAGTGACCTTTAGTAAAGTGTTGAAATTGGCAATATAGCAAATCCTCAATGGAAATTATCTTGTCTTAACGGACAAGGAAAACCAGCGGAGATAATATTCAAATCAGCACAAAAGTCAGGGTTTGAGCGAAAAGGCATTTCTGTCCTGTCTGATTCGAAAACAGTTTGAAGACTAGTATAACGGGATCTCCACAATAATAACAATTATAAAGAGACGGAAGTGAGGGCATAAGCTGGCTGGTGTAAGGTTGTGAATCAGAAGTATCAGAACAGCCCACACTGCGCGGGAGTTCGCCCACCCGTGTTCCACATAACCTTATTGAGTTGCGTTATGAGTGTTGACAGAGACAAATGAAAAAGAAGACTGCTTAGTGCTTATTCATTCAAAATGTTGGTCATTTGGTCGCTACTGGAAACCATCGCGAGCGCGGACTTCCGGCCGAAGGGTGTGGTATTTCGGCGGTTCGGTGGGAATCTTCCGAATCCTACACCAGATCAGGTGACGCAACAGAAAACAACGTCGCAAAAATAAATTTAGTTAGTTTGTAAGGTATGTATGAATCTATGGGCCTTAGCTGCCAGAAAATTTATGATATTTGATTTGATTGTTATAGTTTCACATACCATGCGTCGCTAAAAGCTCTATATCTCATTATGCTACTTGAACAGAGAGAAAAACAAATGGTGGAATGCGGAAGTCTAAGTGTTATTTGACGCCATTTCCAATAACTATGGCAACCCGATTTCGCAAAAACTTTGACAGTCTTCATTTTCACTAATCTCTGGTTAAGCCGGTTACACTATGATACCAAAAGGCGCATTTTAATATAAGACTAGTATAAACATACTGATTTTTGAAGTGTTTTGTTACTAGTGTTATGATTAAGGTTTTTGCACGTTATTGCGTTTTATTAGATCGATTTGGGTTATATGCTTTGGTAACATTGTACCGAGCGCGAGCGTGGGGTAATGTACAGTGTACAGTCGCCATCACATATATCGGAGCGGCCGATGTGCTCAAAAATATCTGAACACGCACTCTAACGCCTTGACAATAGAGGTGTGTTCAGATATTTGTGAGCACCTCGGCCGCTCCGATATATCTGATGGCGACTGTACATTACATTGTACACGTTCAAATACTCAGTATCAGTCAAAGTGGCCAAATAGTTTGACGCTGAGTGTACCAAACCTAAAAAATTCAGTCAAATAGTTAGAGTTAGACCAAGACAAGTCTGCAACGATTTTGAGTACCTACACGCAGTGCAAGTGTTATTAATACGTCATAATTTCGGTTTACTAATCCAAAAATCGTTTCCCAAAGTATTACTTTCCCAAACTATTTTACGCAAATTATCATTTGGCAAAATTTCATTTCGCAAATTTTCATAATCCAACCTAACATAACCCAACCTAGTACGTCATTTTCATTTCGCAAGTATGGGGTTGGGAAATGAAATGGTTGCGAAGTAAAAAACTTGCTAAAGTTTCATTTGGGAAATGAAACTGATGCCATAAGTTTGTTAGGAAGTGAAATTTGGCGAAAAATATTTTGGCTAAACGGCGGTATCCCCATAATTTCATAGAAGTTTGACGTTTAAAATTACACTTTCACTGCGTGTGCTAACAAGATCGTTGCAGATTTATCTTGGTCTGATTCTAGAGCGTTGGTGGTTGATTCTAGATCATAGCTTCTTTCTATATTCAATTGACTTCTTTAGGGCTGATACAGTCGGACTGCAACCTGCAAATCAATAAAGTGATTCTTAAGGAAGGTTCAGGTGTATAATTTGTTGCGAAGCCGGGGCGGGTCGCTAGATGTAAAAAAAAACACAACAGCGGTGAAAAGCCTTTCCTTAACAAAATAGCTCGTAATCTTTCAATTTAAACCACAATAGCCGTTTAATAAACGATCGAGCCAATTCCGCATAATATCCGGTTACAACGATGGCACAAAGTGACAATGGCCACGCGCCATTGTGCCAATTTGTGCCAATCCGTGCCACAGGACAATTTGGCGTTACGAGCTAAGGCAATTCGTTTAATGACTTAATTATGTTGAAAAATCTACGTAACTTTCATGACTTCAGTTAGCATTCGAACTTCGATTTGGAATCGCTTTTTAAAAGCTTTCGGTTTGTTTCTATTTCCGTTAAATTTGCAATGATTTTCAGGCATTGGAGGATTAAGCTTTACTTTAATGAAATAAATAATTAAGTACAACATTTGGATTACATGCAGCACGTTTGAAATTCTACGTTTTTTCGGAAAAAACCTTTTTTAAATTCGGTGAAATATGTATAGTTTGTGTCACGCGCGTGACAAAAACGAATCGATACGAAGCGCGTCATTACTGCCGACTGCATAGCTGCAGCAGTAATGCTGCTGTAGTCAAAATCCAAACGGTAACTTTACAGTGGAACACATGAATAGAATACTAAAATCATAAATAACCCTTCCCATGGTCATTTCTTAAAGGTAGAAACAGATATCAGTTTATCGCTTGAGCTTTGCTGTGCTAGTTGTTGCACAATCGAATAGACAATTCAATCGCCGAGGACACATTCTCATGCCAAATCACTATACAATTTCACGCTACATTGTAGGTGCACCAGTGTAATTCTAACATATGATACGTTAGGTCAGCACAGCAAAAAAACTTAGCCAAAACCCCTCTTCCACTGTCTAAAACCAATCGTCGAGAGACCCTGAGACAGACCGAGAACGAGTGTGTACATACTGCTTCCTTCAGACTAGTGCCGAGACCACAGGGCGGACACGCTATACATCAAAAATCATTTGCGTTTCTATGTATGAACGGCACGTCTGTACACGCGCCATGCGTCATAGTGTAAGTTGCTTAAAAATAGTACTGCGCGGCAGGCAAACGGCCGTCAATCTGCTTTCGCGGGGCGAGGTAATTCGAGTCGGGGCGGGGCGGTGCGTGGCCGTTCTGTATGATAATACTATTACTTATTCTGTGCCGAGTCCCTCGGCGAGAGGCTCTCGATGAGTGTGTACAGCCGGCATGAATGCCGAAACCTACCAAGACCTACTTCGGTTGGACACTTCCAAATACAGAAGAATCTACCGCGAACAACGAAGTTCGCAAATTGCGGGCATCTTTCTCTGTCACTCTAATTACACCTGAATTGGAGTAAAAGAGAAAGATGCCCGCAAAATTTGTAAACTTTGGATTTCGCGGCAGGCACTCATTTTCGGCACGCAAAATTCACGCCGCTAAAGACAGTGGTGTATGTACCTAATACAGGCGGAGCCGTGGGCAATGGCATGCCTATATTTAATTCGATTCAAAATACAATGTTACCGACAGACAAGCTTTAACTTTTACCGCCCACCCTATTTACCGACAATGAACCCTATTTAATGAAACACAAGGTGTTAATTAGTTTGTTGATTGACTTGGCAATGCAGGCGGCTAAACAATAAACATGTCAAGTTTATTGTTAAAGAGGTGATGCGTTGAATAATTGTTGAGCGGCATATACAGGGAGAGCCACAATAACCCGAAACACTTAAAAAACTAAGTGTTGCTGAATCATAATCATTTTATCTTTCGCGGTAAGTTACCAAAAAGTGTGAAAAATTCTAACTATAAAACTCCCGTGAGCCTTGAACATATTTAAATTATTTTAAACGTGTTACTCAAGTATTATTAAATCGATTATACGCTCGGACAGTTTTCGATCTAATTTTTAAGGATCGAAACATGTCGAGCGTTTATACACTACTAATAACAGCAAAACGCACTAGGTCTTGAGTAAACGATTTATTTTGAACTGGATACACAACAATGCTTCAGACCGACGCTTCCGTGGATAAGGCGGGAAGCCATCTTGACAGCTAGCTTCGATGACAGCCGTGCTGTCAGTTAGGGCACGTTCCGAACCTCGCTAACACTACGCATCAGGAATTCGTGTGGAAATGTTAAAATTTGTCGGCTTACTCGGGCCCTCCCTGTATACACTTGACATTATGGAAGGATACATACACATGCGTGAGAGGTTTACATTTTGACAAGTCCTGTCACGTACACTGTACCGGATGTCACTGTTATGTAAGACTGTCAATGAGTCGCATCGTCAGATTGGATTCTTGTAATATGATAGTTTATTAATTCGTGGTTTTGATAAGGCTGGCTGAACTAAGATAATAGGGATAATATTGTCTTCGGTTACCGCGATAGTTACTCATGAAATAAAACTATGAAAACGGATTATATCGCGTATATTGAATTTATAATACATCCCGACGTTTCGAACTCTTTACAGCGTTCGTGGTCACCCACCCACGCAGTCACCCGTTGACCACGAACGCTGTAAAGAGTTCGAAACGTCGGGATGTGTTATAAATTCAATATACGCGATATAATCCGTTTTCATAGTTTTATTTCATAAGATAATAGGGGTTGAATTGGACAACAAAAAAGGTATCAATACTACAAGTAAATTTAAATGTTAACTTTTAAATGAATCCAATCAATTGCATAGTATCATAATATCATTTTAAAGTTAAACCAAGAGAAGTCTGCAGAGATTTTGACAGCACACGCAGTGCTGGTGTTATTTTAAACGTCAAACTTCTATGAAATTATTACACTTGCACTGCGTGTGCTATCAAAATCTCTGCAGACTTTTCTTGGTTTAACTCAAGTAACAGCTTAAATCGGTTATTTACTTATTCTCATAGTCATTTATTCATAATATTCTTAAAATATTACATGTCAACATCAGAAAATAAATTATTATCATCACATAATTGAGTATAATGAAAATAAATTATGTCTAGAATTAAAGTTACAATAAATCATTATGTTCATTAAATTAAAATTACATTAGAAATAATAATGTCAAGATTAAAATATCATGTCATGTTAGTAATTAGTACATAGGTAGTTATAGTTTGGGAATAATTAATCAGTTATTGCATTTGTCAATGTCGAATAATTGCATTACAGTATAAAAAGTTCTATCAATTAGCCATTTTTAAGTTCGATCGATCGATTTTTACACGATTTTTTGACGGCAAATGTAGACTCATGCAAATGATTTAGTACAACGCTCAAATAGAAGTCCCTACGCATCAGTCTATAGGCGAAAGGGTCAAAAGAAAATGGAAGCAATTCCTCATCCAACAAAATTTTCTACACATAGAGAATCTACCAGTCCAAGGACAGACATCTAGGTTATGCGGTTGGGAAACTAGTAAAAACCATTAATAATTCTAGGTGTTGACGAAATAGGACGACGAGGATGACAGACAGAATCGATAGCTTCCCACGTGTCTAATGTAATATTAAAAAGGTAGGTCTAACGCTGGATCAAATCCGAAAGGTCGTGTACTTAGGTAAGTAGATATTCAACTTTATGTCGTTGCAGTAAGGTATGTTTGGTCAGTTAACTGTGTTGTTGATATAGGTATTATGGGTCTAATAACGCTTGTGGGAGTTATAAACAGGTGTAATTATAAAATTTACCTACACATAGCTTATTGGAACTTGTACTTTTATGAGGTCACTATAGCTTCTGCAAGGAAATTCGTCAGCGAGGAATGATGACTTCGTAACTATCCTATGTCCTCCACTTTACCAATTGTCATCGCTGACGGTTAAAGAGTGAAAAGATAACAGACAGACGGCAGACTTATTACGGCAGTTACAGCAGCAGCGTACTTAAACCCTTTTTTACACAAATAAACTATTCTATTCTATTCTGTTAGCTCGCTCAGCGTCCCAAAATGAGACTAGGCCTCCGACACAAGACAGCGCCACTTTTCTCGGTCCTGTGCGACCTCGCGCCAATTGTTGACTCGAAGTTCGCGCAGATCCGCCTCCAACAATCCAACATGTCGCACCAGCGATACCTGAGGCGTCCGATAGGACGTCTTCCTGCTGGGCGACCCAGGTATGCGACATTACTCAGTACGGTAGGTATAAAGTAAAGGTTTGGAGCATTAGATACAGGCAAAAGTCATCGAGGAATGCGTCAAAGAAAACGTGTGTGGGAAGGAAGGTTTGTCGCTACTTTTGTCCACATGGCAGCCTAAATAGCTGACTAATGACAACAAATTCTCGGAAGATATACAAGGTTGCTTGATCGAACGATCGTAGGTTCTATGAAGGCTTTTGTTTAAACTTTCACGATTTTTACACATTATTATTGACCGAGCGTTAGCAAAGCGAAAGTCTCCGTTTCAGCTTAGGAAAAAGTACTTTCGTATGTCCGGATGTTCCCTGCAGGTCCCATTTCTCAACAGATTCTCGTAAAATTGTGTGAGCAGGTTCTAATACTTAGATATAATTTTTCGTGTTAAACGTGCAAGCGGGTCTAACATTAGCTTATGATAGTGTTAAATAGAAACGCATATAAATGGTAAAAAGGTGGTAAAAATAGGCAACTAACGGATGTTAGCGTCTTTAACATTTCATACAAGCATAGAGTAACTTATACTAGAGCGGTACTGTCATAGTAAATTTTGTAACACCAGTAAATTCACTGCCATCTGTCGACACACTTTAAAACTAAAAATAAATATTTATAAAAATACGATAAAATGTATTTAAATATGGATAAATGATTTTTTTTATTTGCATTAATTATTTTTATGATTTTGACCCATGTTCTTTCACTGATATGCGTTAAAATTATAAATAACGAACGAAACCGTCAACGCCCTCTATACGAGTGTAGGCCAAAACTAGTGGCGCCCTCTGATCGAGAATCAAATTTTCGTGATTTTCGAGGCACGTTTTTTCCTTAGACTGTATCCATCTATTACGGAGTTATATCTATCTTTGATACAAGTTATATGGCTCGAAATGGAACTTTAATTTACGATTACTCCTGAAATATTCATTTAAATTGTATGGTGTAAGGGACCATTGTAATCAGTATGAAATGCTTATCTAATAATTATATCTAACTATAGGCCCTCAAAACGGCATACATGCGTTGCTCAAGTCCAAAAAACTGTTATTAGCCGGAATATTAATGTTTTCGCGCGAGCGATTGACAGTATATCATTAATTCCATAAGACGTCAATCCACCTCTAATCTAAACGCACCATATGCACCACATACCTACAGGCATATGCCGTTACCGGCTCAACGGCTGCATTGTCACACCAAGTAAGGTGCCGATCTGACAGTTATGGCGGCAAGATTACTGGTGCAGTAGGTATATATACATCATCAAGATGCGATGGACCTAAATTGACCGGGCAAGGTGATGGAAAATAAATATCTCTATCTCTCGCCATTCAGCGAGGAAATACGGCCAGCCTTCTGGGCACCTTGCCCGTTGAAGGCGATCTGGGTCAATTTCTTCATCTATAAGTTTTTGTACTTAGTAGGTTTTACTGTGTTTGTTTATTTTTCTCTTTTTAAAATTTGTTGAATAACCTATATCACCTTTTAAAACTCGATAAAAATGCACCCTACAGCATTAGGAATGAAAACATCAATAAAGCAGTACCCATTTGGAAAGACAAGATACAGTTTCTAATTCACATATCTCTTATATTCTCATATCTCTGTTAAAACTCGCAGTCAGACGAGAAGGCACCAACAATACGCGATCAGAATGCCAAGCGCCTCATAACAACGTATTTCCTTTCAAAGGTCCAATTCCATTTGCATAACCATCGAGCCGCTCCATTCAGGTAATCCTATCGCCATAACAATTGAACGCAGTGATTTCTGAAGAGGAAATGCGGTCGAAACATCTGAAACTAACCTATCTGAATATAATACACAGATAGTATCTGAGTAAACAAACATTTTAGCGCTTTAGGCATTTTGTATAAACGGTGAGCTTTAGAGATAGTGATCTGTTTCTACTATGCCGAACTCGGGGTGTTTCTTTCTACACTAAAATTATATTAAAGAGATGATAGTATGTTATTACGCTGTGTCTTCCGTGAAGGTAATAGCATTTGTCAAATGATAGTTTAGATGCTATTGTTAATAAAACAAATCGTCAGCTGGTTGTATTGCGGTGGAAAGACCGTGTTACGCGTTTCGGTGGCTGCCATTCCTCAACCCACCAACGGAGCGGCAGCTGACGTTCACGAGGGTTCATTATACATAGCCGTTAACCGCTATACGAGTTTTCGCCCGGGAGGCGATGACTGACAAAACTTGCGCCTGGCTCGCGGTCTAATAGAAAAGAACAGACACAATTATGTAGGAAATTTGAACAGCACGTTTTATACCTAGTCGGCTCATAAGTTCTGTCATATACATAGTATCAAATAAAATCAAAAGTTTAAGTTTATTCCGTATAATTTGTACAGCGTTTGAAAGCTTATAAACTAGAGAATCTAAATGTATAACATTTATTCAAAATGACCGCCATAATTATCTACACAGGCTTGAAGTCTTCGTGGCCAGTCGTCAATGGATTCACGCACCACTTTCATGTCGATATTGGCCACTGCCGTAGCAAGAGATTTTTTCAGCGAGTCTAGATTTGCATGAGGTTTTGAGCACACCTTTTCCTCTAAATACTGCCATATTTTATAGTCTAAAGGATTAAGATCTGGGCTAGAGGAGGGCCAATCTTCATGCCGTATAAAGTCGATTTTATTGGAGGCGAGCCAGGCTTGTGTAGACTTTGCCTTATGGGCTGGAGCAGAGTCCTGCTGGAAAACCCAATGCTGGTTTAGAAACATCGTATGGGATAGTGGTTTCACAATATTAGTCAACACCGTGTCTTGGTACACTTTGGCACTAGTTTTTACTCCTTTCTCACAAAAATGCATACTAGTGACGCCGGCATAAGAAACTCCCAGCCAAACCATCACAGATGAAGGGTGATGACCTCTTTGAATACGGGGAATGCTATTAGACGCTTCTTTACTATTGCGAGCGTACACTCTATCATTTTGTTTATTACAGTTTTCTTCTATGTCAAAAATTTTCTCGTCCGAAAACAGTATACAACGGTGCTTATTTTTAGCGTACTTCTTCAATAAAGCTTTAGATCTTTTAAGCCTTAAAGCTTTAAGCCGACCATTGAGAAGATGGCCAGTTTTTCGTTTATAAGCACGAAGTCTCAGGTCTTGATTAAGCACTCTTTTCACCGTGTTTTTGCTCAAACCCATCTGGAGGGCCATAACTTTTTGTTTCCTAGCGGGATTTCTGGCAATGCGTGCCCTAATTGCTTGTACAACCGCTGGAGTTCTAGCTGTACGCGGACGACCGCTTCTTTTCTTGTCATTTAAACTAGAGACCTCACTGTATCTTTCTATGGTACGATACACAAATCTTAGAGAGAATTTTAAATTTTCAAGTAGCTTAAAAATTTTTAGTCGGCGAGTGACCACAACGATATAGTGCAATTATTGCGGTACGGCTATCTTTAAGCGTCCACTCCATGTTGAAGAAAACAGAAAATTGCAAAATTATACTACTCAAATATTTAATAAAGATTCGAAATTCAAATGCAGAACGGTTTTTGTTTTAGGAGTTCCAAATTTAAATTTTAAAGGCCAGTGACAGAACTTATGAGCCGACTAGGTAGAAGAAAACTATAAGCGTAGTTAAGTTAATTTAAAGCTGTTTGAAAAGCTCTGCTCTAAGATTTACGATCTGAACAAAGACGAATGTGCTGAAACACACTAATTGCGGAAATTCGCGAACCGTCAAAGCGGACCTAACGTGTGCTTTGATGTTGAGCTGGCTATTTTGTTGTACGGTGAGAATCTTCAGTAGGCAGTAACGAAGCGTAGAGAATAATACAGTGTTGGGATATGTCTGGTGCATTTGATTTATTAATTGCGTTAATATTAAACTGTGAGCTGATGTGTCTAATTCCTGGGTACAGTCAACCGGAGATGTGAGTGCCGAACAGTTGAAACTCGGAATTTAAAAGGTTGCTGACCGGAGGCAAAAAGTTGCCAAAATGTGAACGGATATTTTTGGGTGCTAAATGTAGGTATAGAAAAAAGTTGTCAAGAGAAAATTTGTGGGTTGCCATCAGAGGAGGGCTTTGCTGATGGAAAGTCATATTTGAGTAGGTTAAATTTTAACTAAATTACTTAATTTCCGTACCTTGTTGATTCGAGTAGGTAACACTGTTCTGTACCGGATTTCAATCAATCAATCAATCAAATGTTTTATACGTGATAAACTTAAAACTAAAATTACATACAAAAGTATAACTAAAGCTATAGGAACTTATAAAATAGGTAGGAGTTGAAGTTTACCACGAAATGGTCTCGCCTCAGCATAATGCTGACCCGAAGGTCAGCGCTGATCTTCCGGCGGGACCATTTTGGGTCACGAGAGTTCAGCGAGAGATTTGAGACTTGGCTCTATTCTCTATTCTGTGATATTAGCAAACTTCAGGAATGTTCCTACTGCATTTGTTCTCGCTTGAACGGCCGCCGGGCGCGCTCTAAGAAATCGCAAAAGGAATGAACACTATTTTATAATTAGCCATACATAACGAGACGAGAATTACATGCGGAAGTTAATATCAGTTATCTATATAACTAAGCGGCACTTGCACAATCCCACTAACCCGGGGTTAACCGGTTAAACCTGGGGTTACCGTGGTTACCAGTACAATTTGGCATTGTGTCAACGGTTTAACCGGTTAACCCCCCATGCCCCCAACTAGCGCGGTGCGTGTTATGACTATGACTCATCCGTACATTTAAAAAAAAGATCGAGGTGTGCAAGATTTGTCTTTAACGTGTGTCATTTTCTATGTATTTGTGTCGTCATTACAGATTGGATTTTGTATGTAGTGAGTGAGAAGTGCGACTGTGTGCACGTTTCCCCTCGCAAAAAATGGCAGAACGATTTTTACGGTAAGATATCGCTTGGGCTCCTCCCTTCCGACGTGTCGGAAGCCGGTGTTGCTCGAAGTTAAGAAGAAATCTCTTGTTAGTGCAATAGGGTAAACTCGCATTATTTGGTGACACGCCTAATTCGGTGATACCAGTTTTGAAGCATGACACCCAGGAAAGCTAGTGAATTAGGGCCTTTTAAATGGGACCTCACGGCAAAGCCGCCGAAGTTCTTTGAGTGACTGGCATCCTTATCACCTATATGTATGGAGAGTGCGTTTTGTCGGCCGAAGCGTATGAGTATTATTAAATAGAAACAAACGAACTGAACGAGCTTAACGTAATTTACACTGTCCTCTAAGATTGTCTTTATTGCATCAGTTAGTTACGTTAATGGCAGTTATACGGCTATAAACGTCCGGCGTTAAATAGTGACGTGATCTAGCATTGAGAATGCTGCTTTCAATTATCTATTTACGACCCGCCCTTCGCACGGGTTACACAAAACCTTAACAAATTATAAACCTAAGCCTTTATCAATAATCACTCTATTGATATGTGAAAACCGCATGAAAATCCGTTCAGTAGTTTTTGAGTTTATCGCGAACATACAGACAGACGCGGTGGGGGACTTTGTTTTATAAAGTGTCTGTATAGTCGTTTAGGTACTAATAGCGTTTGGCGATTTTCGACGTAAGCGACATATAGCTGATGTGATGAAATGCAACAGGATCAAACATATATGAAGGGTACACGGAAAGAACATGTCTAGTCACTTTTTTCGGAAAATAAGATTTTCATTTCAAAATGTAGAGCTCTTGATGAACTATTAGTTATATCTTTTTCTACCACTGTATAATGTATGTAACACAACTTTTTTTTAGTTAAAAAAGACCTGGTCACGGAATTACCATACATTTTGACATAGATCCAAATTTTAAAACAGCGATTACTCAAAATGTTACTAAAGTGCCTAGACATGTTCTTTCCTTGTACCCTTCATATACTGTGGTACTTAGAATTAAACTTTCTTATATAATACATTACCGTTCAGGTTTTATGAGAGTTTGATTGGCTAATTTGTTACCCAATGATCTTGCTTTTGGACCAATTGTGTGTTACAATGATAAACCCGCATGAATATTAGGGAAAACAGACTGTCATTTGGTATCTGGGATACAAATAGCCGTAGGAAAAATTTCTTGTTAGACCGACATTTCGTCAAAATATAAATTAAAAGCAGGTGTTAAAAATCCATTAATATAGAATAATAATAAAAACAGTTTTGTCTTGATACGGTTAGAACTAGTTAGTACCTTATTTTGACTAACATTGTAGGTAATTTCAGTACATTAAAGCAATCCTTAACATTCAGGACAAAAGCCATTTATAACAATTAGAGAAACTTGAGACAGTAATAGGTACAAATTGCAGTCTTAATTGCAGGAATTTGGCTAGACTTTCATTAAAGGTCATTCGCTTTCCTTGTTACATGTAAACATGGATACATTTATCCTTACAAAATACCTACACCTTACAGAAGTTTGGCATATAAATTATAATGACTTAATAACTAATATGCTAAATTTATCAGCCCATCTCCTAAATGAGTAGGTAAATTCACTTGTAAGTATTTTTTGTGCGTAAAGCTTAGAGCAATTGAGTAGCCTAAAGTAACTTACCCCTCTGCCAAAACCTTGCACAATATGCAAAAAATCGTATAAAGACATGTCCGTGTGTGATATGTTTGTGTGCGTTAAAATGAGAATGTGTTGATTAAAATAATGTGCATCTTCGTGTCTCGACACAGATCTTTTTTGCATGTGTGAGTAATCTTTTGCATGTTTACTTCTTCACATTCCCGCAAAATTCAGAAGACATTTTTACGTACGCAAATACGACATAAAAGGCTACTCCATGCAGTTGTTGTATGCTCTAAGGCGGTCTAAGGCATAATGTTATATTACGCGATTCAACATATACAAACTTCTTTCATAGCGTTTAATTTAGGGCTGTCTTATATATATATATATATATATATATTTTTACTGTGGGTAATTAAATTATTAAGACCACGTTAAATATAATACTATACGTACTTATTATTGGGAAAACTCGGGTTCAAATTATATACCCTCTTTAGGATCCTTGTTTTATTGGTTTTACATTATCAATTCCGCTTCACACAATATCCATCCATCTATTTTACAGCTAATGCCGGCATAAGATAAATCACAAATCTCTTTTTAATTAGGTAAGTATCACAGCGTCGTCTACTTAGTTGTCCTCCATTTTGACTACGACATATGACATAAACATTAATTATAACATTTATAACCACGACTAATGATATATTTTAATTGTGTTCGAACTGTATATTAATAAAATTGTATTTTAATTTTAAATGTAATTTAATGCTAATTTTAATTGTGTTCGAACTGTATATTAATAAAATTGTATTTTAATTTTAAATGTAATTTAATGCTAATTTTAATTGTAATTTATTTATTTTATAAGATAACATTTTGCGCATTTCAATATTAATTAGATTCTTGCTCTCTTTGACATTTGTATGCCAACCGGCAAAACATAGTGCTCAATGTATACCTACACCTAAGACCCATGTATACCTATGTTTTACAAATAAAGCATTCTGATTCTGATTCTGATTTTTTTAATGACCTCTTCACTTCTGACATCTGTCACATTTCCCGCGCATCGCGCTTAAGTTTTTTTTTTAAGGTCTCCCACTAATAAGGCGCGTTCACATTTACATACAATTTGATATAAAGATAACACATAAAATTATAACTACGGACGCGATATCGGAACCTAACATAATACAGTCACTACTACACAAAGTTTATACATGATAAGTAAATCAATGTCGCATAGAGAAGATATTTGGTTGGCTTACAAATCAAGTTGTTTGACTTGATTGTACAAATTTACGTTACTTTCTATTTCAATATACCAATCGGTACGGTAGCCAACCCATCCACATTTACATTTATTAAATTTAAGCAAATATGGAATATATATTAATAGGGCAATGGAGAGAGCTATGCTCGGGGTTTCTCTGCGTGATAGAGTCAGAAATGATGATATCCGCAGTAGAACTAGGGTCACCGACATAGCTCGCAGAATTGCAAACCTTAAGTGGCAGTGGGCGGGGCACATTGCTCGCAGAACTGATGGCCGGTGGGGCCGGAAGGTTCTGGAGTGGCGTCCGCGTACCGGATGACGAACTGCCGGTAGGCCTCCAACAAGATGGAGCGACGACCTGGTGAAGGTCGCGGGAATTCGGTGGTTGCGAGCGGCACAGGATCGGTCGGAGTGGCGAGCCTTGGGGGAGGCCTATGTCCAGCAGTGGACGTCTATCGGCTGACATGATGATGATGATGATGAAGCAAATATGGATTCTAAAAAGGAAGCCAAAAGGTTGATTCTATCAGTTTTATGTTAGATTTGGTTAGAGACGAGTATAATACAAAATTTGTGTTGTTTTCATATGGGGCCTTTGGCCATTAGTCATACATATGTAATTGTGTATGTGTGTGACTGTGTATGACATAGAGTTCACGGCAAACAGAAGATGACAGGGCGTCGGCGGTGGTTAATACTACATCATTTGAGTAGTAATTATAGGTTTACCATGCCTACTGGTAGAGAGGTACTCTTAAGAAATTAGATGCAGTCAAGGGTAAATCGCCATGGGAGCATAATGAGATATTATTGAATTTTAACTATAGGTACTGATGCAGTGTTTACTAGATTACTGTTTGATATGCAAAGGTAACATTCCCCATTTTGTATGGGGAATGTTACCGAGTGAGAAATTTCTCCATACAAAATGGGGAATGTTACCGGGAACGACACAACTATACTTTTGACTAACAATAGAAATCAATGTTTGTAAATGAACTGTTGGAAACGTATAAAACCAGGTGTATATACTTTCATACGTGAAAATCACTAAAATGAGAGACTTCGGTTTGAACACATTTTAATACGACCTCAAGTTTAAAAGTCGCTTACATGTACGAGTACTCTACCTGAACATGAAGAATAGATTGATATTGAATTTGTGTGTATTCATTAATTTTCGCTAATAAATGTTGTCTGGAAGAGATCGCTTTTTAGCGTTAAGACCGCCTGTTGTGTGGCTGTTTTCTTTCTGGGTCGATACAACAAAACTAACGACTCTAGTAGAAATACTCGTATAACTCGTTTTTCTTAGTTTGTATCTCAAATATATGATATGATCCTTCTGTATAATTTTCTTCAATTGAGGACATTAAGGTATGCAATAAAGAGTATTTGTGTTTTTGTATAACTCTTACAACATAACTTGTTGCATAGTTACACAAAAGGCCAACGAACTGCCATTGAACTATTTAATATGTACTTATTTATAAAACACCAGCTCGAACGCAATTTTCCAATTGGATTGCAGTTTAAGTGCAATTGGTTTGTGTAGGCCCACAGCCCCACACAGACGTAGAACAGTTCTCGTTATAAATATGTACCTACATAAACTTCAGGATATATCTGATAGTTATAAATAGTAATAGTATTTTATTTCATGTTTCAGTTTTGAATAAACAGACGATACTATCGTCACGTCACACGTCACGTCACGTCGTTGGTATCCACTTGCCGAAGCCATTATTCGTCCATAATTTAAGAGCCTGGCTCTTGTCGGTGGAGTTAGACGGCACTTTTCGCTGGCCACGACCAAGTTCTTCAGGTTTTTAGTTGTTGCATATAGCTCTTGGTTTTTCCTTTTCCTCTTCTAGCTTCTTGCCTCCTAATAAATTTTGCCGATGCCAACATTGATAATTAAAAACTAAGGCTTTCTTATTTTTTGTCTCACGAGTATTAGTAGTTTTAACCCATTAACCACCACACACATGAAAGGCTAAAAGAGACGAGAGAAAAACCTCTTGCGGATTTCAATTCAAGGTCTATTGGTATCCACTTGCCGGAGCCATCATTTCTCCATAATCCATAATTTAAGAGCCTGGCTCCTGTCGATGGAGTTAGGCACTTTTTGCGGTCCACGGCCAAGTTCTTCAGGTCTTTAGTTGTTGCATATAGCTAGCCCTTGGTTTTCCTTTTCCTCTTCTAGCTTATTGCCTCCTAATAAATTTTGCCGATGCCAACATTGATAATTAAAAACTAAGGCTTTCTTATTTTTTGTCTCACGAGTATTAGTAGTTTTAACCCATTAACCACCACACACATGAAAGGCTAAAAGAGACGAGAGAAAAACCTCTTGCGGATTTCAATTCAAGGTCTATTGGTATCCACTTGCCGGAGCCATCATTCGTCCATAATCCATAATTTAAGAGCCTGGCTCTTGTCGATGGAGTTAGACGGCACTTTTCGCGGTCCACGGCCAAGTTCTTCAGGTCTTTAGTTGTTACATATAGCTAGCCCTTGGTTTTCCTTTTCATCTTCTAGCTTCTTGCCTCCTTATATGTTTTGCCGATGCCAACATTGATAATTAAAAACTAAGGCTTTCTTATTTTTTGTCTTACGAGTATTAGTAGTTTTAACCCATTAACCACCACACACATGAAAGGCTAAAAGAGACGAGAGAAAAACCTCTTGCGGATTTCAATTCAAGGTCTATTGGTATCCACTTGCCGGAGCCATCATTCGTCCATAATCCATAATTTAAGAGCCTTGCTCTTGTCGATGGAGTTAGACGGCACTTTTCGCGGTCCACGGCCAAGTTCTTCAGGTCTTTAGTTGTTACATATAGCTAGCCCTTGGCTTTCCTTTTCCTCTTCTAGCTTCTTGCCTCCTTATATGTTTTGCCGATGCCGACATTAATAATTATAAACTAAGGCTTTCTTATTTTTGTCTCACGAGTATTAGTAGTTTTAAAGACACTATGTATTTTGAGAACACATTTCATTCAAAATATTTATCAGTACGGTTTTTACTCACTATTATTTTAGTCTGCCGCTGCTGTGCTGCGTCGAGGCGGGCGGCGCGGGCAGTGCACGACGTACAACCGCCGCGGACACTCGTGCCTGAGGAAGGATTCCCAAAGAATCCGAAACATGTCGCCAAAAGCGACTAAAATAATAGTGAGTAAAAACCGTACTGATAAATATTTTGAAATATGTCTCACGATAGTTTAAGTGCGATCACATTTCATTCCTCACGAAAATATATTACACATAAAACATAAATTATCGATCCACGTACAACGTCAAGCTGTGTGCATTCACTGCAAATATTTATTCAGCTTCCGTAGTTGCAGGATCTTGAGCATATCTTTAAGACATATAAAGACTCTATTTCCATTTTATGTCGCCAATTTATTACTACACCCACACAATAATCTAATAGAGGTGTCATAATTATTGCCGTCATAAATATTGAAAGTGAAATTAACATGCGATGGTCAGACGAAATATTACGTCCACGGACTATTGTTAATACGAGAACATATTAGTCACATGTCACAGTATAAATAAAACAAAGGTATACAGGTATGACACATTTACATACATGCATACATATTTTGTAATTTACATAATAATTGATAGTGAAGTGTTTGTTAACAAGTATAGGGTTAGCAAAGTGTTAAAAATATTCATAACATGGCTTGATGTAATCTACGCACATTTTGTTATTTTTCATGTTGTACAGTTCTGCAATAATATGTTACTCTTCGAAGGCCGCAAAAATATGTGACACGCTCTGTGGCTTTACAATAAGATCGTGTCAGATATTTGGGGCATTTTCTATGAAAAGGGACCTTATTGTCGATGGCGCGTACGACGCACAGCGTCGCGCGGCAATGTATTTATATCGGAGCATCGTTTATGATGGCGTAAGCGCCATCGACAATAAGGTCCCTTTTTATAGAAAATATCACATTTTTGCGGTCTTCGTTGTGTAACATATTATTGCAGGTGACTGTACTTAAGTTGGCAATTATTAATCTACTAGCGACCCGCCCCGGCCTCGCACGGGTGCAATGCTGATGTATTATACATATAAACCTTCCTCTTGACTCACTATCTATTTAAAAAACCGCATCAAAATCCGTTGCGTAGTTTTAAAGACCTAAGCATACATAGGGACAGACAGGCAGCAGGAAGCGACTTCGTTTTATACTATGTAGTGATAGTGAAGTCAAAGTCAAAATATAACAGATAGGTTCGAAACATGCTTGTGAAATATGAGAAAATGTTGGTTTCATTTAAAAGCCAAGTCCCCAAAAACTAGTCAGAAGTAGGTAAGTAGGTATACTAAGATGTCTATTTTGCAAACGATTCAAATCTTTTCTTAAAACGAGGTAAGCGTAGGGCAATTTGTGGTACCTACTTAATTTATAAATCTACTCTATAGAAAATCAAATACAAAGTAGGTACGATAATTACTTTTCATTTCTCATGCTCTGAAAGAGGGTCATTGTTGTTCTAAAAGGTGTGCAGAAAATGATACGTGTCTGCACTAGAGCATTTTACGTTCGAAGTACGATTTTTTTTATTTTTTTTACGATAAGCAATTGAAATTTGAGTTTAAATGGATTTGTTATACAATTTCCATTCTGATATTTGACTCCATTCCATAAATAACGATACTTTTGCCTAAATTGTTAACTGAAAGTACCCTTAAGAAATACTATAAAAAAATTTTTATAATACTATAAAAATGTATACTTAGTCATGTTTTAAAAAAAACACATGCATTTTACTTTCCTCGTATTCTAAATGAAAGGTAGAGTGTTTAACTCGGGTGAAAGGCATCATTTCATCCCTTGGTTAACAATCTACTATACCTTAATGATAAATACACTATTACATTAAACCACAATTCATAGGTAAAATGACAGGGCAAGGAATAAGACATCAATAAAAGAACACACATCTATTATTGCCCACTGTACCCCCACTATTCTTTCCATTGTGGCCGTAACTATGAAAATTGGTGTGGTAAATACGGTGGAAATGTTATTTGTCATCGAAAGACTGTCAACCATTGTCATTAGTGTCAGGTCTTTGTGTCAAGGCTTTTGTCCTGGCAGTTCTTGAGTTACTTTATATATTATTTATTTGTATGGCGATTTTATAGAGTAGTTATTATTATTAATTACACTAGCTTTTGCCCGCGACTTCGTCTGCGTGGACTTAGTAAGAATAGCGCCTGGATAAAGTCTTATAGCAATCATTCAATTTGAGCATAATACGCACACAAATATTAGGCAACTCATTTATTATCTCAATTACACCATGATTCCAACCCGCTTTTCACCCTCTTAAGGGATGATTTTCGGGATAAAAACTGTCATGTCCTTCCCCGGGACTCAAACTATCTCTACGCCAAATTTCAACCAAACCCGTTCAGCGGTTTAAGCGCGAAGATGTAACACACAGACAGACAGACAGACAGACTTTCGCATTTATAATATTAGTATGGATTTTGAAGAAGCCCTTTAAACAATATGTAGAAACAATGGAAATACACCAAACGGATGCTGTAGTAAAATGTAGACAGCACCCACCAGGTGTAAAATGTAAAAGTAATGTGTAAAAGATCTCTATCTCCTCTTTACTAGACTGTTTCCGAGATGGTCCGACGATCTTATAAAAACAGTCTAGAGAAGACGACGACGATCTCGTTAAGACGAAAGTGGAGGACCGGAGACAAAAGTGGAGGAGCGAAATCACCAAATTAACAATTACCTGACTGCAACACGCACGCTTGACTCGTCGCTGGACATGGCTGCATCGGTCTACCTGTAAGATAATGAAAACTATACAAATTTACTCGTACATTACAGGAAAGAACTGAAAATTGTCAGTTAAAAGTTCATTAGAGTTTTGAATGATTCACGGTTAGTTTCACTAGACTTAGATTGACCCCCGTGAACATGATGCATGTAACTGCGTCGAAATATCAAGAGCTCATTAATAATATGAAAAATATGATAAATTTGTTAACTGCTTGAAAAATTATTTAACGAGTAATTGTTTTTATTCTATACAAGAATATTTTGATTGTAATAAATACCATAAATAGACATATAAGTAATACATAGCTTAGATAGGTATAACTTTTGTGTAATGTTATCTCTGTGTTTAATTTACATATGTATTAGTTTAGAGTAGATAGATAAAATTGCAATACCCTTACAGGGTGTCATGTTGTGATACATTATCGATTAAGAACATCTGTAATTTTACCAATGTGAAAGCAATAAACATATTATTATTATTATATTATTAATACAAAAGGTAATCACGGTCTATATCCCGGTCAATATAAGTCTAGTTAATAGTACATTATTGTCGAGGCTCGGAAGTAGCTACTTGCTGGCTGAGGATTCGTTTTAAACGGACGACCTTGGGAATCCGTTTAATTGAATCCGAAGCCAGCAAGTAGCCTTCCAGCCGAGTCATATATTAGTGCTTTTCTCAAAAATGGCGCAATAAATGCAAATATAATAGAAATATTTTACAGAAGCAACGTTCTTATGTATATATTTTCACAGAAAAAAGTAAAAAGATTTGCTTTGCTGGCGTTTTATTTTTTTATAATACGCCAACCTATTTGAGACACCTAAATAGTCGCGGTACCAACATTATAATAATAAGAGCTGATCATCTGTTTGGCTGTTTAATGGACCTATGCCTTCATTTGATATGGCCACTTTAAAAAGTTTGGAACTCGACAAATAATGGAATTTGTATGCAACATTGCAGTCCCGAAATCGAGACTGCAATGTTTTTAACTTTTTAATTTTTTGACTGACCATAAACTACGCACTTCGAGACCTACTTTTTAACCGGCAACGTCGACTTTGCCGTCCATTTTTGAGAAAAGTTAATTGCAATACTGAAATACAGACTTTATTGTTAAATACAAACATAGTACATTTTACACATTCTAAACTTAACACTATTAAGTACTTAATGATGTCCTTGTTAGATATGTAACATTTTTTTTAATCAACATCAATGGGGCAATGTATGTATGTAAACACTTTATTGTACATAAGACAGGTTAAGATATACAATTAAACAGAAAGTATACAATGTACAAAGGCCTCTTCCAGTTAACCTTTGAGCAACTGACAGTAGACAATTAAAAATGACAGACAAACAAACACTACGTCCAAAAAAGAGGTATGGGCACTGTGAATGACATCTCGCTTTGTGTGGTAGGGCACAGGACAGCGGATGTCATTCCAGATCTAGAGCAGAGCCCAACTGGGGAGGTACCTCCACCTTACAGAAAACCGCAGCCAAATAACACTAGACCCTACTAATAGTGTTGTATTCCTGCCGGTGAGTAAGGTTGCCAGAGCTCGAGGGAGAGGAGTGTTAGGGTCGGCAGCGCGCATGTAACTCCTCTGGAGTTGCAGGCATACATAGGCTACGGAGACTGCTTAACATCAGGCGGGCTGTATGCTTGTTTGCCACCGACGTAGTATATAAAAAAAAACACTATGTACAGAAATGTCAAAGGTTTTCATAGATGGCGCCATCATAGCTTGCCCCTGTGACATTTTTGAAATGTACGTACATGTACAGTCACCAGCAGAAGTTGCTAAGCAGGCAAAGTGTTCAAAATTACCTTGACACACTCTTATTCTCTTAACAATAAAGCTGCGTCAAGATTATTTTGAACACTTGGCCCGCTTAGCAACTTCTGCTGCCGACTTTGACTTTCTGCAGCTGTACACTGATTGTTCGGAGACTTGTGGTCCAATTTGAGCAGGAAATTCTTTTTTTTATTGATTTAATTTTTAATATTTTCTGTTATAGGGGTAATGACACTGTAAAAATTGCAGTCAAATTTGAATCAATGGTATAAGAAAATAAAGTAAAATTCAATTTCTTTTTAAATTTAATGGATCAAAACAAACCAACTCTTTTCCAATTAAAAATGATTCATTGGAGGTAAATTTGAATAATATTAGAATGGTGGGATGCCAGAGGGAGCCTGAATCAAATTTTATTTGTCATTTTAACATCACCTTAAAAAACTCCATTACAATACAACTGCATCTTTTTATGTGCAAATAAATTATTATGATTATGAATAGGACTATATACAGGTTGGCCAAAAATTAAGTGCATTCCCGTTGCCAGGGAGGTTTTGGGATTATACTGAGCAACTTTTACCATGGGACCAACCACGAAATCGCGAAAAAAAAATTTACCTTCCCATAGAAAATGGACCAGCCAAAATGTATCAAACAGCCAAATTTTTTCGCGATTTTGGGGTTGGTCTCATAGTAAAAATTGCTCAATATAATCCCAAAACCTCCCTGGCAATGGGAATGCAGCTATTTTTTAACCACCATATTACTAAATGTAATGAAGGCATTAATTTATCTATACAATCTTCATTAATACGATTATGCGAACAGTGTCAGTAAAAATAATAATAAAATCATCATTTCATAAGTTAACATAAAGAAATACTATGTCAAAATATTGGTGTACAATGCTTTCAAGGTGAAGGGCCTTATCTGTTTACTTTTATCAGGGATTATCTCATTTAAAAGTCAGTTTACGTATCAAAACAAAGTCGAACCAAAACACACCTTGTGGACGCCAGTGGCTAGTAATGTATAATTTTAAGTAATAAATAAGGTATATAAGTTTATTCACCGCGTAAAACATAACAGAAAATATCATAAGAAAGCATTGATAAACTATTGACACCCATCATTGTTGAGAAATTGATGTCATAATACCGAGCGTACAACACAATACCGAGGTACTTGAACCAGAGGGGACACAACGGATGCTTCAAAATACTTATTTTTAATCGAATGCACACACGAAAATACTTACAAATGGCTAAATAATCCTTAAATCAGCCACAATACATCACATTTCACGGAACACTGCGTTAAGACACAAATAACAGACAACGATCGCGATTTTTGTCCATCTTTTATGAAATAAACTGTAAAATAATTTTATAATTGAGCGTTTCGCCTCGTGTAGAGACAATTATCCAGTTTTAACACAAACTTTCATTTTCCACGGACGCGGTATTCCAGGCGTACGTTATTTTGTTATAGACGCGTGTAATAACATTAAAATTAGATGGCGATTAGAAAGCACATCGCCGCTCTCCACCATCGCTCGCTCGAATTGACTAACTGACAGTGACAGCAATAGCAGACGGCCATCGGTGAACTGTCAAAATCAGAGTTGCCATGTTTCTTTGTATTCGATTCTTGAGCTGCGTTCAAAAAAATATTATTTATTCAATCAATCAATCAAAATATTTATTGTCGGTCATGAGTTACAGAGATGTTATTCTAATGTAAAACGGTCTTCATGTTCTGCCTCAGAGAGGCGTACAATTTCACATCATATGTCGTAATTGTTTTTCTAATCAAATAAATTTTAATTTAATCTCGTATTTCTCATATCGTTTATTTATTTTTAACAGTTTAAATAAATAATAATTGCGTATTTTAAATATTATAAAATTTGGATACGAACGCATTGTTATTAGTGCAGTACAAGACACAAAAGTGTCGCACGCAACAAATAGATGGCGCTAAAATCAAGACTGAATGTCGTACAAATCTTTGTTCTTAGATGGCGCAATTTTCAGTTATAACAGTGTAAAAAAAATGTTATGTTGTATTAAGCTCCAGCATCTACGAGCCTCTTAATACTTAGAATTGTGGCCCAGTTCGAAACCAGATTTTAAAACGTCTAGTTTCTCCCACCAATTTATTTTGACCCCTAAATCGTAAGAATTCGCGTTCAGAGAGGGTTCTTTTTTATGTAGGCTCTTAAAGTGAGTCACTGTGTGATGATAGGCGAAGTATACTCCGATCAATGAGAGGCTTTTCGCATGGGAACCTCGACAATTATTGTTGTTTTTGATATTGCTAGTTTAGCGAAACACGAATTACTAACCAAATATCGATTGTTTTCCTTTGCCGCAGCTTGCCTTTATCTGCTCATAGACTTTCTATCTCTCAAACAACGGAACAGACATAAAATGAGGACAAGTAAGTGAGCCATTTTGATTTAAATAATTCTACCATGAGATAGCGAAGGGTTGAACGTTAACAACCAGGTCCCGTAGACAACATGCCAATCGCTAACGCTCCGTAGCGAACGAAACGCAACTGTCACTGTCACACTAATATGGAAGAGCGATAGAGACACAAAGCGATTCGATGGCGAAGCGATAGCGATTGTCACCTTGGCTAGGCCGCCAGAGCAGATATAATTTTTTTTTAGCATAAAAGATACAGGCCTGGAAAAGATAAGTGGAGCCAACCAATTAATTTATAAGAATTCTTAGGTCGCCACTGACTATTGTAATACATAGAAAACATCCTTGACTCTCCAACAGATATTTGTGCTAATCGTACAAATTCATTACCTACCGGGATTTAAACCCAAGACTAGGCCATCGACCAAACAGTTACAGCCAGTGCCGACCCGAGTCTTTGATCAGGGTAGAGCGAAATCGGGTTTTGGCGCCCTTCGTTGAAGCTTTTTACCCAAAAGCAAAACGAACCGTATTTTGGGCCCGCGCCACACTCGCGTCTTTTAAAACTTATATTTTTTTTCTCATTTGCCATTTTGGCGCCCCCCTTGCCATCCGGCGCCTAGAGCGGCCGCTCCACTCGCTCTACCCTAGATTCGGCCCTGGTTACAGCTGTCACAAGTCGTAGGCCAGACATGCCAGCTAGACAACACAGCTTTATTTCTCTCTTGCTGTATATTTTCAATCGGCGCATTTATTATCATGGTTAACAACTTCGTTGATCGGCGTACAGCTCCTATATGTCTGTTAAATTATTATCCACTTACACTTCGACAAAAAATATTAAGTATAAGATTTTTTGCATACTTTTTTAAAGTCTGTCTCCTATTCTCCGAAATTATAATTTATTTATAAGATGATAAAACTGAGGTCTTTGACTTTGCGTTTAATGAATGGCGACCATGTTGTGAACGGTTGAGTTAAACCGAGAAAAGTCTGCACCGATTTTGATAGCACACGCAGTGCAAGTGTTATTTTAAACGTCAAACTTTTATGAAATTATGACGTATAAATAACACTTGTACCTTCTGCGTATGCTATCAAAATTGTTGCAGACTTTTCTCGGTTTAACTCTAGTATACTTTATATTTGGCATTAGGTTACATACTCAGTATTATAGTACCCTAGTATTTTTTTGGGTAAAATTTGTCTTATTGAACATGTACCTAATAATGACATTCAAAATATAAAGTTAATAAGTAAACAAAAGCCAAATTATCGTAAAATAAACATTACTAATAAAAAAATAAATTTATAATTAATAAAACTGTGAGTTTCTCCAGAAACTTCTTGCCTCGCACAGCTAAACTGTGGCCTGCGGTATTTCCGGACCGATACGACCTTCAAACCTTCAAGATAAGAGCGTACTCCCATCTTAAAGGCCGTCATCGCACTCACAACCCCTATGGTGTTGCGGGTGTCCATGGGTGGCGGTAATCGCTTACCATCAGGTGATCCGTCTGCTCGTTTGCCTCCTATATCATAAAAAAACTGGGTCTCCAAAACTGCAGGGAGATAGTGGCGCACAGCATACTAGTCAGCTACAGAGCCTACAGATGAATAAGCCCTCCTAATACGATAACCAAAGAGGATATAATAGGATAGAGCGGTATTGTCATAGTAAATTTTGTAGCCACAGTAAATTCACTGGTATCTATCGATACACGATTAAAACATGACTAACAAAATGACTCAGCCTCATCATGAAGCCTCGTGAACGTCAGCTGCTATATCGCTGGTGTCAGTGGCGGGCGGAAAGCCGGTAACCTTCCTCGCGTGTAGAAAAACCGGCCAAGTACGAGTCGGACTCGCGCACGAAGGGTTCCGTACCATTATCTATAAAAAACGGCAAAAAAATCACGTTTGTTGTATGGTAGCCCCCTTAAATATTTATTTTATTCCGTTTTTTAGTATTTGTTGTTATAGCGACAACAGGAATACATCTTTTAATAACAAAACTTCCGTGAGACACAGACATATATCATCTGTGAAAATTTCAACTGTCTAACTATCACGGTTCATGAGATACGGGGACAGACAGACAGACAGATAGCGGAGTCCTAGTAATAGTGTCCAGTTTTACCCTTTGGGTACGGAACCCTTTTTTTTTCATAATTTAAGAGCATGGCTCTTGTCGGTGGAGTATGCGCCAGTTTTCTCGGTCCTCGGCCAGGTTCTTTAGGTCCCTGTAAGACACGAACCCTAAAAAGAACGTTTTCCAACTATAATATATCATATACTGGGTTCTATAGAATTAGAATCTCTATGTAGACGTTCGATTTAGAAAGTGAGTAACAGCTTAGATCGGTTTCATAATTTAGCACGACGGTATAGAAAAGCAATGAGGGCTAACGCGTATGAATTCGCCGCTAGCGCTAGTGTAGATGGTGGTCTTTTCCATAGTTCGAAATGTCAAATGTCACTTGTCACTTCAATAACTGACAGCTGTTCTTTAGTCTTTTGCATTCCGTAGTCTTTTGGACCACCATCAACAGAGGCGCCAACTGGTGAGCAAAAAAACGATAGCCCTCATTGCGCCAGCCCAGATGTCCTAATAAACAAACGACGCAATTTCTCTCAGGTTTTCTCGTTTCATTTTATAATATTTTTAGAACTAAATAGGTAGATATACATTCTCTACACACTGAATGTTTTTAAAACTGAGAATCTGTTGTAACCGGCAGTAAATTTTTAAGGTTCCGTACCCAGAGGGTAAAAACGGGACCCTATTACTAAGACTCCGCTGTCCGTCTGTCCGTCTGTCCGTCTGTCTGTCTGTCACCAGGCTGTATCTCATGAACCGTGATAGCTAGACAGTTGCAATTTTCATAGATGATGTATTTCTGTTGCCGCTATAACAACAAATACTAAAAACAGAATAATATAAATATTTAAATGGGGCTCCCATACAACAAACGTGATTTTTTGCTGTTTTTTTCCGTAATGGTACGGAACCCTTGGTGCGCGAGTCCGACTCGCACTTGGCCGGTTTTTTGTTTTAATGCTTGCCTAAACCCTTTCTGACTCACGCTTAGATTCATTCTTTTCTGCGGTGGAATCGCCTTGAAAAACAGGGTGATACAATGGCCTTTTTATATGGCGATTCTCAATCGTCAGTGCATTTTTATGAAGATTGAATTTTTCATGCGCATTAATATTATTTTTATGGGTCTCTATTGGTTCCCATAAAGTTTTAAGTCATAATATATTGTTTGTCCACATTTTCGTTAAGGGGTCCACTGACTATCAGCATAGATTAGTATATGTTATTACTGTAATAGATAAGAAACTCTCGGACATTTCACGTTCACGTCTCTACTAGTGCTGCCCCTAGCGGTCCTGCTCTCAACTAATGAGACTGTATATGCAGTAAACACGCACACATGTACACACACACACACACACACGTACTTATGGGTTCTTTACCTACATGTAACAACTTTAATATTGGAAACTGATTTATGTAGTAATCTTTGTCGTACCAATTTCCATTTGCTTAGAAAACTACATAAATCAGTTTTTCAGAATAAATAAATGAAAACTTATGTTGAATCAAGTACAATATATTATTTATAAGTACCTACTTATTTACATACGTTCCATTCCAAGTAACTAAGACACATGCAAATACAGCGACGCTTTAAGCGCACTTCCGTGAAAATAACTTAACAGCAAGTATGTAACAATTTATTTCCTGACTATGTTTTAAACAATAATTAGAGGCAACCTAATTCATTTCTTCTTCTTGATCCCAAAATAACTTGGAAAGCTTCAATAGTTTGATCCAACTTTTTTTGATTTAATTTAGATCCATTTTTGTCGCATATTTCATAGTTTTGAGAACATTCAAGCTTTTTATCCACAATTTGTGGTGCGGTGATCTGGGTGTTACAGCGCATAGGTAGATTTTCCTTTTTTAGGTTCACTGAAATTGCCATTGACAACATCGAAAAACTTATCGAAGAAAAGCACGATACCTGCCGTGTCGCAACTTTATTCTGAAAGCTTTTTAATACCTGAAAATATATTAACAGTTAAGATGTTATCAAAAGTATAAAAAGGTTATTTTACAGCGAAACAGGACAAGTGTTGAGCATGCATTTTAAGGGTGTGCTATTGTCACATTTAATGTTAGGTAACAAGAAATCAGTGAATCGGGATATTATTCATGTAAAATGTCGACAAAGGTAACGTATTGTGGTTGGATTTTATCATTAGATGTATGTCTTTCTAATTTTGGCAGGTTGTAGTTGATTTATCAGATTAAGACCTAGGCACGGAAAATCTTATGATAATCAGAGCAACGTGTATGACGGGCCTTACGGGCACTAAGAATGGTGCTAGTTCAACGGCTGTTATTTGAAATGTTACAATGTTCCATCGCCAACATTTCATAAATATGCTTTACCCGAAGCCTCTATCAAAGCTTTTGATAAAGATGAAATAATAAATAAATGTTCAGGAGGTATATATATATTATAAACTCGAAAATTTACTTACCTTGCCCTTATACCGATGTACATACAAGAAGGTACACAGATTCGGCGCGGCCCGGCCGGCATTGCTTTTCATCTTGCCTGCGTTGGTTTGGTTGAATGAGTAAGAGCACAACTCAACACAACTTACAAGGTTGGTTGTGATATAAAGAAACGCTGTTTGTTAATATCTTAACATAAATCTGACCAAAAATATGTTTAAACGGAATTTATATTAAAAAACAACTTAGATATAATTTCAAAATTTCCCGTCAAACCAAACGTCATTTGGTTTTTTTATTCGTCTAAATACGTCAGTCTGTCATTGTACGGTGTTTGCACTACATATTAAAAAAACTACTTTTACGTTTCAAATTTATTTTGTTTCCTAGTTCATTTGCAACGTAAGGTTAGTAACACTATCAAAACATTTTTTATTAAAATATATTCTTCTAGATTTAATTAAATACGATTAAGTTACCTGCTTAAATATTTGTTTTGGTATATTTTGTTTTCTACTATCTACACACAAGAATGATATCTAGCCACACTCAGCCCTCCTTATGCTAAAGGCGGTATCTCAAAAACGAATGAACTGGAAATGGAACGTTATGATTCAAATTTAAGGTACTTATTTGCATGCAATCTTCAATTGAGATACCGCTTTTTAGCTCAGCAGGGCACCACGGCTGAGGAATATATGTCCAGCATAACCCAGAGATGGCATTATTATCAGCATTACATTACTCCTCTTCAGAGATACTATACCATGTATCAGTTCGCCGGACGATATCGGCCTGTCAGTTAAAACAAAAATTTGACAGTTCCGAACAACTGACAGGCCGATATCGTTCGGCGGACTGATAGTCAGTGGACCCCTTTTTAGTCATAATTTAATTTTTCTCAGATACGCGTAACTTTTCAGGATTGCCATAAAACAACCTTTTTTTTCTCGCTTTTGGGCGGGGTTACTGGAACAACTTTGCAGACCTCCGAGACCCCGCCCGCCGGCGCCATAAAACAAATGACAATCGTAACATTATGAATTAAAACTTTATGCGAAACAAAGGGACCCCTTTTTCCATACTTACGTTTTTCTCAAAAATCGTACTAAAATATTACCTTTAGCGTGGTTTAACGTTAATTTAAACTCAAGAATAATGGTATCTAAGCTAGGGGCTTTGAGGAAGACAGAAGGCTTGCGAAAAAATACATATTTTACCCACTTTTTGTTGTAATTTCTAGATTTATACAATTATTTTTGCTTTAGTTTTATGTTTGTGAATTATACTACTTATTCAACTTATTGGCGGTGTATGTATGTTTACTTTCAAAGTTAATACATACTCATTTACCTACTGATGTAGTGCATAATTGTTTTCACTCGTATTTCTTCGGAAACGTTCGTATTTGTCATGCTACTTCAATCAACCTCAGTACTTTTTGTACTGAGACTGACTGAAATTATGAGACACGTTCGTGCGTTTCCGTGAAAATACGATGGAAAATAATTATGCACTACATCTGTACCTTATTACCTACTCAATTTGAAAAGTATTTAATTGTCTTCGGTTACCGCGATAGTTACTCATGAAATAAAACTATGAAAACGGATTATATCGCGTATATTGAATTTATAATACATCCCGACGTTTCGAACCCTTTACAGCGTTCGTGGTCAACGGGTGACTGAGGAAAAATTACAAAGTGCAAAAATACCCACATACTAAAAATAATGAACAATCATAGACTATAAACTTTAAGGCTGGTTGTACATGCAAAATCGGTTCATAAGGCTAGTTATACACCACAATTATTTTCAAATATTATTAGTATTTAATTATTAACTAAGTGTCTGATGCGTGCACGTGCATATAATTTGTATTAATACAGTCACCATTAGAAATATATGATCACTTTAACCCTTGCGAAAATTTCAAGCCAAACGTCAAAAAGCGATATCGCCACGACGTATATCACCGCATATCAGAATGTTGTCACCCAACCGCAACCTCAAAATCGACTCAACACATCACATTTAAATAAAGGCGGTTCACACGCGGCGCGGCGTCGCGTGTCGGGGCGAACGCCCTCGGTGTGACCCGGGCCTAACGACGCTAGTTTATACAAATGTGATTGTTATTCATATTTATAATTGGTAGTTTACGTGAAGTCCACAAAACGGTATGGGTGGGGATCAGGACCAATGTAATTTAAATTATAAATTAGGCCTACTGTCCACGACGCGTAGCTGCATAGACACTGCATGAATGCGCAGTGCAGCTGCCATGTAGCCCGGCGTACAGACGTTGTCCACGAAGCGTAGCGTAAGCGTATCGTAGCCTACATTTCCTTTCTTTCGTGAGAATGTTGTCCAACGATGAAGACGTTATTTACAAAAACTCAACATGCTATTCCTTGCGATGTAGCCCGGCGTATGACATGCAGTACGCCCAGCGGCGTGAAGCTTGCATGCAGCTTCGCTGACGCGACGTTGCCGCTCCGTCGACAGAGTTGTGCGGTTTTGTATGTAGGCTGCAAGCAAGCGTACAGCAAGCGTACAATGACGAGTACGCGTCTATGCAGCTACGCTTCCGTGGACAGTAGGCCTTACTTCAACCCTTTAATCTACAGATTCTAATTGACCTACAAGTCGATAGTATAATAGTAGATTGTATGACTAGGGAATAAAACGATCCATTTAAAGCGAGGTGTGCATATAGCTAGCTTATATCTAAAATAGGCCCTTGACTCCCTTGAAGCATTGTACCAAGCATGCTGGCGGCAATTCCTACCTAGAGTTTTAATTCCAAATGGTACAAAATGGTACTCTACCGAGGCTCTATCAGCAATTTGAAATCAAAGTTATTATATGGACTGTTTTATTGCTAGACATGGAAACTAAAATATATCCCCACATGTTTTTATAATGAGTTTGCCTGTTTGATAAGTTGTACTTAAACTGCTGTTTCAAATTAATTTACCATATTTAGCACAAAACAGGTAAATTAGCTTTGGATAAAGATAAAACCTTTCCAATGTATGACACATTTGTGTGGCTGCCATGTGCAGGCTTGCTTCTAATAAAAGGCAGCTGAAGTAAGCACTATTGAACTGCGAGTCAAGGCAATAAAATAGTTCGCAGGCATTTTATCGAACTCGGCCACAATATAAATTAGCCAGCATATTAACTTTGCATATTAACAAGGTGGGCAGATCAAGTCCGTTCTACCCTGGACACCCAACTGCAACGCGCTTCACGATGCCAAAAACAGGCACAGATGGCGACACCGTCAAAGAGAAGCTGATTCCACGGGGATTTCACGACCCTTAGGCAATGAGTAACACGACGCGAGGAGGAGGATATAAACTTTGTGGTCGGCATAGCTATGAGCAAGTGGCGGAACTTAAAGAACTTTATCATAATTTTTGGAAACTTTCATGAGAAAATTCTGATGCAAGTTTCCACTTAGAAAGTTCCCGTTTAGATTAGGGAATATAACTCAATGTTGATAACTGTTTCATTTAATATTTACGTCTCATTGGCGTCTATTTCAAGTTCAAACAAGTGTCATAGAAATCGAAACTAACTGTAAGAATAGTTTTATTTTATCCTCGTAAGGCCCAATGTACATTACAATGTACACTCTGTTTCAATCTAATTTGAACCTTACACTAACTGAATTAAGTAGCATTTCTTTTGTTTCATTGTTTTCTAAAACAAACGAAAGTCACCCTAATCTATATAACAAGGTTCAAATTAAAAATAGGGAAACTTTATATGGTGGGCCTTACGAGGTTATAACTAGCTTTTGCCCGCGACTTCGTCTGCGTGGAATTAGTAATTTGGATACTTTAATTTTTAAACAAATCTGCTTTTAAATCCATCCTTTTTCACCCCCAAATTGGTCCACTATAAATTTCCACCCCATTTTTACACCCTTAAGGGATGATTTCGGGGATAAAAATTATTCTATATCCTTCACCACAGCTTAAACTATCCCCATACCAAGTTTCATCTAAATCGGTTCAGCGGTTATTGATTCCCCATGCAAATTTCCACCCCCCTTTTCACTCCTTTGAGGGGCGAGTTCTGGGATAAAAAGTATTCTATGTCCTTCCCCGGGACTCAAACTATCTGTATAGCAAATTTCAACTGAATCGGTTCAGCGGTTTGAGCGTAAAGAGGTAACAGACAGACACACTTTCGCATTTATAATATTAAGATGGATTAAAAATTTGTTAAAATACTGTTTATAACTGAGCTTTTGTCCGAGACGTCGTTCACCACAAAATTCTATTAAATCTCTACCACAGCGTCGTACAAGTAAATTAAAATACATAAAACATATAAAATACTCCCCATTTATAGGCAATTCTGGTAAGAACGCTGTACAGTATTAAGCTCTGTACAGAAAATTTGCAGAAGCATTGTTTTAGGATCTTTGCGGGTGTAGGTGCAATTATGCAACCAAATATACAGGATGCTTTTGTTATCACTGATTATACTCTGAGGGGTGAATATTAGGTCATACATCATCATCATCATCATCATGTCAGCCGATAGACGTCCACTGCTGGACATAGGCCTCCCCCAAGGCTCGCCACTCCGACCGATCCTGTGCCGCTCGCATCCACCGAATTCCCGCGACCTTCACCAGGTCGTCGCTCCACCTCGTTGGAGGCCTACCGTCAGTTCGTCTTCCGGTACGCGGACGCCACTCCAGAACCTTCCGGCCCCACCGGCCATCAGTTCTGCGAGCAATGTGCCCTGCCCACTGCCACTTAAGGTTTGCAATTCTGCGAGATATGTCGGTGACCCTAGTTCTACTGCGGATATCATCATTTCTGATTCTATCACGCAGAGGAACCCCGAGCATAGCTCTCTCTACTCTCTCTTCACGTCAGCCTGTACGAGATTAGTATGGCTCTCAAACAGCTTAAGAATTTCAAAGCCCCAGGTGATGACGGAATTACGGCCGAACTCCTGAAGGCGGGTGGTAAACCAGTCCTTAAGGCCCTTCGGACGCTGTTTAGGTCATACGGTACTGAACAAAGTTTACTATGGGGCCAACCCCGAAATCGCGAAAAAAAATCAGCTGTTCTATAGAAAACATTGACTGATTCAGCGAGTACAAACCATACTCAGTTTAGGTAATTGAAATTTAAACCAAATTATTTGGAAAAAAGAGTTGATTTTCCTTTGGTTCACGTTTTAAGTAAAAAAAATGAATTTTTCAGTGTCAACCTATCCAGGCTTTTTATTCATAACTTGCTATTCTTACTAAAAATGGAATATGTCCTTTAAAAATCACACTGGGTAGGACAAGGATAGATCGTTAATATTTTTAATGGATGTCATTTTAACCTCTTGTCTGTGTGTGTTAAGGATCCTGACCGAATTATTTAGTCATAGGTATATCTGCATTTTTTTCGAGTACGAACTTTTCTGTTCTATACCGGGTGTCGCCTGTAGTATGGGCAAAAAATTAAACTGTAGGCTGTACTAGACTTATATTGACCGGGATATAGACCGTGATTACCTTTTGTATCCCGGTCAATATAAGTCTAGTGAAACTAACCGTGAACCATTCAAAACTCTAATTGTAGGCTGTACTCCTCATACTGATCAACATTTGTTCAGCGACTTTTAAAAACTTGTAAAGACTTGAACCCACGGTTTTTGCTCACCACACACATATTTACATAAGTATATAAAAGGTTGTTGGAGTTGGCTCATTGTTTGCGATTTTACAAAACAGAATTAGAAATAGAAAATATTTATTTCGTGTAATACTGGGTACACATAGAAAACAAAATAGACTAAGAACATGTATATTACATGTATTTATATTTACCCAAATTGACATTGTAATTTCTATTAATCAATTTCTGTATTATTATTATTTTATTCTTAACTTTTCTTTAAGTGAAATGTATATACCAATCACAATGTATGATTATTTATGAATAAATGATATGATATGATATGATATGATATGATATGATATGATATGATATGATATGATATGATATGATATAATAGGCATCTTTGAACGGGGCTATTAGTTTGATACCTATGTATTATGTATAGGTACAATATAAAAAGTCCCTAAGTATATACCTATAATTAGACACATTTTTAGGGTTCCGTACCTCAAAAAAAAAAACGTAAACCTTATAGGATCACTCGTGCGTCTGTCTGTCCGTCTGTCACAGCCTATTTTCTCCGAAACTACTGGACCAATTGAGTTGAAATTTGGTACAGGTACAATTTGGTAAGTTTGTGACCCAAAGACAAACATGTAAAGTAAACAAATTAATATTAAACATGGGGGCCACTTTTGGGGGGTAAATGAGAAAATAAAAAAATTAAAAATTTCAAACTACATCGTTACTCGTATATATCAAATAAAAGAGGTCATTGTGAGAATCTCAAATATATATTTTTTATAATTTTAGGATAAACAATTTAAAAGTTATTCAAGAAAATAGGCAAAAAATTACCATCCCCCCCTTTATCTCCGAAAATACTGGGTCTAAAATTTTTAAAAAATACACAAAATAAATCTTTACCTATAGATTACAGGAAAACCTATTAGAAATTGCAGTCAAGCGTGAGTCGGACTTAATTACTTAGGTTTTGATCCAACTCTTATAGACCGATAGTGGGACCATATTTTTTGACCTTAAAGTTATGATAATTCTAAAGAAGGAAAAGTGATGCTTATATGGCAGGGGACATGTTTTTAAGTATATTTGTAATTTAAGACGAAAAGTTAGAACGAGCGTTAGGTATAAATTAGGTATTTATATATTTTGATTGATGCTTTTTTAATATTGAATTAAAGTGCAAAGTTTAAGCTTCATCGTTTAAATTATGTATGACTCTTTAAACTGTTACATTTTTAGAAAAAAAATTAACGTGCTTCTTTGTCAAACTAAAATTAGCTTATTATTTTGTCGATATTGAATTAAAGTTTTAAAAATCCACAATAATATCTCTAAATTCTTAAGTTAATAGACAAAGCCGAAAAATTAGAAAAATAGGATTGCTGCTTAAATTTTAATATGCGTTTTTTGTCCTGTAAGGTCCAATATTGAATTAAAGTCTATAAAGATAAGTTTCATACTATAAAATAATATATGCAACCATATTATGAAAAGTAAGAAATTTCTGTGTGTAGCTTCCATTGTTATAGCCAAATCTATTTAAAAAGGCGCGAAATTCATACATACGCCGCGCTGGTCCGTCAAGGTGCCGGCGCGGCACGCGGGAGCCTATCGTAGCATTCGTATCTATCTATACCCCCCGCTCAGCTTCGTAAGCGCTGCTTGACTTTTCTTGTCATTCATTAGTTTGTTTACCGTGCACATAAATTAGATGCCGATATTACGTGAAATTAATGTAATTATGACTTCAAAATGAGTACAAAATGTTTGTTATGTGGACTGATTATTTGTAGTTACTTAGTGGTCCGAGAGCTGGTAGACATTTTGGAGTAGGTCCTTGAGGCAAGCTGAAAATTTGCCTGATACTTCTCCTATCATACCCTAACTCAGCACTGGAGGTCTGGCTGCAGGGTAGCGGGGCTAAATCAACCCTTATATTTTTAGAGATTTTTTAGGGCTCCAAAAAAGTTCGTGAGGCAATCTGTAATTTTTACAGGTTGAAGTTAAGTATCTAAATAGTCACAAAAAAATAAGCCTGAACATTTGGTCGGGTCTTTGACCTTGCCAGGAGATCTAAAAAGTAACGTATGGCACTTACTCGTACGTAAAATTAAGTTTGTCTACTATAGTAATTGTATGCATTACAAAGTTATTTTTGTAGTACAGTAAATTAAAGACTACTAGGTAGGATGTACAGTCAGCAATACTATTCGCTTAGCACCGTTGCATACAAACTTCTTTACAGGGGTGGTATCTTTTCTCTGCAGCTGACTGTACAATGTGATTGTAACTATGACGATGGTGTATATTTATGATGTATGTTATTTATTGTGTTTTTTGTATGTTACTTAAGGGCTTCTGTTAAGGGAACGAAAATTTGATTATTTAAGCCCTGTAAATATTTTTTTCTGTTTTTTTTTTCTATTTTTTTTTTTTTTAATGTTTATTAAGGGTCCACTGCAGGCGAACGAAAATGTTTATTATTTTGCGCTACGGCACACGGTTTAGGAGATACAGAATTATAAAGGTTTTTTGTGTTTTTTTTTTAATATATTAATTAAGGGTTTCTTAGTGGAACGAAAATTTGATTATCTTTGCGCTCCGTCGCACGGTTTAGGAGATACCAGCCCTCTAAAAAAAATTTGTTTTTTTTTTCTTTTCTTTTTAAATGTTAATTAAGTTGAACGAAAATTTTATTATTTTACGCTACGACGCTATTATTAAATTATGTTAGATTTTGAAATTTTTATATTAAATATATCTACTTATATATAAAGTTGAAGTTTGGTTATTGAATTTTATATTAAATAAATATACAAAAAAAGAAATATAGGGCTGTATCTCCTAACCCGTCCGTCGTAGCGCAAAAATAATAAAATTTTCGTTCCCCTTTAAAAACACTTTTAATATACAAAAAACACAATGAAACACAATAAGAAAAAAAAAACTCTACACGGCTGTATCTCCTAAGCCGAGCGTCGTAATATTAAAAAAAAAGACCAAAAAAAATATTTATAAGGCTGTATCTCTGAACCGTGGGTCGTAGAGTAAAATAATAAAATTTTCGTCCAACTTAATTAACATTTAAAAAGAAAAAAAAAACAGAAATTTTTTTTTTAGAGGGCTGTATCTCCTAAACCGTGCGTTGTAGCGCAAAAATAATCTACTTTTCGTTCCCCTTTGTACCCCTAAGTAACATACAGAAAACACAATGAAAAACTAAAAAGAAAAACAAAGAAAAAAATCTTTATAGGGTTGTATCTCCTAAACCGTGCGACGGAGCGCAAAAATAATCAAATTTTCGTTCCATTGCAGTGGACCTTTAGTTAACATTAAAAAAAAAGAAATTATTATTATTTCGAGCCTATTGTGTCCCACTGCTGGGCAAAGGCCTCCCCCCTCTTCTTCCACTCCTCCCGGTTTTGAGCTACATCTGGCCAGTCGCTCAAAAAGGAGTCCAAGTTATCCCGCCATCGCCGACGAGGTCTGCCGGATCCCCGGTTTGACTCATGGGGCACCCACTCTGTGGTTATTTTGGCCCACAAGTCATTCGGCATGCGGCAGACATGACCAGCCCAGTCCCACTTTAACTTGTCCGCTTTCCGAGCTACATCTATTATTTGGGTTTTAGAGCGCAGCGTGGTGTTCCGGATGCGATCCCCGAGTTTCACACCTAATATGCTGCGCTCCATACCTCTCTGACAAACCCCGAGTTTGGACTTCTGAGCTTCCGTCAAAGACCAAGTCTGAGCACCGTAGGTGAGGACTGGAAGTATGCACATGTCCATGAGCCTACGTTTGAGTGATAGAGGTAGGTCTCCCTTCATGAGGTGTTTCATGGACCAATAGCTCTTCCAGGCGTTCTCGGTCCGTCTGTCGACCTCTTTTTCTTGTCGCGCCTGGAAAGAGACTATTTGGCCCAAATAAAGGTATTCATGGAAATATGCAATGTAATGCAAAAAAAATACAATACAATGTAAAAAAATACATATGCAATGTAAAAACTACAATCTTCTGGCCCGTCCTTCGAAGTGCAAAGGGGAGTAAAACAAGGAGATCCGCTATCGCCGAAACTTTTCACCAGCACATTAGAACATGTCTTCCAGAAGCTTGCGCCGCGTTGGGGAGACAAGGGGTTGGTTGTCGGAGAGAAAAGGTTAACCAACCTTCGCTTCGCCGATCACATTGACCTTTTTTCCTCAACGGCATCCGAGCTACATCATATGCTAGAAGACCTTAGCTACGCAAGCCTCGAGGTTGGACTGAAGATGAATATGTCAAAGACCAAAGTCATGACTAACAGCACAAAACGCAGGATTGAGGTAAACGGAGAACACATTGCATATGTCCATGAAAAAAAAAGAAAAAAAAACAGAAATAGTACATTTCGATGCTAGTGCGGAAAGTATGTCATACTTTACATACTTTCGAAGAATGACATTTCCGCACGTGTATCGAACGACGTTTTTTAATACCGTTGCGAAAAAATAAGAAAAACAACAAGTAAGGAATTCGAAACTTTTATATTATTAATTCTGTGACATTATTGACATTAGACTTATATTGACCGGGATATAGACAGTGATTACCTTTTGTATTATTTGTAAGCTCCCGATTTTTCAAAACCACCGTGAATCATTCAAAACTCTAATTATTGACATTGACATTATGAAGAGGTGTTTTTATAGCTTTTATTCGACTAGAATGGATTTTGTTATTATTATTGAACCCACTTCATACAACATTATACACATTGTATTGTTTTACAAATATAAAACATTGTACTATTATTACCTAAATATCGTTATTAACGATTATTTCAATACTCAATACTCAGTAATCAACATAAAAACCTACTGTTAAAGTAAGAATACGAAAAATATAAATATTTTATATTTTATTACTTACCTCTTCATCATTATAACACGTCTATTTTTTTATATATTGAATATTGAAAAACCGTTCTTAATAAGTTGTCTGAATAGAACGGAACGCCTGTCAAAGGAGAGGCGTTTTTTATTTCTGCTTTAAATTTCCAAAGGCAACATTCGATATTGTTTTTATAAATGTACGATACACAAATAATCGTAATTAACGATATTTGGGTAATAATAGTACAATGTTTTATATGTACAATTGTCTTATAGAACATGCATTAAAAAAAAATCTTTCATTGAAGTGGGTTCAATAATAATAACACCCAGCTAAAAAAACACCTCTTCATAATGTCAATTATGTCACAGAATTAATAATATAAAAGTTTCGAATTCCTTACTTGTTGTTTTTCTTATTTTTTCGCAACTGTATTGAAAAACGTCGTTCGATACACGTGCGGAAATGTCTAATAATGACATACTTTCCACACTAGCATCGAAATGTCCTATCACAGGGCTGTATCTCGTAAAACGTGCGTTGTAGCGCAAAACTAATCTAATTTTCGTTCCCCTTTGAGAAACCCGTAAGTAACATTCAAAAAACATAATCGAACAACAAAGAAGAAAACAAAAAAATAAAAAATCTTTATAGGGTTGTATCTCCTAAACCGTGCGTTGTAGCGCAAAAATAATCTAATTATCGTTCCCCTTTGAAAAGCCCCTAAGTAACATACAAAACACACAATGAAAAACTAAAAAGAAAACAAACAAAGAAAAAAATGTTTATAGGGTTGTATCTCCTAAACCGTGCGTCGGAGCGAAGAGCAAAAATAATTAAATTTTCGTTCCACTTTAAGAAACCCTTATTAATATTTAAAAGATACAACCCTATAAAGATGTTTTAATTTTTTGTTTTCTTTTTTGTTTTTCATTGTATTTTTTGAATGTTACTTACGGGTTTCTCAAACGAGAACGAAAATTAAATTATTTTTGCGCCTCAACGCACGGTTTAGGAGAGACAGCCCTGTAAAGATATTTTTCTGTTTTTTTTTTGTTTTTTTTTTAAATGTTAACTAAGGGTCCACTGCAATGGAACGAAAATTTTATTATTTTGCGCTACGATGCACGGTTTAGGAGATACAGCCTTATAAAGATTTTTTTTAAATATAAATTAAGGGTTTCTTAAAGTGGAATGAAATTTTGATTATTTTTGCGCTACGACGCACGGTTTAGGAGTTACAGCCGTGTAAATATTTTTTTCGTTTTTTTTTTGTTTTTTCTCATATTAAAAAAGGGTTTCTTAGAGGCAAAGAGGATATAATAAGATAGAGTGGTACTGTCATAGTAAATTTTGTAACCGCTTTAAATTCACTGCCATCTATCGACATACTTTAAAACTAAAAATGAAGATTTATAAAAATACGTTAAAATGTATTTAAATATGGATAAATGATTTTTTTATTTGCATTAATTATTTTTATATGATTTTGACCCATGTTCTTTCACTGATATGCGTTAAAATTATAAATAACAAACGAAACCGTCAACGCCATCTATACGAGAGTAAGCCAAAACTAGTGGCGCCCTCTGATCGAGAATAAAATTTTCGTGATTTTCGAGGCACGTTTTTTCCTTAGACTGTATCCATCTATTACGGAGTTATATCTATCTTTGTTAGAGGGGAACGAACATTTTACTTTTTTTGCGCTCCGACGCACGGTTTAGGAGATACAGCCAAAGATTGTTTTCTTTGTTTTTTTCTTTTATGTTTTCATTGTGATTTTTGTATGTTACTTAGGGGCTTCTGATAGGGGAACGAAAATTTGATTATTTTTGCGCTATAACGAACGGTTTAGGAGATACAGCCCTGTAAATATTTTTTCTGTTTTTTTTTCTTTGATTTTTTTTTTAATGTTTATTAAGGGTCCACTGCAGGCGGACGAAAATGTTATTATTTTGCGCTACGGCGCACGGTTTAGGAGATTAAGCCTTATACGGATTTTTTGTGATTTTTTTATACCTATATTAATTAAGGGTTTCTTAAAGTGGAACGAAAATTTGATTATTTTTGCGCTCCGTCGCACGATTTAGGAGATTCAACCCTATAAAGATTTTTTCTTTGTTTTTCATTGTGTTTTTTGTATGTTAATTAGAGGTTTCTCAAAGGGGAACGAAAACTAGATTCTTTTTGCGCTACGACGCACGGTTCAGGAGATACAGCCTTATAAAGATTTTTTCGTTTCTTTTTTGTTTTTTTTTTTAAATATTAATTGAGGGTTTCTTAAAGTGGATCGAAAATTTGATGATTGTTTTTGTGCTACGACGCGCGGTTTAGGAGATACAGCCGTGTAAAGATTTTTTTTTCTTTTTGTGTGTCATTGTACGACCGGTCTAGCCTAGTGGGTGACCCTGCCTGTGAAGCCGATGGTCCTGGGTTCGAATTCCGGTAAGGGCATTTATTTGTGTGATGAACACAGATATTTGTTCCTGAGTCATGGGTGTTTTCTATGTATTTGTATATTATATATATCGTTGTCTGAGTACCCATAACACAAGCCTTCTTGAGCTTACTGTGGGACTGTCAATCTGTGTAAGAATGTCCTATAATATTTATTTATTTATTTATTGTGTTTTTTGTATATTGAAAGAGGGGAACGAAATTTTTTTTATTTTTGCGCTGCGACGGACGGTTTAGGAGATACAGACAGCCCTATATATATTTTTTTGTTTATTGTTGTTTTTTTTGTATGTTATATAATATAAAATTCCATAACCAAAATTCAAATTTTTATATAAGTAGATATACTCAATATAAAAATTTCAAAATCTAACATAACTTTTAATAGAAATGTCCTCATACATCATAAATATACACCATCCTCATAGTTACAATCACATTGTACAGTTAGCTGCAGAGAAAAGAGACCACCCCTGTATAGGTTTGTATGCAAAGGTGCTAAGCGAATAGTATTGCTGACTGTACATCCTACCTAGTGGTCTTTAATTTACTACAAAAATAACTTTGTAATGCATACACTTTGTTTAGTAGACAAACATAATTTTGCGTGCAAAAATAACTGCGATGCATACGCTTTGTATAGTAGAGAAACTTAATTTTGTGTGCAAAGATAACTTTGTAATGCATACAATTTGTATAGTAAACAAACTTAATTTTGCGTGCAAGTAAGTGCCATACTTTTTAGATCGCCTGGCAAGGTTAAAGACACGACACGACCAAATGTTCTGGTTTATTATTTTTATGACTATTTAGATACTTAATTTTAACCTGTTAAAAATACAGATTGCTTTTAGAACATTTTTTTGAATTTTGTGAAATATTATTTTGCACGCGTCTAGCAAGGTTAGGTTACCCGCTAGCCCGTTGATCTATATACCGTTGATCTACCTATATATCAATACCGTTTGATCGCTGCCTCGGCGGCGCACAGCGCGGCGCGCGCGAACATGCCGCGCGTTTGAAATGTAACGTAAATATAAGCACGGAATGCATACGTATCAGTATTTAGTGACGCACAATTTTTATATTTCTAATCTTTTATGTGGGAACTAAGATCATTGTCATGACCGTTTAATATTAACTCTACAAACTTTAATTCAATATTGGCTATACTGCTTAACCAGAAATCAATATCTAGAGAAGCACATTGTCTACATTTCTAATTTTTTACAAGTATAATAAGCTGATCCATAATATCGTAATTTTGCAATATCAGCTACTCTAATTATTTATTTACAAAATAATTCATGTTTTTAAGTTCACCAGAAAGCACATGTTCCAGATTTCTAAAAACCGAATATTGTGTATAAATTAAAGTGGTATTGAATATGTTAAAGTTTTTTGTAACTTTAATTCTATATTTACAAAGTTATTAGCAGAAATTAAAATATTTCAATATATCCGAACGCTCACCCTAAAAATTTCTAACTTTTTACGAAAGTCTTATTTAACATGCTAACAATGACATATCGAAAAAGAAAAAACTTTAATATTATCTAAACCCATTTTTGTTCTACCGCTGGTCTATTACGGGTTTTTAAAGACATTTCACTCACGTTTCACATAAAAAATACATCGTTTAAATTGTGTACTTCGAACGCGAGTCCGACTCGCACTTGGCCGGTTTTTTATATTGTGACATATCTACAGTACGTAGAAAAGCAGTGCCCAAAAGAAAACACGCCCGTGAAATATAATGGAGAGATTGGAGAGTGTAATATTTCAGTACTTCCCGCCCTTAGGCGCAAAGAAATAGCTGATAACAACTCATTTACATATACCGCACGCCCTTATGAGGAAAATGAAACAATATACTTTTAATATATGAGCAGAGGCGTTATAATATCTGTTCTGAAATAGGTATTGTGAGAAAGCTTCTTATATATTATAATTTGTGAAGCTTTGAATACCTATATGTGGTATTTTCTATACTTCACTTGCTCCCTCTGCCCCCCCCCCCCCTAGTTACACCACTCATTTCGGGGTTGGTCCCATAGTAAAAGTTACTCCCATGCATGGTGAAAGATGCTCAGTATGACCTGTACTGTATATTCCTCTCGCAAAATATGACTAAAGGGTTGAAAAACAAAACCTGCTCATTTAATTTTTCTCTTTCGGTCTAAGACTTTTATACTTGTTGGATATTACTGCCAATAATCACCTAAACCACTATGTAAATAAACCTGGCAATTGCAGTAATTTCCGTAGTTGATGACTTAATTACAGAACCTTTAGCTGTTTACCAACTTAGTAACTTAATATGTATTACTTTGTAACTTTATGAACCTACCAGTTTTAATTTATACAATTTAAATACACCGGGTCTAACGCGATTAAATTTCATTATTTTACCTTTTTTCTGTCGTAAAACCCGGTAATGACATTAATTATGTGTACAAAATGCGAGAGTGGATAATTCAAGTATTTACAAGCGTGGTACCTACGGTAGAACATAAGATACGAACATAATATATCCAACTAGGAGGAACATTTTGGAAAATTGTACCTAAATCGTTAATTTTCGTAATGTCTACAGAAAAGACGCCGGTTTTCCCGAACGTTTTTGACCCATGTAAGACTCAAGTTTTACCAAAACAATAGTACTTATTAATATTAGTTGCAGAAGACTTCAACGCGTTTCAGAGAGCACTAGTATAAATACTACCAATGAGTATATAATAATATAGAGCGGTACTGTCATAGTAAATTTTGTAACCACTGTAAATTCACTGCCATCTATCGACATACTTTAAAAATTAAAATGAAGATTTATAAAAATACGTTAAAATGTATTTAAATATTGATAAATGATTTTTTTATTTGCATTAATTATTTTTATATGATTTTGACCCATGTTCTTTAACGAATATGCGTTAAAATTATGAATAACAAACGAAAAGGTCAACGCCCTCTATACGAGAGTAGGCAAAAGCTAGTGGCGCCATCTGATCGAGAATCGTGATTTTCGAGGCACGTTTTTTCCTTAGACTGTATCCATCTATTACGGAGTTATATCTATCTTTGATACTACTATATACTTAGTAGCAATGTGCCAAAGAAAATTTTCAAAAATTGCAGTCCCCAGGAAATCTCGGTATGTTTTAGGGTTCCGTACTCAAAGAGTAAAAACGGGACCCTATTACTAAGACTCCACTGTCCGTCTGTCTGTCTGTCTGTCCGTCTGTCTGTCACCAGACTGTATCTCATGAACCGTGACAGTTGAAATTTTCATAGATGATGTATTTCTGTAGCCGCTATAGCAACAAATATTAAAAACAGAATAAAATTAATATTTAAGTGGGGCTGCCATACAACAAACGTGATTTTGTCGTTTTTTGTCCGTTGAGTCCGACACGCACTTGGCCGGTTTTTTCTGCACGTTTATTGCTAAACATTCTTACAGTTCGATTTCTATGACACTTGAAATAGACGGCAATGAGTGACAGGACATTAAGTTGTCATCCCTAATCTGAACGGGAACTTTCTATAAGTAAAAACTTGCATGAGAAACTCATGAAACTTCTCGGAAATTTAGAGCATGTTCTTTAAGTTCTGCAACTTGCATATTGCTAATATTCAGTACTTTTTATTTTATTATATATTATTATTTTATTTCAAGGCAAAAGTAAATAGGAATCTCATAGGTAAGCGTGCTCCACCGTAGACCACATCATCACTTACCATCAGGTGGGATCGTGGTCAAACGCCTGCCTATTCATCATAAAAAAAAAATATTACTTGCTATTAACTTTTGTTCACTTCGTCCGCGTAGAACACGGTAATTTCATTCTCATACAAACTTTTAAGTATAACAAAGAATATAAAAAAACAATAAAATTATAAATAACAATCCTCACACATAAACAGATGAGCCTATTTTGATAAAACATGTCTAAAAACCTGCTTTTAGATTTAAAAAAAAAACCCGCATCTAAATCGGTTCACCAGTTAAAAAGCTACGCCGGTGCCATAAACAGACACACATACATAGCGGTCGAACTTATAACACTCCTCTGGTGTTAAAGCGAAATGTGGACAATGAGGCAACGTGATAGGAAGAGGCTGGAGGCTTTTGAGATGTGGTGCTGGCGTCGAATGGCTAAGATCAGTTGGACTAAAAAAAACCAACGAAGAGGTTTTACGTACCTATATAGTAGGAGAAAAGAGGACTTTGTTAAGAACTATAGATAATAGAAGAGGAAAGATGCTTGGGCACCTGATACGACACGACGAATTTATCAAAAACATCATAGAAGGGAAAGTTGAAGCAAAGAGGAAGGAGGGAAGACCAAGGAGAGCGTACATGCATCAAATAAAGGAAAAACTCAACGTCGTGTCGTATCAGGCTGTCAAAGAGAAGGCAGAGGACCGCGAAACATGGAAATTGCTCCACCGACAAGAGACTTGCTCTTAAGTATATGATGATGGTGTTAAAAAGCATAAATATAATTATTTATATCGACATTCAAGCTTCCACCTTCCACCTAAAGTTATTTTTCGCTCAATTTCCATTTATACGCAAAAAATAGTAAGGTGCGTTGGGATAAGATTGAACGGGTTTTTCATGCGAGGTAAGATGAGAAGTCGCCCGTAATACTTCGGCAAAAACCCGTTCAATCTTACCCCAACGCAACCTAATAGTAATTTTTAATATTTTATTCAACAAAAATAAAATACATAATACTGCATGCGCATTTATTTAATCTTAACATTTCGCCAAAGTTCTCAGTACCTACTTATACAAATATCATCTTAGTCTAAAAATCAGACTAGTTTATTGATGCAATTATTATTGTTCTTAAAAATATTGAGTGATTAATTGATTATAGAGATCACTAGACTTATATTGACCGGGATATAGACCGTGATTACCTTTTGTATTGTTTATACGCGAAGAAGATGCATGCAACTGCGTAGAAATATCGGGAGCTCATAAATACAATACAAAATGTAATCATGGCTTATATCCCGGTCAATATAAGTCTAGTGAAACTAACCGTGAATCATTCAAAACTCTTATTGATTATAGAGTTGTCAACTTTTAATAATAAGAATTCCACAATAAGATCTTCGAATACTAAAATTTGTATAACATATAAATATCGCCCTCAACAGTAGTGCATTAAATGCATTCAAAAGCTCATCCGACCGATATCGGCGTATAGAGGGCAGCGTTCGCGCGAACTCGCGCGTCAGAAGACAATCAATCCGGTTTGTGCAGCGCTGCAATTAAAGTTGTGTCGCGCCGTGCGAAAGTGAGGCGAAAACAGCGGGAGCACTTGAGAAAAACGCGCGCGAATTGCCAACGATGTCGACGCGAAAATATGTACGGGTTGTGCAACGCTGCAGTTAAAGTAGTGTCGCGCCGTGCGAAAGTGAGGCGAAAACATCGGGGGCACACGCGAAAAACGCGCTCGAACCGCCGGGACGATGCGAACGCAAAGATTTATAGACGCGGTAAGCGTTCACGGTCGTATCGCTAGCGAAACAAAATATCTGCGCGTGTAACGCAATAGTGTGTAATAATTGGTATCGGTGACTTAATTACTTAACAGTAGTAATAATTTTGTCGACAGTTTTGTAATAACCTGTTACACACAACTGTTTAGTTTTAAGTTTTTTTTATTGTATACCGTATAAGCGTTTTGGTGAAATACTGTTAGCTTATATGTGGGAAATAAATAAAATGAAATGAAATAGCTAATGGCTTCGTCATTCGTGGCACTTTCTTCTTTGTACGTTTTTATTGTATGTATTTTGTTTTGTTTGTTTTTACGAATAAAAATGTGTCTATTCTATTCTACTTATTCTTAACATGCGATTTAAATGCGAAAGTAAAAGGTGATTAACTGGACCAAGGATCAAAAATTTCAGCACTATTATTTATGAAAGCAAGTTGAATGTCTTTGTTCAAAAAAGAGAATAAATGGTGCAGCGCTGCAATTAACACAGAAAGGGTAAGTACTCGCTGAAACCTCTGTACCATGTAACATTAGATACTATAATTAAACTTTTAAAACTTAAATATCCAAGAACGAAGAAGAAGAAGAAAAGAAGATCTTAAGTCTCCTAGAAGTATTTTGATTTTTATATCAGAATTTAAATTTAAATACCTAGACAAAATCTAATATATAGTTTGTCAAAGGACTGCCTCATTTCAAACATAGACAGAGAGAATCACACTATCATTGTCTTACAGTATTACTAGCGCCCAAAAGAAAGGGATAAGTATTATTTTCGTGGTTGTTACTGACTGACAAATTGGATTGACCAACTATATGTATTAACGAAGCCTAGTTACATAACTTATCGGCAACTATCCATGTTTGAAATGCTTCAACCCATAATGCACAAGTCTCAGTATACTAGCTGCCAAAACAAACTTACTCAACATGTACTTAACAACTTGCCCAAACTCTGTATAACATTCGCGAAACCATAGTTTACTTACGGCTTTGTGGTTGACTGCTACTAACTTTACAATAAGAAATAATTCTTACTTTATATTTATTATAATTAATACTTTGCTAATCCGCGAAATGATAACATGCTTGTCAATCTGTGCTAACCCGTTATACGATCCAAAAGAGATTGTAAAATCCTACTTGATTTAAATGAAATTTTATTCTACGCTAATTCTATATCTATAACCTTGCGTATTTTTTTAAATGCAATTCATTTTTCAAACTTCCCACCGCGATAATTAATACGCAAATAAATGTAACAAAACCACCACCAAAAGCAAAAAACCCAACACGTATTTCACCTTTCTCTGTGGATGTTAACGTCCGTCCGTCTGGCATCCAATCCGGTAACGGAAATTCCGTTGCCTGATTGACTAGCACTTTTTTTTTAAATATGTCGTCTACAAACTGTCAAAAAACACCCCTCTATCTACCGAGGCCGGAGATTACCGTACCGTACCGTATATACAGTTTAATACGTATTTTGATGCCGATGAAGCTGCTTTTCGACTTCAGGTATCAAGAGTATCAAGACTGGTAATGTCCGTACGTATAACACAAAATATTGGACGGAGATCTCGATATAGACGATTTGTTTTTTTTCAAAATTTTGACAAATGTAGTGGATTTAATCCGCAAAAAAATACAGAAGAGTTTATTCTGGGTCTCAATAATAGACTACAAACTAAGGGTTAGAATTTTAGCTGCAAAAGATTGCGCTACTTAGAAATCGCTAAGCACTTCCCTAATATGTCCGATACCTACTATTACCTACCCAAATAAAGATTTTTTTTTTAAGTAATAAAAAAGAAAGGGCACCAAAAGAGTTTTTAATATGTAGAACCAGACGTTTCTTTGGGGAAATTCATACTTAATAGTATTCATTTCTGCTTTTTAGGGTTCCGTACCCAAAGGGTAAAAACGGGACCCTATTACTAAGACTCCGCTGTCCGTCTGTCCGTCTGTCTGACTGTCACCAGGCTGTATCTCATGAACCGTGATAGCTAGACAGTTGAAATTTTCACAGATGATGTATTTCTGTTGCCGCTATAACAACAAATACTAAAAAGTACGGAACCCTCGGCGCGCGAGTCCGACTCGCACTTGACCGGTTTTTTATCTGCGTTAACTCTATAATACCATAAATCCAAGTATGTATATTTACAAACAAGTGAATGGTTAAGAGAAATGTTAAAAAACAGGAGTTAACACCTACCAACCAGTCCTTGTGTGCTTAGGACGGCGGGAGACCAAGGCAAACATTGGCCACGACCACAGTAACTATGTTAGAGTTACGAAGTTGAAAAAGTTGGCAACGGAGAACGGACACAATTTATTATTTTATTAATAAATAAGCGCCATATGGTGCTATAGTCACGAGTAAATATGCAGTAACAATATATGAAAATAAAGACTTATTAAAAATTTTTTTAGGTAAGTTGATATTTAAGTAGTGTTCTCGTCTTGAAAGAATCGAATTTTGGTTAAATCTGGTTATTAATCCTATCGATTCATTGCGATTCTACAATATTGACTCCGCAATAATGCAGTTGCAGACTGACACGAGCAAAGCATATAATTTCTACATTATTTCATACAATATGGGAGCGGCATTCAGATTTTAAAAATTTCAAATAGATTTACCGTGACATGACGCGCATCTCGCAGAAAAACATTCAGTAGTTATCACCAAAGTGAACTGGGGGCCGGAGCTTCCGGCGCTTCGTTTTCTATGGAAAGCATCACGTGATCACCTGTCATGTCATAGAAAAGTAAGCGCCGGTAGCTCCGGCCCGGACACGGTCCGGTCTAACGTGAGTCATCCTTAACCCTTAAGGCAGGGATAAACTGAGCCCATGGAAACATACCTTCTCATACGCAACGTAATGCATGACGAGTATGTTTCCAAGCAAAAAAAAATCAGGGTTGAGCTTATCATAACGCATTGAATACGATACGAGTTCAGAGTTTGTCCCTGCCATGATCCTTAAAATCTTGCCGGGGCCACTCTGATGGGAAACGCCGTTGATTATCGCGATAATCCCAGTGTGGCCGTATGAAAAACGGCGTTGCCCGTTAGTGTGGCCTCGGCATCGTGTGGCGCGAATCCTCGCGAATCAACCCGCTGCATCACCGCGTTTTCAGCGCACAGCGCCCGCTGTTCTCCTCTGCACCGCCGCCCGCGCAGCCAGTCAGCGCGCGCTCGCCGCCGGCGCCGCACGTACGTCCATGTCGCCATGGTATACCCCGACTCGCGCTGGGGAGCGGACGCGTTAGCCCCCCTCTATGATGACGTCTACCGAGGTGAATCTTTGTCTTTATGTGTATTTAGTCTGTGCTAAAACCGCAGTTTAAATTAAACTTTAAATATTTATGTGCTAAAACTTTTAAGTCTGTGGAGCTCCTTGCGTTTAAGGCTGTAGATTTGCTTGGTACAGTAAATACATCCTACCGGTTGATTTGTATATCTGTAACTGTCTTATGTGTATTTGTATATGCTAAACTTTGGTTTCGAGCCTGTGGATTTAAAGGCTTAGCTTGGTAAGGTGCATTGGGGTAAATTCGAAAGTGGGGTAATTTTGATAATTGCGAATAGATGTACTTTCTGCTATAGCAACAGTAAGCAAGATGCCTCGGTAAGCATTGCAGTACCTAGTATAATTGTTGCCAAATCATGAAATGCTTCCTGGTTTAGTATATTAGCGATTTTCAAAATTATTCCGCTTTCGAAGTTAATCCTATGCACCTACACTCCTTACCAAAAATACGTTCCGGTTAGTTGTATATAAACCTAAGCCACTGTAACACTGCAACCATTTCAAATTGACTTACTTATGTAATCCAAACAAATCTAAAACAAATCAAATTTAAACAATGTATTAGATATCGCTTACGGCTAGGCTTTTTTTTTTAGAATGCCATATGACTTTGACCCATGGTCTTTCACTGATATGTGTTCAAATTGTTAAATATCAAACGGTGTCAACGCCATCTAGCCGAGTACCTATAGGCCAAAGGTTTTTTCCTTAGACTTTAGTTACATATGTCTTCGTTTATACTGAGAGAAACTTAACATCGCACTTTCTTAAAAGGAACTTTCAGCTTACAACTAAAATTCGTATGAAAACAAAAATAATGTTTTGGTTTTGAAAATATGCTTTGTATAAAAAAACATATTTCAATAAAAAAACCTTTAATTCCAATGGATTAGAATATATTTCATAGGTTAAAATGACTATTTGAAAGTGCATTTAAACAAAAGCTCTGTATACTGATTTAAACTTTCACGATTTTTACTCATTATTATTTACAACGACGGGACTTAATCGCGTAAAATTAAAACCATTTTACGCGATTAAGTCTTGTCGTTGTAAATAATAAAAAGCTCTGTATAAAGGTAAAGTCATGATTCAGTTACATATTCGCAAACGCACGGGCTGAGTCACTGGCTTAAAGCCCAACTGGTTTAGGTTAGGTTTGTTCTTATTAGGTTTGTTTTGCTAACTTTATAGCGCTATAGGTAGGTTGAGCTTTTGTATCAGCTGATGTTAGCTTTGCAAAAAAGCTCAACAGTTTTTATATCAAGGTGCTTTGTTATTGTGGTAAAGATTTTTTACGTATTAGGAGCTTTCGTATCAGCTGGTAGTTAAAAAGCTTTGTAAAAAGCTCGTTAGTTGTAAGTCAAGTTTCTATTTGAGGTGTTTAATTTGCTATTGTAGTGTATTCATATTTTTAAAAGCAATGTTATGTCAATTACGTAGAGTCAAGTTTTTCAAAGTGATAAGTGTAATTTAAATACCATTTGGTATTTTATTTGTATGAAATGAAAATTTAATATTAGTTTATGAACAGAGTTTAATGCAAGTTTTATGCCTATATTAGTCACTTTAAGCAAAGATAGATATAACTCCGTAATAGATGGATACAGTCTAAGGAAAAAACGTGCCTCGAAAATCAAGAAAACTTGATTCTCGTTCAGAGGGCGCTACTAGCTTTGGCCTACTGTCGTATAGATGGCGTTGACGGTTTCGTTTGTTATTTAACAATTTTAACGCATATCTGTGAAAGAACATGGGTCAAAATCATAAAAATAATTAATGCAAATAAAAAAATCATTTATCCATATTTAAATACATTTTATCGTATTTTTATAAATCTTCATTTTTAGTTTTAAAGTGTGTCGACAGATGGCAGTGAATTTACTGGGGTTACAAAATTTACTATGACAGTACCGCTCTAGTATAAGTTACTCTATGCTTTAAGTGACATGTGTTCTCCCTCAAAAAGCTTTTATAAATAAAGGTAGACCTATAAATTCAACATTAAATTAGAAAGCATTATTTGTACGTACCTATGTATTTTAATTGTAAAAAATATAATCATTATAGGCGAGCTCCAAGCTTTTTATTTCAGTTTGTAGATAAAGCTTTATGTAGAAAGCTTCAAAAGCTTTGATACCTACCAGTTTAGTTCTTGCCCATTTTTGCAACATTTCATTCAACTTGTAGAGTTTAGAAGAATTAAAACATTTGAAGTTTGGGAAGGAAAATTAATCGGTATTTTTTTGGTAAGTACAATGTAAACTTGATTGGCACATTTTATGCTAGGTATTTATCCTGTCGACCCAAGTTTAGTTTGATTATAAGTATTTATATACTAAAAAAGTTTATTATCTAATTAATCTAATAGATTAGAAACACTTCATGCCTTATTAGAGGACTATCTATAGTTTAAATATTTCTATATTATTCTGTTTGGAGTTACCCCAAAGCACCTTATTTTTTTAACGCCCTTACCAAGAACAAGTCCCATATTACTGATACCTTATAGTCTACATATTTTATAAACTTAAAAGCATACACTATTTAGGCGACAAAACGGCTTTGGTTTTTATTTTTTTAAACACGATTAATGATTAGACATAGTAGATTTGAATTTAAACTATCCTACCGTATCGATTATAGCTTAATAATACATGTATTAAAACAATAATTTACACTATTACACTTAAATTTGTAAACATGCACTAACTATTAAATTCTCGAAAGTGCCATGTCACCCGCTTCTGTTTGCCATGTTGTGCTTATGGGTGCTTTAAACTCGCCGCTACTTAGAATCCCAAAATATGGTAATTGGTAGAGTGCCGTAAAGGCAAACAATACCGGAATAACAGAGGTAAATTAACCTCTGTTTAAAGGCCAAAGTACCGCATCTGAGATGTATGGATCCGTTAAAAAATTCGTAGGTAACTAAAAAGAAATTTCTAAAACCTAAATTCGTAAGTTAAACTATATGTTGACAATAGTAGATTGTGTCACAAGGGAGCAAAATTACATATTTACGTCGAAGGCGTACATCGCACCCTGAACGAAACGAAGGATTCTAAAATAGAATCCAGAGCGTAGTGAGGGATTCAAGTGTTAACGCCCAAGGTGGAAATAATTTTCCTACCATGTGACACATACTGCTTTTCACATCACCTATGAGGATATTTAATTTATGTTTTCATTTTCATTAAGCAAAAAAAACTAATTTATAGTGTAGAACAGAAAAGTGGCACTCTGATCCCTCTTAGCAGGGAAGAAAAAGCCTTTTTTCGAGTAGGTGATATAGGTGGTCAGGCAGATACATACAACCGTCTCATTCTACCACATATGTCAGTCCTGTTTCTGTAAGCTAGGATCATGCTAATTCAGAAGGTATTACTAGTCGGTATGCAAAAATCTGAATTTTGTTATCTGAATATACAAGAGTAAGTGGTGGTGGGGAGTGGTGATGAGGCAGATAACGAAATGTCAATGGCTGGCAGTCCTCAACTGTGCGTTTCCCCAGAAACTTCCTGCCTCGCACAGCTAATACCCCGACCACACAGTTAAGTATGCAGGGCAATGGCGGCCGATGACGAGTAGCGCGGACACACTACGTCTCTACCTATTTCCCTCGCTATTTTCCATGCCACTCGTCGAGTATGTGGCCGAGATATAAACTGTCGCCCGCGGTATTTCCGGACCGATACGAACCTTAAAACCTTCAAGAAAAGAGCGTACTCCCATCTAAAAGGCCGGCAACGCTTGTGGGTCTATATAGGTATGTGGGTATAGTCCCCACGCTAGCCCAATGCGGATTAAGGACTTCACATACACCTTTCTTCGCAGATGTATGCGGATTACCTCACGATGTTTTCCTTCACCGAAAAGCTGGTGGTAAATATAAAATGATATGCCGTACATAAGTTCCGAAAAAATCCTTGGTACGAGCCAGGATTTGAAGCCGAGACCTCCGTATAGTCCGGGTTGAAAGTCGGACGTCATATCCACTCGACCAGACCAGTTTATAGACTCGTAAAAGTTCCACAAAGCTCTGCTTCCTAGAGACGTTCAATTTGCAAAGCTATTAAGCCGAAGCTCAAATGTGCTCTCATGCTCAATTATGGACGAATTAGCTTTGCGACGCAGCTTCAGATTTATGTACTTATTTTTAGGATTCCGTAATTGGACGTAAAATATTACTTTAAGAACTTTAATAAGCGCCAGTTGCACCATCCCACTAACCCGGGTTTAACCGGTTAACCGTTAACCCAATGTCAAATTGTACTGATAACCATGGCAACTCCAGGTTTAACCAGTTAACCCCGGATTAGTGAATGGTGCAAGTGCCGCCTAGCACAGATTAATAAATAGTTACTACGTAACAGATACATCATTCCCATACAAAAGCGAAAATACCTACGCTATAATAGCCTACAAAATCTTAATAATAATACCTGCTGCTCAGGACGAGAAGAAATGTACCATAAGTACGCGAACAAAGAGTCGAGACTGCCTTGCTCGCCGTGCGAGTCACGTGCCAACGCGTCATCGTAAGAATGCGCTAGGGTTGTACTGTTACTTATGTTATTATTGTAATAAAACAAATGTTGCGAATCAACCATATTTTTTATTAGTCAATCAAATATTTAAAAACAACAATTATATTACCTGACTCAAAAAACTCCTTCATTTACGATTTACCTACTTATGTTCAAAGAAATAAATGGTGACAAAATTCATAAAGATAGATTTAAAATACTACTCGGTAAATACGACAAATTTTCCTTTGTTTTTTGACTTTTACACCCATCTACTGCACAATAATTTCGTGGTTTCGGCATTTCGAAGCGTAGGCGCGGGAAACGCGCGGTGCGAGCGCTCAGGCGGGCGTTCGGCGGCCCTCTGTCGATTGAATCGTCGACGATACGCCGAGCGGTAGGCATATAGCGCGTGGCCTTGAGCGAGTGAAGGAGGCCTGCGCCTAGTTTCTAAAAATACGCTCTTAAGTGAAAACATCGGAAATTTTTATTTGACTCAATTATCAAATAATCAATCTCAGAAGAGGGTAATTTGACAGAGAGATGAATTAGCTCACAAGCTTGTGTCGACGGAGTTTTTCTTAATAACGTAGTGAGGAAAAATCTTACTTTATGTATTTTTATATACCTGTAATGTGTGTGTGTGTGTGTGTGAAATGTAATGAATAAAAAAAAAAAAAAACCTTAAGTATCACTTTTCTCAGGCGGTTAAAAAAATATTGGCGATTCTGTAATACTTAAACAAATACATACCTTGGGTCATTTCCAATTTTCCATACAATTTATAACGTGAAATCTTGCAAAATTGTACTAGAAAAAAATATTTTTGACGATTTACTCCATGCTTACAAAGTTCAATCACATTAGGCTAATAATTGGTATAGTTATATATTCTTGAGTTCCCAAATAGTACTGTACTAGAAGTTATGCTCACCCCCACCCCTATCCTCTCCATTCCGCAAACTTTTAGACCTCCCCTCCTGTACAAAATTTGCCCGCAAGTCCCGCAACCCGCAGACTACATTCAATCAAACCTAGGTTTAAAACATTTCTAGATGCCTAGCCAAAGCCTAATGATCTCAAGACCAGCTCAGCCTATAGGCAATCAATGAATAAAGTAAGAATAACTGTGAAACCCGTTTTATGGAATAAATTTATAGTCCTTTAGACATTTTTTTTTGTCGCGCGACCGCATTCGCTTGTTTATATTAAATTTAATCTTGGTCGTAAATGAGATAATAATGATTTGATTCTATGAAAGGTAAATGACGATTGTATTTCAAATGACAAGATTTAAGGGTCCCCGGCAAGCTCGGTTCTTAATACAAACGTAGTTCCGCTCTCATTTTAAACGACTAGCTAGATTGCTCTGAAACTTTGTACTTACATTAGTATAAGGTAGGTATGTCTGTAATTAGATTATGTAGCTTCAGATATCATAGTAAAAACAACAATTAAAACCGGCCAAGTGCGAGTCGGACTCGTGCACGAAGGGTTCCGTACCATTACGCAAAAAAAAACCGGCCAAGTGCGAGTCGGACTCGCGCGCCGCGCCCGTACTTTTTAGTATTTGTTGGGTACCCAAAACGTAATTGGGTTATAGTTTAATATTTTTCTCATTATGACTTACACTATTATGATTAAATCAATCACATATAATATAATGGCTCCATTAAAGTTATATTAGGCACACCGTAATCTGTTTACCTTGGAACGAGGTCAGGTACTTAATACGCGGTTTGGACACTTTAGATCAAGCCTCTTGAACTTCGCACTAGTCCAATCAACGAGTACTTTTGGGCCGTAATTTTTTTCTCGCATTAAATTTTTTCCCCTTGCATTGGTTTACAGGTATCCGTAAGGTCTGTGGGATTTTTTATAGCTCTCATATATTATGTGACACTAGGATGATGTTTTATTATGAATGAATGATGTTGTATTATGATGGATTATGATGGTGATGAATGTGAGGGCCGTACAGTTATGGAGTAATTATTTACAGTAAATAAATAGTAAAATGACAGTAGTTTGATTGATACATAAATTTACATTACTTTACCTTACTCAATTATAATTCTATTACTATACATATATGTACCTACCTAATTAATTTTCGTGGGACCACTGTTGTATATGGTATACTTTTTTATATATAAATGGATGGGAGGTAACTTATAAGTTTGTAAATGCCTTGTTAATTGGAGTATTAGTAGAGTATTTGTGTCATAAGTGTTTGACTGTTACTTAAATTGATACGTGAAAGTGCTTGTTACGATTGATTTCTATTAAAAATGTGCTAATTAAAGATAATTAAAATATCTGCCTAGTGCCTACATAATATGTATACAGCAACGCATATTAAGAAAACAATTTTAACAATTTTCTTTGTAATATTGTATGTTTGGTTACAATAATATTAGATGTTTTTTTACTTACCGCATTAATAACTAAATACAAAATGTTTTTTTAATTATTTGAAAGCTTAAAGCCCCGAGTAGCATGTCGCTCATGAAAGTCGGTTATAACTGATTTAGATTAATTTATTTATACATAATACATTATAAATTGCAGTCAGTCTGCACGAATTCAACTTAGTGCATGTTATTAATTTAGTAAGTAATTATTACCTAATTTTGTAGCTAGCAAACAATTACCAAAGTTATAGGTATGTGACAGTAAGTTATCTCCAAATATTTAGGAACACAATTTTGACAATCAAATCTCCCCAGAGTAATTCATACAAAAGCTGTTCAGGAATGGAAGGCTAGCATTTGAACATAACGGCAACTTTAGTCTAGTTGTTAGGGACCCTTCAACGCTGGCGGTTCAAATCACGTAAGATCTATTTTCATCATGAGTTGATGACCACGGATATTATTTTCCGGTTATGGAAGTCTTACATTTAATTGTTTATATTTAATCGAATTTAAACTGTTGTGAGACATACTAATATTAAATCATATATAGCTATTATATTTAGTTTATATTTAGCTATTATTTATATCATCGTTTATTTTCCACAACACATGCCCCAAAATACAAGCCTTATTGAGCTTTCTATGATTACAAATTATTATTCATGTTATTGTTTATCACGCAGCCTGCACGTATATATTTTATAAAAAAGGATTGAAGTACTCAATACTGGTTTCAACATAACTAATCCAATTAGCTGGTGGACACAGGCTGTTTGACCCAAGCTGTGTAGATACTCCGGGCTAACATCGATGTTTTTTTTAGGTGGACTACTTAGAATCAAACTACTCTGGCTCTGGTTTCAACATAACCTATCCAATCAGCTGGTTGACACAGGCTGTTTGAGCAAAACTATGTACCTACGTCGGGCTAACACTGATGAGATGAAATTAGGCTACAGTCTTCACTTACATAGTATTAAACAAAGTCGCTTTCCGCTGTCTGTCTGTCCCTAACTTACATAGTATTAAACAAAGTCGCTTTCCGCTGTCTGTCTGTCCCTAACTTACATAGTATTAAACAAAGTTGCTTTCCGCTGTCTGTTTGTCCCTAACTTACATAGTATTAAACAAAGTCGCTTTCCGCTGTCTGTCTGTCCCTAACTTACATAGTATTAAACAAAGTCGCTTTCCGCTGTCTGTCTGTCCCTAACTTACATAGTATTAAACAAAGTCGCTTTCCGCTGTCTGTTTGTCCCTAACTTACATAGTATTAAACAAAGTCGCTTTCCGCTGTCTGTCTGTCCCTAACATACATAGTATTAAACAAAGTCGCTTTCCGCTGTCTGTCTGTCCCTATATGTATATGGGTTTTACCTATCAATAAAGTAATCTTTGAGGAAGGTTTTAGTGTATAATTTGGAAAGGTTTTGTGCAACCCGAACCCGTGCGAAGCCGGGGCGGGTCACTAGTATATCATAAATTAATTTAGTTGCACGTTGGCATTTTGGGAAGATGATGATGTTTAAGTGCCGTTAGCGAACGAGTTACTTTATTAAAACAGAAAAAAATATTTTAACAAAAATTTGCGAATATGATGATTACCATTGGGAAGGGCCGAAATCAACCTTCCCATACAAACGGAGTTTCGTTCTCATTAACTACGTGTTCGATTGTAATGAAACTTTGCACATACCATGACATGAGGTATATCTAGGTCTGTAATTAGTTTTTAAAACAAACGAAATAGAAATAAAACTATGAAAACGGATTATATCGCGTATATTGAATTTATAATACATATTTATTTGTAGTCTATGATTGTTCATTATTTTAGTATGTGGGTATTTTTGCATTTTGTAATTTTTCCTCAGTCACCCGTTGACCACGAACGCTGTAAAGAGTTCGAAACGTCGGGATGTATTATAAATTCAATATACGCGATATAATCCGTTTTCATAGTTTTATTTCATGAGTAACTATCGCGGTAACCGAAGACAATATTAAACGAAATAGAATTAAAACAAGTTTTGTATGAAAAACTTAAATTTAATGTATTTTTTTAACTATGGTATCTGAAACTACATATAGTTATTTACGATACAAGTGCGGAAAAGAGGAAATTCGAAACGAGTGGCGATAAATTAAAACACGACTGCAGGGAGTGTTTTAAATCGACACGAGTTGCGAATTACCTATTCGCACGTGTATCGTACAACGTTTTACAGTACATATGGCCCTTTAAACTTACGACATATGCACGAAAAGTGCTATTTGACGCACTAGGGCGAGAAAGTAGCACCATATGTACTGTAAACTAATTATAGACATAGATATACCTTATCCCATTGTAAGTACAAAGTTTCAGAGCAAACTAGCTACTCGTTCTAAAACGAGAGCGTAACTACGTTTGTATGGAGAACCGAGCTTGCCGGGGACCCTTAAGTCACTGTCAATAGGGGGTTGCAGCAGGGTGTCATCAATTGGGCATTAGCATGTCGAGCACATTTACCTTACAATTTTATTCATTCGAAGAATGCTTAACTTGAAAAAGAAAATGTTTAACTATGGAGAAAACATTTTTCCAAAACGTTATTCTTATCGGTGAGAGTTGTCTTTTATCGATGAGTTGGATGACACGATGTTCAATATTCTATCAATAAAATACAATCTGGACTTCCGGTTCGAACGCCATCTTGATAGTAGCCTCGTGATTAATTACTTTGTTTTTTGCTCATTAATATTGTTTAAAGTGTAATATCGATAGCTTTATTATACAGTAATCTAATGTAGTAGTGTGCAGTGAATGGAGAATTAATCTCAAAGCGTGTTTAACCACCATTTTGGAGTCAACGGCCGGTAGTCCACGTGCTTCTCGTAAAATCCAGCTATCGGTTTTACGAGTCAACTACAAATAATAACTACCGAACAACGTCGTGCTCTAAGAGCATTTGGTATTTCTACCTCTAACCGTGTCTGGCTAGAGCCCTAGAGGCCCATTATTTTATTATTTACCGTACACTGGCTGAAATATTAATTCGATCCCACGTGGATCCCACTTTGACGTTGGCGAAATCATCGACAGTATCGATGTAGCCATACTACCTAAAGATTGATTGATTGAAATACAATCTTAAAACATGCGTAGGTCGCCCGTAGGTGGCTACCGTTAATTATTTGTCTAAAAGCGAAAACCTAACGATGTTGTCCACATTGGCACAGACATAATCCACCTTATTATGATCGGATTAAATGCTACTTTACTATAAAACTAAGTAATAAAATGCCTGTTAGCGAGTGAGCCAATACGTTTGTTAAATAGTAATTACATTCCATGTCCTTATTTGCCTTGTTGCTAGAATGTACTTATTTTCTAATTAACCATGTGTGGAGTTCTATAGGTACAGTCGCCATCAGATATATCTGAGCGGTCAAGGCTCTCACAAATATCTGAACACGCCTCTATTGTCAAGGCGTTAGAGTGCGTGTTCAGATATTGTGAACACCTCGGCCGCTCCGATATATCTGATGGTGACTGTACTAGCGATACGTTGTATCCAAAAGGCTGAACATTTTGTAAATGTTACGTCGAAATATGCGATTTATGTCCAAAAGTTGATAGCGCGTGCTACTTTGTCGATTGCTTTTTAGCCGACGACAAAAAGGAGAAGGTTCTCAATTTGTCAGGACCTTTGTTAGGGTTCCGTACCCAAAGGGTAAAAACGGGACCCTATTACTAAGACTCCGCTGTCTGTCTGTCCGTCTGTCACCAGGCTATATCTCACGAACCGTGATAGCTAGACAGTTGAAATGTTTACAGATGATGTATTTCTCTTGCCGCTATAACAACAAATACTAATAACAGAATAAAATAAATATTTAAGTGGGGCTCCCATACAACACACGTGATTTTTTTGCGGTTTTTTTGCGTAACGGTACGTAACCCTTCGTGCGCGAGCCCGACTCGCACTTGGCCGGTTTTTTTATTTTATTGTATTAATTCACGATTTCACGGAGACTGCTGTCACAGTTGGTCCCATAATTGGCAACCTGGAGAAAGAATAAAGTCAATGCGGCCGCATCCGTCTAAAAGAAATTCCGGACACGAGATTATTTTTGTTTTTTCCTTTCAACCGTAGGAATAGGAAATAGAGCCCATCTGCTTTTGACGGCTGAAACTAAAAGCAATCGCTGCTTTGTCGATGAAGTTAACAATCGTGTTCTTATTCTACAAGCGCCGCATGGAATTTGCCGTAGACGAATTTGGCCGTATTGACTTTATTATCAGGCAGAATTTTAAACGAATATATTTCAGAAAGCACCATTTGGTGAAGTAGAACTTCTAATGAAGTTGAAGACAATGAATTGTATGTTTACTTATGTTATAACTCCGTCGCGTAATTTAACTGATGGAAATAATGATATGTAAAACAATTTTTATCAGTGTAATACCTACTTACCATTGGAACTTTGTCAGTAAAATACTTATCTATTGGAACAATATCTAAGTAATGTTATACATTCGTGGACGTCCGGGTGCAAGTCACTATCCCATTAAAAAGTCGTAGTCAATAGAACTTGCAAATAATGTAAAAAAATTACAGATTTTGTTAGCGTTTGACACATAACCTAACATTTTTACGAAGATTATTTTCCCTGAAATATTAATATAAATTTAGTTCAATTAAAAATGTATATAAATAAAATATTTAAGTATATAGACTGTTGATAAGATCATGGTTGTCCTTTTAAAGAGCGAGATTACGAAGTAATGAAGGTAAAATGATTTGTTGACATTATTTGCAAGTTCTATTGACGACAACAACATGTCATATATAAAACGTCATTACTCATTTCTCGATAAACCTGACAAATGTCAAATATTAGGTATTAATGTGTTTTGCACTTAATGTTTACCTTACTGTATGCTTACTGTATGACTTGACTGATCTCCATCTAATAAAGGATGACTCACGTTACACGTCACGTTACACCGTCACGTCACGTTACGGTCACGTTAGACCGGGCCGTGTCCGGACCGGAGCGTCCGGCGCTTACTTTTCTATGACATGACAGGTGATCACGTGATGCTTTCCATAGAAAACGAAGCGCCGGAAGCTCCGTCCCGGACACGGCCCGGTCTAACGGGAGTCATCCTTTAATCACTATCATAAAACATTTTTATGACTTCTTGGAAAGTCTTAAACGTTGACCTAACCTATTACCCATCGGTTCCCAAGATTTCTATAGACTGATCACTTTTCTCACAGTCACCGTTATCGTTAGCTTTCTCGTGGTAAAACGGCTCTCTCTTAGAATTGTGCAGTATCGCGGGAGACACGTTTCTAACTACCTATTAATAGAAGTGGATAAGTGTATAATACAAGTTTATTTTAATCATAGTTGAAACTTAATCATTATCATAAAAACTTTAAGGATTAGCCGCCTAAACACAAACTACATTATTTCAACTAAAGTGACTATTATTCTAAGTTTACAAAATTTAACTTAACCGAATATAATGTAGGAAAATGTTACAGGCTTAATACGAGTAGGTATTTTGGGGTGATTTTGGGAAACCGTCCAAACGAATTATTGCAACTAAATTCTTCTTCTTCTTTACGTACCATCTCCGTCCAGGAGGTCGGCGACCATATGTCTATATGTCTCTCTATGTTCAGTCATGCGAATTAGTCTATCTATGCTCTTCACTTTTAACCAGTCTCTTATATTTCCAGTCCATGATGTGCGCCTTTTACCGCTACCACGCTTCCCTTCAATTTTTCCTTCAATTATTAATTTCAGTAAATTGTACTTATTGTTTCTAAATAACTAAACTAAATTACTTCCACAATTTGCCGTAGGTATAATATATATTTATCCTAAACCTAGACGTGCTGTTAGATACATGACAAAAGCATATTTGCGTGGATACTTCGGACGATATCGGCCTGTCAGTTGTTTGGAACTGTCAAAATTTTGTTCTAACTGCCAGGCCGATATCGTCCGGCGGACTGATAGTCAGTGTGCCCCTTTAGGCTAGCTAGTCATTATCTATCTCTAGTAATGAACGTAAACGCCAAGCCCGCGAGCCGTAAAATAGGTAAATTAATTTGCCATTCAATTAATTTGCTATTAAATTTAGTGCTAATGTCGATTGATCTTTCCCCTTAACGTGAAATTTAATAATGTATGTAAAAGTAACAGTTTTAGTAAATTACTAGCTTTTGCCCGCGACTTCGTCTGCGTGGACTTAGTAACAGCAGCTAAAGTAAGTATAGCGCCTGGAAAAATTCTCATAGCAAATTCAATTTGAGCATATTATGCACACAAATTAGCAGGCACTTCATTAATTATCTCAATTCTACCCCGCTTTTTACTTTCTTAAGGGATGATTTTCGGGATAAAAACTATCCTATGTCCTTCTCAGGGACTCAACCTATCTCTATGCCAAATTTCATCTAAATCGATTCAGCGGTTTAAGCGTGAAGAGGGAACACACAGACAGACAGACAGACAGACTTTCGCATTTATAATATTAGTATGGATGTTTAAAGTTAAACGGTCTTAACAATCATAAATAGGTGTCGAACTTAAAGAGCAATTTACCTAAGTAAACAGATTATAAACACATTTGATGAAAATGTGGGTCTCAGAATGAGTTAGGTTGATAAACTACGAGGATTAAGAGGGAAGGATAGCTTTGCGATCCTAACGAAATAACGGTTGTAGACTAGGTAGCAAATTTGGGTGCTAAGTGTTTTTAAAAGTTGCTAAACTTAGCATCTACATAAGTAGCCAAGTTCGTACAGTCAGGCATAAGTAGCTAAGTGGGGAGATGTCCAAAAAGTGTAGGTAAAGTCAGCATGAATAGTAGATGATAAAACAATGCCCCAAAACATCTGCTATGCTGGAATAATTTTCCATTTAGATATTATCTCTTCTGTTCGCGTTCTAAAGGGGCCCACTGACTATCGGTCCGCCGGACGATATCGGCCTGTCAGTTGTTCGGAACTGTCCAATTTTTGTTCTAACTGACAGGCCGATATCGTCCGGCGTATTGATAGTCAGTGGGCCCCTTAAATCTTAAATTATCACAGTCTTAAGGGGCCCACTGACTATCAGTCCGCCGGACGATATGAGCCTGTCAGTTGTTCGGAACTGTTAAATTTTTGTTCTAACTGACAGGCCGATATCGTCCGGCGGACTGATAGTCAGTGGGCCCCTTTATTGTTTTACATACCTACAGTGACCTATATCTTTTTGTTAAGCTATTAGATAATATAGGGCGCGGCGCGCTCTTTCTTTATTCCATGAGATAATGATACTTTTGACTCTTAGTCTGATCCATTAAATTTCGTGCTTACTGTACACAATTTTATTACTAAGATTATAGTTTTTTTTGATTTGCCTGAATTTTAAGAAGAACTCTTAAGAGACATTTGGAAGCCTTGGAAATTTTGCAACTACTTATAGAATGTGTAAATAATTTTGAACACCTCGCCCGATTAGATACTTCCACTGACTGTACGAGTAACACTGTTCGAGTTATAATGGATGTTTGCCCGGACTCCGGGATTGCATCCCATAATCCCGGTTATCCCGGTAGCAGATGCAAATCCGGGGCTTTCCTGCCTCTCACAATGTATACTTTTGTAACAAATTGGTGAACTGATTTTGGTTCGTTAATTGAAATGAATTGGTTTGATTTATAACGTTTGTTAATGAATAATGTTAGAAACTGAAACTTTTGTTTTTAGTAGTTTTAATATTAAAGTCTCGTTGATCTTGTTCTTATTTAAATATTAATTTGGAGATTTTAATAAAAATTGTAACTGTGTAATTTGATTCGTGTTTACCATTTACGTTCGATATTCCCTATGAAAGTAGCACGATATTTAAAAATAACGGCCAATATTTAGGATATCAACGCGTATATTTTTAAACCGGCAAAACTGTCAGAAATTCTAAACGCCGTTAATAATTCACAGCCAGAAATGCTCTGGACTTTTTAACAGCTTTTACCCGTTTGCGTAGAAATCAACTTTAATCCATAAGTAATCATAAAATATACTCAAGTATCTTTTTCTGTTGTAGCTGACGGCGTGCTGTCAACCGTGAACGTGGTGGAGGCTCTGCAGGAGTTCTGGCAGGTGAAGGCGGCGCGAGGGGGCAGCGCGGGCGCGCTCGTGATCTATGAGTCCGTGCCTGCCGCCCACCCGCCGTATGTGTGCTATGTGACGCTGCCTGGGGGCGCTTGCTTCGGTAGCTTCCAGGTGCGTAGCAGGTGTAGTTTGTAGCCCTCGTAGGGTCTACGATTCTGTGTCTGCAGTTCGTAGCACTGTAGTTCTGGCAGGTGAAAGCGGCGCGATAGTGCGAACCCGTGCCTGCCGCCCAGCCGCCGTATGAATGCTACGTGACGCTGCTGGGGGCGCTTGATTCGGTAGCTTCCAGGTGCGTAGCACTTGTAGCTTGCAGGTGTAGTTTGTAGCACAGCGTCGGGTCTACGAGTCCGTGCCGGCCGGCCAATCGCCGTATGTTTGCTGTGACGTTTCCGGGGGGCGCTTGTTTCGGTAGCTCCCAGCTGCGTAGCAGGTGTTGTTTGTAGCACGAATACCTATTGAATTACGCGCACTCGTCGCCATCGTATGTGTGTAAATCTCGTAGCACTAAGACTCTTAAGATAGATGTCCACAACTTCGTATGACTGAAATGTAAGCTACAAAGCTGAAGAAAAGGCGTTAAATTTTCATGTTTTATTTTCTCAGTATTCTAAAAACTACTTTCCTTCCAGAATTGCCCGACGAAGGCCGAAGCGAGACGCAGCGCGGCTAAAATCGCGCTCATGAACAGCGTGTTCAACGAGCACGAGTCGCGCCGTATTTCGGAGCATTTTATTGAAAAGGCAGTGGCTGAGGCTCGAGCCAGCTTCGCGGGAGATGCTGCCGCCCATCAGGACCCGAGTGCTGGCATTGCTGCCTTCAGGTGAGCTCCAGTAGAAAATTAGGCGCATTTCACATCACATCACCGCCATCATCTTATCAGACCAACGCGATGAACTTGCCGCTCTAAATACATTCGTAAATCTCATTATAATTGCGTCCGGCTTTTCAGCCGGAGTCGGTTACTTTTTATCATCGTATATGTATTGTATATATATATAAGTGAAGCGTATTTTTGATGGTTTAAAAATTGTTTAAATGTTGTGACTGTTTTAACTAAAATTCTAGCCTTGATGCCTCGAGTCCAAGACATAGTTAAGGTCATGGTTTTCTCGTTGTGTAACTGAGGATGTGTTGCAGGTTCATGTTGGAAGCGAACAAAGGGCGCACAATGCTGGAGTTCCAGGAGCTGATGACCGTGTTCCAGCTGCTCCACTGGAACGGCTCATTGCGTGCCATGCGGGAGCGCCAGTGCTCACGCCAGGAGGTAAGCAGTTCCAGCACTTCCAGGTGTTGTTGGCTCTCTTAGCTGTTTGGTAAAATAAATGTTATTGGAAACTTTCAAAGTCCTCTGCTGAGTGACGTTGATCAGTACGTCGCGTCTCTAAATTGATTATTTTTCCTAGGTGGTGGCTCACTACTCCGCGCGAGCTCTTGATGACGCGATGCGCGAGCAAATGGCGCGCGAATGGGCCGCGCGAGAGCGCGAAGCGGGCGCCGGTGGGGTTATTCGCGCGGAGCTCACGCGAGCTGAGCGCGAACTCCGCTCCGCAAGGCTCGCCGCTCGCGAACTACGCTTCCCGAAGGAGAAACGCGATATTTTAACCCTCGCCGCTCGTCTCGCCCCGCCGCAGCAGCCACAGTGATCTCAAATCTATGTCTAGAACTGTTGTCCAGTAATGTCCGGCTCTTTGAAGTTTTCCAATAAATAGTTAACACCCTCAATTTTATTTTTAGAAACAGAGGTGACAAACAAGCAGGGTTAGTGATAAGGTGCGCCTAGATTTAGTGTATGCGCCGCATCTTTGCTTCAGATGGCGCGCATGATTAACGCAAATCAGGCAAGGCTAAGGCGCGCAATCTACATTAAAATATGCGTACGCTCTTGCGTCGCATTAGCTTAATCTGGACACACCTTTATGATGTCAAACAGTAGAATATTTAGCTTAGGTACTTACATAAGAATATAACAATACCTAATTTAAGGCCTATTTGTTAATTTCTGCTTTAAAATTAAGTTATTGCACAAGATTGGAGTTGAATTAACTGGACAACAGGTCTTGATCTTGGAAAATATTCGCCGCCACGCCGCTAAATTGTTATTTAAGTATAGTATATGTAGTGTAAGACTGATTATTGTTTTATTTCTCCCACCTCTTCCTTTTACCTTAAAATGTCTGAGCATGGAGAAATATTGTGACTACGGTAACACAGCTGCAACGAGGTCCGATAGTTCGATACCCGGTCTAATCGATTTTGTAATTTTTTCGGGTCTTGACACTGGCCGTACTGGCCGTGGCTGAATAAGGCCAATGTGATGAGCGCCTTAGTGATCGACTTCCCAATAAATAACAAGATCAGACAGGTAAAGCGCAAGATTTAAATACTTTGACAAAGTACTAAAAAGTGAAACTACAATATGGCGCCAGTGCCATTTGGAACTTCTATTTCTTTTTTGCGGTCAGATAAAGGAAAGTAAGTGACAGTACGTGATAATACACATGGTCAGTGATATATTAGTAATGGAAGCGTTATCTTAGCGCAGTTTTAATACGTTGATAGAGAATAGTTTTAATAGAAGAATACATAGTTAGGTACCAGTTTGCTGATCTAGGATTGTCCTTAGGGACGGGCTTGAATTGCGGGGGGACCTTACTTAGGTTTAGGTGTACAGACATATTTTTTTAATGAAGGGACACGAATGCTTTTTGCGGGTCGCGAGCCATGAGTGAATTAAAAGAAAAGCAAACTAATATACGAGTGGTACATAAATACAAACATAGATACATACACATTACACACTATAAATATGTATAATAGATACATTCATACTATAAATATAATATTGATGAATGTTATTATTTATGGTAGTTAGGTGAAATGCAAACCGTAGGGGAGATGCGGATAAGACGGGGACGCTAAGGTAAAGAAGTAAAAAATCAGGGTATTTAAAAATAATATCTGAGTTATTTATTAATCAAACATTCATTACTTATTATAGTTTTATTTGGCACAGCTTTGGACTTGCTAACTAATCATACAAAATTAAAAAAAAATCAATTAACAAAAATGGCAAATACACCATCTTACCCCACATGTGGGACAAGACGGGATACTAAAAAAAGGGACAATATAGGGACAAAGGGTAAGATGGGGACTTAATTCTCTTGACAGAAATACATATCAAGACATCTTCCAAATCTTCGTCGTCGACTCCAGCACAAGCTGTGTGGGCCCATCGTCCACACTGCTGACACCCAACGCAGTTTTCCGACGATTTTAGGTAGGAATTATTAAGCCCCATCATGCCTCGCATAATTTGCCCCGTCTTGCCTTCGCCACCATTGTTTACCAAAAATATTAGTAAAAAAAAACACACCAAACTTCAAGCATTTTGAGTTACGCCACACGATAATTAATACAATCTCAAATGCGTTAAAAAATCCACGTTAATCAGGCTCTATTACTTACGGTTTTATAACAAGTTATTGAGCTCCCAAATAATAGAGCGATGAAATCGGTAAACACGTTTTGACCTGCACTGAACAAACGCACGCACTCTCACTCGCTGCCGACATCGGACTGATGGCCGCGCGGGAGGGGCGTCCCGTCGGCCATTACGATGCGTTAGTGTGACGTATAGTTTCGTCTATGTGTGGGTGGCCCCGTCTTACCTCGTGTCCCCGTCTTATCCGCATCTCCCCTATCTAGTAATAACAGCTCAAGGTTTGCCGAACCCATATCGGGCAGCTGCGCCCGACTCAAGAGGAACTCTAATGGGACCCATTCCTATTAGATACTTGTGAGCTAAGAGCTATCCTGTTACTAGTTCACTTGAACACTCCTGTAGGCTTAAAAATGAAGCGACATTTTACTGAGTCCGATGTAAGCTAATACTTAGGTATTTCTATTTTTAAAGTTGTATCACCAACCATTGTGTTAAATTGGGAATTTTCATGTTGTTTCGATTCAGAATCACGAGCTCTATCCATCTTTACCGAGAAAAAATTACACTTGGTTATGTTTCAGGACAACCCTTTACGACCAAAATGAACAAGCAATAAATTTATGGGTACAATATAAATGCCCACTTCTAAAAACGATAGGATCCGATTTTTGGTCTGACGATTAGCTACTTTGGGCAGAATGAAAATTGCTTTCTTAGAATTCTTAGAAAAATTAAAACAGGGTGGGTGGGGGAATGGTGGAAAGTCCCTGAGTACTTGGTCATGGCCTCTACAAACACCACCGATAATCGCATGCGATTTGCTGCTATATATTGTGACGCTCCTACTTATGATTAGCCGGCAAATATCTATTATCGCATATCTGTAGACGCCTTTAGTAGAGGTAAATTATACGATTTTCATTTAGATTCACAACAGTTTATTGTATTCAAAAGTTAATATAAAACGTAGCGGGCGAAACGTTTATTTCAAATAGCTTTGCGGTCTCACTTGTGTATGATTTATTGCTGTATTTGATATGCATGGGACAATACAAAACGGAACCCGTGTCTCCGAATGTATGATTGTATCGGTAGGTACTGTAGGCAGTGAGAATGTACCGAAATTTGGTCCTTTGAAACAGTTATTACCAAGACTGAATTTTTGTACCTACCTACTTACTCGTAGTTACCTTACACAGCATTTATATAACTCTATTTCAGATAGGAACTACAAACAGAAGGAAATATAATAAGTAACAGCCACCAATTATTACGTTCCAAACCTAGTTCTAAATAAAATCATCATTCTAGCCTTCAGTCGCCCACTGCTGAGCATAGGCCTCTCTTCGTGTACGCCACTTATCCCGGTCCTGGGCTAGTCTCATCTAAAAGTGCCCCGCGATTTTTCGAACGTCATCCACCCAACGAGCCAACGGACGCCAGGCGCTTCTTTCATCTGAAAGCGGCCACCAATCCGTCAACATTTTGGTCCACCTGCCATCACTCTGCTGGAAACATGTCCCGCCCAACTCCATTTAAGGCGGTTCCCTGAGCCGGAAGGCGAAAAATCTCCTTATATGATCATGTTTTTCTAAGAGGCGTTGATATTCGTACACGTGGAAAAAATATATGTAGTTCTTGACTATATTATCTTTAACAACATAGCTTCGGATACACGAATTATGACACTTCGCTCGATACAATTAATTCCCAAAGTAACCTCTAACTCGGACTTTTAATCCTACTTTACTCGGTTATTTATTATGTGATACTATAAACAAAAAAAGAAGAAAAAACAATCTTAACATAAATAGTAATTTCATAGCTTTAGAATTTCGATATTGTAAGGTAACGTTTTTAAAATAAATAAAAACCGACAAAATTCGATCAAAATTGACACTTGGCGCGTATGTTCTTTCCCGTTCTTTCTTGCGAAATGTGACAAAGACAGTGGCTAACCGATGGAACGGCCTTAAGCTTGGTAATGACGTCTCCCACATCTCGCACCTTGGTGCGGCGTCGGATCTCGACATTCCTCACTCAGTCTTGAAGTTTGATGCCGAGCATGATGGCGCGCTGGATGGCTCTCTGCTACTCGTATTTTATGCACAGCCTCCTTAGTGAGCGTCCATGTCTCGGCACCGTATGTCATGGTGGGCAGGACACATTAATTCAAGAGACGAAAATAAAATATCAAAGAAGAAGATATTTCCACTCAATTTAGACATTAATCATTTTAGCGACTTTCAGGTCATACTTTGTAAACCGTTAATACAATGTTATATTCAACTTGTAGTTTAGGTTTAAATAGGAAGGCAGAGGTCAACAATGTTCGATGTTATATGCTTGATGTATTACTGCGACTATCTACAATTTATTGTCTTTAGTTGTATGTTAGCGTTGTATTGAAATTTTGAATCTATGTTGTATGCTCTACAACTTCAGAGAAAAGGTTTAGAATTTCTGATTCTGTGATCTTCTGGACTCGAATTTGTGACAAGCAGAACCAACTGTAAACGATCATTAGTAAAATCCTAGAAAGGATAATGCCTAAGTAAAAACCTCGGTGCCTTTGTTTGACATAATTATTGAAAGTCATAATGTAATGATTGTCATATTATCATTAGTCATAATTCTGAAACCGTTAACTTTTCAGGATTTTCCTCGGGTTATCCTATAGATAGGTTAGGTTAGGTTTGTTTTATGGCAATCCTGAAAAGTTACGCGTTTCTGAGAAAAACCAAATTATGACTACCGAAAATGTGGCCAAACACCTTGTTAAACTTTAAATCTCACTTCGTTCGGTAGATAAATACGATATTGCTTGGAAATTTGAACCATAACGTCTAAAAGGCAAACGAACGGCAATTTCTAAGAAAATGTGTAGTGCAGGAAATATAAACGTAAAGCAGGTGCGTATTGGAGCCGGTAGCAATAGGGAACAGTTAAGATACACAGACAGTATTATAACTAACAGGCCAAATCGAGCGTAGATTGGCATCAGAATGATATTTGAATCATGTTATTTAGTTATCGTGCATTGCGCTCGTACTTCAGGCTAATTCGAACGTACGCTGACATTAGATTGACGTTAGTCAAATGTCATTCTGATATCAGTGTACGTTCGAATTAGCCTGCTACCCTTGTCCGGGGCAATACTTTCTATACTTCCGACTCCGACTAAACTTCGAAATTATATGAAACTTGGCATGGACATTAAAATTGAGAAAGGGAGTTTATTTAGCGTAGTACGGCACGATGAACATAAATATTAGGAATTGATAGATTTCCTTTCATTTGAGACCGTAACAGACGGAGCGATAATATATCGGCAAATACCGTAAGTTTTTTTTTTTTACGTATTTATGTAGGTGTTGTAATGTCAAAATACTGCTTATTTTTCTTACATACATACTCTACACCCTATGCAGTTGGTAAGCACTACAAACATTCAAAGCAGAAACGCATCAAAACATTCCAAAGACCTCATCACTTACGTCCTTTTGTCCCGCGCAGCTGTGTAAATATTTGGCGCGTGCGCAGCTGATCACACAAGTTACTGGAATTAGACGTTATGAGACTTATGAGGAACGCACGAATTCAAACGTGTTCGTCATCAAAGGTTTGGACCACCAAGAAAGCTGCTTAGATGTGTAAAACGAAACGTAATGTGTGTAAAGAATTGAACAGCTCGTCGTTTGACGGTAAATGCGACGTTCGGATGTCAACTGTAGTCTGCATCTGCATTACTGTTGGGGTATCTGTCAGTTTTCTTGATAAAATACTGTGTTTTCCGTGTGAAGATAAAAATACGTACTTGTTAATAAAGTTCATGCGAAAATACTTACTTACTTCTGTGGCGCAACGACCCGAAGTGGATCTTGGCCTCCGACACCAAAGACCGCCATGCTACTCTGTCCAAAGCCGTTTCTGTCCAGTCGACGGCGCCGAGTTCGCCGAGGTCTTTCTGCACTTCGTTTCTCCAGCGGTACCTAGGGCGTCCAGACGGTCTTCTGCCACTTGGTACTCCAGAGTACGCCCTTCAGACTGCGCGACCTTCCCCCACAAAACTTTAAAAATAATATAGCGTATACATATAGTGTATTATTTTCATGCGAAAATAGTCGTGAAAATTTGTCGTACGCGATTATTTTCGGCAAATCTCAAAATTTGGACCCCAGATCCTAAAAAAAATAAGGTAAAACGTCCCAGTGCTCGACATGATATTAATGTCCAAAAGATGACAACTTGCTGTCACTTCTATTGCTAATGACTATGGATGGTATAGAAAGGATGCCGACATGGAGACTGTATAAAGGAGCCAAATCTCATGTATGAAAAGTGGCCATCAAAAAACAGTAATTAGGCGGCGCCACCATACACCGAAATACTACCAAAAACAACCTACGTAATTTGGTCGGGTTATTTGTTGCCTTATATCATTATATGGTCCCAGAGCCTAACTAGCGCCACCGGAGAGATTAGGAACTATTATTTAAAGCTGAAAGCGGTCACTTTTGCAACAATTCTGCCATAAGAGATTGGCATCCTTTCTATACCATCCATACTTCTATTGCTAATGACGTAAAATGGACGTAAAGTTGAAGATGACATGTACTACTATAGAGTTGCCACATGCGTGCGCCCTTGAGGGACAGAAGATACGTAATGCTATGAAATTAAATTTCATTATTATAAATATTATTATATACGAATGCACAGGCAGCTTAAAATAGCTGATACGTGCATATCAATGTCCTGCACTTGTGTTTTGTCCATTCGTAAAATGTTTGTCGAGTCTGTTTTTAAAGGAGTTCACTGAAGGCGCACTGATTACGGATTCGGGCAAACTGTTCCAGTTTCAGGAAGTTTCGTCTTGGGTTGCTACTACTCTGCGTCCGTGCCAGCTTCAGAGAATGTCCTCTCAGTCTGTCATTCATATTCCGAGTGAAATCAATCAATCAATCAATTTTATTTTGCGATAATAAGGGATGTCGCCCACTTTTGGTGGGTAACAAACAACAATACGTCTACCAGTAGGCACCGTTTTGACGTGGCACATAATTAGGTCTTTTTAAAAGTACGCAGAATGAAAAGTGAGACTGACAAGGACAAACAAATAGCGCTTTCTCTGCTATTTCTACTGAAAGTTCCATAAATAATGCTATCTCGTTGTGTCATCTCTCCCTTGTGACTATGGATGGTATAGAAAGGATGCCAATCTCTTATGGCAGAATTGTTGCAAAAGTGACCGCTTTCAGCTTTAAATAATAGTTCCTAATCTCTCCGGTGGCGCTAGTTAGGCTCTGGGACATGAGTATAACATGAACCAACAAATAACCCGACCAAATTACGTAGGTTGTTTTTGGTAGTATTTCGGTGTACGGTGGCGCCGCCTAATTACTGTTTTTTGATGGACACTTTTGATACATAGAGATTTGGCTCCTTTATATAGTCTCCATGCTTGTGACCTCTATAGTATAGTTCCGCTGAGACTGGAACAGTGATGAGCACTCACTGGTCTACCTTGCCGGACAATTTTTTTTTTAAATTTGTATGTTGTTTGAATCCCGGTCCCGGGTTTGAATCCCGTAATGGCATTTAATTGTGTTAGTCCTGTACGTATAATCGTTGTCTAGTATTTACTTACAGTGCAAGCTCAGCTTAGTTTGGAGTTACGTCGATCTGTGTAAGATGGTTCCCAAATTTTATTATTTAATTTAATGATTTGAAAACACAAGTCGCCTTAACAGCAAGCAGGGTTGCAAAAACAGCAGCGCTCCCACGCTCAGAAAACCAACATTCACATCCCTCCATCTCAAAAACCACTAAAACCCTGACACCCAACCACATACAAATATCACGACTGACGGGACCAAATTATACTGGAAACTAGTTATGTTTTGTGAGAGTTCGTTGAACCGCGCCGATAATTTGACGAGCTTGATAGCGACGGTAGCCGAATTCGGTTTTCGAAACATGTTCCTTAATATATTCCTTTGCATTACCGACAGATATTGCAAAAAATACCTTAAGACAGTGTGGTAGAGTTGGGATTCTAGTGGCTGTGATGCGACTGTCAAAGTTAGCAAGATATGCACTTTATTTGGTGAGGTGCTTCACAGTAGTTTTTTAAATTGCGAGTTTTCGTATGAGACTCATGCTTATTCCTTACCTTTGGTTAAACACTGGCAAAATGCGAGAAGGATTCGCGCACTGAGGATTCAGAACCATGACGCAGTCACATAATGATGTACGATGTACCCTATGCTCACTATCACGATCGGCCTATTATTACTTACTAAATTGGCCGAGTCGTTATAGGCGCCACCAATTACTCAAACCAGAAGAGAGAATTGGGGATATTACTGCAATGTTCTGCCACCAGAGTGCAGGACTAGCCTTTTTAGTAAACCATAGAGTAACTTATACATACTGTACCTTTAACAGGTTTTTGATAAGTTTTCAGAGATAATAAAATATGACATTGATGCACCAAGGCGGTTTGTTTACAAAGGACCTACCGGGAAACGCGAATCCGAATATTCGCTGCCTCTTTATCGCTCGAATATGCAAGAGTGACAAAGATGTTAGATAATAGTAGTTTATGTGACTGCTACATAATGAAAGGCATTAAAACTCGAGTGTGGGTTTATGAAACGAACGTAGTGAGAAATTTTCATGGCCTTTGACCTTGATTGAAACGTAACGTAATATATATATATAAATAATAAAACTTCACGTTGGCTTCCTCATATTCATAGGGTTATTCTGTGTTACTGGCCATCGTAAAGCTGGCTTCCTTGATTGAGCAAGTTGGTACTAGGTACTATTTATAGTCGGTACGGTTTTATTTCTTAATTACGGATAAGTAGATACTGATAGATACTGGATGCCGCTTCCCGAATGCTATTATTATTGGGGGCATGGAGACTATATAAAGGAGCCAAATCTCTATGTATCAAAAGTGTCCATCAAAAAACAGTAATTAGGCGGCGCCACCGTACACCGAAATACTACCAAAAACAACCTACGTAATTTGGTCGGGTTATTTGTTGGTTCATGTTATACTCATGTCCCAGAGCCTAACTAGCGCCACCGGAGAGATTAGGAACTATTATTTAAAGCTGAAAGCGGTCACTTTTGCAACAATTCTGCCATAAGAGATTGGCATCCTTTCTATACCATCCATAATTGGGGGAATCAGAGTGGGGGGTAATATTGTATTTGTTGTCATTTAGTTTTACTTTTTCGTAGGTTTATTTTAAGACACTTATACACACACCCTTTTTCTACAAATAAAATTATTTCCCTGACAAAAAAAAGAAGATACAACATAACATAAGGTTCTGCAGCGCCTCGACGATGTTTGCAGAGACGCGCACAGACGGTTTCCATGCTATCTTGCGTAAGCGCTCAGCCTCCTTAATGCAAAGAGCAAGAAGCAGTCCCAACAGCTTTCTGAAAGTATTATCCGACAGGTACAACTGTCGAATATGGAGGCACCTGGTGGTCTTAACTGGGCGACCTGTATGTTGACCTGTATGGTGTTTAGTTCTTTTTAGTTGTAGAATAACTTATTTAATTACTAACACTAGTATTAGGTACTTAGCTTAAGACAAACTAACAAAATCTATGGATGGATTGTTATGATCTGCAATAAATGAATATTTAATTTAATTTAATAACGATTAAATTAAAAATTATTTATATAAAACAAGCATCGTACTTGTAACATAACACTAATAACATAAGTCACTGTATCGGTCCGGTCCAACCATACCTTGGCTGAACATTACAGCTACATAAGCAACTAGCGCCAACGGTAGCTACACGAACTAAAAAAAAAGACAATGACGTCTGTCAAGCCAAATCGATATCAAGCGTTCATGAAATTAATTAATTAATAAATAAATAATACATATAAAATTAATTAATTAATTAATTATTTATTTATTAACAAGACAGCATCAGAGGAAGACGAATACTAACATAATAATACTCTAATAAGTATGGCGTGTCAGGAATGATAAACCCTAGCAAGGCCAAAGGAACAAAACACTTGTGGTAAGCATAAGTAAAAGTACAAACTACAGACAACTCGTATCAAGTCTGTAGGGTTCCTGGTTAAGTTGGTGGTCAAGTAAATACTGTTTAAGGTTTGACTTAAAACTATGAATACTTTGCAGGTTTCTCAAGGGAGGAGGTATATTATTCCAAACTTTGGACGCAGCATATTTAAACGCCCTCAGAAAAGCTGCTGTAGCGTGGCGCGGCGTCAGCAATTGAATCCCACAGTTACGGCGTTCGCGGAGCCTAATACAAGAAAGTAAGTGGTCCATTTGCTTTTACCAATAAAGTTCTGTATTCTGTATTCCACAGGAACAGAGAATGTACATTGCACTCTCCTCTGACTCCTGGCAGAACCTGCATGTCGCATCTTGTTTCTTTTCCGAATGCTAACACAAGTGACTTAATTTCTTTGACAGTAACAGGGATAAGTAGTTCTAAAAAAAAGGTGTAAAATGAAACAAAATTGACTGTAAAGGCGGACAATCTTCAATATAATGACCTCCTCGGGTATGTGGCTGCTAAATACTAAAAATAACTACACATTAGTCTAATTGACCCTAACGGAGAAAGATTTGATGCGTTCCTAACATCCCTTTTATAAAAACCAGCCTCAAGTAATGTAAAATCTGACAAGGTTCTATCAGGCCCTGAAATACTTAGTGTGATCGGTAATACTCTTTATTATACTGTGGTGTGATAGAGCTAGTGAAGCTGAAACGGACACCTTCGCTTATTCGCTCGGTCAAAAACACGGGTAATAGACATATACGTAGCAAATTATGGAAACATCGTAGAAATGGACACAAATGCTTACATTAAATGCTTATTAAGGGCACTTAAAGCTTATTAAGTACGTGCATGCATTAATGAACCCCTATTTTATGATCCAGACGTTTTAAAGGCTTAATTTATTAGGTCTAGCTTATTTTAATAATATATAATCCACATTACCTTTAAGTATCAATTGACTTTCAAATAAAATGAGATCTGATAGGGAAACGGCCAAGCCACATATTAGATAAGATAAGATAAGATAAGATATTTCTTTATTGTACAACCGTGTTACAGAGGTGTTATGTGGTGTATGTGGTGTATTTTGACTAAGGTGTAGAATTTGAGAAGCTACATCAAACATCAAACATTTATTCAGCAAATAGGCCACAGGGGCACTTTTACATGTCAATTTGTACAAACAATAAAATTAACCCAAAATTACATAAAAAAAACAATTACATAAATATAAATGTCAAATTACACAAAAAAAGCTAATAAAAAATATACAAACAACAGAAGTACTAACATTGTTTAGAGATGTAAAAGTCTCTAGGTGTCAGAGATAAAATGTATATAATAATAAAAAAGATCATCAAATTATCCAGAGATGTAAAGGGTCTCCAATTGCATATCCTTGAATTGTTATATAATTAATAAAAAGACAAGATATTAAATCAGACAAACAGACAAGAACCGAATGAAGTGCATCACGTTAATGCCACTCAAAAGTAAAGTTACATAGGTAAAATGAAGCCCGTGTAAACTTAAACAGACCGGTCTCCACAAACAGCACCCGTTCACAAGTATGATATTATATAGGGCTTGTAGAGTTGCAAGCAAGCTTGGCAAGCTTGGCTCTACAAGAGATCTGATATCTTTTTGACAGTGCGAGCCTTATGGTTTCGTCTTTCTTTAGGCTTAGGCGAGGGGTGCCACTGCTGCGTTAAGGGCACTTTGTTTTCTATGGAAAGCATCACGTGATCACCTGTCATGTCATAGAAAAGTAAGCGCCGGAAGCTCCGGCCCGGACACCGCCCGGCCGGCGACGAAACAACGCGACGCAACGCATCGCAACGTATCAGTCACGACACGAGTAATATAGTTGGTCAAGCAAATCTTGTCAGTAGAAAAAGGCGGCAAATTTTAAAAATGTAGGCGCGAAGGGTTATCGTCCTATAGAAAATTTGAATTTAGCGCTTTTTTTTTTACTGACAAGATTTGCTTGACAAACTACATATTCGCGCGAATTCCCTCAGTGGGGCCGACGGGCAGTCTCAATCCGATTGTTACCTTCTTATTAAAGGCTAGACCATTTAACTTTTATAATATCTATGTAAAACCCTTTTTATGTGCGAATAAATAATTATAAAATATTAAATATAGATATTATAGCACATTCTTACACAGATTGACTAAGTCCCACGGTAAGCCTAAGGAGGCTTGTGTTATTGGTACTCAGGCAACGATATATATAATATATAAATACTTAAATACATAGAAAACACCCATGACTCAGGAACAAATATCTGTGCTCATCACACAAATAAATGCCCTTACCGGGATTCGAACCCAGGACCATTAATTCAACCTTCAGATTTGCTTCTGTTTGATGTTAATTGTGACTGGTGTTATAGAGGGATGTGACTAAAGGATGACTCACGTTTCACGTTAGACCGGGCCGTGTCCGGGCCGGAGCTTCCGGCGCTTACTTTTCTATGACATAAGTCATAACAGGTGATCACGTGATGCCTTCCATAGAAAACGAAGGTCTAACGTGAGTCATCCTTAATGTGCTCGACTTTTTAGGACCATTTTCACAATAAATATGGGGATAAATCTCACATTCGCGGAAATGTACAGAGTTATTACCAAGTTAAATACGAACAGAGTTCAACGAAAAGATTCCAATAAACATATGATAGCCATTTAAATCGGGACTTTTTGCGTCCAGTAACTGGTTCCCTTTTTAAAATTTACATTGAAGATTTTGGGTTGTTTTTGTCATATGCATTTAATTTGCGCCGGCAGTGACCGATGTAAGAAGAACTGTTGTTATAATCGCTATGTGTGTTCGCCTTTTACAAACCATTGTAAATGCAAACTTGTCGAACTTTTTTTATGATATAGGAGGCAAACAAGCAGAGGAATCGGCTGATGGTAAGCTATTACCGTAGCCTATGGACTTCTGCAACCTCCAACCTCTGAGTTGCAAGTAACGCAGCGTACTACGTAGGCGAACAACACGCGAACGCGAAGCGGCGCGGCGCGGAGCGAAGTGAATCAATCCTTTCATACCTATAGAAGTGTCCTACGTGGGCGATCTCAACATTCTCAACGCGAACGCCTTGGGCCTGCCGCGCCGCGCCGCGCCGCTTCGCTTCGCCTACGTAAGACGCAGCGTAAGCCTTTATTATGGGAGTGAGTACGCTCTTTTCTTGAAGTTTTGAAGGTCTTATCGGTCAGGAAACACCGCGGGCGACAGTTCATTACACAGTTTTGCTATACGAGTCAGGAAGTTTTTGGAGAAACGCACACTTGAGGACCGCCAACCATCTAATGTTTCTAAAGGTTTGAAAATGTACCTACCAACACTGTCCCCTTAGCTATTAAAAGACTACACTTTGTACATAAGAGTAAGAAGACCATAATTTGAAAGCGAAGCTTGATAATAAGTTAAGGGTTAAGTCATTTAGCCCTCTAACAACGCGGTTGTCACCTTTGCTTTACTTTAACCCTTCATATCCCTTTTTTCCGGAATTTATAAAGTGGCAATAAGGTTTGAAGGATTTCTTGTAATCTGGTCCGTTAAAGGGTTCAAGTAAAAGGCTTAATTTTGATAAAGCGATGGCAACAAGAGGCAGCAAGAAGTACAATTCGGGAGCGGGCGCATTTTTCTCGTCCCCGCTTTTTGCTCGCCGTTTATTTGAACAACGCCGACGTGCGACGACATTAGAGGAGGCATGTGCACAGACGCGACAACCTCTGATGAATCTCATACCTGCGAAGTCAATATGATAAAACATAATTTAACGGGTTTAAGGATGACTCACGTTAGTTCAAGCCGGGTCCGGGCCGGAGCTTCGTTTTCTATGGAAAGCACGGAAAGCATCACTACGTGATCACCGGTCATCTGTTCATAGAAAAGTAAGCGCCGGATTCTCCGTGAGTCATCCAATCACATATTTTTAATCATTTCATTTTATTTATTCGTTGTAAAATCATGTATATAAAATAAATAGGTGTTAAATAATTAAATAATGTCAGTCCATGACGCCCTGCTCAGGCACACAACATCACTAGACGCTCCTGCAGGTTTAAGTGGTGGTTTGCGATGACTTTGCGCCCAGAACAGTCGCTCATTGTACGCGGCGTATGTGCCTGTAGATACAAAACTATATTGCGACATAGAATAGTAGAAATTAAATAATATGGAACTAAAAAAATTCCATACTAAGTTGCTGCCAAGTTTAAGCATTTTATTCAGTGAACGGAAAACTGATTTCATGTCAAACATGTGACAGTTACGTAGGCATTGGCGCCCTCAATGATTTTCTACAATTTCTTGTAGTACTAAAACATCAGCGTTGTTGTCATGCACTTATGATATATGTGTGGTGCGGGGTTGCAGGCAGTTTACAGTGAGCACAGAGTACGATTCGTGAGCGGATGCATTTTTCTTGGCCTCGCTTTTTGCTCGCCGTTTATTTGAACAACGCCGACGTGAGACGGTAGCAGAGGACGCATGTACAGACGCGACTCGGACACGCTGATCAAATTTAACCTATAAGACCGACATGTAAATTATTTTGTTGGGAAGACCGTCAAAATAACCGTATTTTAGGAGATATACTAGTTTTTCGTACTGACCCGTATTCTTTGTCCGCAAGTGTATTAGGATCGAAAGAGTTAGTGATTTTGAGCAGAAAGAACATAAAAATTCTCAATAAAAATAACTTTAAATAAAGTAGCAAATGGCCCGTAAGATACTGCAGATTGTATCCTCTGCGGCGCCTCATCATTGTCCGTGTGGAACTGGCTCTTTCGACATGTCGCCTTAATTGTGCCGCATACAGGACAAACAACTCCGGAACCTGCGCAGGAGTGTTGCAGTTAAGGCGCCATGAGTTCAGGTCCTCCGAATGCGGCTCGCTGAACACTGAGCGGATGGCCGTGCGTGCCAGGATCGCAGAATTGTTATTTTTTGTTAGTTTTAACAAAAAAAGTAATCGATTGGTTCTATCGAAAATAAAATTAAAACACTTTTTTTTACACGCAATATTCATGTTAAGTTAGTATCTTTTGTGATAAAATAGAAGTTTTTAATGGTGCGTTTTATACCGATGTTGGTGATTTTTTTCTAACGAGTGAAAGTTGTTTAATCAGGTTTCGAATCGATTAACAGGCCAATTCGAACGTGCACCTGACATCAAATCGTGTACGGACAAGTCCGAGCGAAATGAACGCGCGAATGACAGCTAGAATATAATTCAATTATCGGATTCATGTTTGAACCTGATTTGTCCGCAAAGATCTAATGACGACACACCAAGTGTTTGTGAACAAATGCTTAGGCAAATCTTTCGTATCTTTTGGGCTAACTGGATCACAAAAGTTCACTTATGGAGAATAACCGGACAAACACCCGTAGATCCAGACGCGGAAATGGCATTGGGCATATCCTCAGGAAACCTGACACCCACCTATCCAAAGTGGCCCTGACCTGGAAGATGCCCGGCAAGCGGAGACATGGTCGCCCTAAATCTACTTGGCGCCGTTCTGTGGAGCAAGAGCTGGGTGTTTTGGGAATGGGGTGGAGGTTACCGAAGTCAATGGAAGAATAAGATTCGAGCCCCAGCAGGGGGTAACAGGAAAAGAAGAAGAGAAGAAGATCGGATTGATATCAGTTGCATGTTCAAATTGGGCTATAAGTTACTAGAGAAAGGCCTATGAGCCTCTGCCTCTGAAAAACCGTTACGATATTTCAAAAACTTGTGGCCGAACTAAACCCACTGCACCTTAATGAAGTAGGTATCTGTATGATACCTTCACTACGAAATACGATGAGGTCGTTTAAATTCATCTTCATCTGTAGAAAAACTCAAAACAAGTGAACTTGAAACACACAACCGTCTGAAAATTAGCCGGCGGCAATCGAGATCTGTAGAGAACATCCTGACATACGAAAAGCATTTTTACCGAAACTGAAACGGACACCTTCGCTGACGCTCGGTCAATAAGTGTGTGCCGCAAGCAGTGGACGCTCGAGAAGGAGTTTTTAGAACCAGTCTACTTATTCGGTAAGTAATTCTGTACTCGCCAAGATTTATAATTAATTATTTCGTACAAAATTGTCGGGACTTAAAAGAAGTAATACCTAAGTATATATAAATCATGTTAGCCTAAAGGCGGGATTCCACCAGTGTGCGGCACTGTGTGGCACAAGCATATTCAGTACAAAAATACTTGTGCCACACAGTGCCGCACACTGGTGGAATCCTACCTTAACAGTTACCTTTTAGTTCTAAGCTGTACTGTACACATCGAGTGCCGAAACATCGTAATAATGCCGCTAATGTCGGTATTCCATATGCACTTGTTTCCTTTCGGTACTGAGCTGAATAAGGGTCGGTCGCACTTTCATGCCAAACCAGTTGTTTGCGCACACGCTGCTTCTAAATCAAACTGGGCTTATTCCGTTCGCTTCAGACGAAAGTGGACGGCCGCGCGACTTCGTCTTTCCATACAAACGAAGTCCTCATTTTCCTCCCTGGATATTAACATTATTGAAAATATATTATTTTGAGACAGTTTGATGTAATATCAACCACGGCTTTGCCCCCTTCGTTAAATTTTTTTCAAATTTTTAATTATAATAATAGCAATAAGATTTTTCAAGGTTAGTTTCACTAGACTTATATTGACCGGGATATAGACCGTGATTACGTTTTGTATTGTTTTTGAGCACCCGATATTAAATGATTTAAATATAATCACGGTCTATATCCCGGTCAATATAAGTCTATTATAATAGCATGTAAAAATTTGTATGGAATTTGTTCTTCGTTCCTAATTCTTATAATAATCAAAAAATGGAAAAAACTCAACCGAAGGGGCATAGTGGTTTAATAAATGTCATATAATGTATTAGTTATTTGTTTTACAAGGGGGCAAAGTTGTTGTTTAAGCTCTCGTGCTAATATTGATACCCGAGTAAGCGATAGATTCCAATCTAAAATTGGTTCGAAAAATGGAATCTTGAGCGTTGCGAGGGTTTCAAGGCACGAAGGTTAAACAAATGTGGCCGTGGGAACTCTGTGATAAAACAACGCAAGTCGCAAACTAATAGTGTTTGGGGTTGTTAGAATTGTCTCGATGGGTATTAGTTGCATGTGAAAAGAAAAGTAGAGTCAGCGATAAAAGCTTGTACTAAAAATGAATTGTTTGCCAAAAAGTTTTTATTTTAATGTAAAACTGTTGAGTTTTATTATACCGTTAGGTACGAGTAATGGGTTAAAAGCCGTGGCTGATATTTAACGAAAGTTTCTGTTAGGATCGATATAAAGTTATTGCGTGAAATCGTTCCACTTTCGCCCAATTTGTATATTTCAACGGTATCTGATGACTATTGCACATAACTGACATAACACGTGCAGAATCGGATAAAATACCGTAAAATGGGGTGAGTAAGGTTCGCGGGGAGAGTTGGGTTATGAATGGGGAGAGAAGGGATGAAGGGATGGGTTTTTAAGGCTACTGTTACAAAAATAATATATTCCAATTTAAAATGCAGCTACAGTAATACTCATAATTAAAAAAAATCGATCCAACAATCTTTCAAAATTACCTTTGTATGAAAACCCATCTCACCCCAATTACGAGGGACTACGGGGTGAGGTGGGATTTCCTGTTTCTCTTTAAAGTTATGAAATGGAACTACCCAAAATAGAACAAAAACTAAAATACAAACGTCCGGAACACTTATTATATACACCATTCAGTTTGCATATGTAAAAAAATGTTATCGAGGTTTGAATTTCAGTTTTGCTCCTACTCACCCCATTTTACGGTACTTTAATGAATGCTACAGTAAGTAATACAGGCTGTTTAAAAAAAGTTATAGATACCTTTGGTGTGTTGATTCATTCGCGACTATTGATGCTAAGGCCAGGATTACACTTGTAAGTTTTACTTACGTAAGTAGGGACACAGCTATACTACAGAATGAGATATGAATATCGTTATCTCATTCTAGCAAATAGCTTTGTCCCTACTTACGTAAGTAAAACTTACAAGTGTAATCCTGGCCTAACTGTACTTAGGCACAAATTCACCTCGGAGAATATGGCTAAGGTTGAAAAATACCCAGTAGTTTAAGGTACAGTCGAGTTAAATAAATAATATGTACCTAACTATACATTTCTTCGCCTTAAAGGATGACCTTCGCTAGATACTTCATTTTCTATCACAGGCGACCGGGGATCATGTGATGCTTCCTATAGAAAATGAAGTGTAATTTGACACAGACATATTAAACATACGTGAGTGACCCGTTATTAATATGTTTAATATGTTTAAAATGAAGTGTAATGCAAAAAAAATGCATAAGTACATATTTAGTAGAGTATACTACGGTCAGAGACCTAAGAAAATTACTCACAACGTGTGAGTCACACAACTTCGAAAATTATCAAAACGGTAGGTATAATCAGCAAGCTATACTAAATGTGCTTATTTCAAAACCAGCTTCATACTTCAAAATTTTCAGAACGACGTCTTATTCTAATTACAGATCATTAAAATCAATCACTTCCAATTAGTCATAGCGTTCTATTAAATTGCACTACGAATTTCACACTAACGGACATGATAATTTTCCTAAAAAATCGAAAATATGCAAATTTAATTGATCTGGTGCCAAGAATGTGAACTAAATAATTTGCTTATTTTTAATTTTGTTATTTAGTAATCACAGCACAGTGGCGCCATAGCTGGATTTTTAAATAATTTTGTAGTCTTTGTAGAGCATGAGGAATTTAGTAGTAGTAGTGATACGATGATAGCCAAGAGAAGAGAAGAGAAGAGAACGCAAGACAGGGTTTAGATTGTCATAATGCATTGCATACGTTACGTACGTGGGATAAGTGTGTCCCTGCCTTTAGTTAGGCCCATTTAAGTCCATCGCTTTCATCCAATAGCCTAGTCTAATAGTCATACATTTTAGATTTCATAAACTTTCATTAGTCCTAACATCCTGGCGGGTGCTGCCTCTCTCGTGCGTCCCATGACATGGGCAAGGGCATTCGGTCGGTGTACCCCTTACATTTCATTAGTGTCAAAAGGGCCACTACGTGTTTACGTGGCTTCGGCTCCGCGCACGACTCTCAAATGTCCGAAACACTATGTTCCGTGATGGGTTGATGGGTAAAGACTTACTTATTACTGAAAAAGACAAAAAATCAGGGGGTCCGTTTTGTTTCTTGTTTACTCCTATTTTTTTATCGGAGGTAAAAAAGCATACGGCAAACGGATGGGTAAACGTTTAGTCTGATGGTAAACGCTCACCGCTGTAGCCTTAGGACACCTGCAATTCCAGAGGTGTTACATGCGCGTTGCCCATGCCTCTGGCAACCTTATACTCACGTCCGTTTCGTCCGATTGTTAGGTAAGATGGCGCTACCCCGCGATCTCCAAAAAATCGGTAGTGTAGTGTAGCGTTGATAGGGTTCCCAGACGTCAGGAATTTTGGCCGTTTGTCAGGAATGCGGCCGGAATATGAAAATGTCAGGAATTTTAATGAATTAACACTTTTTAATAATACACCTATAAATATACATTATAAAAAAAATACAATAAGGTCAACTTGATTTAACTTGGTTAATATTAATTAACATATCTTAACTCAAGCATACTATACATAGATATCGCTTACGCCCCCCCCCCTCCCCCCCGTCGTCACCTCACCAATATGGGCGTCAGGAAAAATATTCGCAAATCAGGAATTTTGTCAGGATGTTCAAAATTTGTATCTGGTAACACTACCGCAGCGGGTATGTTTGGGACCGGCGCGGCGCTGCCTCGCAAGCACCAAACACACACGACGCAGCAGGGCTGGCACTTTTTATCATTTTGGTCGGTGTATTTTAAACCTTAAATAGTTTCTGAATAACGGTTTACCTGGTAGGTACTAGAAATATGTTACACTAAACTAAAAACAGTTTGGAAAACCGCAGCAATAACAATCTAGGTACTAGTGGGTATAGTCTGCATTTTCTTAAATGACTTTTTCGCCTAAGACAGTAATCTATCTGTTAAACAACATCCATTGTTCCTTTTCTGCGAGCGGTCGCCCATTGTGTACCCTTGACTCTGAGTGCGTGCTACAGCGCGTGCCATTGTCAGAGACAATGGTACACAATGAGCGACCGCTCGCACAAAAGGAACAATGGCTTTTGTTTAACAGATTACCGTCTTAGGCGAAAAAGTCATCTGAGAAGATGCGGACTATATACTGACGCTGTCCATAAAAAAATCTCTATTGTAACGGCAAAGATAATGTAAGTAGATTTATAGTGTTCTCTTCATAGGTAGTCAGTATTTAACTCACTTTATTATATAGGTATATAGTGAGTTAAATACGCCAGTACTATTATTCCTGTGCTTCCCATAGTACCCATTAATAAACTAGGTAGCATTAATTTCAATATATACTCAGCGACACCTATTTAATTAACTAAATAACAATAAAACAGGATAGGTACCAGTATCTTCCGATTCAATATGTCCCTGACGTGAACAGACGACGTGGGCGAGCGGATAGGACCTCAGCCTTATATTAGTTATTGGTCCTCTCCAATTCTGGTATTGCAATATCTTATAAATCGACCCGACATTCCGGTATTTCGGTATTCATGCCCTAGAGTAGTGCCAGCCCTACTGTCCCGCCGCCATTGTTGTCTCAGACCGTCCACCTGTGCACTCACCCAATGAACTGCACCCGAATAGGTATACAACACTAATACACTAACATTATACCTATTTGTATATATACTAGCCACTTCCCGCGACTTTGTTTACGTAAAAGTCATTAGTTAGGCTGCACCCCTCCCATTAGTACGTACCTACCGTATTTCCGTTTTAATAGATATCCCCTCCCCCTTTTAAAAAGATAAAAGGTACCCTAGGTATAAATCCAGGTTAAGCCAAATTTTAACCAAATCTGTTCAGTTATTTTTGCATTATAAAGAAAAAAATCGAATATTTATATATCCGAATGATCAATAAACATTTTAAACTTTCACTGTGTCGCTTTTGGTAAGTATGGATCAAACGTTAAAACAGAGGACCCCAAGATGGTATCGAAGATGGAAGAAAGGGGTTTGCATCAAATAAAACATATATACCTACCTATAAATAAAATTGCTACCTAGAAATGCATCAAGAATACTCTTTTTTAAAGTTAGGAAACAAACTACTTAGGTATGCAAAGTTCTCAGTAATTTGAAAGGGGAGTTTTCGAAACGGGAAACTGTAGCTTTAAGTTTAGAAGTTTTTTAAGTTTTCAAATTCGACGAGATCATTCATGACTTCGAGATGTCTGAACTTGTTACCTAGAACATACCGACAGTCGACACCTAAACATATACTATATACATATAAGTAGTTATTTGTTATACAAGGGTGCAAAGTTGTATTTTAGCCGCGAGTGTGGAATTGAAACACGAGCAAGCGAAAGGATTCTATAGTTGAACCACGAGCGAAGCGAGTGGTTCTAAAATAGAATCCTGAGCGTAGCAAGTGCTTCAACACACGAGAAGTAAAATACATTTGCACCCGTGTATAACACAAAACTTTTCCCCTTACTATAGTGAGGAAAGTGCAACATCCACAGGCGTTAGATCATCTTCATCATTGAAATAACTCATTTTTTTACGATATTATAACAAAAAACTCTGGAAATTCTGTATTTTTACGTGAGGTGTTTAAGTAAAAATTTTGTTGACAATGTTGACATTTCTGACGTAGTGACGTATGAAATGTCAATGATGCGTTTTGAAATTGCATCGACTCAACTTGTGCGTTCAGAATTATGTTTAACATCATTATTAAAAAACAAACGTTTCTTATATAACTTTAAGGTTTATGACATAAAATCATTAAATAAAGCTAAAGGTATTTTTTATTAGATTCTCAAACCATTTGTTTAATGATAATTAATATCAAACGAATCATTATTATGAGCGTTTTACGTTTTGTTATCTGTCAAGCTACTTAAACATGCTCCATCCAAGGTCAAATTACTTTCCCCACTAGTGGATAAAATGCGTTTTTCCCCGCTTGTTTTAAATGATAAAAGACAACTTTCCGAGCTAGTGAGGGGAAAAATATATTTCTAGCTACATAGATTTCTCTAGCTCTCAGGAAGAGGAGCTAGATTACCATACTCCAATACTAGATGTGATTGAGTCTTATCAATAATAAGTCAACGGCCGCGGCTAATTATGTTATAAAACTAATGTTTTATGCATCACTAATTTCCATAGCCCGTTAGTGATCAATGATAATCTACGCTGATTCGCGTTAGCTTGGTTTGTCACAGTCACAGATTACTAGCCCATTAGACGGAGCATGATCACATTTAATTAATGTCATTACCGAGTCTCATTATTTTACCTTTTTTCTCCGACGTTTCAACTAGGTTGCACTAGCTGTGGTCACGGAAGACTGACGTCCCAACAAAACGACGTTTAAAAGTGTCGTGATAACATCGTCCACAAACTTGAGGAAAGTTTTCGAAAATTTCGGGAAAATATCACAGGAAACCAAGGAAACTTTTATTTTGGAAATGGAAAAGTACTATTCTCATACAAAAATGTTAGTGTACATATAGTTTCCGAAATTACTCCATTTGAAAATACTTTCCAACGGCACATCAGTAGTTAACTGTATAGTGAGAGACTCACAAAATTAAATGAAATTAAATTACAACTTCTCTTAATTTTTGCTCATATTACAGGCCCATCTTGACTGCACTGCACTTATATTATCTACTCATACCAAAAACCCGACCCCTTCCGTTAGCTGTCAATAAAGATAGAATGATATGGGTTATTGTAGTACCTACAAAATGGAGTAGGATGCAAATGAGTAGTTCAGCTAGACTTTTACAAGTAAATGTGCAGAATTTTCTATTTTTAGATCATCTCAATACAATTTATAATCTAAAAACGCAAAATCTCGCAAAGTTGTATTGAGACATCGATCACTGTACCGTTTGAAAAATACTCTAACAGCCTTTGTAAATGCTGATACCTACAAGTCCTACAACGTTCATAAAGCGTTATCTGTAAGTGGTAATCTATGATCAGATTATATCACTTTAACCTCGTATTCCATACGATTCTACAATTGTAAAACCAACCTTGATTCGTCTATATTAAAGCTCTATTTGCAATACATCATAGATATCGTCAGATAGGATTTACCCTCAGAAGACATTTATATTTTACATATCTGGTTGAGCTACTGAGACGAAGAGACAGTCAAGGATTGGCAATAGAACGTCGTGGCTCCGTTGAATCGTCAACGTGAATTATCATTTCCTCTGTCGAAAATAATTATCATTTCTACTGTCGGTTCTTATCGATATTTTAGAATCGATGCCGTGTTCTAATCGATCTGTGAATCGATGCTTTTAAATCGTTTCGCGCGGCTTATGTTTCTCATCACTAAATTACGCTCGTGACGTCAAAGTACCTACGCAAAATGTTACACGCTCGGTCTCCCTACAATTTGCCGAGCTCTTTACTTCTATCTTGATATAGTTCTGTGACTACAACTAATATTACAAGCGGAACTCTTATTCTAATTTCACTTATTAGAAAAGGAGTTCCGCTTGTAATATTCGTTGTAGTTTATTATGCAAAACGGCGTTTGAAATAACACTACTCACTAGCACTGCGTGTGCTATCAAAATCGTTGCAGGTTTATCTTGGTCTAACTCTATTCGTTTCAAATTAATAATAAAAGATAAGATAAAAGATAAGTTGGATAATTGGTCCATGCACCGGATATGAAGGTTTAACCTAACTATCGTTATTAGAAATCTTGAAGGAAGTAGTAAAAAGTTTCTTTTATGAGTACTTCGGGGTAAATTATTATATGTCGGGCGCCAATGGTGCAAGATTCACTTCTTATGGTTCGAGAATTTAAATAGTAGATTATTTTCCAAGGGATGAAAGGCACTGAATTCTGTCGAGATAGTTTGGCGCCAATAGTCCGAGACTGAAATAGTGCCTTTCACCCGAGTTAACTACTCTACTTTTTAATTTCGAATACTTTAATACATGGATATTTAAAAAAAAACCATGACTAAGTATACATAGTACTTAAGGGTACTTTCAATTAACAATTTAGGTAAAAGTATCGTAATTTTAAGGAATGGCGAGTTAAATTCAGAATGGAAATTGTCCAACATCCATTTAAAACCATTTTAATTGCTTATCGTAAAAAATAACAAATAAAAAATACTTGGAATGTAAAATGCTAGTGCAGAAACGTATCACTTTCTGCACACTCCATAGAACAACAATGACTTTTTTCATTTCTCATACTCTGAAAGTGGTTCAGAGCATGAGAAATGAAAAAAGTTTCTTACCGGAACGATACAAGGGTGAATGTAGTAACTTATGTTGAGTAGGGGAGACCGAGGTAAGTTAAAACAGAGGTAGGTTTGAACCATCTATAACTGTTATGAAGCTGGAAAAACTAGGTATCTTTAGACGCATCCCACCGTCCGCTGGTGTGGTGAAAAATATATTATAGAAAAAGGCGGCAAAATTAAAAAATGTAGGCGCAGAGGGATATCGTCTCATATAAAATTCGAATTTTGCCTTTTTCTACTGACAAGATTTGCTTGACCGACTATATGTGTCTGTCTGTGTAACACTAAAAATGTTCTCTCGATTGTTTAAGGATCTCATGGTCAGATTATGACTTGACGACAATGGAACTAAACAAAAAAATTTTTTTTTTCAAATCGGTCTTTGTAGAAATCGAGGAATTTAAAAAAGAAAAGAAAGATTCCGACGAATTGAGAAATTTTGATTTCGGCTCAAAGTAAACATGAATAAATTGCGAAATAATATGCATTACCAAAGTCTACCATGATCTACATTAACCAAAACGCTCTAGCATAGTAAAATAAATATCTTAGCGGTCCGTAGGGGCGTTGACCCCGGCGGGTTTACGAGTGCATTTGCACAGTGACACCCCCGCACCCCCGCGTCTGCGCCTGCGCCGGTGCGTCCACGCAGCGAGCGACGGGTCTCGAAATCGCAAGGGTTGTTCCTGTTGCGTTACTCGAGTGTAAAGGTCTCTTTTTAGGGTTCCGTACCCAAAGGGTAAAAAAACTGTCCGTCCGTGGCTGTCTGTCCGTCTGTCACCAGGCTGTATCTCATGAACCGTGATATCTCGTATCTCATGAATAGTGGCAGTTGAAATTTTCACAGATGATGTATTTCTGTTGTCGCTATAACAACAAATACTAAAAACAGAATTAAATAAATATTTAAGTGGGGCTCCCATACAACCAACGTGATTTTTTTGCCGTTTGCCGTTGCTCGCACTTGGCCGGTTTTTTAGTTTTTCGTAAATGTCTCGTAAATACTGGCCCATGGCAAATAATATGCATATACATAACTAATCTAAGTAACATAAAATTTCCTACAAAAGATATTCCATATACTTTTTCGTGACCCAAAGGCCGCCATTTGTCCTATAATATGAGTTGTCCCCAAATCCCTATCTTGTCCAAAATTAATTTGATCCCGAAATAATGTTTAAATCCTGGTAAGTATTTATTAGTGTGTCCAATTCTATCACAGATATTTGTTCCTGTTTTATGGATGTTTTCTATGTATTTGAGTGTATCTATCTATAATATATATATATATATATATCGTTGCCTAGTACCAACTAGTACCCACAACACGAGGTGAGGTGGGATTTCCTGTTTATCGTCAAAGTTATGAAATGGAACTACCCAAAATAAAATAAAATACAAACGTCCGGAACACTTATAATCACCTTATAATATACACCATTCAGTTTGCATATGTAAAAATAAAATGTTATCGAGGTTTGGTTTGAATGTCAGTTTTGTTCCTACTCGCCCCATTTTACGGTACACGTTTTGTTATAAGTGTTTTATCTAAGTAAAACAAAGGTGAGTGATTAGTCCAGATGCAGACGACACAAAAATGCTATAATCTGTTATACTATAGGGCTACTATAGCACAATGTTGTAAAATAAAATTAGTCGCTTTCCTCTGTCTGTCCGTCTGTCCCTATGTATGCTTAGATCTTTAAAACTACGCACCGGATTTTGATGCGGTTTTTTTTAGTAGATAGAGTGATTCAAGAGGAAGGTTTATATGTATAATTTGTAAAGGTTTTGTGTCAATTAGTTAAACTACCCGTGCGAAGCCGGTTCGGGTCACTAGTTGTGGATAAAACGCAACTTTCTTGATTAGTTTTTCAAAAATAAAGAGAATCATTACAAGCTAGTGAGTGAAATTAAAATTATGACCTTTAGAGTTGATGTCTAAGTCCGGAACAACCCCAAAGAGAACCAATTATGATTGATCCTGCTTCTCCGGTAGAAAAAGTTGAAAATTGACATAACTTGTTGGTCGCATGAGTTGATTAAGTTTATCGACGACAAAAACGAAGACCGGTGTGCATTATAATGTACATTGGGCAATGTCCATGTACAGTCAAGAGAAAAACCGGCCAAGTGCGAGTCGGACTCGCGCACCGAGGGTTCCGTACTTTCTAGTATTTGTTGTTATAGCGGCAACAGAAATACATCATCTGTGAAAATTTCAACTGTCTAGCTACAGAGATATGATGATGTTCATGAGATACAGCCTGGTGACCGACAGACGGACAGCGGAGTCTTAGTAATAGGGTTCCGTTTTTACCCTTTGGGTACGGAACCCTAAAAAGTAACAGCTTGTTAGGTGTTCATTACATACGGTCTTATTCTCTAAATTTGTGTTTAGTTTTGAGTTTATTTTGTGCAGTTTTGCACTTGAACGTCTAAGGAGCACTTTTACTACTCTGGCGCAGCGACCCAGTGTGTCTTGGCCTTCAACACGACTGCTCGCCACTGATACCGGTCCTGTGCTGTTTTTCGCCAGTCTTGAACCTGGAGCTCGCGCAGGTCAGCGTCCACCACATCTGCCCATCGATACGCTAAGATCGATAAGGAGCACTTTTGGTTGAAACGAATTTCCCATAGGTATCTATATGATATTTTCCTTAAAATATCAAATCAGAATGGAATATACAACGATAATGTACGAGTAATTTATTTTTGTGGAAAAGCCTAGCTAATAGCTCTTGAAAATTGATCACTAGATGCGTGCATAAAAGCCGTAAGTCACATTCGAAAACTCATTTAATTACTGTATTTTCTTGAATTAAATAATAAAGTAGAATTATTTATCAAATCGTGCATTTGCTATGCATGTTACTCGTAGGCACTGATATGATAATATATGATACCCTAAATAAAGAAATAAGTAAAATTTCACTTATTTCTTGGTAACTCTTAACTTTAATAATCTAAGTTTATTAGTCAGGAAGCTATTATTCGCATGAAGCAGTTAAAATGTACGTGTGTTCGTTTCCCCAGTAACGCCAAACTGTCTGGAAGCCTTCTAGTTACTGCTCGCCACAAAATTGTACAGTTAAGGTGTAAACCAGGCAAATTATAATGGGTAACTGACGTGCAATTATACGCCAAACAAAAGAAAATCTAAAGACGCCTTTACACGGTACTAGTCCGGCGAAAATCCTACTAATAATATAAATGGGAAAGTAACACTGTCTGTCTGTCTGTTACCTCTTCACGTAACCGTGTATAGAACCGATTTAGATCAAATTTCGTATGGAGATAGTTTGAGGCCCGAAGAAGGCCAAAGGATAGTTTTTACGAAACACATGCATGTGCTGTATTTTTTGTGTTTTTTGAAGTGAAACTTCTTATTTTTTATAGGTACTTTTTTTTAATACTGTGGTGAAATATTGGTATTAGGTACATGGTATATATCCCGTTTTAAATAATAGGTAGATATATACTACTTAGTTATTGTACAAATCTCCCTTAAAAATAAAAAAGGGCATTTGTAGCGTATGCTCTCCGGTTAAGACAGAGGCTGGTGAAATTAGATTTTCTTTTTAAACATTTAATTAACGCAGCGGTTTAAAATTACACCCATTTTCCCAATTTCACCAATATATATTCATTTTACACTTTCCAAGTAAAATAGCTGTGTCATACAAACGGACAGATGGATATGTTAAACAATGTATAAGGGTTTGTCATATATAAAGGGGCGGCCAAATTTAGGTACTTAGGCTGCACCATCACCGACACCAACACTCGGGAGGAGGGAATTGACATCCGCACCCAAAATGCCTTGCGATGTAGTGCCGCCCTTCATAAAGTGTTAAGTGTCCAAGCTCCTGAGCAACACAAAACTACGTATATATATGTATAAGACGGTCATACGGCCGATACTCATGTACGGTTGTGAGACTTGGCCACTAACACTTAAAGAAGAAAATAAACTCCTGGTGGCAAAAAGGAGAATCCTCAGAAAGATCCTGGGCCCTGTAAGGAGAGCAGATGGCAGTTTCAGGGTCCGTAAAAACGCCGAGATCGAAGATCTTGTGGCTGCGCCCAATATTATCGGCGAGACAAAAGCCCACCGCCTCCGCTGGCTTGGCCACGTACTAAAGCGAGGTTTAGACTAGCAAGAACTTGCATGCAATTTACGTTACATTCCGGTATCTGATCAAACTTTTGAATGCAGTTTATCTTAGTAGTCGGCAATGTAACGTAAATTGCATGCAAGTTATTGCTAGTCTAAACCTCGCTTAAGAATGGATGAGGATCGCGGCGTTAAAAGGGTATATCTGGGACGCTCGGTAGGGCGAAGGCCGGCCGGGCGTCCTAGGTATCGCTGGGGAGATGTGGTTGAAGCGGACTTGCGCGATCTTCAAGCCGATAACTGGCGGGAGATTGCGTAGGATCGAGACAACTGGCGTTTACTCGTGTCGGAGGCCAAGACTCATTTTGGGTCGCTGCGCCATTCAGTAAGTAAGTATAAGGGTTCAGTGTTTGCCATTTAGGCTACGCAACCCTAAAAATGGAGTCTATGTAACTCAGGATAGTTTTCTTCTTGATTTGTTCCCATCCCATCCCATGCTCCATGACCTTCGATCTGGATCCCTTACTAGTTATCTAATATTTTTTGTACCTTATCATATAAACAGCAACAGCTTTAAGCAATATAGTATCCCATATTTACTTCAAAGTTCATTGTTTTCGAGATACTTGACATGAGTTGAATAATTTTAGGCTAAAAAACTGGTTTTCTGGCCATAACTTTTGTGTTAATTAGTTTAAAATTAAAACCTTAGACAAGTTTTTAGAGACGTCAAAGACGAACCCAAATATGAAGATTCCTTTCACAGGAATCGAGATACGAAAAAAGTGTTTATTTAGACAATGTTTAAAAAAATCATAAATAAATAAGTATATATTAATCTCCTTGAAACTCCTGTAGACAAAAATGGAGATAAAAGATTTAAGAACCGAAATCCATTTGTCTTATAATTCTATGTGTTGTGCAAAAGTAGGAGATACGATTCAAAACTTGTCAAAAATCTATGAAAACCTCGGGTAGACCCTTAAAAACTCTAAGTATTCCCATAATTATAGAATAGAATAGTTTTTATTCGTAAACACACAGACAATAGACATACACTATGACCGAGCTTCAAAGAAAGAGCGTCTTTGGTGTTGCAGGTGACCATGGCAGCGGTAATAGCTTACCATTAGGCGATTCGACTGCTTGTGTCTCCTATATCATAAGAAAACCGGACAAGTGCTAGTCGGAATCGCCCACCGAGGGTGCCGTACTTGTTAGTTAGTATTTGTTGTTATAGCGGCTACAGAAATACCATCATCTGTGAAAATTTCAACTGTCTAGCTATCACGGTTCATGAGAAACAGCTTGGTGACAGACAGACGGACAGCGGAGTCTTAGTAATAGGGTCCCGTTTTTACCCTTTGGGTACGGAACCCTAAAAAAGCATACAGGACATTTCTGCAGCTAACTGTACAAGGCAATTATGTACCTGGTTTCTCAGTAAGTGAAGTGCGTGCCAAATCAAAGCAAAGATTTTCATAGCCGGCGCAAACGAGCTATTGTTTAAAGTTCTAAGGGCCTACTAGTTCGGACCACTTCGTTCGTTCGTTCGTCTCTATCGCTCGAATATGCAAGAGCGACAGAGAGCTAGATAACGACACTTTGGTTTTCTATGTTTGTGGTGGGGTCTCTGGTTATAAATAGTTGGAGAGATGGCCTGAGCCTGGGTCACGCATAAGTCGTAAGTGACGTTCGGGAACTCATTCAATTGTTTAGTTGTTTAGTATTCATGCGAAATGAATTCAAAGTTTAAGCCGTAAAACTACTCCAGGAAGCCTTGTTAAGATGAGAATCGTTGACAGAAAACGACAATCGAAAGTTAGATAATGTATGGAAATAGTCACGTGACTTTTCGAAGCAACTGTCGTCCCGATGCTTTTTCCCGATTTATTCGTTTGGCATACCGTCGATGTTATGATTGTCAACTGTCAACTTGGCAAGGCTCCCAGTATCACCATGGAGACTATATAAAGGAGCCAAATCTCTATGTATGAAAAGTGTCCAGCAATAAAACAGTCCCCCGCAGCGTCTCTCTGTGTGTATGTATACCATGTATGCTCGCAAACTCAAAAACTACTGAACGGATTTTCATGCGGGTTTTCACCTATCAATAGAGTGATTCTTGAGGAAGGTTAAGGTTTTGTGTAACCCGTGCGAAGCCGGGGCGGGTCGCTAGTAACAACTCTGGTCCAATACGTATTAAGTATTAATAAAAGTGTTATTTTCGGTTTTGTCTGTGTCGTTTTCTTTTATTTATAGCAAAGTGGATATAATATGATAGAGCGATACTGTCATAGTAAATTTTGTAGCCACAGTAAATTCACTGCCACCTATCGACACACGATTAAAACTAAAAATATCAAAAAATGTATTTATATATGGATAAATTATTTTTTTATTCGCAATATTTGCATTGATTATTTTTATACTATTTTGATCCATGTTGTATCTATCTATTACGGAGTTATATCTATCTTTGATAGAGGGTAACTCAGATTTTTTTTCTGACGGAAGTAACGCTCAGTAGTGACACACGCGCAATAGGACACACGTCAAAGTGCCAACATAGCGATACACGTCATCGTCAAAGAAGCTTTAATAAGTACATCAATCGCGCGTAAAGATTACACGCACACACTTTTTTTGTTCTTATTTACTGACGATTTGGTTTGACCAACTATATATCTATGACTAGTAGTTTTCATTGCTATTCAAAGAAATTAGAGCGAGAAAAAGTTTTGTAGCGACTTAGCTAGTTACGTAAAATTGTCTCTCTCGCACACCGCGTTAGCAAAAAAAGTCGCGGGTGGACACGGAGTTAATTATATTTATTCATTAGTTGAGTGTACATGCGTCACAGGACCTGACCAACCAGTCTTGCATCCTTCACGGAGCTCCCTAGCATGCTACCAGTACTTACAGCCGAGAAAAATTTGAATTATTTTAATTTATAATTTCGGGGTCCCTTTGTTTGACATAATTATTGAAAGTCATAATGTAATGACTGTCATATTATCATTAGTCATAATTCCGAAACCGTTAACTTTTCAGGATTTTACTCGGGTTATCTTATAGATAGGTTTGGTTAGGTTTGTTTTATTTTATGGCAATCCTGAAAAGTTACTCGTTTCTGAGAAAAACCAAATTATGACTGATAATATGACAATCATTAATAAGTACATTATGACTTTCAATAATTATGTCAAACAATAGAGACCCATAATTTCGATTGACATGACATGATTGTTTATCCGTTTTTTCGCTTTAAGGTACATGTATGCTTTGATTTGTTTTTAAGTTTTGATGAAATATGATATGGGGCGCAGGTTTTTCTATTAAATTAAAGATGATTTAATACACAACACTTTCTTTTATTTGTATTAATAATTAAATCGTACAGAGCTACTTTTAGTTTATCAAGTCATGGTGGAAGAAGAAAAAAAGGTTCCACAGATACAATATACATATAGGCAATTTTGACATGTGTCATCGAGGGATGTTTGAGTTGCATTTTCAACAAGTTTAAACAATTGAAGTGATTATGTTTACATTTAGTGAAATGTAATTTTATTTTATGTACTCTGGACGTGTAATTAGCTTAATCAATAAAAATTGGGCCAATTTATTGAAAGCTGTACATTACCCTTTTTAGGGTTCCGTACCCAAAGGCTAAAAACGGGACTCCACTGTCTGTCACCAGGCTGTATCTCATGAACCGTGACAGTTGAAATTTTCACAGATGTATATTTCTGTTGCCGCTATATTCATATTCATCATAGACCTAGCATTACATAGACCAGCTATACGCGTGCGCCCGTAAGGGATAGACATAGATGACGTCATAAACGTGGGGATACCATATTGGTAAAAATTACCCCAATATTTGATATCACGTTGGGGCGATTACCCTGGAGGCAAAGTTAGCTTGTTTGACGGTATTAAAAAATTGTTAAATAAAATGTCAATGGGCCGTTCTTTTTAGGCGTATGAACAATGAAATACCTCCTATAATTCGCGCAGGTGGTACAAAACTAAACATGTTTAGTAAATTAAACGTAAAATAAAATGTATTATGGGTTTTAATTTAAAGAAATCACAAATCGCAATCACACCAATTAATGTACACCACATTTAATCTTCACAACATTTGTTTATTTATTTTTTGGAATTAGAAGCACGAAAAAACTTCGAGGTCAAAATTACCCATAAAATTATGATATTTTCATCTGGTATCCCTAACATGATTGTTATGCAGCTAAATTAAGAAGAAGTTTAAAAATGGCTGACTTCAGACTCCTACCTACCTACGTAATTTGGGCGGATAATTTTACAAATAATGTTTTGTTAATTTGCGTAAATAATTGTGATATTTTTATTGAAATCGTTTGATTCTACATTGCTTTGAGTGTAACGTAATTTTACGATGTTATTCTCACATATTGCGTTAAGAGGAAGGTGTAAAATACCGTACTTACGTGTGAAAGGTTATGATCTCATATTTTTGCTCAGAGCGGCTATTACAGCCGATTACAGAACAATTCACCAGTATTTTATCAAAGTTCAAGCATTCAAAACGCTAACCATCACTATATTTCATAAGAGAAAGCACAATTTCATACCAAACAACGATAATTAAACAAGCAACGAACAAACATGACATGTCACGTACTTATTTGTTTGCCACAACCTCGGTTGTGGCAGCGGTGGAAAAGTGAAACTATGACAAGGACAAACAATAACAGCGCTTTCTCTGCTACTCCTACTGAAAGATACATAAGACTATCCCGTTCGGTCATTTTCCCCCACTCCTCATGACCGATCCAGTTATACTAGATTCATGATATTCATATTCATATTTTTTATTAGTATTAATCATACATTGTCATGGATGCGTAATTTACATTATTAATATTATTATTTACAATAGATATGTCAGAAATATGTGCAATTAAAATTGGGTTTCATTAAACATTAGAATAACAATAATAACAAAAAATAATAATAACAATTCAATTGTAAATAAAATAATCATACCCCGTTCCAATACGTTAGGAGTGATACAACTTACAATACACCTTTTGGATCAGGAAACACTTAACAACAAATACTAAAAAGTACGGAACCCTCGGTGCATTTTTACTCCCTTCTTTTTTTTGTAATCTCTTGTTTCCAGTTAGTTGTACTTATGTGGACATCTGTTTTTGGCTATTTTTTGTGTTCACTATGCTATGTATTACGTTTTGTATTAAATAAAAATAAAAACATTTATTTCAAGCTGCAAAGCTCATAACCAGCTGCTGCTGCTGTATTGCTGTTGATGCCACAAATAAATAAAGCTAAGGTACCTCTACCTACATGGTTGCATTGGTGTACTCCCTTTTTGGCGAAATTTATTTCGTCGAATTTCACTTGGCAACCAACTTTTCGCCAAAGTTTCATTTGACAAACCAATCGTTGGCGTAACCTTACTTCGCAACCATTTCATTTCCCAACCCCATAGTTGCGAAATGAAAATGACGTACTTGGTTGGGTTAGGTTGGATTATGTAAAGTTGCGAAATGAAATTTCGCCCAACTAAAAATATGGGATAAATAGTTTGGGGACTGAAAGTTTGTCAACTAATTTTCGCCGAAACATCAGTAAACCGGTTGCATTCCATTTTCATTTGATATACCGCTAATTGGTTTATCAGGGTAGACAAACTGAATAAACGCTGTGAATCATGCTAGACTTGTAGGACGTGGTTCGCAAACACGTCGCGACATGTCGCCGCAAGAACCTCTATCATCTCGAGCCAACTTGTCTGCCTATTCGCTAAACTTGTGTCGCTCCGTGTAAAAAGGGACTTAGTCGTTAGGACGTGTCGGATTGTGATCTCGAAATATTCAGCTGTACCGTAAAACACCCCTACTAACTAACTATAGCCCAAAATTTATAATATAAAGGCCACCTCGCCACCTAGGCCTAGGGGTTCATGGCGTTAGCCGCGATAGCTAAAGAGACCGGTTCGAATCCGGCCTTCACCACTATTATATGACATCTATTACAGTTTATTTTCCATAATGTCAATATCCAGAGAGGAAAATGAGGACTACCTACTCTTAAGTGTTCATAGGTTCTGATGGTCGTTTCAGGGTATTTATGTTTATTTATTATTATTTATCCAGGGACCGATTTTCTTTTTGGCGTTCTCTATTTTTTTCCATTGATGATATTTTTTGTCTGGAAACTGCCACATTAAAATAATTTTGACACTGTAACGAAGATATCCGGTTTATTCCCACTATGTACTTACAGTCGCCATCAGATATATCGGAGCGGCCGAAGCGCTCACAAATATCTGAACACGCCTCTATTGTCAAGGCGTTAGAGTGCGTGTTCAGATATTTTGAGCACTTCGACCGCTCCGATATATCTGATGCCGACTGTACCAGTGGTGTGTGGAATATTATAACATTAGTGGAATAATTCCGACTTCTGGTTGAAAACAAGACATTTCTGGCTTAGCAGTTAAGAAACATGGAACTGCGATTTATTTAATGTTTCTAAACAACTTTAATAAAAAAACTGCTGGGATTTTTTTCCCCACCTTTTACCACTGGTAACTACTGGGGAAAAAATCCCAGTAGTTACCACCATCTCGGTTTTGGTAACAACTTGGTGGTAACTAGTGGAAATAACCCAGATATCCGAATTCGCTTTGGCTCATAGTACGTTATGTAGGTTTGGTTTTGAACAAAAATTGGGTGGTTTTAAGGTTTTTTTTTATGATGAATAGGCAGGCGTTTGACCACGATCCCACCTGATGGTAAGTGATGATGCGGTCTACGGTGGAGCACGCATACCTATGAGATACCTATAACTTCTTGTTCTTGCCTTGAAGAGCCCCAGATTGTACTCATGCGGAAACACAGACTCGGGCACGTTCCGATGCGCGTCACTCAATTTATCAAATAAATTGGCAGATTTAGCGGCGGCAACAGTAATGCAGCTTCAGTTGATATCCGAACACCTGTACGGTATCTAAACGAAATCACATTTTTATAATTCGAATGCTCCCAGAGACCGCACCGACCAGTTTGTTTCGGAGTCGCGATAAAAACGCCGCGTGTCATTACCCGCCGTGCATTTATTATTATTAATCTTATTCGCAGAAATCGCATCGCCTGCTTCTGTATAACATAGGTAGTTTTATAACAGTATGTACCATTTCAACCGTTTCCCGAGACTTTAACCAGATCGTTGGTCCAGGGGCGCAGCTAGAGGATATGGCGCCCGGAGCAGTCACCAAATTTGCGCCCCCTGACGACAGACAAGTTTCCCTGCTGCTGCCTTTTGCCCCCCCCCCCCCCCCCCTTGGATGGCGCCCGGGGCACTTGCCCCCTCTGCCCCCCCCCTAGTTACGCCACTACATTGGTCCATCTAGTCTAGGGCCTTCCCACGCTGCGTCTTCCGGTATAGTCTGCATCTTCTAAAATGATTTTTACGCTTAAGACGGCAATCTGTTAAACAAAAGCCATTGTCTCTTTTGTGCGAGCGGTCGGCCTTTGTGTGTTGGCGCGTGTTAATGGCACACAATGGGCTTGCGTCCGCCGCGGCATGACAACTCACTCAACATTAGTCTTAACTTACTGTTTAATTCAGTACACTGTGACAGGACGTTCACTCACCGTGTGACATTACCTTGGATAAATGTTACGGTGTAATAAGACGCCAATTTCAACCTTATCTCAAAGCAGGAAGACCTATGTTTAGCGACCTAATAAGTTGCCTATCGAAACTCGTATCAAGCTGTAATACTTACCTACTTCAAGCTTCTATTGGAAACGCAATGCATTGGACCACAATTGTGGACGTAGTTATTCTTCCCTGTCTAGCGCATATAGATGACCTATTTCGTCTCTGTCGCTCTTGCAAATTTCAGATGGAAAATACCATAACTACACGATTTGCAATTTTTGAAGTCGGAGGTGGGCACCCAGGGGTTTCCAACCTTTTGAGCGGTGAGTCCCCTTTATGGTTTTTTTCTGGGGCCTTTTTTAATTAGTGGTCAAAAGAAAAAATACCGGATAAGTACGAGTCGGACTCGCCCACCGAGGGTTCTGTACTAACTTTTTTTTACATATTTATAGTTTTCTGATTTTTCCCTGCACTTGTAGTGTAAGATGAAATTACTTGCCAATTTTCATAGTTAAATACTGTTGATGCTGACTTCATCAACAGTAGCGGATAAAACAACGCTCCAAAAGTAGGTACTTATATACCTATTCTGCCATTCTGGAATTCTTTTCTAAATAGAGATAAGGCCCGGCAAACTCGGTTCTCCATACAAACGTAGTTCAGCTCTCATTTTAAAACGACTAGCTAGATTGCTCTGAAACTTTGTACTTACAATAAGATAAGGTTATTTAAAACTCGCGTTTTGAACACATTAAATCACATTTAAAATCGGGTCTATCGCGAATTTATTTTGTTACCTTTATTTACCGACGCGACGTTTCGACACAGGTTTCACTGGTCGTGGTCGCGGCTAACTGATGTGAAATAAATTCGCGATAGACCCGATTTTAAATGTGATTTAATAAGATAAGGTATATCTATGTCTGTAATTAGTTTATGTAGCAAAAAATATACCTAGCGAATTAAAGTTTTTCATACTTTCATAAGACTTGTTTTTGCTCTATTTCGTTTGCTTTATAAACTGGAGCTATATAAACTAATTACAGACCCAGATATACCTCATGTCATTGTATGTGCAGTTTCATTACAATCCAACACGTAGTTTTAAAATGAGAGCGGAACTACGTTTGTATGGGAAGGTGCAATTTGGCCGAGCTTGCCTGGGAGCGTCTCTTAAATCTCTTAATACCTCTACAGTTCACGTTCTGAAGTATCTGTCACAGTCTAATTGTTCTACATACAGGGACTCCTATCTTTTTGTTATGCTATAAGGGAATGGTAGATATTTTTGCCCCGTAGTTTGATCCGTTACTTTTGATGCTGACGTGACTGTACTTCCTAAATACAAATGAACAGTCTCAATCTGAAAGACAAGGTCAAATCTGTATTCTTTACCAGTGCTGTGACATGTGTTGACTCGTATCAATATTACCAGTCCTCATGATACTCTATAATCTAAATTGACACCTATTCCGTTCTTTCAAAAATCAAATTCGGTTATCATTTTGTGCAAACTTAAGCTATTTTGACAATATGCACATTATGACTCATCGTAATGTCCCATCTAACTACCAAAGATAGATATAACTCCGTAATAGATGGATACAGTTTAAGGAAAAACATGCCACGAAAATCACGAAAATTTGATATTCGATCAGATGGCGCCACTACCTTTGGCCTACTCTCGTATAGAGGGCGTTGACGGTTTCGTTTGTTATTTAACAATTTTAACGCATATCAGTGAAAGGACATGGGTCAAATCATATAAAAATAATTAATGCAAATAAAAAAATCATTTATCTATATTTAAATACATTTTATCGTGTTTTTATAAATCTTCATTTTTAGTTATAAAGTGTACCGATAGATGGCAGTGAATTTTCTATTGTTACAAAATTTACTATGACAGTACCGCTCTATCTTATTATATCTATCTTATTGTAACTACACATGACTTTGGCACATCACAAGGACATTTCAAGTAACCAGTTAGTTAGTGCTTTAGTTAGGTATGTTAGTGGACAAAAAAACGCAGCAATGAATGTTCTTGACAATTCAAAAAACTAGAGTAGCCAGAAAACTTTTTTTACCACAGAAAAAAACTTTTTTTGTTGCTAGGTAATGGGGATGATCGGACACAACATAAAAAGGTTGTGAAACCCTGACAAAGTTTCTAATACCTTCTAAACTTAATCTAGTAATAAATTTCACTTTACCGAACCTTATTGACAATACCATAGGAAAACATAAAAACTTATCACCATTCACCAACCACTTGAGTTACACAGTGTATCTACAACACACAGTGTAACAGTGTATCTGTCTGTGTAAACACAACCAAACTAAGATAGTGAAAGCAATAGCTAAATGAGTGAATGGCTTTTCCTAAATGAGTGGTTCTTACTCAGTGATGCTTCATAAGAACTATTATATAATCTGTGGTGATGCGCAGACCACTGATGGTCTCTGAAATGATCCTTGGATTTGTAAATTGAACAATGTTTTAATGACTTTTGTCACAGCCTATGACTCATAGATATTTCACTTTAGAATAGCTTTTTTTTAGAAATTCTGTAAAAAAACAATAATTTTAAATATTTAGCAACTTTAATTAAAGAACATATTAATGTTACTTTGCCATTGCTCATAATTTAGGTATAACATATTTACAATCTAACCACATAATGGTTTTGTTTTAATACAAAGTTTGAAAGTTCATACATTAACATCCCCGGCTTCCAAATACCAGAAATTTATTTTTCTTGAACTTTAGAAGGTGGCTGATGTTAAGGCATGTTTTTTTTTTAAATATAGGAAACAGACTAGCAGGCAATTTGCCTGATGGTAAGCAATTACCATCCATGGACCCTGCAACACCAGAGGGGGTTGTAATACTTGCAATGTGTTGGCGGCCTTTAAGATGGGAGTACACTCTTTTCTTGAAGTTCTTTTTAGGGTTCCGTACCCAAAGGGTAAAAACGTGACCCTATTACTAAGACTCCTCTGTCCGTCTGTCTCTCTGTCTGTCACCAGGCTGTAATCTCATGAACCGTGATAGCTAGAGAGTTGAAATTATAACAGATGATGTATTTCTGTTGTCGCTATAACAGCAAATATTAAAAACAGAATAAAATAAATATTTAAGTGGGGCTCCCATACAACAAACGTGATTTTTTTGTTGTTGTTTGCGTAATGGGACGGAACACTTGGCCGGTTTTTGTTAGTACAAGAATAGTTAAACGCGAAGTAGTCTTAGTCTGTTTACGGGTTAGTCTAATTGAGCTTAACTCAGTAGTAGACTAAGTCTACTACTGAGTTAAGCTCAATATTAACCAACAATGTTGGTCCAACATATTTAATACAAAAAGTAGTCATTAACAATCATTTTAACACTTATTAAATTACCTTTACGCAGTAACCATAGAACTTATGAAACTGTGCACATGAGTCCTTTAACCCTAAGCTCTCGTTTTATAACCCAGATAAGGTCAATATGGGTAAGTGTGGCCGCGGGATAAGTATAACCAGCCTTCATAAGTGGGCCTGTTTAGACATTGAATAGTTTAGTGCGGGTTCAGACATGTGCCAGTACAAGTAGCAAATGAGCTCACAATAAACACTAGTCAATGTCTAAACAGCCCCAATGTGAAGGCCAGTTTACTTATCCCGCAGGAACACCCATATTGACCTTACTAACATTATAGATTGATGTGGAACCCCACACACCACACCCATATTAACCTTTAAATTAACATTATAGATTGAATGTGTATCTACACTTGGTTTTGTAGGAATTTAGTAATAAATTGTACCATTCGAGGCAATTAAACAGTAATTTTTACTCATTTTTGTATCTAGGATATAATAACGTAAAATCACTTGCTATTACTTCGCAGGCACCGGGGCCGTGGGTGCTGCAGCTGCCCGCTGCTGGGCCGCCGACAGCTGCGGCGTGTCCGTAGCCAACGACCGCAACTGTTTCTCGGCCACGGCGTTCACCATCTTCGTAACATTCGCCTTCATTTTGTTCCTCTCCAGAGCCGCCGCCTTGCTTTTAACTGGAGCGTTAGGACGCTTGGTCACGGCTCTGCCTTTCGCTTTCTTGTTTTTCGCACCCGCTGGCAGCTTGCTTTTTACTTTTAGCTTGCCTTGAGCCATTTCGGTTTTCGGTTTCAATTTAAGTTAATGCGACGTAAATAATTTGCTTACAGAAGCGCGTTTTGAGAAACGTGCATTTGACGTTTGTTTGACATTGACGTTTCGTTTCATGACTTTGACAGTTGCGTTTCGTTCGGAAATGAGAGGAGCATGGTGAGTCTGTTCGAAATATATTTAAAAACGCTCATGTTAACGTTCCAGCGAAGCTCAAGAAAAAGGACAATAATTTTATAGAAAAATTTCATCATGTGTTTCCTGTGCGCCCAGCGAGCTCAGTGGCTCCCTCATAAATTTCTCGTGGGACTGTACTGGTATTTTATCCTGGAGCTAGTCCTTTAGCTACCCCAAACCCCAAAGAAAAGGCAAAGGGCTATGGCTTATCCCAATAATATATGTTTTGTTCAGTAATTTCTCAGTGATCCTACTATACTTTGGCAACCCACTTTGTCAGTAAAAAAAAAGCGCGGAATTCAAATTTTCTATGGAAAGACAACCCTTCGCGCCCACATTTTTTTAATGTGCCGCCTTTTTCTACTGACGGAAATGGCTTGCTAAACTATATTTTGTATTTTTATTCACCACACCAATAATAAAGCTAATACAAACCATAATTATACTGTCCGCGCGCGAATTCCGTGCACGGCTGAGGAATGTTAGGAATGTTGGGCGTCATGACAAATTGACAATGACAGAGTAGTGTCATTTTGTACGTACGGGCGCGGCGCACACCCTCCCACTTCCTCGACCTCCGAATGCAGGGATTTGGCGCGCGGACAGTACATATGCAGCACGACGGCTTCGGCTTCTTGCATAACATAGATAGAAACATTTGCTCTTCAACATTTGTCAGGCGCTTTAACGTATCAGTTCTTTTTTTGCAAAATTACTCTTGAACTGCTTTTTATTAAGTAAGTTCGATCGAATGTAAACATTGTAGCTAAACACTACTGGACTAGGTACTCCTAATAAGGCATAGTTCCTTTTACTCCTTCTTTCTCTGAGGGTCTACCGCGAAATTTCGATTTTCGTGGTAGGTCCTCTGGGTTGAAAGACTTTTGGAAGGTCAGATAGAATATTTTGTATCATCGGTCGCCTATTTCTTACAAGTAGGTTCTATTGTTGCCATTATACTATTATTCAATAATAGGCACCATACACTCGTCACCCAGATATTCCAGATGCTCGTGAATCGGTTCGGTCAGCATCAAAAGAAGCGGATCAGACAATGCGTCAAAAGTAGTATCTACTCTTCTCTAATAACTTGACAAAAAGAGATATGTCTATGAAGAGCAATTAATTAGTCTGTGGCAGATACCTATATTTGAACAGGAACTGTAGAGATATTGAAAAAGTATTCCAGGGTGGCAGATACCATAGAGTAACTTATATCTATCTTTGCAGATACTAATGGCGCGTTATTTCATACGATACTATTGACGCTGACTGTAGATTGGTTGTGGTTGATCGGTTGTTAGGTTTTGATCCTTTTATTAGTTCTATGCAATTTGCATATAGTGTTTAATACTAAACGCGACGAGCTGAAAACACGCCAGCTTGCTTCTATTCACTACCACTACACGTGGCTGGTGTCCTCACGTGCCCTCAATGTGCCATCTTAGGGCGCACGAGCGCTGAGCAAACTAGCCGAAATCGGCCGGAAGGATCATCATGATTAAGTATTTAATAACTAGGAGAAATGAAGCTAGCACCTCTGACTTGGTGGTGCAGAGTGGGTGCAATGTGCAAATTGCTATTTACCTGATTTTATACAATTATGGCTACTTATAATCAGCACTTTTGCCGGAAGGCAAACGGAAGTTTGCTGCATTGATACACCACCAAGTGAGCAGGGCTTACAGGGATAAGAAATGAAATGACAACAACACTTTCATAGACTTTTACTCTTAATCGACTGTTGCAGTATATGAATTCAAGTTTCAAGTTAAGAAATATACATAATATATAATATCTAAATATATTTTATGTACAGACAAATAGAAAAGTAGTCGAGTATAATAATTGGCTATCGATAGATCGAGCGGCGAGAGTGCAGGCGACCGGCGAGAAGCGGTGCGGACGAGGACGCACCCCGCCTTAAAACGTCTAGAAAAATAGATAAATCGCTCAAAAACGTCAGAGTCAGTCGAAAAGGATAGAGAGCAGAGCAGGCGGAGAAGCGACAACGAGCGACGCCATTTAGCGGTGTTAACGCGTACTCGGTACAAAGAGCGACGCCATCTAGCGGTGTTCACGCGTACTCGGTGTCGGTGGAGAGGGAGCGCTCGGCGGGGGAGCGGCGCCCCTCGCCTTCGGGCGGGGGCACGCCCTCCGCGCCTGCCTGCGCCTGGGCATACGCCAAGCTCTTCTGGTAACTGAACAGCTGCCGCTCTAGAGAGTAGTTCTCCGCTTGAAGAGCAGTGATTTCGCGTCTGTGGGTAAAGAAAATGAAATTTGAGCTAAGTAGTTCTCAATTCAAAGGTTGAAGAAAGAGAAGGTACCTACAGTGGGCTTTTAGTAAACGCGTAAGGAAGTTTTTAACTCAATCTTACATTCACTACTACATACATAATCATTAAAGTTTTTATTTGAATTGTTGTGATTAATGTTTATCTAAGCTCCATGTTCCGTAAAGGTATTCACTTATTATTCAATTCATCTGGTAATTTGACTTGTACATTTCACTGAGCACTTTATCGTTCTACAAATTAACAGTAACGAAAAGAAGAACAAATATAACAAACAGTAAACAGTAACTCACCTCATCTGATGCGCCTGAAGACGGCAAAGATCATCATAGATATGGTAAGTAGCCTGAAACAGTAGATACGTCTCGCCCCACTCGAGCCGGACGCGCAGCTCGCCGCCCGCGTGCAAGAAAGGACACCCAGGACGCGAGATCTCCTCAACACGGAGCGCCGTCTCCATCATTAGGCCTTCGTCGGCACTGTCCTGGGCGTAGTAGTGAGAGAAGGGAGCCCCGGGGAGTTCCTCAGCGTCTGACTCCCCAGCTGCTGGGTTCGCGCGCACCAACCACGCAGACCAGCTCACGTAGCGCAAATGATTGCGTGGGACATTGTGCACGTCTCGATAGAGCATGTGAAGCCGCACAGTGTCAGAGTGCGTGTCGCAGCGGAGCGCCCATGCTTGCTTGTCGCGGTCATAGCATGTTACTGCTCGGCCTGCCGCCGCTACTGAAAGATCAGCCAAAGCGCGGGCGTGAATCAGCTCCACAGTCAACCGCAGGCCTTTGTGTACAGGGCGAGGTGGAGGACGCGGCGTCCAAGGCGGTGTCCTTCCTTCAGCATCACAGACGCTTTCTAGAACGCCTGATTGTACTCTTCTTTCGCCCTCGCCTAGAGCCAGCGCGTATCTCACGCGGCATTGCTGTCCTTCTCCTGAGAGTCGCACTAGTCTGAGTGTCAGAGGTTCCTTGCTCCAACCGTTCACGGCGACGGTCCAATCGAATCCAGCGAAGGCGATAGGCGGAGTGTCGATGCGCGGCGCCCTGAGTTCGCAAGAGTAGAAGGTGCGGACGCGCGACATGCAGAGTTCAAGTTGGAACTCGCCACGAGCGTCCGCGAATTTCGAGTTAAGTTCGGCGAGGGTGACGCAGCGGCCGCGGCCTTGCGCCGCGCAGCCGGAGCTGAAGCGGACCTGCTTGCCCGAGAAGCTCTCATTCGCGGTGAAGTGGTCGCGACTGAGGAGTGTAAAGGTGAAGTCGACGTAGACGCGCATGCCCTCGCATGCGCCGCGCCATACCAGGTATACGCCTGTTGAAGAAAAATACATATGACGAGGATGTGCTAAGTATTTAGATGAATCAAAATGGATTAATAGATTCGTGGGTTCACTTTAGGTACCTATTATTGGTAATGCAAAATTCCATGGGACGCTAACCCCACATTTTTTAAATTTGCCGCTCTTTTCTACTGACGGAAATTGCTAGACAGAGTATACTTAGGTACCTACCTACAAAATAAATGCACTCGCGAATGATAACCAAATGACGTCATATAGAATTATATATTGATATTAATCAAAATGCCAGTTTGAATTGGCCTCCAGGTGTGTTTTATAATATCTGGATGCCTTCTAAATGTTTGCCATTTATTTATCATCTTGTAAGTTGTCCCTTCAATGAAAGTCAACTGCGGTGCAAAATGCTCATAACAAGCAAACCAGCCAACCATTTAAAGCAACTATCTTTCCAGCCAAGTTTGATCAAGTTCGTAATGAAGTCGTTAATTCATATTACGAAGGCAATACTCGTAGTCTGGTGGCTCGGATGGCTTTTTAGACAAATATTACTCCCTCCCGGGAATAGAGTTTGCCAAGTTAGCGGACCGCGAACGGTTTGCGTTTGCATTATAATTTCTAATTCTTTGACGTACCTAAACTACGTTTGTCTTTGGTCCTCAAGAGATTGGTAGTTATTTCTGCACTTTTTTTTTCGTCCATCACGACAGGCTAAAGCTCTAAGCCATACTGCCTTATCATAAGTAGGAATTTTCTTTTTATCAGTCTCATTATACTTTTTTAATCTAACTTAGCGCAAATTAGCAGTTAAATTCTTGAAATGAAAACAAGTGCTTAGAGTCCGTCTAAGCTAACTGCAGCGACTTTGACGTGATAAAGCGTGGAGTGTCACAACTAAGCTAACTCTGCACCGACTTTTGACGTGATAAAGCGTGGAAGTGTCACAACTAAGCTAACTCTGCATCGACTTTGATGTGATAAATCGTGTCACAAAAAAGTCACATATTTCCATAGTTTCACGTTTACGGTAACACACCATACTTTGTCAATTCAAACTCTGTATAGACTGGTTCGACTTAGAAATCTTTATAGGCATTTTTACATGCTTTTTAGGGTTCCGTACCCAAAGGGTAAAAACGGGACCCTATTACTAAGACTCCACTGTCCGTCTGTCTGTCTCTCACCAGGCTGCATCTCATGAACCGTGATAGCTAGAAAGTTGAAATTTTCACAGATGATGTACATATGTTGCCGCTATAACAACAAATACTATGTATGGGAATTTGAACAGCGCGCCAAGCGGGACATTTTGGAAACCTCATACAAAATGACACTTTAAGTATCGAGCAATTTAATTTAACAGCACTTTATGCAATAAGATGCCATTCACCCGGAAACAACCCGGTACTAAGACTACTAAGTTATATGGACACTACGACAACTCAGTAAATTTTAATAGGCGTTTCACTTTAATGTCATCTCATGTAAGTGCCATAAATTGAGTGTCAAATGGGTGCTTCAACTGAACTATGGATGGTATAGAAAGGATGTCAATCTCTTATGGCAGAATTGTTGCAAAAATGACCAGCTTTCAGCTCTAAATAATAGTTCCTAATCTCTCCGGTGGCGCTAGGTAGGCTCTGCAAACCAAAGAGTATTGTAACATATAGAACACTCTATGACAGAGGTATAATAATGTAAAGATGAAATGGGGGAAGGGCAGCAAATAACCCGACCAAATTACGTAGGTTGTTTCTGGTATGTTGTCAGGAATGTTAAAACGTGTTTTTAATTTTGTCACATTGCGTATGTTATGTCCCTCACGGTCGCACGGGTGCACATCTGTATAAAATACTAGGTGTATGGTCTAGGTACTTCAGTGTATGGTGGCGCCGCCTATTTACTGTTTTTACGGTCACTTTTTGATACATGAAGATTCATTTCCTTACCTCTACCTTCCATAAACTGAACGGTAATATTCGTAGGAAAACGACCTAACAGTAATTTTAATGGTGCATACTCCCAGTTCTAACCTACGGTGCACATACTTGGTCTTTGAAGTCCAAACTCGAGGTTTGCCAACGAGCCATGGAGCGTAGCATATTAGGTGTCAAATTGGTGGATCGAGTCCGGAACACCACGCTGCGCTCCAAAACCCAAATCGTCGATGTAGCTCGGAAGGCGGCCAAGCTAAAATGGGACTGCGTCACGTCTGCCGAATGAGTTGTGGGGCAAAATCGCCACAGAGTGGGAGCCCGAAAACTCAAATCGGGGACTTGGCAGACCCCGCCGGCGATGGCGGGATGAACTAGACTCCTTTTTGAAGGAGTGGCCAGACACACAATTGGAATAAGGTCTGTGGAGAAAATGGGGGGAGGCCTTTGCCCAGCAGTGGGACACGTAAGGGCTCCAATCATCATCATCATACCTTATCAAAATGTAAACTATGGAATCGAGATCTAGTAAGAACTTTCTCTTTCTTTCTTGTGCGCGTTATCACGAACGTGAACACGCCCTAAACCTCTTAACTTTTAACCTTGCTTCGTCATTGGTATCAACATTATCCTGCAGTCTTATCTAATAGCGATTGAAAGCGACCGCCCATCTCTGATGCACACATCCGAAGTCTATTACTAATGAAGTCACGGTCTGGATCTCTGGTGGCTCTGCGTGGGCCCACGAACGTGAACACATCCTGTCACCACTTGGCCCTGCTTTGTCCCTTCTTACCCAGTGAAGCGTCAGCGGAGCGATTGAAAGCGACCGCCCATCTCTGATGCGCGCACCCGAAGTCTTTACTCGTCACATCACGGTCTGGTTCTCTGGTGGCACTGCGCGTGACCACAAAGGTGAACACGTGCGTGTCGCCGCGGTCGCGCAGGCGCGTGGCGCGGTACAGCAGCGCCATACGGCCGACGCGCCCCGCCGCTTCACGCGCGCCGGCCCCGCCTGCCTGCAAGGAGAAAATTAATTAAATATTGTGGCACAGAACAATCTTACACATAGGAGGGGAGCCGGCGATGCTAAATGTGTAGTTACTCCGAGTAACTTACTCGAGCGTCGACCTAATCCTCACAGCAGCAGCTCAATAAAGATTGTGTTATGGCATAGATAAATAAAGTAAGCTTACTTTTTTCTCTATGGTTATGAGTACTGCTTACGATGGGTATACGTATAATATACATAACGTTCCGATTTTTAGCAAACATGCTTCAGCTTTTGCTAGATACTATAACAAAGGGTACCTTATGCAGATACCATGGGGTATTTTTGACATGAAAAAAAAATTACATATATTATCCGAAAATCTGCTCGAACCTTCCTCGAGATCTTGTGTTCGAACCCCGGCTCGTACCGATGTCTTTAAATTAAAGCAGAAAATATCATTTGATATTTACCAGTCGCTTTTCAGTCAAAAATGTCGCGACGAAACCGAAAGGACAAAAATGACAGTAGCTTCGTAAAAACTAACAGTTTTTCTTTTCCAGTGTTGACCTCTTAGTGTGTTTTATGTGGTCAACAAATAGATTAACGTTTTTCCGTCATCCCTTGAGCTTCCGCACCATAAAACGTGGTATTTTCTATAAAAAGGGACCTTATTGTCGATGGCGCTTACGCCATTATAAACTATGCTCCGATATAAATACAATGCCGCGCGACGCTGTGCGGCGTAAGCGCCATCGACAATAAGGTCCCTTTTCACAGAAATTGCCCCAAATGTGATCGATAGCTATTAACGCACTTTATTACCCCAAAGACCGATCAGTAACCTACGTGTTCAAAGCTAATAACGGGAATACGTCGTGAAAGGTGGAATTTAACGGGTGCCCGGGTCGTAAAAGAGGAGTTCTTCCGCGATTTGGAAGTTCACTGATTACTGCTGATTAGCTATCGCCATTCTATTTTTTTAAGTAAATTATATTTGATGTGATGTACCATTGGAAAGTTACTGAAATTGCGAAGATATTGAATATGAGAATTGGAAACACTTAGGTATATTCTCATAATTTTATATAGAAATTGTTTTTTTTTTCCAAAATGGAAGTTAACTTTGTTTCCTGTAAAAAAAATGAATTATCGAAGAACTTTACCAACTTTTTGGAAATTTTCTGCAACCCGTCGTAGCCTCCTTTTGGGAAGCTATTAAAAGCTCCAAAAACTAAATTCTAAGGACGATAAGTGAAAACCCAAATAGTCATGTTTTTAGGCATTGGCTATCTGTTTATCAGAGCGAGAACCGGACGGGGACTTACGTATAGGACTTTTAGTTAATCTATTAGAGAAATCTAGTAGATAGGTACTGTTGACGATCCGAGTAGTCTGATCCGGTAGTATTGACGTTGACTGTACACGGATTTTCTGTGTGTTTAAAATAAACAAAATGTAGGCTTTTCAGCTAACTATGAGCATTCTCGAAACCTTACTGAATGTACAAAACTAATACCCATTTAAAATGGAAAATGATACAGTACCGTAAAATGGGGTGAGTAGGGTTTGCGGGGAAAGTTGGGTTATGAATGGGGAGAGAAGGGATGAAATGGGGGTGAGATGGGATTTTAAGGCTACTGCTACAAAAATAACGTATTCCAATTTAAAATGGAGCTGTAGTAATCTATACATATAATAAAGCGGAAGAGAGTCGAAAGTCTGTACATGGAAGATATTCGAAAAAAAATTGGCTGGGGATACTTAGAATCGATAACAGAACACATTCCAACAGTTTTTAGAATTTTTGTCTGTTTATCTGTTTGTCTGTTTATCTGTTTGTCTGTTTATTTGACCGCGCAACTAATGAAAACGGCTGAACGGATTTTGATGCAAACTTTACTAATCTGTCGAAAAAATCCACGGCCAGGTTATAGGCTATAAAAATTTGAGAAATTTTACCCCTAAGGGGGTTAAAAAGGGGATGAAAGTTTGTATGGGGTTCAAGATTTATTTTAAGCTAGCAATTTGAAACTTCGTAAGAAGATATATTATTGAAATACAAGAAAACTAATTTCAGCGTTTTTGAAAATTCATCCCCTAAGGAGGTGAAATAGAGGTTGAAAGTTTGTATGAAGATCAATTTTTTTTTAATGCGTTACTTGAAACTTTGTATAATGGGCATATTATTATAATACAGGAAAAGTGATTTTAGCGTTTTCAAGAATTCGTCCCCTAACAGGGTTAAAAGGGGGTTGAAAGTTTGAATTCATTACAAATGCTTTGAAACTTCTTAGAAAGGTATGATAGACGATAAAAAAAAACTAATTTTGACGTTTTTGGAAATTTAACCCCTCAGGGGGTTGAAAAGGGGATGAAAGTTTGTATGGGGTGCAAATTTTATTTTAAGCTAGGAACTTAAAACTTTGCAAAACGTTATTATATTAAAAAGCAAGAAAACTACTTTTTCAGCGTTTTTAAAAATTCATCCCCCATGGTGGTGAAAAAGGGGTTAAAAACTTTATCTTGACAACTATATCATTTTAGCTACTAGGCCAAGTTAGGTATCGTTTTTGTATAAATCGGGTATGCCGAATTCATTTATGATATCAAAATGACACCATTCCCGAATGAAAACACAAAAAATATGAAAAAACCTTTTTTAATTTCTCTTTACGCTTAAACCGCTAAACCGATTTAGATAAAATTTGGTATAGAAATAGTTTGAGTCCCGTGGAAGAACATAGGGTAGTTTTTAACCAAAAAAATGGAGACTGCGTTTGCATGGAGAAGCGGCCATGCCCTTTCCTCTTAATAATGGTCACGAAGGTGGGTACTTTAAAAAAAAACATTTTTCAGTAAATGTCAAACGATTTGGGACTTAAACGCGATACCATGCCTTTCCGAAAAAAATCGAATCTTTCGCGAATGTCTCGCAATGCATTGCGGCCACAAGGGGCACGGTCTCAGGAGTCTAAGAAAAACCACGGTGAGAGACTCAGTGGCGCTCTAGCCAGGCAGGTCGCTTCGCTTTCGGCTGAAACGGCAAGCCAGCGCGAGTTCGATTGTGATACGTACGTACGTACGTAATACATATGTAGGCGCAGATCCTGACGGAGTGTGGCGCCGGAAAAGCCGTGTTCATCCCGCGTATCCCCCTCATTCCGAGCAACTTCCCGTTCCGCTTCAAGCGCGTACAGGTCCCCGTGAGCGTCTGCTTCGCTATGACCATCAACAAGTCGTAGGGGCAGATGCTGCCCGCCGCCGGCGTCATGCTTAGACTGATTTGACTGGAGGACCGATTTGGATGACATGATTTTAATGGGAACACCCAAATATTCCGAAATACGTTTTTCCGATTTTTATAACCACAACTTTCATAATCCCGATTATTTATAAGTCCGAAATATCAAAATTACGATTTTTAAAAACACGATGGAATAAAATCACGAATGTGCTATTTCCGAAAACTTAAAATCCGATTGTCACTTGACAGAAAGCTTAAAGTTCCGATTTTACACTTTTTCGAAAATATTTTTTTTTCCGAATTCCTAAATTCCGAAAAATCATTGTCCGATCGGAGATAAAATAATTCGGTATTCAGAAATTCGGTTTTTTACAAGATCGGAAAAATGAAATCCGTGATATTCAAATGAAGACTCACGTTTTAGTAATTATTACGGGTACCTGTCGTGCCGCATCATGTTAAATTCGGCATAAAATATTTTTGGCATAAAAAAATTAGACAGAACTGCGAACCTGCGAACCCGAACTTTTGCTAGAAGTGGGTTAGGTTAGAACTGCGACCCCCAAGAAAACGAACTATTGCCAGAAGTGGGTTAGGTAAGGTTAGAATTGCGACCCCCAAGAAAACGAACTGTTGCCAGAAAAGTGGGTTAGGTTAGGTTAGAACTGCGACCCCCAAGAAAACGAACTGTTGCCAGAAAAGTGGAAATTTAAAAATTGGGATATTTAAAATAGGAATCACGTTAATTCGGAATAAGGGCAATTCCGAATTCGTGATTTTGAAAATCGTAAATGTTAAATTCGGTGTTTGCCACCATCGGAATTGTTATAGTCGGAATTATGTAGTTCGGAATTTATAATATTCAGCTTTTTGGGTTTTCGGAAATATAAATCTTCGTGATTTTCATCATTCGTAATTATGACAGTCGGAATTTTGATGGGTCGAGCATTTAAAAATCGGAATGATAAAATTCGACATTTTAAAATTCGGAATAAAAAATTTCGGAATTATGTAGTGTACCCGATTTGCATAGGTACAGTCAAGGACGTAAAAATACAAAAATGGTACTGTATCGTTCGATATACACCTATTACTCTATGCCGTTTAAATCACGTCAAAAATTTGAATAAGGGCAAAAAAATATTCATTTTGGAGTGTAATTTTATTTAGTGGTAGCAAAGAGGATATAATATTATAGAGCGGTACTGTCATAGTAAATTTTGTAACCACAGTAAATTCACTGCCATCTATCGACACACTTTAAAACTAAAAATGAAGATAAAATACGATAAAATGTATTTAAATATGGATAAATGATCTTTTTTATTTGCATTAATTATTTTTATTATTTTGACCCATGTTCTTTCACTGATATGCGTTAAAATTGTTAAATAATAACAAACGAAACCGTCAACGCCCTCTATACGAGAGTAGGCAAAAGGTAGTAGCGGCATCTGATCGGGAATCAAATTTTCGTGATTTTCGAGGCACGTTTTTTCCTTAGACTGTATCCATCTATTACGGAGTTATATCTATCTTTGGTGGTACCTAATTGTAAAATATTTTATCTGGACTAGTCCTCTAGCGTATCCATCTGTCAACTTTACTTTAAGCTCTGTCTCCAGGGGACAGGGAGATAAATTAGGGGTGAATTAGCCGCTTACTGACACAGACCGAATTCCACGCAGGCGAAGCCGCGGGCACAGCTAGTCTTTATATAAAACTGATTGTTAGAGTGAAATAACATTTAAGTGGAATAAAATCCCCTTTGTATGAAATCCCATCTCACCCCAATTACGAGGGACTACGGGGTGAGGTGAGATTTCCTGTTTTATCGTAATGGAACTACCCAAAATAAAATAAAAACTAAAAAAATACAAACGTTCGGAACACTTATTATATACACCATTCAGTTTACATATGTAAAAATAAAATGTTATCGAGGTTTAAATGTCAGTTTTGTCCCTACTCACCCCATTTTACGGTAATAACATTACAAATGATAATATCGTACCTAACCCATACTTGTAACTGAGGTAAACATGGAAGGCTGTTTATGACGGGTGTCAGTCATCTCCGGCTCCCAGCATGTAGACATATCATGATTGCAAGGGGAGCGGTACAAATGAAATTGGAAAGCGGGAATTTATTCCATTTCTATTATTTCATTTCGAAGCCTGGACACTAACACAAGGAGCTGTGGTGTTGTTTGTTGGTTTGTTGGTGAGCGCATGTCACTCGCTGATACACAATGGTCACGTGCTCACCAACAATGGGCACGCGCACGCAAAGGAACAAAGGCTTTTGTTTAACAAATTAGGGTCTTTGGCGAAAACCTCATTTGAGAAGATGCTGACAATACCTACAATGGAACCCGCGCGCGTGCGCCCGCTCCGTGCACCCGCACCAGTTAGCGGATGCCCTTAGTCACTTCTACTTTCGTATATGACTATGATTTCAGTTTATAGTTTAGGTAGCTCTTCTTCTTCTTTCTATCCCACGTTATGGGGTCGGTACAACATGTTTTTCTCTACCATTCTCCTCTATCTTTCGTCACCTCAGCACACTCCTTTCTTTCTCATATCCATTTTCACACAATCCTTCCATCGTTTTTTGGGTATAGGGACCGTGCGCGTTGCAGGGTCTGCCATCTTGTGGCCTGAATCGGAACCATAAACATGTACATCACATGTAAATTGACACTTCACGCCAAAGCAAGTGCTGCCATCTTGTGGGCTACTTTGGAAGCATAAACTACACATTTACGCCTCGCGCCAAAAATCTGACGTCTCCTGTCCTGTGCTGCCCCCTACAGTTTATGCACGCTCCCTATAGTTTAGGTAGCTAAGATAAACATTAAATTGTGGTCCGTGGTGAATATTCGTCGCCAGCCCACCGCAATATAGCAAATTCCGGAATATTCGAGGTAGACTGTTCGGTATTAATTGCGGTTGACACCGCACGGCTATGCCCTTGATTGGAATTTGCTCAGTGGGAAAAATAATCAACTTTAACAAACAAAATTTATTGATATATGCAGCCAATTCTTTTCGGAAACAAGTGTTTCGATTACATCTTCCTGCCTCGCACAACTAAACTGTGAATGAGCTGTCGCCAGCGGTAGGGGAGACCGAGGTGAGTTGTGACAGAGGAGAGTTGTGACATCGTCGATTTTTGGAATGTATTAACTAATAACGAGCTCGCAATAGCGCGCGTTTGTTAGTTCAAATTACTAGCTAACAAACGCGCACTGTTGCAAGCTCGCTAACAGTTAAGAGATTCCAAAAAATTGACAATGTCACAACTTTCCTCTGTCACAACTCACCTCGGTCTCGATACGACCTTCAAACCTTCAAGAAAAAGCGAACTTCCATATTAAATGCCAATAACGCACTTACAACCCCTCGTGCTAATTTTGATACCCGGCAAGCGAAATTTCAAAATTGCACCACGAACGTAGCCAGTGTCTTGAAACCCTCGTAACGCCCAAGATTCCACCTTTTGTTACGAGGGTTTCAAGACACGAATGTTGAACAAACTTTGCTACCGAGTGCAATAGGGTACAATTTCTTTTCACCACGCATACGCATAGGACTACTTAAGTATAAAACATTACAAATCAAATCCAAATGCTGCTGAAGATCGAATTTCAATTTTTAAAAGCAAGTAGGAACCAATATCTACATTTAGTAGATTGAATGTAGATCCTAGTCCAGCATCAGCTTATCCTCACATCAAAATACGGCTACGGCTCAACGGAAAAGTCGGAAAAATATCCATCTATACCTCCTAAACGGCGCAAACTCATCTCCCAAATTCACCCATTACACTTTCCTTTCGTATCTGCACTCGCTTCTATCAACATGCGGTCCGTGGAAACGTTCTCGAATGTTCTAGAATCTTCGGATTCAAGTGACATAGCTCTAATAACTCGGATGCCAGGCAATCCGAAATGCAAGCATATTCGACGCCTCTCGGAGTCGGAGGTGCTAACCTGCGTGCAAGAATTCAGGCTCAATATTGAACATTTACTTTCGGAAGCTCTTATGTAAGTACGGCTCGAATTTAGACTTTATTTTTTGGGAGCGAATGTCTTATTTCGAATGTTGGTGTTAAGTAAGATGTGAGGTTAGTAACCACTCGATATATTGCTGTGCGGTATCCACAGGCGCTTGTATCATCGATAAACGAGCACTCGCTTAGAGAACCAGTAAAGTATGACCTTCATTCGTAAAAACTGCAATTGTAGGGCCTGCCGGGCTAGCACATGATTGGCGCGAGAGTATCTCGCCGCGACATAGACTACCCGTCCCCCTTTAATTCATACAGTTAGTAAAAGACGGGTAGTCTATCTCGCGGCGAGATACTGTCGCGTCAATCATGTGCTCGGCCTACTGACACTCTTTGATAGAGAAAGATAGTCTTATTGCGATTTCTATAAGAGGAAAGAGAAAATAGTGCCATGCTTTGTCTTTATTACCGACCGGGCATTTTTTCATGTTCGGGTTATGGCATCATGGCAAGGAGGCGATGGCGAAATACCAAAATTTATAAGAGTGAAAGAGAAAAAGGATTATGCTGCCATACACGAAACTGTCAATACATGAATATGTCTTTGTCTTACCCCTGGTCGCTCGGTTTCATGTCTATAATATACTATGTCTATGGCAATAGTGTGATAATTTTTCAGGCTTGGCCTAATAAGTCGCTATATTCAGTTAACTGCGCAGTTAGCGAAGAATAATTTATTGTTATAATGTTATAATTTTTTATTGATTTTATACCTATTTTATTATTGTGACATTTAATTTAATTTGATATGAATTGACATTGCCATTAATCTTTTTAGTTACCTATTAAGATCATTGACATTTAATATATTTTTATTTTATGTTTGATTTTTATAACGTAGTTTTTTTTTATAGTTTTGTTTTTTGTTTTTTCTTGTTCTTGACATTCGACAATACCTAGGTTGGCCCTAACTATGTAAACTTACATAAACAATTTTTTTTGTGACATTGTTTTATTTATTTATTTTATATTATTTTATTTTATTTCTGTTCTAATGTTAAGTGTCTCTGGCAAGCTCGGTTCTCCACACAAACGTAGTTCCGCTCTCATTTTAAAACTACGTGTTGGATGGTAATGAAACTTTGCACATACAATGACATGAGGTATATCGAGGTCTGTAATTAGTTTATATGCTGGAGCAGTTTATAAAACAAACGAAATAGAGCAAAAACAAGTTTTGTGTGAAAAACTTAAATGCGCTGTATTTTTTTAACTATGGTATCTGAAGCTACATAAACTAATTAAGTAATTAAAGGCATATATACCTTATCCTATTGTAAGTACAAAGTTTCAGAGCAATCTAGCTAGTCGTTTTAAAATGAGAGCGGAACTATTAGCGCTTAGCGCTCTTTAGCGATAAGACCGCCTGTTGCCTACCATAGTTTAAGTGCTTAATTTGTATGTCATGTCCTTTTTATATTGGTGAGCAATAAAGAAGATTTGTATTGTATTGTATTACGTTTGTATGGAGAACCGAGCTTGCCGTTGACCCTTAAACGTCAATTAGGTCGTACAATTACGTTAAGAGCTAAATAGAGTCACTTCAATTTGATTTGGGAAAAGGTATGATTTATTGACGGCGAATGTATAAGATATGTTAGGGGGAAATTCAAGGGGCTGGGGTGGCTAACGAAGCCACTTTTCAGCCTGCCTACACAGGGTTTCTTGAAGCCTAGGAACACCACTACAAGGAACAGAAGTCCAGCTACAGTATAATTATGCATTCTGATCGAGTCCATAATAATATTATAATGCGAAAGTGTGTCTGTCTGTCTGTCCGTCTGTACCTCTTCACGCTTAAACCGCTGAACCGATTTAGTTGAAATTTGGTATAAGAGATAGTTTGAGTCCCGGGGAATGACATAGGGTAGTTTTTATCCCAGAAGTCATCCTTTAAGGGGGTGAAAAGGGGGGAGTAGAAGTTTGTACGGGGAATCGGTAAAAAGCCGATTGGATAAAAAATAGGGATCCCTTTGTTTGACATAATTATTGAATGTCATAAAGTAATGATTATCAGATTATCATTAGTCATAATTCTGAAACCGTTAACTTTTCAGGATTTTCGTAAGGTTATCCTATAGATAGGTTAGGTTAGGTTAGGTTTGTTTTATGGCAAGGCGGCGAAGAGCCTTCGCAGCCAGAGTGCTGCCGCTACTGCTGCCGCCTTAACGGGAACCTGCGGGTGATGGATCGGGAGTTCCATCACCCGCCTGAAGAGGTTCTGAGCTGGAGGGCCCTCCAGTGTTCCGAGGCGCCTTCAGCGGAGGAAGCTGCATGAGCAGCCACCACAGAATGGGCCCCAATAGGCAACGCTGACGGGGTATCGGAAGTTGGCAGCCGCGTTCCCGAAACCCCGTCCAAAAGCGAGCGGTGGAACACCCCAGGGGTTTTAGTCCGTGTGAGTCGGACATACCCACTCGGCTTCTCCCGGGCCGGGTGGGATCCATAACGGATTTCCCCTGGGTCAAAAAAAAAAGGTTTGTTTTATGGCAATCCTGAAAAGTTACGCGTTTCTGAGAAAAACCCAATTATGGGAAACAATAGAGATAAAAAATAAGCTACCAAATTACTAACTTCGCGCAGACGAAGTCGCGGGCAAAAGATATTAATCAAATAATGCGCTTCACTACTACGCTTGTACCCTACTCTACGTTAGGAACAACAGCTACCGACCGAATAGGTCGAATAAATATCGAATTCGGAACGATTCCGAATGAGTTGAGTCGATTAATTGTATCGGTATCGTTACCAACGAGGGAATACGAGGAATAAACGTGAAATAACGCTGTTTTAACTAGAAACAACTTATTCGGGGCAATTCGTTTAATTGGTTTATAGTCGAGCTGGCCGCAAGCATATTTGCAATTCAAATATTACGCGCATGAATTGGTTTTAAGAGGAAATGTACAATTAATTGAAACAGCTATTCAAAAAGCGTCAGATGTTAGGCGTGGGTAGCAAAGTGAAATTCGTTGATAAAAAACATCATCACCTTCCTTGCGTTATCCCGGCTTTTTGCCACGGCTCGTGGGAGCCTGGGGTCCGCTTGACAACTTATCCCTGGAATTGGCGTAGGCACTAGTTTTAGTGTATATTCGTAGATAGAAAACGCCAGACGATATTTAGGTAATGGATGGAAATGATCACGTGCCCTCTCGTCGCATCTGCGGGCCTAGCCAGAAAGCGTTTCGTTTTCAAACTATTGTAATCTTGTCTATTAGACTCCCATTTCATCTTGGCTATAGAAATAAGGCATAATAGTAAAACGCATTTTGAACTAGGTAAGTAATAAATAGATGGCAGCACCAGTCTCTCTCGCTATATCGTAATTCCGTACCAGTATAGGACAGGTAGATATTATAATACAATTTCAGCAAGTCCTGAAAGCAAACTTGCGAACAGCTTGAAGCTTTGGGCCTGTCTTATAATGAGAAAACGTTAATTCCAAGGACAGCATGACTGGATAGCGAAGGAATTCTCATAAATTCATGACAAAAAGAGTTACTTAAGTGTTACCCACAACACAAGCCTTCTTGAGCTTACCGTGGGACTTAGTCAATCTGTGTAAATAATGTCCTATAATATTTATTACTTATGACATGAACTCATAAAACACCACACACCACACATTGAAAAACGAATTTAGACATTAAAGTCATTAACTGCGCAACAGCCTGTTGAATAATCCAGACGAAATAAAGATAAATCCCACTTTATTGTTTAAGTCCCCGGCAACCTCGGCCGAATTTCACTTTCCCATAAAAACGGAGTTTCGTTTTTATTTTAAAACTACGTGTTGGATTGTAATGAAACTTTCCACATACAATGACATGAGGTATATCTAAGTCTGTAATTAGTTTAGAGCAAAAACAAGTTTTGTATGAAAAACTTCAATTCGCTGTATTTTTTTAACTATGGTTTCTGAAGCTACATAAACTAATTACAGACATAGACATACCTTATCCTATTGTAAGTACAAAGTTTCAGAGAAAACTAGCTACTCGTTTAAAAATGAGAGCGTAACTACGTTTGTATGGAGAACCGAGCTTGCCGGGGACCCTTAAGTCAATTGTTTGCAGACATTATTAGTATAAAGCTACATTACGAAACAAAAGGTCATAGCTGCATACATATATTGTAGGGACAGAAGGTCTTTTGGCTTTAGGCTTGTATATTTTCAGTCGTTCAGCCAGCTGAAGCGACTGCAAAGCTTACGAGAACCATTGTACAAAATTGCTTGTCAAATATCAAAATATGCGATCCGAATCGGAATGATGTCAAGTGTCTTTGAAAGGGCTGAATTCAGAAATAATAATTGTGTTTTATTAATAAATATGTGTTTTGGTATATTCAGGCGACCGCTAGCGGCCGCTATAAAGCCAACGATTTATTATAACTCAAGATATGCTATAGGCGTTCTTAAATTGAAGCGCTTACCTTGTGACAAATTGTACAAGTTGCGTTTAGTCGCACCTGGGCAAGCGAGAAATGTGCACGCGCTAACGAGCTCCCGCTAACCTAAAGAGAAAGAGACAAGCTCATGTTTAACAACGAGTATGACAAAGATAGTTGCGTTTAGTGGCACCTGGGCAAGCGAGAAATGTGCACGTACTAACGAGCTCCCGCTCACCTAAAGAGATAGAGACAAGCTCATATTTAACAACGAGTATGACAAAGATAGTTGCGTTTATTGGCACCTGGGCAAGCGACAAATGTGCACGTACTAACGAGCTCCCGCTCACCTAAAGAGATAGAGACAAGCTCATATTTAACAACGAGTATGACAAAGATAGTTGCGTTTAGTGGCACCTGGGCAAGCGACAAATGTGCACGTACTAACGAGCTCCCGCTCACCGAAAGAGATAGAGACAAGCTCATATTTAACAACGAGTATGACAAAGATAGTTGCGTTTAGTGGCACCTGGGCAAGCGAGAAATGTGCACGTACTAACGAGCTCCCGCTCACCGAAAGAGATAGAGACAAGCTCATGTTTAACAACGAGTATGACAAAGATAAATGGAGTGCAAAAAAATATAACGGATTTCTTCGTAGACGTATAAATAAATATGGAAGTATTTTTGTTCTCCTCATGTATGACTATAACTTATCTAATTAAAATATCATTGTATAAAGCTTAAAAGTAGTCACGTTTATTCATCTACGATTCTACGTAATGGCTTTCCTTTAGGACACTTAAGTTTTATAAAATAGGTCTGACTAATTTTTATTCCTATTGTGTTATAAAGTGAAATGGATCTAAGTCCACCGGTGGCCGAGGCGGGAATCGAACCCGCGTCTTTAGCTTACGCGGCTAACGTCCTGACTACTAGACCACCCCGCCACGGCGGTACCCGTCCCAAATTCTCTGGTGTATGCTATCTTTGAAATGCTAGGCGCCTTTGACTAACTCTAAGGGCGAGCAGTGTGTGCTTGCACTTGCACGAATCCTTTACTAGATTACGGTATAACGAGAGAGATGCTCCCATTTACAAATCAAATTATTTTTTGAGACACACATATTAAATATATTAAAACGTTTTGTTAATAAAACGTAACGTACTAATTTTATTATTATCCTATATGATAGCGTAGCTAGTTGTAATGAAGCTTTGTGAATCGCTCTTCAGAATGACGGTGAACTAACTAGCGCGCCATTAAAGCGCTCGTTCGCCGTTGTAAGTTAGTCAAGGGCCTGACACTCTTTGATAGAGAAAGATAGTCTTATTGCGATTCCTATAAGAGAAAATAGTGCCATGCTTTGTCCTTATTACCGACCGGGTGGCATCATAGGTAGAAGAGGCGATGGCGAAATACCGAAATTTATAAGTGAAAGAGAAAAAATCCTATGCTGCCCAAATTTTATACGAATATTCTTTCTCTTACCCCCGGTCGCTTGGTAGCGCGTCTATAACTACATGTAAGTATATACTAATATGTCTATGAAGTTATTAGTGCATGATTCGTTAGTCCCGTTTAATCATACTTATCGTTCAAAATACGTGAATGACCCGTTTTATAGTAGTTTATGCGACTGGTACATAATGAAAGGCATTTCATAAAAGGATCTCACGAGTATTAAAAGGGACCTTATTGTCGATGGCGCTTACGCCATTATAAACGATGCTCCGATACAAATGCAATGCCGCGCGACGCTGTGCGGCGTAAGCACCATCGACAATAAGGTCCCTTTTCGTAGAAAATGCCCCATTTTAATGCCTAATTTTGAATGTAATTAAGGTACCTATCGGTTATCGATAACGTAAAGTTGAAATTACGATGCACCCACAGATATAGGTTTGGTAATATAGGTCGTTAGTTTATCGTTTCTGAACATAATATAGGGAGGTTATTATGATATTGATGTAGATAAACATATTTAATATATGTGACTCACGGAAGTTTTGTGGGGTGGGTAGGAAGAAAACTGACATTCAAACCTCGATAACATTTTATTTTAGATATGAAAACTGAATGGTGTATATTATAAGTGTTCCGGACGTTTGTACCTATTTTAGTTTTATTTTTATTTTGGGTAGTTCCATTTCATAACTTTGACGATAAACAGGAAATCCCACCTCACCCCGTGTTCCCTCGTAATTGGGGTGAGATGGATTTTTATACAAAGGTGATTTTGGAAGATTGTTGGATCGTTTTTTTTACTATGAGTATTACTATAGCTCCATTTTAAATTGGAAATATTGGAATACATTCTTTTTGAAGCAGTAGCCTTAAAAACCCATCTCACACCCCTTTCACTCCTTCTCTCCCCATTCATAACCCAACTCTCCCCGCGAATCCTACTCACCCCATTTTACGGTACTAATTATTATCCTATATTGCGTAGTTCGACTTGTATGTAGTAAAGCTTTGGAATCACTCTGCAGTATATGACGGCCGTTCAGTGAACTACAGTAAAAGCGCTCGTTCGCTATTGTCAGTTAAAGTATATGGTTCGTTAGTTCCGTTTAATCATACTTATCGTTTAAGCACCGAGTAAATACTTGAATACATAGGGTAGACCGAGGCGAATCGGATCAAGATGAAAAATCTGTCGATATTTAAAAAACTGCATCGATTCCGCACTAAAATTGCAACGTCCGTACGAATCTTCTCTTAGCGTACGACGCCCTCATAAGGAATATGTTCAATACCATCGACAGATTTCTTGGCCTGATCAGATTTGCCCTGTGATCCAATTTACCTCGATCTACCCTACTAAACTTTTTATTAGTAGGTAGTAAGTAGTACATCCTTACCACACTTTGTTATTGCAAATGTCATGCAGAGTAAGCTTGGGACTCTAGGTATGTTCTCTTTTTCTTCCTAATGTAATTTTATTTAACCTAATTACTAATATTACAGATAACACTTGTAACATATAGTAAATTGCATAAGTATCGGCCCAAGTTATAACTCTCCAACTTTCCAACCTTCATATCGACAACCGTACCTAAGAAGCCGGCTTATCGGTTATTGCATTTAGGAAAGGTACATTGGGGTAACTTGCAAAGCGAGATTATATTGGAAATGGCTAATATCTACTGCTACTACAGTAACACTTATATTAGACAGTACAGTACTACAACGCTTATCATGTTATCTTGCTTACTGTTGCTACATTGGAAAGGGCTTCTGTTTTAGTGGATATTAGCAATATTTCAACATTACCCTACTTTTAAGTTATCCCCTAATGCACCTAAGTTTGCGCGTAGTTTCGAAAAACTATCGAACCTACGACTCATGTTATTAAAATGTAAACGTTCAGTCTTTCAGTCAAAAACAACAATAATTCATTTGCAAAAAAAAAATTCTACCGTTGAATTGTTTTAGCTAAACTGTAATTAGTGTCCAATTGCATGTTCGTTAGTAATATTAAATTATTCTTGTCCTGTACGCCACTATGTCATCTACATTATCCATTGTTTGTCATATCAATTTGTCAAAATCATAAGCAATTAACTACGATCTAATTAATGTCAGGTAAACGCCATAATGTGCCATTAATTATCAAGGTAATAGGCAATGTCAACACGTCCGACGTATAGACAAAATGGATCACTGATTTTGCTATTACTATACACGAATTATGTTGGAGGCAAATATACGTAATTATAATTAAAAGCATGTCTAATTATTCTTCAATCAGTATACTGTTAAAGTTTTAATTCTTCCGTTTTAAGCAGCTTTAGAGTAGCTAACAAAATCAGTAAATCCTACTTTTTATATTATACATGGACTAACATTATATAATTCCACTAGCTTTTGCCCGCGACTTCGTCTGTGGACTCAGTAACCGCAGCTAGAGTAAAGTCTAATAGCAATCATTCAATTTGAGCATATGCTTAATTGTTTACACAAATTATCAGGCATTTCATTAATTATCTCGTATTCCATCCCAATTATTACCCTCTTACGGGATAATTTTAGGGATAAAAATTATCCTATGTCCTTCTCCGGGACTCAAACGATCTCTATACCAAGTTTCAACTAAATCGGTTCAGCGGTTTAATCGTGAAGAGGTAACACACAAACAGACAGACTTTCCCATTTATAATATTAGTATGGATAGTGTTACTTACCTGTATTTAGTCAGTAACACACGACACTATGGTCATTTATCAGGCAAATCTTTTCATTCTTGTGATAAAATAGTATTTGACGAGTTACCTAACGAATAACGATACATTTACTTTGACGACGTAGATTTTTGAAGATGGAACAGAGAAAATGGAATTAAGTAGTGGGTTTAACAGAAAGCCCAAAAATAGGTCGTCTTGCTTTGTCCGAGGTTATCCTAATAAAATATTAGGGTCTCACGCTCACGGGAAATCCGGGGAGCCGCCGGGAACGCTCCAACAAAAATAAAAGTTGTCTATGATCGTCTCACTAAGTCGTAAAGCCGTGGTTGCCATTCGGGATTATTTTTGACAGTTTGTGACAGTGCGGATTTGTGATACTGATATACGTAAGTGTTTGAATACTTTATATACGTGGTGCGACTATCGCGCGGCTACTCTTCTGTAGGTATATTTTTAAAGGCCATGGTTGCAATATAATGTGAGGTGCATTAAACCGTATGTCAACGTGTAATCGTAGTTTAAGTCATCTAAAGAAACGACCTCCTAGCCTAATTGGTAGTGACCCTTTTTTTTTGTTTTTGTTTTTTTTTTCTTTTTGTTTTTTTTTTCTTTTTTTTTTGACGGAGTGGGATGTGGGAATTGGTAGTGACCCTACGAAGCAGGAAGTCCCGGGTTCGAATCCTGGTAACGGCATTTATTTGTGTGATTATCACCGATATTATAATTTGCTGAGGCCATACGGAAAACTATTTTTAACTAGAGAAAACACGTTTTCACTAAAAACGGGTTTTTACCGTAACATATAGGTATATATATGTGACGTCCCACGGTACGACGTAAGCGCCAGCCGCCATAAGGTACCTTTGTACGTGGGTTTTAAAAACAGGCCAAGTGCGAGTCGGACTCGCGCACGAAGGGTTCCGTACCATTACGCAAAAAACGGCAAAAAAACCACGTTCGTTGTATGGCAGCCCCACTTAAATATTTATTTTCTTTTGTTTTTAGTATTTCTTGTTATAGCGGCAACAGATATACATGGTGAAAATTTCAACTGTCTAGCTATCACGGTTTATGAGATAGGTACAGCCTGGTGACAGAGAAACGGACAGTGAAGTCGAACGGAGCCCCACTCATCACTTAGGACACTTGGAGTGCTTAATTTATTACTGTGCTTCTGCTAGGTGTAATATAGGAGGTTAAAGTAGGTATATTTATCAGATAATGACAATGACCAAGGTCATTATCCACACCGCAGTGGATTTTTGTCGGCATCTGTGGAGCTGGAGCAACACTGTGCAACAATAAGTACCTAGGTAAGTTACCAAATATTACTTATAAAATGAAATTAATGAAATTCTTTATTTTCAGGCAACTATTGGCCCATAGATAAATACCTTAAAACTAACATACATACCTTATGACTGTATTACTTTGTTATTCACACTAATTTCATATGCAGCAAAATTCCCAACTCCCTACGTAGCTACGAGGTTGCACACGCCCGTACACAACGCAGGTGATATGCCAGCTGATATAACATTTGTAGCATTGCACCAACGTACTGTATGTATTTCGCATTCGGTGTGTTTCGGCCTTTAATAATAAATAAAAACAAAAGCCTGTCGTTTATTTTTCGTTATTTTTCAAACGGCATCAGAGCAGTGAAGCGACGCGATATTTGCATAGAGATAGTTTATAGGCCGGAAAATGTCATTTTTATTTTTAACCCGGAAAATTGAGAGGCTGTCACTATGCTGGTGTCACGCAGTGTTGGCCGAAACGTTAATGCAATTAACCATTAACCAGTACAAACTCCGTAACATAACCGTCCGTTACGGTTTACGGTTCAATTTGTACTGGTCAATAGTTAATTGCAATTAACGTTCGGCCAACACTACTGTCCCGCAAGTGACCCTCGGGCGAAAGGGGTTTAAACTGGGTTCTAGTTTTGTGATTGAAACTGAAGTGAGTTGTACTAACATTAAGCTAATTTTACGGTTTAACTCGCGTGTTTTCAGTCACATGTATTGGAGAGCCTAATATGTTTTCATTTCTCATGCTCTGAAAGAGGGTCATTGTTGTTCTAAAAGGTGTGCAGAAAATGATACAGTCTGCACTAGAGCATTATACGTTGTACAATGTATTTTTTTTACGATAAGCAATTGAAATTTAAGTTTAAACGGATTTGTTATACAATTTCCATTCTGATATTTGACTGTCCATTCCATAAATAATGTTAACTGAAAGTACTCTTAAGAAATACTATAAAAATGTATACTTGGTCATGTTTTAAAGAAAATACATGCATTTTACTTTCCCCGTATTCGAAATGAAAAGTAGAGTGTTTAACTCGGGTGAAAGGCATCATTTCATCCCTTGGTTAAGAATCTACTATTCTTTATTCAAGCACTAACAATACATGAGTAGCGTTCACGATAGGCTCTCTGAAACATGTCGCGCGATTAACGACAGACAACACGTGAGTTAAATTGTAAAATTAGCTTAATGTTTGTTTTGTGTTGTGTGTATTTGTTTTGTGATCTATCACAAACTTGGAGCAATCACAAGTATATGTACTTTTAGCTGTCATTAAATCTATACTAATATTATAAATGCGAAAGTCTTGTCTGTCTGTCTGTCTGTCTGTGTGTTCCCTCTACACGCTTAAACCGCTGAATCGATTTAGATGAAATTTGGCATAGAGATAGGTTGAGTCCCTGAGAAGGACATAGGATAGTTTTTATCCCGAAAATCATCCGTTAAGAAAGTAAAAAGCGGGGTGGAATTGAGATAATTAACGAAGTGCCTGCTAATTTGTGTGCATAATATGCTTAAATTTAGATTGCTATGAGAATTTTTCCAGGCGCTATTCTTATTCTAGCTGCGGTTACTAAGTCCACGCAGACGAAGTCGCGGGAAAAAGCTAGTTGTAAATAATGTTGTTATGTTTTCCGAATTACTTTTCTCAATGCACCCACATTCGAGAATTTCTGTTTTGCCCTATGGTTGACTGGTAGAAAATGCTAAGGCATTAAGTCCGCCATTTGTACTTTTTCTTATTGTGCAATAAAGTTTAAATTAATAAATTAATTAAATTTGGCCCCTAAATTCCGATGTATGTTCATAAATTTCGTCGAATTACATGTACTTAGTTTAGTTTAGTTTAGTATATATGGAACTGTTGATTAAACCATCAAAGTACGGTTAGACATAACATAATTACCCTTGTAAAATAAATAAATAATTGGAGGCATTGGAGCCTCTTTGGTTAACAACATTTCATACACGATTCGAAAGCTGAAATATAAAATTATTTTACTGAATTCCTGGCCGTTGACCGGAATTGATTCGCTGAAAATTTGATCAGAATGTGAACGGTTCGAAAAGTTTGATGGAAACTGAAGCCTGCTAGTTATTTATTGTTTTAGAGGTGCTCCCTATGATATAATTAAGGTGGACTGAGAATGCCTATTTTATTACAAGTTCAGGTTTCATTTTGTATAAAAATATTAATTTTGCAATTTTTTGTTAATGGTCCCTTTCTAACAAACACAACGGATAAGGACAAACGACTAGCAAGGGCCTATTAGAATTGACAAGTGTTTATTAAAAACGCCATAAATAAATAGATATTATTCATATTCAATACAAGTTTGATTTCATATTTATATAAGTTCATATTCATAGGAATTACTATGATGTCTATGATACATGAACCTAGATAGGGCGATGAAATCAGGAGTGTCTTTTCAAAAGGGTTTATTTCTCTATGAAAAACCATACAAAAATAAGCCTTGTGAAAAGACACACAAAGCTTATTTTTGTATGGTTTTTCATAGAGAAATAAACCCTTTTGAAAAGACTCCTCATACTACTTAAATATTAATAATTTGTTAAAAAAAAATACCTTAATAAGCAATGTACTAAGAAGAGTTGTGCCGTTCCCGGTAACATTACCCATTTTGTATGGGGAATGTTACCGAGAAAGAAATTTCCCCATACAAAATGGGGAATGTTACCGGGAATGGCACAACTCTAACTAAGAGTAAAACCTCAAATAAAATGGAATATCTGCACATTCACTAATCGTTACATTTAAACGTGAGCTAACATTAACATTAAGCCAACTCGACATGGCATGTGTACAAAGTATGTGTAACCATTAATTTCAAATTTATATGATAACTATCGACCCACCCCGGCTTTGCACGGGGAAAACACATAACAAATTACACACTTAATCCTTCCTCAAGAATCACTCTAGCCGCATGAAAATCCGTACCCAAAGGGTTAAAACGGGACCCTTATTACTAAGACCGCTGTCCGTCCGTCTGTCACCAGGCTGTATCTCATGAAACGTGATAGCTAGACAGTTGAAAATTTCACAGATGATGTACATGTGTATGTTGCAGCTATAAAAACAAATACTAAAAACAGAATGAAATAAATATTTAAGTGGGGCTCCTATACAAGAAACGTGACTTTTTTGCCGTTTTTTGCATAACGGTACGGTACCCTTCGTGCGCGAGTCCGACTCGCACTTGGCCGGCTTTTTTAAGTTTGTCTCGAACATACAGACGGACAGACGCCGCGGACTTTGTTTTATAAGATGTTAGTGATATGACACTTTATTCGGTTCAAGTTGGTGCAAAGTTAACTTGTAAGTTTAGCATCAACAAGATGCAAATGAGGTCAAAATAAGATCGAATCCAGCTGAGTTTGTGAAATTAGAATGTCGCCCCCGGCATTTCGCCTCGCAAACACTTGGAGTTTGCGGAACATGTTAATTCCTGGCCGAGGCCGGCCACTGGGGATTGTGGGCTTGTTGTGTTGGCGCTTAGGAACAGATCAATATCGGATGCCTGATAGAAATTGAATTGAAAGCAAATACAAGAAATAATAAACGCTGATTGTTGATTTAAAACCCGAAACCAATCAGCAGTAAATAATTAAAAAAAACATCAAATACCTATCCAGTAATAATATTCTGTAAGACTAGCAATAAGAATTTGTACTTTAGTATAGCTAATGCGATATACTCGTATATTCAAGAAAACACCGTTATTTGCTTTAAAATCATTTGTTTTAAGGGTTCCGTACACAAAGGGTAAAAACGGGACCCTGTTACTAAGACTCCGCTGTCCGTCTGTCCGTCTGTCCTTCTGTCCTTCTGTCCATCTGTCCGTCTGTCCGTCTGTCTGACACCAGGCTGTGTCTCGTGAACCGTGAAATTTTCACAGATAATGTATTTCTGTTGCCGCTACAACAACAAATACTAAAAAGTACGGAACCCTCGGTGGGCGAGTCCGACTCGCACTTGGTTTTTTAATATATTTATTATCTTGCTATTTAACATAATCATAAAAAATAAAATCAATCATGGACTGTGAAAAACATGAAGAAAAAATTAAAAACATTGTTTTTAACATGTTGGCTGCAATGCAGTTGCACCTGTCCCCTTTAAGGTGGGTTCCCACGGCCCGTGTTATTACAGGTCAGGCACGCCTGTGGATGCCTGTGCGACTATCCGTCGGGAGTGGGTGAGGACAGGCGACCACAGGCCTCGTTGGATGCGACCGTTCCCACGATCTGAGGCGCGGTCAGATCTATGAAACAACGGGCCGTGGGAACCCACCTTAACTGACTGACAGAATTCACTGAAATAAAATGCTGAGTTGGGTCCATTTCGTGATGCACACTTGATGATTTCTTCTTTTCTTGCTGTTGTTGTCTGTACATGTTCGTACTTGTGTTGTGATCGTCACGAATAAATATCTTTTATCTTTATCTTTAAAATATAGTTTGCACCGAAGCTGCGTTTCCCACTATATTATATTATACTTATTTACTCGTATTTCATCCTAGCACGGGCTCACACGAGAGGACGTCCAGGATAGCGCAAAGTCGAGAAAGGCTAGCAGGAAAGCGGACCCTGGCAAAACCCGGGATAACGCTAGGTAGAAGAAGGAGACTCGTGTTTCATCCTAAAAATTAAATAGTAACTTAAATACCTACTAGTACTACCCTTCTTGGATTTAGTCAAATCAATAATTGCTCAATCGCATTGTTCGTGCCGAATGACGAAAAATATGGAAAAATCTACTTTCCGTATTATTTGTGGGCATAAATATGAAAACTGGAGTATACCGCTAATATTGTCTACTACGCAAAACATTGGGGGCTTGAAAAAATTGTGGCATGGGTTTACCAAACAGGTATATGGCGAAAATAAATCTATCTAAGGTTTGGTATGGTACGTAATGTTGAGGGAATTATGGTAGGTGCCTATACTCTGTCATATGTACTCTGCCAAACCTAGTTTGTTAGTAGAACAAAGGCGACAATTTTAAAAAATGTGGGCCCGCAGAAAATTTGAATTTCGCGCCTTTTTCTGATGATAAAGTGGGTTTGACAGAGTATAATTATGTATAGTTAGGTTTTTTAAGTTATAAGAACATTTGGACATTAAAAAAACTACTTATACACTAGTAGTAATCACGAACTTATCCTTATAAGGAATCACTTCCAGGTAACCGTCACAGTGTAATTTACAGTGTAATACTTGACAGTATAAATTAAAACAGGTAATTTTGTGTGAAAATCTCCATTTCCCATACCCATTTCTAATTTTCTATCGCCTCTTTAGTGTATAATCCTTCTGGCTGTATCCCGTTTCTGAGGATTATACCTAAGTGGGGTAGCCCGTTAAATCCGTAATAGACGGACATATTTCCTGTAATAGTTTAGGAACCTGTTTTTGCGGATGCGACTGCCATATAACATTAAATTTAGACGAAGAGCTAGTTTTGCCAATTCACATCTGTTCTATATATAGAGACCCAGCGTGAACCAGGGTGGATAACTTGTAAAATACAGATAAATCTTTACAGTTTGCGTTCAAAAGTATCTGTTACAGACGATACAGTCTAACTCATCTTAGTTCGCCCCGAACTGAGAACTCGCGGTTTTCCAGGAATTATATAGACCGATTGAATTTGTTGCACCTAAATAGTAGTCGGCAATGGATCGAAAATCGCGTGCGATTTATTGCAAGGTCTGTCGAGCCCTTACCTAACAGATAAATGTAAGTCACCATAGAGATGAAAATAAACTAAGTATCTGTGGTAAGCCGTAATGTTTCTTGTCAAATGAGGGCTAACGCGTATGAATTCGCCGCTAGGGGCGCTAGTGTAGATAGTGGTCTTTTCTATAGTTCGAAATGTCAAATGTCACTTGTCACTTCAATGACTGACAGCTGTTCTTTAGTCTTTTCGACCACCATCAACAGAGGCGCCAACTGGTGAGCAAAAACACGATAGCCCTCATTGTGTCTTGTTGATTCTAAATGTGATTTAACATGTGTTCAAAACGCGAAAGTTAAATGTTATATTGCAACTCTATCTGTTTCTCTATCTCACTAATATGTAAGAGTGAGAGACAGAAAGCGTTTCGTCGGAGATAAAAAAACTTATTTTACGCGTCGTTGTGAATAATAATGAGCGTTTCGTTGTCGCAGCGCGAACGATGGACATTTTGGTTAGGCCCCCAGTACAGCTTGTGCTACAAGCTACGCGTGTCGCAGATGCTTTTTATTTCCCTGTACCCGGCTGCGCCCCGTTTTCCTTATTTTCTCGACAGAATCTCGATACTTTTTTTTCATTTTAAACGCGACACTGCGCTGGAGTTTGTCACTGATAAATGGTGAAATTGCGGGAAGCAATCTGCTTTGAACGATTTGTTTTGAAGTTTTGTATATTGTGTATGTAAAACATGTCGCATCCTTTTACTTTCTTTGTTTAATATAATGTTGAAATGAAAACCATGAATTTGTGTCCCCGTTGTCCCCAATAGGGTATTTGATTGTTTTTAAAATAAATTATTTTACACCATGCATGAAATAAAGCACCAGAAGATTAATAGAGAAACGTATATAGCCGTTATTTTTAGACACAATTTCTATTTTAAAACCCGTATAAAACTATAAAGAGTAGGTAATTTGATTGTGACGTCACATGCCAGTGTTTCATATAAATTATAGTAGCAAAATCATTTTGACAGTTCGAATAAAGAAACTAATTTGACTAAGAGTCTCCTATATCTAATTGATTGAAGGTACAACAAATGTTAACAATACGCGCCTTAAAAATAAAATAAGTATAAAGGGAGGCATAGACTAGCAAGAACTTGCATAAAATGTACGTTACATTGCCTATTATTACTAAGGTAAACTGCATTCAAAAGTTTGTTCAGATACCGTAATATAATGAAAATATTATTTAAAAAAATGCAATTTAAAAAACTTAAAATTGCATACAAGTTCTTGCTAATCTAAACCTTGCTTGAGGTAGATAATTTCGTCAGTTTTTGATAAAATTTTGTAAGCTAAATTAAGGTTAAGCATAGAGGGCGGAATAAATACGAAATCCCCAATAAGGAACAAAAGACAACTTAGAAGTACCACTGTAGCACTGTACCACTGTAAGCAGCATATTTTGGACATATATATATAGAAACAATAAATACAATTTACTGAAATTAATAATTGAAGGAAAAATTGAAGGGAAGCGTGGTAGCGGTAAAAGGCGCACATCATGGACTGGAAATATAAGAGACTGGTTAAAAGTGAAGAGCATAGATAGACTAATTCGCATGACTGAACATAGAGAGACATATAGACATATGGTCGCCGACCTCCTGGACGGAGATGGCACTTGAAGAAGAAGAAGAAGTACCACTGTATATATATTGTATTTTTGTTAATTACACGAGGAACAAAAAATAATATACGTAATTTTACGTTGAGTTACAAAAACACCACAAGTACTTTTTCATAACTCAAGGGAAGATGTTTTAATGCATATGGTGAATTTTCATTTATATTGTCCAGAAAAAGGAACTATCTATGCACAAAAAATATCAAAATCTGTCGAAAAAAGAAAATAAAACGCTTTTAATATGACAGTTATAATATGTGGCGTCACCTGTGTAAAACAACTCGAGAGGTCTGATGAAGAGTCCATTAATATGACAGTTATAATATGTGGCGTCACCTGTGTAAAACAACTCGAGAGGTCTGATGAAGAGTCCATTAATATGACAGTTATAATATGTGGCGTCACCTGTGTAAAACAACTCGAGAGGTCTGATGAAGAGTCCATTAATATGACAGTTATAATATGTGGCGTCACCTGTGTAAAACAACTCGAGAGGTCTGATGAAGAGTCCATTAATATGACAGTTATAATATGTGGCGTCACCTGTGTAAAACAACTCGAGAGGTCTGATGAAGAGTCCATTAATATGACAGTTATAATATGTGGCGTCACCTGTGTAAAACAACTCGAGAGGTCTGACGAAGAGTCCATTATTCTTGCAAGACGTTAAGTTTATTTTATTTTTAGTTTCATTGTACTTTGGAGGAACATAAAACACTTTAATACGGCCGTCAACTGTGTGGCAGGTGAGAATGTGGACGTTAACCCTACTTGTTTGAATTTTGACGTTATTATTCCTCAAAAAGAATATTTTCGCAGAAGAATTTCAACAAAACAGGTATGGCCGTAATTTGAGGTTTTTGAACATATCATAGTTTTTAGGGTTCCGTACCCAACGGGTAAAAACGGGACCCTATTGCTAAGACTCTGCTGTCCGTCTGTCCGTCCGTCTGTCCGTCTGTCTGTCTGTCATCAGGCTGTATCTCATGAACCGTGATAGCTAGACAGTTGAAATTTTCACAGATGATGTATTTCTGTTGCCGCTATAACAACAAATACTAAAAACAGAATAATATAAAAATTTAAATGGGGCTCCCATACAACAAACGTGATTTTTTTGCTGTTTTTTTTCCGTAATGGTACGGAACCCTTCGTGCGCGAGTCCGACTCGCACTTGGCCGGTTTATTATGATACCTATCTGTGTACATAAAATAATGCATACAATGACGCTTATTTACAACTAACTTTTGCCCGCGACTTCATCTGCGTGGAGTTAGTAATTTAGGTAGCTTATTTTTTATCCAATCTGCTTTTTATCGATTCCCCATACAAACTTCCACCCCCCATTTCACCCCCATAAAGGATGATTTCTGGGATTAAAACTACCCTATGTCCTTCCCCGGGACTCAAACTGTCTCTATACCAAATTTCAACAAAATCGGTTCAGCGGTTTAAGCTTGAAGAGGTAACAGACAGACACACTTTCGTATTTATAATATTAGTATGGATGATATTCCCTACTGTTACTTTGTTCTATTGAAGTCGATGCAAAGTTAGATTAGACGAAGTAGACGAACTCTATTGGATAACACTTGCAACACCAAGAATTTTTAATTTTGTCTGTGAAATGTCCCTGTGACTATTTCAGGTGAAATAAGCTGCGATTTGCATACCACGGAATATGCTTAATTTTTAACCACGGCTCAAGCAATCAACGGCAAAGCGGGTAGCGTAGTGCGTAATTAACTTTCTAAGGGCGTTCACCAGGTGGCGCAGCTGCACGGAGCGGGTGAGCGGGTTAGAGAAATAGTATGAGCAACGCGGCCTCATTCTCACGAACGCTTTTTCAACGCGCGTTAAAAAACCGTTTGAATGACACAAATGGAACGGTGTATTTATTCACACGATGGCGGTAGCGCTTTTTATCAAGCGTTGTTGGATTTTCAACTTTTAGCCTTGGTCTTTAAATCGAATTTAGCGTGCGGGCAGATTCAAGCGCTTTTTTAACGCGCGATATGAAAAAGCGCTCGTGTGTAGTCACTAAGACAAAAGTGGAGGACCCGTGCGAAATCACCTTTTCATACAAACGTAATCCTCATTTTCCTCTCTGGATATTAACATTATTGAAAATATTTTGACACAATTTATTCCATATCAACCACAGCTATGCCCCTACGTTTTTTTCGATTTTTTAATTATTATAAGTTGGCATTGGATTGGACATATCCTCAGGAAACCTGACACCCACCTATCGAAAGTTGCCCTGACCTGGAAGATGCCCGGCAAGCGGAAACATGGTCGCCCTAAATCCACTTGGCGTCGTTCTGTGGAGCAAGAGCTGGGTGTATTGGGGATGGGGTGGGAGGAGGTTACCCAAGCTGCCCAAGACCGTCATGGAAAAACAAGATTCGAGCCCTACACCCCAGCAGGGGGTAAAAGGAAAAGAAGAAGAGAAGAAGAAGATGTTAGTATTTAAAAATTTGTATGTAATCTGTTTTCCGCTCCTAATTTTTACCATAATCAAAAGATCGAAAAAGTCAAACGTACGGGCATAGCTATGATTAATATACATCCATACATGTGTAAAAATATTTTCCATAATGTCAATATCCAGAGGGGAAAATCCCTTTCCTGGCGCGCGGATTATTATTGAAGAATATATATATAAAAAAAACTGGTTCGCTCTCTCAGCCTTGCCTCTTAAACTATGCAAATAACAAAATAATTAATAAGACTTAACACTAAGTATTTAGCATGTACTTGACTTGTAAAATTGTATTTTATGAATAGAGTATTGAATTGAATTGACGCGTGAGACGGATTTTACCCCACAATGGCACCCGAGTGCGTGTTCTCTCCGGTTGCTAAATAAGCTACGATTTGCATACGCTGCCGAATGTGCTGAATTTTAACCAGCTATCAACGGGCAAGCGGGCAGCGTAATTAACTCTCTAAATTATGCCGTGGCCCAGTGGTTCTCAAACGGTGGTCCGCTAACCACAGAGCATTAGTGTAATAGTGACGACTAGTCTCTTTTCGAACTGTCAAAACGATTTTGCTACTCTGGAATTTATGCACTAGCATGTGACGTCACAATTAAATTAACTACTATTTATAGTTTTATACGGGTTTTAAAATAGAAATTGTGTCTAAAAATAACTGCTGTCGACGTTTCTCTATTAATCCTTTGGTGCTTTATTTCATGAATGATGTAAAATAATTTATTTTAAATTCAGTCAAATACCCTATTACGGACAAGCTGTATATTTTTGGTGAATCAACTATTTCTTGTTGTTATTCTGTTCTATCTGCCGGGCGATAATAGTAACACATTTTTTAGAAGAACTCTTGTACCAAGTTATATTTTCGTGCTTGGTCGGGCCATTGTGAGAAGGGCTTATAACTACCACAAAAATGCCGTTAAACCAGGGTTCAAAGAGTGACCCAGGAGACCTTAACTAACGGGTGACAAAATAAGGTTAATTCACCATTTTACACCACGACGGTCAAAAAAAGCGTTTGGCTAGTTTGCCTTGATAAAATGCCTAGCCAAAAAATTTGGCGAAACTCCTTTTAAAAATTCAATGAACATTTAATGAACACTTAAAAATGTCCTAAGGCAACAAAAGGTTTACAACCACTGGCGTAGTTACACCAACCAGAGCGTTTCAATTAAAATTAGAAAATAGTTATCTTTTGCAACTTCGTATGTGTAACGATTCATTTCAAAAACCAACCTTATAACGCAAACAATACGGTTTAAATTAAAACTGACGTCCGGTTATAAGAGGTTACGAAAATTCGGTTCATTGAAATAAAATTACAGATTCGCTGGGAAGAATACGCCGAAATTAAAATGAGGAAAGTTTCAGAAAAGGCTTGAGTTACCACAGGAAACGCTTAAAGGCAAAGGCGTAAGCGCCAATAGAGCGTTTTCACATTGTCCGATCGGATATCGGATAGAAGTAAAATGTGTAAGTGTATGTATGTGTATGTATGTATGTTAAGTCCCGTTTTACAATTTAATAATTTCAGCCATGTCGCCATCGGACTGACAAATTTTGTTTTTGTGCGTAGCTATATGCGTAGGCATAATGTTTCTACCTATATAGTGTGCGTGGCTGAAACCGGTGCGTTATACATTTTACTTCTATCCGATATCGGATTGGACGATGTGAAAACGCTTTTAGCGCTTGTAGCGTTTACGCCCTTTGAGTCCATAGACAATGTCTGTTTTTGGCGGTTTCAAAGATGTCGCGAACAAAAGAGTTCGTCATTGTGTTTCTCTCTGAGAAGTGTTAAACACGATCAAAAGTTGTTAAAGAAAGTTGGAAGTTGTTTTGTGACTGTTAAGATAATTTGGTGTTTGGACACAGAATAAATAATATAACTAGGTACAGAAGGTTCACTTAAACGAAACACGTCTATTACGAGAGATATGACCGCTAGATAGCGCAAGCGCGAGCAGGTATGTCCTTAAACTGCGTCCGGACCCGGATATGTCCTTAAACTACGTCCAAAAGAGAGGTATGGGCACTGTGAATGACATCTCGCTTTGTGTGGTAGGGCACAGGACAGCGGATGTCATTCCAGATCTAGAGCAGAGCCCAACTGGGGAAGTACCTCCACCTTACAGAAAACCGCAGCCAAATAACACTAGACCCTACTCATAGTGTTGTGTTTCTGCCGGTAAGTAAGGTTGCCAGAGCTCAACGAGGGAGAGGAGTGTTAGAGTCGGCAACGCGCGTGTAATATCTCCAGTGTTGCAGGCGTCCATAGGCTACGGTAACTGCTTACCATCAGGCGGGCCGTATGCTTGATTGCCACCGACGTGGTATAAAAAAAAGGCGTCCGTTCCGTAGCGGTGCGCGGCAACTACTATGGCTAGACACCAAAATTGGTGTGGGCCGCATGTACTTGTAGTGACGCGACGAAATCGCGGAGTGATCCACGCCTAGTTTGGGTACCTACCGTCGCCCACACTGTTAACTGACTGTTCGTAAATCTTATTACAAACGCATAAGGTCCAACGATGGACAGTTAAGTGTTGCTGTTTGTACGAGTATAGGTAATATCAGTCTAGAAGTTAGAGATTCGACATACAAGACCGGGTGCCTTATTTTTTTGTAACTTCAAACGTTTTTATAGAAACAATGAAAAACTGCAAAATGGGACAAAAAAGTGGGGGAAAAGGGGAAAATATTTACTAGATAAGATGTTTCTACTTCTTTTTTTTTCTTACTTATATAAGAAATATATTTATATAATAAATTTCATGCATTCTTCCGGATAAACAAAAATAAAAATAAGATTAATAATCAGCCTATAATTATGTTATTTGAGTTAGTGTCAGTATAGTAGGTATTATTATATATTCCTGTCGCACAAATCTATGTCATTAATATACCAAAAATCTACGTCCTCTGTTTATCATGTGTGGTACATTAAATGTATTAAGTGTCAGAGTAGGCAGTAAAGCAGTAATCGCTCTAAGCCTGCGGGCGCGAGTAATTAGGGACGACGACGCCGTAAAACACAACTGTTATACTCGTAGTTGTATCACACACACAATAGATACGTAGGTCAGTCGCAGCGAATACATTACGAACAGTGTGAGCATTGGTTTAATGAGGGCTAACGCGTATGAATTCGCCGCTAGGGGCGCTATGTAGATGGTGGTCTTTTCCATAGTTCGAAATGTCAAATGTCACTTGTCACTTCAATGACTGACAGCTGTTCTTTAGTCTTTTGGACCACCATCAACAGAGGCGCCAACTGGTGAGCAAAAAAACGATAGCCCTCATTATCAGTATGAATCAGCGGTAGCAGCATGGTTCCATTTTTATCGCCTGTCACTTACGCACTTACATAATTTGTTAGAATGTGACAGGCATGGTGACAGCCGCTGGTGATCGTGCTTGTCTACGTAACAGCGTCATAATGACAGACTGTCTATTTCAATACGTCATAAAATATCTCAAAATCAACGACCTCTGTTTATCATGTGTGGTACATTAAATGTATTAAGTGTCAGAGTAGGCAGTAAAGCAGTAATCGCTCTAAGCCTGCGGGCGCGAGTAATTAGAGACGGCGGCGCCGTAAAACACAACTGTTATACTCGTAGTTGTATCACACACACAATAGATACGAGGGTCATTCGCAGCGAATACATTACGAACAGTGTGAGCATTGGTTTAACTATCAGTATGAATCAGAGCAGCATGGTTCCATTTTTATCGCCTATCACTATGCCTGTCACTTACGCACTTACATAATTTGTTAGAATGTGACAGGCGATAAAAATGGAACCATGCTGCTACCGCTGGTGATCGCGCTTGTCTACGTAACAGCGTCATAATGACAGACTGTCTATTTCAATAGGGAGTATTACTGCAAAATTCTGCCGCCGAGTGGAGCACTAGCACCTATCGAAAACCATAGAGTAAGTTATACACATAGGAAAAATTTTACAAATTTTTTAACAAACTTATACATAGCCGAAAAGTGGAACCTTCAAACCCCCCTCTCCCCTCCGACACCAGGGTTACGGGCGGGAACTTTTGATATTATGTTCACCTCCTAATAACTAGTCCAAACAAAGCTACGAAGTTAAGAATTGTGTTCCAAGCATTTCCCTCTATAACTTTTTTGAGCATTCGTTTCCTGGCCTAATACTGTGCCTTAAACAGTTTTGTGACAAGTTTTCACTATGACGTTGATGCATGAAGGCGGTTCGCTTACAGAGGACCTACCAGGAAACGCGAATCCGAAAATTCGCTATCTGCCTCTTTATCGCTCGAATATGCAAGTGACAGAGATGTTAGATAAAGAAATTTTCTTGTTTCACGATAGACCCTCAGATTGTGGTAGTGGAGCCCTGGCGCCCCCTACGCAGTTTCGCGTAATATTCCCTATTAAAAACGTTTAGTGTAAACCTACTTTTCTTTTTTCGCTACGATCGTTCGCAGAAGGTGCCTGTTATTATTTAGAAGTGCTCACTCGAATCAGTGTAAATAGGCCATTAGCTCGGAGTTACCCTTATTTTTCTCTCGCAGAATAAACAAGTGACTACTTGACTACTCTAGTCAAGTAGTCACTTGTTTATTCTCAAGGACTTGATGTTTTAAGTCTGAGATAAGATTAAGATTAATGTGATAAAAACAGGTAATTGCCCACTTTATTATTAATGGTTTAATTAGTAACAGTAACCATAGTTGTTACCTATTCAGCTCTGCAAATTAAAAACTTAGAATTAGTATTAGTTAATTACATGATATCAAATTTTGCTAACCACAAATCCATATTACTAACGCAAAATAAAACTGTGTGGTGCCATGCTCAATGTATAAATCCGTATCTACTGTCACAATAGATGATTTTTTTAACGTATACCAAAATAGGAAAAACAAATAACTAACTAATCTAAATTCATAAATTAAACAGAATGAAGCTTACTGACGAAAAACTGTTATTACTCAGTCCTCAGTCAAAAATATTTCAATTTATTTAAGTTTTTAAAAATAAACTACATTAATCAAATCAACTTCTATAAAACTATCAGGCCTATTCGAACGTACAATGACATCAGAATGATGTCATTTAGTTATCGTGCGTCTTGCCCGCGACAACACATGTACAGTCAAGGGTATAAATATATATACATTCCTAGTTTCAAAAATATGTGTACGCTCTTACACATTAGACAATAAAGACGTGTTCACATATTTTTGAGCCATTTGTCTGGATCGATATTTTTGCCTTCGACTGTACGAGCTACATGCGCGATATCTGAATGACATCATTTAGTTATTATTCTGATACCAGTGTACGTTAGATTATAATGAATAATGTCTTTGAGCATTGTCTTTAATATAAAAGAACTAAAGAATGAATGGCGTTCTCCCTAAATGCTACGTTGCGTGTTTCGTAGCGCTCGTAGACAACATTGCTACGGCGTAGTTATCAAGTGAATAGTGGCTAGTTTCGTAGCACCTTCATTTTAACCTGCCTAAAAAAGGTGGTTCTCGATACGCCGGACCGGAATTTTTAATGTAATGGTAGCATGGTCGCGTTTGTATCGTTTGTCACCACACCTGTCACGTTTTAACAAGTATATAGTGCGAAAGTGACACGACACGACTGACTATAAAAACGCGACCATGCTAACGCCGCTGATGTCAAACAATATAAACAGCATCTCTTTTAGTAGTGGGTGTACCCTATAGTAAAGTAGAAACCAACAATTGGTGAAATTATTTTGGAAGCCGATTCTGGATGAATATATTTAAATATTTTTGGAGACAAATTTACACAGATCAACCTAGCCCCAAACTTAGCAAAGTCAATATATTCTTTATTCAAATAGGCCTAGCAACAAGCACTTATAAATTGTCAAGTTTTAAATATTACCTTAATCTAAATATCAGAGCAATTTATTGATGCAGTTATTATTACCTATTTATTCTTAAAAACATTGAATTATTATAGATATGTCAAACTTCATAATAATAATTCACAAAGGGATCGTCAAACACCGCAATTGTATAAAAAAGCTTACTATGGCCTAAACTAGGCCTTTACTTTCTGTTCATAGTGTTCGTTTGTCTATCTTGATCTGTTTATTGTTTCATTCTCAATTGCTCAAAGGTTGACTGGAAGAGATCCCTTATAGGGATAAGTCCGCCTTTGTACATTGTATATATTTATGTTATTTTATTGTGTTTGTAATCTGTCTTATGTACAATAAAGTGTTTACATACATACATACGAGGCGACTAGGCTTGTACTAGGTAACGATATACATACTTCTATAGATAAATACATACTTAGATACATAGAAAACACTCATGCAAACCCCGGTTATAGTTCGGTATAGTACGATATATTTTGGTATGTTTCATCTCTCTCACAATGTACCTATAGCTAGACAAAGAGCGACATATATTTTGGTATCGTTGGCGTGTGTGGTGCTTAGCTATACCAAAGATAGATAGAACTCCGTAATAGATGGATATAGTCTAAGGAAAAAACGTGCCTCGAAAATCACGAAAATTTGATTCTCGATCAGATGGCGCCACTAGTTTTGGCCTACACTCGTATAGAGGGCGTTGACTGTTTCGTTTGTTATTTATAATTTTAACGCATACCAGTGAAAGAACATGGGTCAAAATCATATAAAAATAATTAATGCAAATAAAAAAATCATTTATCCATATTTAAATACATTTTATCGTATTTTTATAAATATTTATTTTTAGTTTTAAAGTGTGTCGACAGATGGCAGTGAATTGACTGGGGTTACAAAATTTACTATGACAGTACCGCTCTAGTATAAGTTACTCTATGGCTATACTATAAGGTATCTGTCGGTATATTTCGGTATGTTACGGTATATTACTGTGGCCCTATTGAGAAAGGGTACAAGTCTCGGGCAGCGCATTTCTAAAAGGGCGTAAATTCCACGTAACACGTATGCCCTTTTACATCTAAGCTTCATGAGACATTGTACCCTTTTTCACTAGAGCCACAGAATATATTATTGCTCCGTCTTCGGGCTTCACTCCAAAACCCGACCGAAAGCGATAGCGATCGAGTTTCAACACTAATGATGCCAGAGTTTAATCGGTTGTTCCGCTTTAATTTATATCGAAAGTTAATATTGTCTTTCTTCGGTTACCGCGATTTACTCATGAAATAAAATTATGAAAACGGATTATATAGCGTATATTGAATCTGGCGTATTCGGCCCTTTTTTAACATCCGGCCGGATACCGGATAGTGACCTACTATCCGGCCGGTTACCGGATAGTAACTTTGCTTGATTTCGGAGTACACAAATTGGATTTAAGAAACACTTACGGTCATAATCGTATTCGTTTATTATTTTAAAACAATTTAAACATTCCACACAGAAATGAGTCCGCGCGAACGTTCACTACGAAACAGGTCAAAACCTGCACAATGCGCACCTGAAAAACCGAAATGTAGGTATAGTTCCGCCGGCCAAATATTCGCCGAAGATCCGGTATCCGGTATCCGGTCAAACTACTATCCGTTGCATCTCTAGTATGATCGGTTCCTCTTTATTTTATATAGAAAGCTGTTGTGAAACTCGGGCATGTCATAATCACAGACCATATATTAATCGAGACGCAGCAAGTGCTCGTACTTCGAAGTTCATTTTTAGAGGTGCAATCGAACGGATCATACATATAACCAAAAAATATCACTACTATCTACCCGAAAATTAAGTGCCGTAAAACCAGGCCTATGGAACTCTCCGCACGAGCTCGGATTTATACCTACGACTCCCTTCCCGCCGGCGGGACTCAAGCTAGCCAGTTGGTTGCCACACGCGCTCACGCACGCACGTAACCGCGCGTTATGCCAAAGAAATGTCTTCGTCACGAACAAATAACACAGCTTGTAGTGTGGATGGATGCAGAAACAACAAAACAAAAAAAAAAGTTTTTTCCTCTTTCGACGGATGAGGAAAAGTAAGTAGACATTCTCAATATACCTACTGTTATTATTTTTACGATAGTTACAAGCTACGTAGGTACTATTAATTTGTTTTAAAAATGTAGGTAATGTTTTTACGACACATTTATAGCTAGATATCTACCTAAGACACCTAAGTATTTGAAAGAAGCGTCGGCAACCCTAGCGTTGTGCCGGTGCGCGCTTCAGGTCACTCTTGTATTTTTGTGTAGGTATCAAAACGGTAGGTATTTACGTTTTCTTGGAGAGATAAGTATCTGTTCGTATGAACTGTTATATAATCTGTGGTAAAACGTCCTAATTATAGTTTAATACTACAATAAAATTATGGTCCAAAATTTCAAAGCGTAATTAAATATGGATGCCAATGTGGTTTTATAGTTTTGTTAGCTATTTCTAAAAATGTTTTGCCTCAGCCATTCAAATAATATTAATCAAACCTAAACGAAGATATTAGAGTCCGTTTTGGACCATAGTCCACTCGGGAGATTATGGACGATAGTTGGGAGGATTTACGGCGTTCTTTATTGTTGTGACTTACATCACACCGGGTCCGGACATGATTACCTTTTCAATACAAACAAGGATTAGTTGAGAGGATCTATTTCAATCCATGGTCTGTGGTCTTGATGAACGAAGGTAATCGCGCCTGTGTGCGTACCTGTCCGAAGAACATTATAATTAGTTTTAGTTTCGAGGTTTTTATTAGTTTTAGGCTGATGGATGGAGTTAGTTGATTAGTTTACTCAGTTTTTTTGTTTGTTTTGACTTTATAATTTATTTATAATTCATTCGTCGTTTTGTTTAAAAGCATACCAAATAGGCATCAATTTCAGTAATTACAAAAATAATAATAGAATGATATATTTTCTTTACCTTATCAAAATAGCTGAGTATTTTTTTTTATCAGAAAAGCTCGAGCATAAACGATTATGCGTAAGATATTTTAAAAGGAAAATACATAAATAGCACACGATTTTCTGGCAAATGCTGTATATAAAATTATACATATACCTGCTAAAAAGAACTAAAATAAAAGTAAGCGTAAGTTTATACAATTTCAAAATATTCGAACTAAGTCATAAAAAAAAACTTAATCATAATCATAATCATAATCATTTATTGTATAATATTAATATTACATGTCAGTTATTTACAAAAAATATTGAATATAAAAGTTGATTAATAATATAGGCAATAATCATTAATATAATTAATTATAATAATTATACACTAGGTATAACTCATAATTTAAACTTTTAAAAATTCGTCGAAACTGTAAAATGTGTGCTCGAGAAGCCATTTTTTTAATTTCTTTTTAAAACAAGCTAGAGAAGGAGCCGAGGTGATTGACACTGGCAACCTGTTATATACAGTCGGGCACATCACGTGAGTTATCTTCTCCGATCTCGCTAGTCGGCGCTTTACCGGCAACAGCCTGTTCGGGTGACGAAGCACGCGGGCTGAGTCGGAGCGTTTTTTAAAATGGCACATATTTTTGTAGGCGTACGTGGCAATCTGTAATATTCTTAGGGACGGCAAGGTTAGTATACCAAGTTCCTTGAAGTAGGGCCTTACAGAGGTATCTTGGGACAGCTGCATCACCGCGCGCACGGCTCTTTTTTGGAGTCGGAACGCGCGCAGCCAGTCCGCGGCGCGCCCCCACAGCTCTGTGCCGTACTGCAGTTGCGAGTGGATGGTTGCAAAGTAGCACGTCCGCACCACATGTCTCGGCACGACTCGAGCGAGGCGGTGCAGTGCGAAGCATGCACCCCCTAGCTTCCCACATAGCTTATCTATATGGGAAGCCCAGGACAGCTTTCGGTCGATTTCGAAACCCAAGAATGTGGTCGACTTTACCTGCTGCAAACATACGCCGCCAGCGCGAACCTTTAGAGGTCTCGGTGTGCGGCCACCGACTTGAAAATGGATAAAATGAGTCTTGGTTAAATTGAGCGCTAGGCCGTTTAAGCTAAACCACCGAGATAACTGGTTCGCGGCGTCGTTGAGACAGGTCTCCAAGTGATCCACATTTGGCGCCGTTATAACACCTGCAACATCATCTGCATACATTAGGATGTCGGCTGTTGTCATTGCTTCGGGCAGATCATTCAGTAGCAGGGAAAACAGAATATTCGAAACCGACGATCCCTGGGCCACTCCCATAGATGTAGTTAGCGGATCGGACTTAGCTAATCCTCCATCTCCCACCACAACTTGGGATCGGCTACGCAACGCATCTGTGAGGAGGCTATGAGCTTTGCCACGTATGCCGTAGTGTAGCAACTTGGCGGCGATGATGCTGTGGTCGGCCACATCGAATGCCTTGGAAAGGTCACAGCACAGCATCGCAACTTGCTGTCTCCTCTCCTTAAACACGCGTGTAATTAATTTTATTTCGCTCCCGCATTTCCCGGCGCGCTGTGGTTTTCCGCCTGCGCGGAAATTTAATATTTCCCGGCGTCATATTAAGGTGCCGTAAGTTCAGCCAGCAGTTTTTGAAAAATAGTAGCGCTATTTAGGGTTCCGTACCCAAAGGGTAAAAACGGGACCCTATTACTAAGACTCCGCTGTCCGTCTGTCCGTCTGTCCGTCTGTCTGTCACCAGGCTGTATCTCATGAACCGTGATAGCTAGACAGTTGAAATTTTCACAGATGATGTATTTCTGTTGCCGCTATAACAACAAATACTAAAAAGTACGGAACCCTCGGTGCGCGAGTCCGACTCGCACTTGGCCAGTTTTTTACATTACCGCAGTCTTAAAAAAATATATAATAATTATAGCGTTATTGAGGCTCTTAGTTCTCTAGTAACTTCATTGATTCGAAACCTGTAGGGCTACCACCAGTTTGACACTGACTTATTGGCTAGCGTGTGCGTAACTTATGGCCGTTCCATCGGTTTGCCGCTGTCTCTGTCACATTTCGCAAGAAAGAACGGGAAAGATCATGCGCGCCAAGTGTCAATTTTGATCGAATTTTGTCGATTTTTATTTATTTTAAAAACGTTACCCTGCTATATCGAAATTCGAAAGCTATGAAATTACTATTTAAGTTAAGATTGTTTTTTCTTCTTTATTTGTTTATAGTATCACATAATAAATAACCGAGTAAAGTTGGATTAAAAGTCCGAGTTAGAGGTTACTTTGGGAATTAATTGTATCGAGCGAAGTGTCATAATTCGTGTATCGGAAGCTATGATATTAAAGATAATATAGTCAAGAACTACATATATTTTTTCCACGTCTACGAATATCAACGCCTCTTAGAAAAACAGGATCATATAAGGAGATTTTTCGCCTTCTGGCTCAGGGAACCGCCTTATTTTCTATGCATTTCGCTCGGACTCGCATGTTAGTGCGAGCGAGATGTATAGAAAGTAAGTTACACCGACGTCAGTGAATATGACAGTTTGATACAGATAAGGCAGTCGTGATCTCGTGATAATGGTAAGGTTACGTACTAAACAATTTTCGATAGATAAAAATTACGAACATAGGTCTAAAATGCACCATTAAAAATTTGTAATATTTTTTGCACAAAAGTTAATACCATGAAATATGCTTCTAAAGATTATGGGAAAAACTAAAAATAACTATTTAAAACAATTATATCCGCGATCTCAGTCACGCACAGCCGTCTCGCTCACGCTCATTGAGAGTGAGAAAAAAAACCTACACTCACGGCGCCTTAATTTAAGCGCAGCCGTAGTTTTCTACATGATGCACGGAATATTTTGCACAGTTAAATTTTATTAGTATAATTTAAAGAGAGTAAGGAATCGTACACCTGCAATAATAAGTTACAAAATGAGGGCCGCAAAAATATCTGACAAGATCTTATTTATAGAGCCATAAAAGTGTGTCATATATTTATGCGGCCTTCGAAGAGTAACATATTATTGCTGGTGACTGTACGAAAATGCTTATTTGCTTTAGATTAATCTAAAAGGTTTAGTTCTAACTAAACTGAACTACCTAATATTGGAACATTTCCAACAGTAACATGTTTAACTCAATGTTCAAACCATAAGACTATTTTTGAACAGGTTGTAAACTTTAAGGCTGGTTGTACATGCAAAATCGGTTCATAAGGCTAGTTATACACTACAATTATTTTCAAGTAAAGATATATGTTAGATGTTGAGGATATCTCAAACGGTCTTTTAGTTTTATTTTTAAATATCTGACAAGTGACAGATGGTTTGCCGCGGTTTTGGACAATAATGACATTGACAGGGGATTAAGTTAAAACAGAGAGAAAAACGCAAGTTGTTGGATAAGAGATTTGTATTGCTTTAATTATAGAAAACTCAAAATAAATAATCTATTGTAAACTAATTTGGAGTTTTAGTGAGTGTCTTATATCAGAAGTGGCAAGAACGTTGAAGAATGGGCCTTAAATGTCAAAGAACAAATGATATAAAAGCGAAACCTACTGACTGAGCAAACTGAATGCTTTAGTGCAAAATCTTGAATATTGAGTATTGCACATATGCAAACATTTTACAGCCTACATTCTTAGCTATGATGGCATATACGCATGTCAACAACTCAACAACAATGACAACCTTAGTGACAAGGTTATGCTAACCTTAAAACATGAAAAGAAATGTGTATAATAAAAGTTTGGTTATTTATATAATGTTGAGTAATTGCTTCATGTTGATAAATATTTTAACTATTCTAAGATGAAAAGTAACGAGATTGAGAACTACATGCACAGATGATGATAGTTTGGGTGTTTGGATATCCACAAAGGCCTAATTGTTGAAGAATTATAATGAATTATTGCAATGTGCTATATCGCCATATATAAAAGGTTTATGAAATATAATCAGCCATATAAGATTGAATGAAAATGTCAAAATCTTTCCCAATGATCACTGCAGCTGCTTGATGGGAATCTTCACCAAATTGTGCACAAGGTTTTTTTTTTTCAGCGAAAGCAAAGAGCATTGGCAAAAGAAAATGAGAGGTGAGAGATGACTGCAGCTAACTATTATGTCAAAAGTTACCAAGTGGATACTGCATTTGCTACTATGACAAAAGTTAAGTATTCTCTACACAAGTTCTTTGTGTGTTGGCTGTTGGCTTAAGGGTATACTTATCTAATCAGGTGAAGGATATTATTATTATTTTGTTTTAGACAGGCAGCTAATGCTGGTACGTCTAAATCATAGTTCACTTAGCATGATTTCACAGTTTTGATAGTTTGTCTAGTCTATTTTTAAATTGATTCACACTTGTAGAGTTCACAACTTCAGAGGGTAATTTGTTCCAAGCCTTTACTATTCGGTTTGCAATAAAGATGCAAGATAGTATGCTATTTGAAGTTCTCCAACAGTACTGTCATAAGTCAGTATTGGCTCACATTTCAGTGTCAGACACTTAAGGTTGAGACCAATTTGTGAGACTTCAGTGGAAATCGTGGATCGTGTAACTGTATGAGATATATGTGTGAGTTATCACTGGGTTAAGTGTTGTGTATAGAGGTGTTATGAAAAGTGTAGGATGCTGGCATACAAGAGAAATAAAATAAGACAGATTAGTATATGAGGATGGTAAATGGGCGATTTATAGTTATTTAAGAAGGGAGTAAATTTAGAGGTTGAGTTTTTGATCAAAAGTCGAGGGTTAGATAAAATAGTTGGTTAAAAGGTAAAAAATAATAATATGATATTAGACCGAGCAATTATTCCGTAATTTGGGTAAGGTCTACTACAATCCATTAGAATTAAAAAAAAAAATCTTATCTAACTATCGCGGTAACCGAAGACAATATTAAAAAAATCTTGATTAAGAACAGGAACATTGGAGGAGGGGCCGGAGTAGTGGAGTGTTAGGTAGAGGAGCAGGTACTAGTTGTCAAGAACGGGCTGCGCAGTGGCTTAGGGCTGGTCTCTGGTCTTGGTCCGGGTTTGAGCATGTTGGTGCCAGTGTGAGGGGAGAGATAGATGGAGCCTCACTCAACAGGGTGTTGTTAAAGGCAGGAACCAGGAACAAGGATATTTAGAGGTGGACTGGTTACAAGAGGTCATATGTATGTTCTTAATGGATTTACTATTTGGATCACATCACAATATAAAATATAGACTTAGAAAACTATGTAAGAAAATGTTGATATTTACTGATCAAAATTTTGTATTAAACTCAAAATTAAAACTAAGAAAAGGGAATTTAGAATGTTATGTGCCAGAAATAGTATGAAGGTTGATAGTGTAACGCTTCGTAAACACGTGGTACAAAAACTATAGCACAGGTTACAGTATTGGACCTACACCTTAGATCAATATTTTGATCACATGTTTTATTGATATTACTGAATGCTTATAAAACTTATTTTTACAAGTTTTTTATTTTTTATTTACTTGCAATGTATCTATATAACTATGTATGTTTGCACGGGTCAAATCTTGCAAGCTAAATTGGACCCACTTTCTGGTTTCCGATGAAGCTAAAAATTGGCACACTTAAGTGCCACAACAAGTTGGACAGCTTTGCAGCTATTTTGCGCAAAAGAGTGGCATCCTTAGTGAAGAGGTTGCGGGGCAGCCCAAACAGCATACTGAACACCATTGCAGAGCGATGTGAGGGGCGCTTCCAGAAGCACTGGAACCTTTTGCATTGCTCGCTAGGTTATGTATGATTGTTCTTGAGTGTGTTATTATGTATATATTAATTTAAGGTGCCTACTAATACTAGCTCTAAGTAAACTTTTTTTTTTTACTAACAACTATGGACATTGTTTCCGAAATAATTTGAATTTGAATAAGTAAGTTGCGTGACAATGCAATATTATGGTACCATCCAGCTGATCTGATGATAGAAACAGGAGGTGTCCATAGGAACACGGTGATAAAACAAGGCAACCTAATTTGCAAACCAAACCGTGTTTGGGATTATTGGAATTGTCTAAGTATTAGTTGTCTGTGAAAAGAAAAGTACAGTCAGCGATAAAAGCTTGAACCAAAAATGAAATATTTGCCAAATTTTTTTATAATATGAGGGATAGAGTTACCTAATCAAGAACCTCAATAGAGTATTTGACTTGTTTTGTAAGTGTACATCTTAGTGCATGTTGATATTGTTGATGTAATTGAAGCCTTCATCATTAATAACAGATGATGTCCCAGTGCTGGGCACAGGTCTTCTCCGCAAGGTCATATTTAATCCTTCTGATCAAACATTATTTTGATAAATTATTAGAAAAATGTTAGTGACTCAAGAATAGTTTAACCGAAATTTGAAATGTTGAATCCAAACATGCTTTAACATGACGAATATAGTTATTGCCCTGAATTATGATTGCAGAATGTACTGGCAAGAGTCTGCGCACTTGAGCGGCGGTGCGAGTCTGCGCACTTGAGCGGAGGTGCGAGTCTGCATACTTGAGCGGAAGTGCTAGGCTATACGTCTAAGCGGCGGTGCGAGTGTGTGCGCCTGTGTGGCGGTGCGAGTCTGCAGGCCTAAGCAGTGCACAGTCATCGGGGTCAGTGGAGTCGCTGAGGACCAACTTAGCTACGTCGCAAATCTCCTGATGCGATTTAGAAGGCGCACGAGGTGTAGAGGTTCTGAAGTGCTGCTTGCTGACCTTATTGGGCGAAGGCTTTTCATCATGAGGTCGAACTGATAACTGATTATGACGCTTGCTCGAGTGCAGTGCAGCCCTATGTTCAATGTTGCAGATGGTCTGATCACTATATACTGTTGTGGCCAGAGCATTGCCCATCATTGCTGGCGTCATTATGTGGTCTACCTAAACTAATGCTTATCCTAATATAATATAATATCTAATGGTTAATCCGTTATTTAATGATACATGTATGGTGTTTCTTCTTTAACACTACTAAACGCTTGTGACATCTCAGAAAAAAAAATGTCTAGGTTAATAATTGTATACAGTCATGCATGTCAATAGTACAAGATTGAGATGATTGATATGATATGTTGATGATTCAGGTTCGGTAGATTCATTAAAATATGATTGACTTTTACATGAAATATTATGAATTGTACGATATTATGGTATTAGGATATCTGAAACAAAGTAACAGATAGCGAAAAGAGAATAATTAGTAAAATAGAATTATTTGGGTGAGAAAGAAGCTATTCCACCTAAGTAACGTGATGTAAATAGTAAGGAAAAATGAAAGTCAAAGAAAATGATTGTTTATGAAAGTCATGTTTATATATGTGAACATATATTTAATTATGATAATGCTTACTGCCTTTAGATGAATACTAAAGGTTATAATGTTGCCTTTTTGCCGCTGAGATTGTTATTTGTTGCAAATATGGATAAGTATACTAAACAAATGAGCAGGTTCACCCAGCCACACTGGTGAGTGGTGTGGTGCAGAGCAAAATGCCTTCTCAGGTGAATACTGTTAATGTTTTAGACTGAGTGACCAGGTTCATCCGGCCCTAGTGTGGTGCGGAGTGAAATGTCACCTCAGGTGAATATTGTTAATCAGTTAATGTTTAGACTGAGTGACCAGGTTCACCCGGCCCTAGTGTGGTGCGGAGTGAAATGGCACCTCAGGTGAATATTGTTAATGTTTAGACTGAGTGACCAGGTTCACCCGGCCCTAGTGTGGTGCGGAGTGAAATGTCACTTCAGGTGCATATTTTTAATGTTATAAACTGAGTGGCTAGGTTCGCACTGCCGCAAGTAGAGACTAATATGGTACGGAGTGGAATGTCACATCAGGTGAATATTAATAATGTTTTAGACCGAGTGGGTAGGTTCACACGGCCGCATTGGAGGCTAATGTGGTACGGAGTGGAATGTCACATCGGGTGAATATTCTTAATATTCAAGACTGAGTGGGTAGGTTCACACGGCCGCAAGTAGAGACTAATGTGGTACGGAGTGAAATGTCACATCAGGCTATAATTTTTAATGTTAGGTATAGACTGAGTGGGTAGGTTCACACGGCCGCAAGTAGAGACTAATATGGTACGGAGTGGAATGCCACATCAGGTGAATGTTAATAATGTTCTAGACCGAGTGGGTAGGTTCACACGGCCGCATTGGAGGCTAATGTGGTACGGAGTGGAATGTCACATCGGGTAAATATTTTCAATATTCAAGACTGAGTGGGTAGGTTCACACGGCCGCAAGTAGAGACTAATGTGGTACGGAGTGAAATGTCACATCAGGCTATAATTTTTGATGTTAGGTATAGACTGAGTGGGTAGGTTCACACGGCCACAAGTAGAGACTAACATGGTACGGAGTGGAATGTCACATCAGGTGAATGTTGATAATGTTCTAGACCGAGTGTGTAGGTTCACACGGCCGCATTGGAGGCTAATGTGGTACGGAGTGGAATGTCACATCGGGTGAATATTCTTAATATTCAAGACTGAGTGGGTAGGTTCACACGGCCGCAAGTAGAGACTAATGTGGTACGGAGTGAAATGTCACATCAGGCTATAATTGTTGATGTTAGGTATAGACTGAGTGGGTAGGTTCACACGGCCGCAAGTAGAGACTAATATGGTACGGAGTGGAATGCCACATCAGGTGAATGTTAATAATGTTCTAGACCGAGTGGGTAGGTTCACACGGCCGCATTGGAGGCTAATGTGGTACGGAGTGGAATGTCACATCGGGTGAATATTTTGAATATTCAAGACTGAGTGGGTAGGTTCACACGGCCGCAAGTAGAGACTAATGTGGTACGGAGTGAAATGTCACATCAGGCTATAATTTTTGATGTTAGGTATAGACTGAGTGGGTAGGTTCACACGGCCACAAGTAGAGACTAATATGGTACGGAGTGGAATGTCACATCAGGTGAATGTTGATAATGTTCTAGACCGAGTGTGTAGGTTCACACGGCCGCATTGGAGGCTAATGTGGTACGGAGTGGAATGTCTCATCGGGTGAATATTCTTAATATTCAAGACTGAGTGGGTAGGTTCACACGGCCGCAAGTAGAGACTAATGTGGTACGGAGTGAAATGTCACATCAGGCTATAATTGTTGATGTTAGGTATAGACTGAGTGGGTAGGTTCACACGGCCGCAAGTAGAGACTAATATGGTACGGAGTGGAATGTCACATCAGGTGAATGTTAATAATGTTCTAGACCGAGTGGGTAGGTTCGCACGGCCGCATTGGAGGCTAATGTGGTACGGAGTGGAATGTCACATCGGGTGAATATTCTTAATGTTTAAGACTGAGTGGGTAGGTTCACACGGCCGCAAGTAGAGACTAATGTGGTACGGAGTGAAATGTCACATCAGGCTATTATTTTAAATGTTATGGACTGAGTGGGTAGGTTCCCACGGCCGCAAGTAGAGACTAATGTGGTGCGTAGTGGAATGTCACATCAGGTGAATGTTAATAATTTTCTAGACCGAGTGGGTAGGTTCACACGGCCGCATTAGAGACTGATGTGGTACGGAGTGGAATGTCACATCGGGTGAATATTCTTAATGTTTAAGACTGAGTGGGTAGGTTCACACGACCGCAAGTAGAGACTAATGTGGTACGGAGTGAAATGTCACTTCAGGCTATTATTTTAAATGTTATGGACTGAGTGGGTAGGTTCCCACGGCCGCAAATAGAGCCTAATGTGGTGCGGAGTGAAATGTCACATCAGGTGAATATTTGTCGCATTAGAGACTAGTGTGGTAAAGGTCGACATGTCACGTAATGTAAATAAGGCTAATGAAACAAATTCTTTACGAGACTAGACTAATCTGTGATAAGTAAAAATGTTAAAATAAGTTAATATTGAAATGTAATAAGAGTCGTGTGGTACATTGGACAAGAAGGTTGTTAAAAGTTAAATCCTAGAGTGAGTTTGAGGACAAACTCCTAGATTGTCAGGATGGCCGAATGTTAGATGTTGAGGATATCTCAAACGGTCTTTTAGTTTTATTTTTAAATATCTGACAAGTGACAGATGGTTTGCCGCGGTTTTGGACAATAATGACATTGACAGGGGATTAAGTTAAAACAGAGAGAAAAACGCAAGTTGTTGGATAAGAGATTTGTATTGCTTTAATTATAGAAAACTCAAAATAAATAATCTATTGTAAACTAATTTGGAGTTTTAGTGAGTGTCTTATATATATATATATATATATATATATATATATATATATATATATATATATACGCGATAAAAACTACGCCGGCTCCAACCCTACACCACGGACCCGAGAAGATTTAATTCCCTCCTAAATTGTAGGAGGGTATCCCAATATGGGACTCTCGATATTATATTATTTCATACCTGTCCAATCCATCATCCTATTAGGTACCTACATATTTCCTTTGAGCATCACCAATAACATCTGCAAAACATGTTCACAAACAAATATCTTTAACATCAAATGTATCCTCAATTGAATAAAAATGCCATGGAGGGTTAAAAGGCACAAACAAAATGGCGGTCAAACGCCGGCCGAGAACCCTTTCTGGGCCAATAGTGCTTTAAGAATTTGATATGGTTTTTAGGGTTCCGTGTACCCAAAGGGTAAAAACGGGACCCTATTACTAAGACTCCGCTGTCCGTCTGTCCGTCTGTCCTTCTGTCCGTCTGTCCTTCTATCCGTCTGTCCGTCTGTCTGTCACCAGGCTGTATCTCATGAACCGTGATAGCTAGGCAGTTGAAATTTTCACAGATGATGTATTTCTGTTGCCGCTATAACAACAAATACTAAAAAGTACGGAACCCTCGGTGCGCGAGTCTGACTCGCACTTGGCCGGTTTTTATAGATTGTCAAAGGATTATTTTATTTCAAACATAGACAGATAGAATCATACTATCTTTGTCTTACACTAGTACTAGCAACCAAAAGAAAAGGATGAGTATAGGTTGTTTTGTTCCTATTTACTGACAATTTGGTTTGAGCAACTATATCTTAATATTGTCTTCGGTTACCGCGATAGTTACTCGTGAAATAAAACTAACTATGAAAACGGATTATATCGCGTATATTATAAATATGTATTATAAATTCAATATACGCGATATAATCCGTTTATAAAGACTTATTTCACAACTAAATCTTGTTTAGATAAGACCTTGAGTCGGGTGACAGGCATCTCACGCGCATCAAAAGGTGCGAGCGAGATGCCTAATGAGACGAGAGCTGATTTCAGATCACCGACCAGCGTGCGCCTGATTGAATAAGAGATGAAAACCATATCAAATACAACTCGGGAACAAATCAAATTATTTTTATTAAATATTTTTTATTTGCTTTTTTAAGTAGACTGATCACTGATCGTGAAGCAAAGCTTTTAACTGGCTAACGTCTTAATGGATTATAGCGTAATGGCATGGTTTTTATTACCTTTGCAGCAGTTTTTAAAATTAAAATAATTTAAAATTTTAGTTACTTACATGCTATTTGCAATCGGTTAAAATTATTTTGCAACATCATGTGAAGCTGTTCAAACGTCATTTTCTTATCGTAAACATAATGAACAAATGGACTTCCGGTTCGAGCGCCATCTTGATAGTTAGCGTCGTGATTAATTACTTTGTTTTTTGCTTATTAATATTGTTTAAAGTGTAATATCGATAGCTTATTATACAGTAAACTAATGTGGTAGTGTGCAGTGAATGGAGAATTAATTTTGAAGCGCGTTTAACCACCATCTTGGAGTCAACGGCCGGTAGTCCACGTGCTTCTTGTAAAGACTAGCTATCGATTTACAAGAGCTAACAAATCACCGTACACTGTCTTGTACAACCGTACAATTTTTGTCGTTTGTAAACCTCTCAATACCTTGATACTGGCGAAATAGTCCCACTGGGCTGAAGCCATAATTTTAAAAGAAGAAGAAGATAATGAACAAATCACCACAACGCACAAATTATCACATTTCAACTATGATGGCGTTAAATTCTCTATTCATCCATTTTAAATCATAACCGCGTTTAATTCTACGCGCCTACCTATTTGTAAATAATACATTTTATTTATATATTTCGTAATAATAAACATCTATGACATCTAGAATTTGTCACTGTAATTATGACAAGTAAGTAGGTAATAAAAAAACTTTTTTATGCTTGTAAAGAGGCCCATAAATTACTTTCCTTGATAAAACCTCAAACTTAAACCTAAACTTTAAAGTTGAGTATATGGATGGTATAGAAAGGATCGCAATCACTTATGGCAGAATTGTTGCATAAGTGAGCGCTTTCAGCTTTAAATAATAGTTCCTAATCTCTCCGGTGGCGCTAGTTAGGCTCTGGGACATAAGTATAACATGAACCATATAAGGCAACAAATAAACCGACCAAATTAAGTAGGTTGGTTTTGGTAGTATTTCGGTGTATGGTGGCGCCGCCTAATTACTGTTTTTTGATGGACACTTTTCATACATAGAGATTTGGCTCCTTTATATAGTCTCCATGGTTGAGTGTCACGTCTTGGTCACGTCAAATATATAACTTATATATTTGACGTGACCAAATATTACTACGACTAACTACAATCGTCTTTAATGTTTACTGTGAATACCTATTTGCTTCTGGCTCAAAACGTCGAGACCTGGTACCAGCATGATGATGCACTACCTCATATCCCTGTTCAAGTGCGCATCGATTTGGTACGTAAAATGTTTGAAAATCAGTGGATTGGCAGATTTGCAGAGAAATTGTGGGTCCCCAATTACCCTATCTCACATACTTGAGGGCTTGGTCAATTTTTCCTTAGTATACGAACGACATTCTCTCGAGGGGCTACAGTATGGGGTTCTTCAAAAAAGGTGTACAGGTTTTTAAAGGGTCAGCAACGCCCGTGTAATATCTCTGGTGTTGCAGGCGTCCATAGGCTACGGTAACTACTTACCATCAGGCGGACTGTGTGCTTGATTGCCACCGACGTGGTATAATAATTTTTTTTTTTTAATTTATACCATATCAAATTAATACCAGAATCGGCCTCCGATTCGTCCCGAATTTGGCCTTGTGCGTACCTTCATTCATTTTCGTTTTACGATACAAACGTCGGAGCCGCGCATCAAAACACAATATAAAAAAAAGCCTAAGTGTACGGAGGTTAAAGGTGCATTTACCCTTTTTGAAGTAGTGTTTATGGAAGAACCGCGCTCAGGGTCTCAATCGGGACGGTGCAAATTGAGGCGTTTTTTTGGCTTTTAACATGAAACACTGAAAATACGGAGACTTTTTTTACCGTTAGGTGTATTCGGGTTATTCAGTAAACGGGGTATTGCTAAAATTACAAAAACAGTACTGGCAAAACACCTAGCTGCGTCGAGCAGCGTCTTCTCTCTTTTTAACTCAACTACAGTAATAAGTAGGTATATGTGAACTATGATAGAACTGACTTATTGTCACACCTAGCTGCGTCGAGCAGCGTCCTGTCTCTTTTTAACTCAACTACAGTAATAAGTAGGTATATGTGAACTATGATAGAACTGACTTATTGTCACACCTAGCTGCGTCGAGCAGCGTCCTGTCTCTTTTTAACTCAACTACAGTAATAAGTGGGTATATGTGAACTATGATAGAACTGACTTATTGTCACACCTAGCTGCGTCGAGCAGCGTCTTGTCTCTTTTTAACTCAACTACAGTATAAGTAGGTATATGTGAACTATGATAGAACTGACTTATTGTCACAGCTAGCTGCGTCGAGCAGCGTCCTGTCTCTTTTAAACTCAATCACAGTAAGAAGTAGGTATATGTGAACTATGATAGAACTGACTTATTGTCACACCTAGCTGCGTCGAGCAGCGTCTTGTCTCTTTTTAACTCAACTACAGTATAAGTAGGTATATGTGAACTATGATAGAACTGACTTATTGTCGAAGCTAGCTGCGTCGAGCAGCGTCCTGTATCTTTTAAACTCAATTACAGTAAGAAGTAGGTATATGTGAACTATGATAGAACTGACTTATTGTCACAGCTAGCTGCGTTGAGCAGCGTCCTGTCTCTTTTAAACTCAATTACAGTAAGAAGTAGGTATATGTGAACTATGATAGAACTGACTTATTGTCACACCTAGCTGCGTCGAGCAGCGTCCTGTCTCTTTTTAACTCAACTACAGTAAGAAGTAGGTATATGTGAACTATAGAACTGACTTATCGTTCTTTTTAGGGCTCCGTACCCGAAGGGTAAAAACGGGACCCTATTACTAAGACTCCTCTGTCCGTGTGTCTGTCCGTCTGTCTGTCTATCACCAGGCTGTATCTCATGAACCGTAATGAACCGAACCATAAATACTTTATTTTTATTACCCTAATAACCCTTAATCTAATGGGCGTTGAGATGCGGCGTGTTTTCCAATTTGACCTCAAACGCGATCCTTTGGAGTTTCTGTTTTCAATTATATTTTGATTAGTTCAAATTTCAAAAGAAAAGTTTTTTCGCTTCCCGTCAAGCACAAAGAGGTTTAAAAGGCGTGTTCATGATTGGATGGCTATACAGAATGTGACAAATTTTGTTGCCAGTGCCAAAGTTGTTTTTATTTAGCTTGGCTTTTTGTTTATGATGGTTATAAGTAACGTTTGGCTGAAATATGAGCTTTAATTTTTTTGGTGTGTTTTTTACGATTACCAAATTCCAGCCTTGGACACAGGAGGCCTTGGTCACTTTTTAGGGTTCCGTACCCAAAGTGTAAAAACGGGACCCTTTTACTAAGACTCCGCTGTCCGTCTGTCTGTCTGTCACCAGCCTGTATCTCATGAATCGTGATTGCAATTTTTACAGATGATGTATTTCTGTTGCCGCTATAACAACAAATACTAAAAAGTACGGAACCCTCGGTGGGCGAGTCCCACTCGCACTTGACTGGTATTTTTTTCTTATATGAAATTTTTTTCAGTTTACCAATTTCAAGTCAAATTAGGACAGTTTAAAATAAAGTAAATAAATTATTAACATCAAGTTCAAAAGAAAATCGATTTATAAATACTACAAATGGGCCTATATTCAATTCACTTTAACCATTATTTGTGATTATAGCCATCATAAGTATACATAATTATACAAATTAAAATTGCTTTTCCATCAATCCGACTGAAATCGATTGAACATGATAAATGTCTCTATTGCGTGCATTTACCCCGAAACATGTCACGTGTAGGTCATTATTCATGTCATCAGGAAACCGATTCGAACTATAACTTTTTTTGTAATTATGGGCCGATTTTAAGGGTTCCGTAGTTAACTTCGCCATGTCCGTCTGTCTGTCTGTCCGTCCGCGGCTTTGCTCCGTAATCGTTACTGCTAGAAAGCTGAAATATGACATTGATATACAAATCAGTTACGCCGACAAAGTTGTAAAAAAAAAACCGGCCAAGTGCGAGTCGGACTCGCGCACCGAGGGTTCCGTACTTTTTTGTATATGTTGTTATAGCGGCAACAGAAATACATCTGTGAAAATTTCAACTGTCTAGCTATTACGGTTCATGAGATACAGCCGGTGACAGACAGACAGACGGGCAGACACACGGACAGAGGAGTCTTAGTAATAGGGTCCCATTTTTAACCTTCGGGTACGGAGGCCTAAAAAACTAAAAAAATATTAGGGTAGCTCTCCTACACCAAAGAGGATATAATAGGATAGAGCGGTACTGTCATAGTAATTTTGTAGCCACAATAAATTCACTGCCATCTATCGACACACGATAAAACCTAAAAATTAAGATGTATGAAAATTAAATCATTTTACGGTTTAGACTCACTTGTTTTAGTCACTCGCGCGACATGTTTCGGATGTTTAATGTTAGTATGTCTCACAACAGTTTAAATTCGATGTATAAAAATATCGTAAAATGTATTTATATATGGATAAATGTTTTTTTTAATTTACATTAATTATTTTTATATGATTTGACCTATGCTCTTTCACTTATGCGTATGCGTTAAAATTGTTCAGTAAGAAACGAAACCGTCAAGTCCATCTATTCGAGAGTAGACCAAAGGTAGTGGCGCCATCTGATCGAGAATCAAATTTTCTTGATTTTCGAGGCACGTTTTTTCCTTAGACTGTATCCATCTATTACGGAGTTATATCTATCTTTGCCTACAAGGAAAGTGGAGATTTTTTCGCTTTAACCCTACAGTATGGGGTGTACCATTTTTGATATAAATATTTTCGGAAATAATCGCTATGAAAGAAAAAAAACTGTATCTCCCCCTCTAACTTGTGAAGCAAAAAATATAAATAAAATCGTTAAAGTAAAGCTTAGTAAAGAATTTCAAGGAAAACTATAGCGAACATGATCGGTTTAGCCGTTTTTGAGTTTTTGCAAACTATCGGCGATGCCGATATATCGGCCTGCCGTTTAGTGTATCGGTATCGTTACATCCCTAGTATTTTCGTAACTCAACGGAAAAAAAAACATACATTTTTTTGGGATATTTAGTATTTATTCCGTCCTGAATGTGGAATTCTAACTCTTCAATACAACTGCGACATCAATATCAGAATTTTAAACTTCGAATGCATTTACAATTTGCTCCGATTTCCCATTTTTGCGAATAAGATTGTTCAAAAACCTTAAACCGAAATCGAAAGGCGATAACTTGACAGATGTTTCAAAGGCAATAAACCGAAAGAGTCGGCACGTGCTCAGAATCACACGCCGAAAAGAGACGAACAATCCAATTTACCGTACAAGTCCTTATGTTCGCTCGACGATTTTTAACAAATGGCAGAGTAAAAGCTCAGTTCAATACCTTCTATAAATTACACTTGAAAATTCTGCGGATCTAAGAGCTTTTCTACAACTTTGAACCTTATTCACATTGTAGTACAGTTGTATGTTACATGGCAGCTAATTTAATGTGACTTTTGTTTGGATGTACGAAATACCATTGTTACTGTTAACGTAATATTTTAGATGTCCCATTATCTGTTTACCAGAAAATATGCATTAAGAAGTAATACTACTATATTTATTAAATATAATAATAACGGGTCACTCACGTATTTAAAGTCGAAGAACGCTCGACATGTTTCACTCCGTACCGAGGACTATCATCAGGAGCTTGCGTTGACGGCAACGGACCGGGGCAGACTGCGGGCCGCAGCCCTCCGCATATGTCTATGTCTCACGGAAGTTTAGTTTTATTTTGTGGTCGATTTTCTTATCTAATTTGATAAGATTTGATAAGTTGGGAGAGCTCCTCATTCATAAACACGTATTCCTAATTTGACACAAAAAATGTATTAGTTTTTAACTGAGTTGTGAAAATTACATACGGGTACATTTTGGTAACTCGGGGGAAGATTTTTCAGGAGATATGGCGAAATTGCACCTATATTATACTTATAAATACTGTACACCGACACTCGCGAAGAAAAGCTAGTTCTGAATAAAATCCAAATTTTAAAGGTAACTTTAAGAAATTAGCCTCCTTTGTTATGGTCCCGACAACGCTTTCGGAATTTATTTTCCCGCATTAACATAATGCCTTTTTAAACGAAAAATCCAGACTGTACAGTCAAGCATTTTACTTGTAGGTAGTACCTAAGAAAATTAAGTAAGCCAAGAATTTTATATAAATTAACTACAAGGAAAACTAAAATTCGCAAATCGCGGGGATATTTCTCTTTTACTCCAATGTAGGCGTAATTAGAGTGACAGAGAAATATGTCCGCAATTTGCGAACTTCGATTTTCGCGGTTATAGCCCTGGGCACGGACTGTACTCAATCGACATACTCGTACAGTGACAACATTAACTCTGCCCTGTCGAACTAGTTCCAAATTATACATTCTAGTTCAACCGCTTGGGTACTAGTTACTAATTCATTGACGTCAATGATTGTGATGGGCGCTACGACAGTGTTAACGTGTGGAAGTTTCAAATGACCCATATACAGACTTAGAAACATTTAGAGACCAATTCAATAACAATATTGCTACGGTTATGACATTGTTCTGTACGATTACGATACTGACGTTGATTGGTACGAGTTAAATGCACTGAAAGTACGTATTGAACTCAGATTTTACTGCCATTTAATAAAGTCGTCGAGACTCGTACAATAAATTGTACAAGGGTGAATTGTACAATAAATTGGATTTTTCGTCACTTTTTGGCATATGATTCTTAGCACGTGCCGTTTATCTCGGTAGCCTTTAAAACATGTCATGTTATTTTATTTCGATTTAGTTTTAAAATTTGTGAACAATCACATTCGCAAAAATGGGAAATTTAATGTGAGACAGGAACGTCATGTGTACTTTTAAAATCTTATTGATATCACAATCAAGTCAAGGGCCTGACACTCTTTGATAGAGAAAGAGTCTTATTGCGATTCCTATAAGAGGAAAGAGAAAATAGTGCCATGCTTTGTCCTTATCACCTACCGGGTTTTTTTTTCATGGTCGGGTTATGGTAGCATAGGCTGAAGGCGATGGCGAAATACCGAAATTTATAAGAGTGAAAGAGAAAAAGGATTATGCTGCCATACATTAACCTGTCAATACATGAATATCTCTTTCTCTTACCCCTGGTCGCTCAGTTTCATGTCTATAACTACTATACTATGTCTATGCAATCAAGTGGTCGATTATTGAGTACTTACTATGAATTGCAAGTGATGTCAATATCAAAATTTTAAAATTCTAATATTAGACTTCTCGCTCGAACTCGAGTTTCCTGAACCGTTACATTTAATCTGATATAAATTCTCCTTTAGCACACTCGGCATTCCGGTCATGAACACAATGCAAGTGTCTCTCGGGTTCTCTCTGCTCTGTAATAAGTGTCAAACCGGCACTGAAAGGACGTCTCACAGATTAAGAACACTAAATATGAACAAAATGGAACTGGGTGAAGTAATATTTAAGAATGTATATTTGTCACTAGACTTATATTGACCGGGATATAGACCGTAATTACCAGGTAATCACGGTCTATATCCCGGTCAATATAAATGTAGTGAAACTAACCGTGAATCATTTAAAACTCTACCTTTTGTATTGTTTTCGAGCTCCCGGTATTCTAATCTGAACAAATATAATAAATAAATAAATCTGAATAAAAATATTTATTCCACAAAAAAATGCATCAGAATTCTAGTAAATATAGATCAAATGGAGTCGTGTAAACCCTATTTTATCAAACATGAAACAATTACCGTTGCATACATGTACATGTTTGAATCATGTAAATTCGTTAAGAAACACTTAAACTTATATTCACTCAAAGACACAACTCAAATTAAAAGAAATAATCGTAATGCTAATCAACTAAAAGTGCCTTTTTCGAAATTAAAACTTGTCGCATGTAGCCCCCATTATATGACTATAAAAATCTACAATCACCTTCCAAACTCTATAAAAGATCTGGAAAATCTAGGCAAATTTAAAAAACGGCTGAAAATATTTTTGATTAGTGGATGTTTTTATACTATTAATGAATATTTTGATCAAGTCAATAGGTGAAAATATTACCGTGCTTTGTTTATGTAAGGAAATAATGTAATAATGTGTGAATGTATGTGTACTCTTAATTTAATGAAATTGTAAAAATTGTAAAATCATAATTAATAATAATAATAATTGTAATCAAATCACCTACCTACTTGTAGCCCTCTTATATTGCTGTGCCCTTGCAGGGTGTCACATGTATACCTTTATGTTCTATTCCATCCATGTTTGTAATGTGATATGCAATAAAACAATTCTATTCTATTCTATTCTAATCTAATGAAACTAACCGTGAATCATTCGATACTGTTAATTCATATTTGTGTCTAAATCGAAAGAAACTAATGTTATCTGGAGGGTTTATTATTGATTTGCGCGTATTAAATATATCAAACTCGCGTAACAAAACTTTGTCAAATCGTAGAATCAGTATATCGGAGGTCGAATCTAATTTAACAATTTGTTATGAATTTGTGATGATCGGCGTGCATCTCATGCAGGACTTTAACTTCATATCTGCATCTACCAACCAGCGTGATCTTCAAGGTTGTATCAAAATAATTTACAAATTAGAATCGGGACTTATATTGACCGGGATATGGACCGTGATTACCTTTTGTATTGTTTTTGAGCTCCCGATATTGAATTGAGTTTAAAAAACAATACAAAAGGTAATCACGGTCTATATCCCGGTAAATATAAGTCTAGTGAAACTAACTGTTAAATTATAATCGAACTTTCGCTCCCTGTTATTGACACAATTTTCCCCTTTTGTAATCTAAGTGAAGTGATCTTTCTCCAGATAAGGACACTTTGAATGTTACGAAAATTAAACTGGCTGAAGCAATATTCAGGTAATCAGTTATCGTGATCCGAAAGGAAAGGAATGAAGAAGCCGGAATCGGATTTTTTACGGTTTTAATCTTATTTTGACCTTGAAGATGCTCATGATGATTTGTGCATGTGACATGAAGTGAAAGTCGTGCGTGTGATGCGCGCCAATCCCTAAGACGATTGTCAAAGCCGTATCAAAACCAGTTCAAAGCCATAACAAATTGTTATACCAAGAATCGATCTCCACCTACCTGTTAAACTTGTTAAAGATAGAGATAAGAGTTAAAGATATATTTATTTGCAAAAATGTAGTGGTAAACATAGTTGGACAGTAAATACTTATTATGGACACAATAGGGTAGTTAACACATGTTGAATTTTATAACTAGATCTAGTTAAATAGATAGAAAATGAGCAATTTATCACAATAAATTGGAAACTTTAAAAATATATGGGAATAATAAAAAAATACAAGACCTCAAAGTTTCGAAACAAACTTTTTTTTAACTTTCAAATAGGAAAAAAAAACGGCACCATTCGATTCCTTACATTTTATTTAAGAAATAGCGTATATCAAAAATATACATAAATGCAATATTTCACCGAAACGGCTTCTAAACTCTAAACAAAACGACTTCTAAACCTACATGATGGCAGGTGGACTAAAATGTTAACGGAATGGTGGCCGCTTTCGAATGAAAGAAGCCCCTGGCGTCCATCAGCTCGTTGGGTGGACGACATCCGGAAGGTTGCGGGTCACTTCTGGATGAGATTAGCTCAGGACCGGGACAAGTGGCGTACTGGAAGAGAGGCCTATGCTCAGCAGTGGGCGATAAAGGGCTGATATGATGATGATGATGATGATGAAACCTACATCTATGCTTCTAAGCAAAGTGACACAGTGATGTCACGATGTGTTGCCATTTATGTTCTTAGAGCGTTTACCCAGTAAAGTGGCGATGCCAGAATTTGACCATCATTTGTGACTATTGTATTGCTGTAATGGGTCCTATACAGACATTTGATCCTCAAAACAAACCTGATCGACTGATAATATTTAAAAAAATCGTCAACTACCCTATTCTCATCTTCGTAACCTAAAGCGTCAAAAAGGCGACTCTAATAAACTAATAACGTTCCTCTAGATAAGGACACTTTGGATGTTACGAAAATTAAACTGGCTGGAGCAATATTCAGGCAATCAGTTATCGCAAAGATATAACACTGTAATAGATGGATACAGTCTAAGGAAAAAACGTGCCTCGAAAATCACGAAAATTTTATTCTCGATCAGATGTCCTACTATCTTTGGCCTACTCTCGTATAGAGGGCGTTGACGGTTTCGTTTGTTATTTAACAATTTTAACGCATATCAGTGAAAGAACATGGGTCAAAATAATAAAAATAGTTAATGCAAATAAAAAAATAATTTATCCATATTTAAATACATTTTTATAAATCTTTTTTTTTTTAATGTATTTAAATTTTAAAATTTACTGTGGTTACAAAATTTAATTTGACAGTACCGCTCTATAATATTATATCCTATTTGTTATAACGTAACATGAAGCCCATGTAAACTTAAACGGTCTCCACATACAATATCAATTTACCTCTCAAGCTTAGATCCCTGAATCTATTTAAATGAAACTTGGTATGGACTACGGGATAGTTTAAGGTCCGAGGAAAGGCATAGGAAAATGTTAATCAATTAAATAAACCTGAAATAAACCGCTGAATCGATTTAGATAAAATTTGATATTGGATAGTTATAGTTATTTTGATAATAATAATTATTCAAAATATTTATCAGTACGGTTTTTACTCACTATTATTATTATTATTTTTTCGTGCCTGAGGATGGATTCCCAAAGAATCCGAAACATGTCGCCAAAAGCGACTAAAAATAATAGTGAGTAAAAACCGTACTGATAAATATTTTGAAATATGTCTCACGATAGTTTAAGTGCGATTAATAATAATTATTAATATTTATCAATATCATTCCACACACACACGCAGACGAAGTGGCAGGCAGAAATTATTACTAAATATTATCATCCTATTTAGTAACTAAATGAACATATGTAATCACGGCCGACCCAATTATTTTCTTCATATCTCAAATCCCTCCGATACGTATTAGGAGATTATTATATCCTCATCGTACCCAATAAATCAACAGACTAAACAAACTTCCACTATCATAATGATAATGGCTTAGCTGACACATCAAATAATGCTATACTCGATACAAATTGTCTTTACAAAACTAACTCACGAAAACTCCTATCTTACCAAATCATGTGATATAAATACGACTCTGTCCCAAGGAAGTAAAGTTTATTCTCAAATAAAACATAAATACAATATACGAGCTCGTTTCCAATGGATTTTAGCAACATACGACTGTGACCCTTAAGGCGCTGGTAATAATGATGTGATTAACTTTAACGATGTCTTTAAATCTTAATGGTGCGCACTGAAATGGAAGCTGTTTCTAACACGATGAGATCATTTCTATTAATAAGGGGGCATGTTTATTAATGGCACAATTATGGGATTACTGAATAAAGATATTTTGTATTTTGTATTTTTGTATACGTCTAGGGATAGTGGGTATGACGTTATTGTGTTTTAGCGTACATGTAAGTGTCAACATTGGAAACAATAGTCATAATTATGTTCAAATGGAATCCCTTTTCATACATTTTTATAAGTCTAACACTTATCGTGAGATTCGTGAATGTTAGGATGGCGGGAGGACCTCCAGGAATTTCAACGAAATATTTATAAACATTACTGTACCTGCAGTATGCTGAGTGTATCTCGAGTACATTTGTTAAAAACCAGTGAACATCTCCCTAAAACGAGTAATTTAATAAAAGATCCATCTTAACCTTGATCACCAAAAATACCTTTATTTGGGAAATGAGACGGCCACTTATCTGGGATGCCACTTGTTTGGATACCCTAGCGCCGTCCCATTTAGCCGCTACGTCACTGGGGCTGGCAGGGCGGCTGAACCCGCTAATAAAAATAAATAAAGCACCTCAGTTATGCTGGCATCTCAATCAAATACATATTTGCGGCGTTTGCGGTAGAGAACCCTAGAGGGCTGTGAAGTCACGTCATCCATAACCTCTTACAGGGCCTAAAAAGACTCCTTGAGATGACGAGTGCTAGGGTTGGCACATTTCTAGCCCAAAGAACTGGCATCGCCAGTACAATGTAGCCAGCCTTATGGGCACCTTTCCGCAGAGGACTGACCCGGGGGACTTCATAGGTGGGTATGTTTTATTTTATTAGTTTTAATTTATTTAGTATATAATGTCCCCACATAGTTTTCAATTATAATTGAATATGAATACACAAATAAAAATACTAGGTCGAATGCGTTTCAAACGGCATATATATAAATAAAATACCAACATGAAAATCTCTTTTTGTATATAGAAACCCATGATTTCCTGTTTAGTAGTACATTATTTGATATTCCTACGTATTTACATTTTTTTCTCGAGGGAATCTCCGTTGTCACTTAGAAAATGTTCGTGCCAAAATGCTTTATTGTACTACCAAGTGCCTACAAGTAAGGAGAAAAAAACGCGGAAATTCCTAGCATTTTGTGTTATTTGATATATATACTTATATATGATATATATACGGTATATCTTAGAACATTGTTAAAGGATACCTACTGATTTAAACTTTCACGATTTTTACTCATTATTATTCACAACGACGCGACTTAATCGCGTAAAATAAGTTTTATATTCACAACAACGCCGTCCTCGAAACGTCGGAGGTAAATATAAAACTTAACTTATATTGACCGGGATATAGACCGTGATTATCCTTTGTATTGTTTCTCTTAATATAAAACTTATTTTTCAACACACTTGCTCAAAACGACGTTTTTATTCCACCGATTTTAGGCTCATAATCCTAGATATTAAACACGCGTGCTCTTTCAGTATATTTTATACACTCGTGCTTCCTCATTATATTATCCGACTGAGTTAAGAAGGTAACTGATTGCTAATAATATGCATGGAAACGGAGCCTTCTTTAATTGGTCGGACTGGCGGGCACCGGCGCGCCCGACCGCCTGCCGCGCCTGGGGGGCCGGCAGTATGACAGATTTCAGACTTTCTAACTGTTTTAACAATTAAAATTTGACTAAATATGAAACTTTTTTTTTTTCTCGCAAGTGTGTTGAAAAACGTCGTATGAAACGAGTGTGCATTGGTCATTACACACATCGGCTTTCTTATTGCGCGCTCGCTTACAGCTCGCGCGCACAATATCGCCTCGTGTGTAATGACCAACATAGCACACTTGTATCACAATGTACTATTACGCGATTAGGTCCTGTCGTTGTGCATAATAATTGTTAAAGGATGTTCTGTAAAATAAATTCAACATTAAAGGGGTTGGCTGTATCCGTTACATAATATAGATCTTGAAGCCCTATAGGGCTTCAAGATCTATGTAACGGATACCGCGGAGAAGGGTTTCAACAATATAAAATTTATATAAGCATCGATGTACTTTTATCGTAAACAGTTAGCTTTGCCTATACCTACATATATATATATATATATTGCTGTATGAAAAACATTTTCTTTCATTTGTGGCTTTTCTAGTGCCCTAACTTAGGTTGGTCTCGAAGAAGCTTTTGATCCTGGATAGAAATGGAATCCATTGGCATAAAAAAATATTTTTAAACTAATTTTACAGTTTAACTCACGTGTTTGTAGTCACTCCTAGGTCTCCTTTTTTAAGCACTAACAAGAGAGTTAAATCATGAAGAAAAAAAAGGACGATTTTCTCGCGAATTTTAGTGTTCCGTCTTAAACTTTGTTTTGACAAACGGAACACTTATGGGATCACTTCGGTCTTGCAAATCAGTTACATGCGTTTCTCTCAGAGACCGTTTGACATAGATACCTAAAATTTGAAACAGTTATAGCAATTACCACCACTAATATTGTAAATAAGTCAAAACCGCTTATTTTTCAAAATCTGTTAATGTTCAAATTCGTTATTAAAAAGTAAAGGGAGGCCTCCTAAACACATTTTGGAGAAGCAGCACGGGATCTGGTAGCTGCCCTCAGTTACCCATTTATAAATAGGTCTAAAAGTGATAATGATTATCTACCCCGTCTTACAATTCAGCTTACATGTATTTATAAACTGTAATAAATGTCATATATTAAAGAAAAAAGTGACGAAGCCCTCCAGTGGTGAAGGCCGGATTCGAACCGGCGTCTTTAGCTATCGCGGCTGACGCCATGAACCCCTAGGCCACCTCGCCACGGCGGTACCCGTCCCAATTTCTCGACTATATGCCATCTTAGTAAGACTAGGCGTCTTTGACCAGATCTAAGGGCAAGCAGTGCGTACTTGCACCTCCTAAACGAATTCCTTACGGAATTATGTTATAGCGAGATAGACTTGTGCTGCCATCTATGAACAAGTTTGGAAACAAATCAAATTATTTTATTAAATATTTAGATTTGTGTTTTTAAGTAGTCACACTACTAGTTATATATATATGAATTATAAACTGTAATATATGTCATTGACGAAGCCCTCCAGTGGTGAAGGCGCCCTACATGTATTTATTCTTAATGTTTACAATAAGTAACACCATATCAAACAGTTCCCTGCGATTGTTATTTGCGCCACCATTACATACTTACGAGCTACCCCTTCCCCAATTAAGACTACGCATTAAGGCGTACCCACAAAACCTACATTATTAACCCAACATCGCACGTGACCTTCTCCCAATATTCTATAACCTCACAAAAATCATTGCACCATTTCCCAAATATGTACTTTATCACGCACGAAACAAGGTTGCGTTCACAATACATACATAAATCTAGATAAGATATCGCGATAGTTATGATCGTGTCTTCCTAAATTGTTTTGGAAATATGTATAACCGCGAAAATCGAAGTTCGCAAGTGCGGGCATTTTTCTTTGTCACTCTAATTACGCCTTCATTAGAGTAAAAGAGAAAGATCCCCGCAATTTGCGAATTTCGGTTTTCGCGGTAGCCCCTCTGGTCCCTTGCTGTTACGTGAATATAGTCTTGTGAGACTTTCTCTTACATTTAAATTAACTATGAATAGTATTTACAGATTTCAGAGAATTACATTACACAAAGAAATTGTTTAATGCCGATCGATTCCCTTTATACTTAGGATCAAAAACTTAAAAAAACCAAGCTTTTAGTAAAAAGAAGGGTTTCATATGCTACATACAATAGATATTAATTACCTATGTCTCAGTAGCAACACGTGAAATCGGAAATTTAAACTTTCCTTGCCCTATAGACGACTAAGCCCCTCAGCAGGCAGTCGATTGATGCTCGAACGGACAAATAAAACACAACCTGTTGCTCTGACAGATCACTAATTCGATAAAAGATACTATAATAAATACAACAAAATTGAACTCTATTCTTATCACCATAGAGTCCATTTTCCATATATCAAAGTATTGAAGTGGTACAAATAATAGACATGCTGTGATATATGGTGTTCTGTAAATTGGTGTTTTTGTATGTACATACATAAATCTTTGCTTTTAGTATTGAGGAAGTAATTTCGTTGGAAGGAAATGGTGGGTTGGTGAAAATGGAAGCGATGGAGAGTAAAATCGAATTTTGTTTCCTGTCGATCGGTGAAAATAAATATTGGCAAAATTTAGACGGAAAATAGTTTTTGGGAGACGAGTAGAAATAGATAGAAAAAGAAGAGAGAATATATACATTATTATTTTCGTGGGTTTTACTCTAGAACCAGTAACATAATTATCGTTTTTGAGGTTTTTCAAAGTTCCTCCTGCACTAACTAATACAAGTTTCTGTTTGACCCACTGGTTGACTGGTAGAGAATGCCTTAAGGCACTAAGTCCGCCATTTGTACAATTTTATATCGTTCAATAAAGTTTAAATAAATAAAGTTATTCAGACTGAAAATACAAAAGCGGCCTATCTATAACTGAAATTAAACACAATAATAATTGTAATTTAACAATCTCGAAGAGTCTTATGTTTATTTAGTATTTAAAATCTAAATTGAGGGCAGAGTTATAAATTTGTGTAGCCCAATTAATAAAGTTTTAATGTTTATTTTCCTATCCGCAAATTATCTTTTACTTAAAACTTGTTTTAGGGCGGAATTTCTTTATAAATTGGAATACATGTTATACGGGCGTCCCAAGACTATGCGACATGAAGGGAAAGTACCTTAAATATCGTAGATAGGATATTTTGCTGAAAGAAGACTTTATGTTATTTTTAATAGTTTATAATACTGAATTCAAAGATTTTCTAAATTTTACTTGCTTCGTCTTGGAATCGCAATCGAACCGACTTAAATGTGAAAAGAAAATCACCCGTATTTTTATGATGCCAATCGAAAGAATGGACAAAAAAAATATTCTTAAGTAACACAGTATCTTAAAAGAAAGGAATAACGTTAATTGTTTGATTTAAATTTCAAGAATAATTATTTATTTCCGACGACGACGTTCGAAAAATAGCGATAATAATATTATCATTCCATACCTTGCACATATCACGAACAAATATTGCAAGTGAAATACAAACTTTTAAAATAAGTCGCTTAACTTCAATAAACTCGGGTTAATCCGTCTGTCGGATTATGCGATTTTGGTATTAAGAAAAGGTAATAGGGTAGATATTTGCTGAGAGGGTCGAATGGATTTACCCGAGTCTGAAGTTAAGCGACAAATATTCTCAATATCAGCTGATTTCAAAGAGCTTTTTACTTTGATCGTTTGATGAATTCCAATACGCATTTATACAACTTTCACCCCTTTGACTAAGGCGTAAAGTGAATAATGTATTAGCAATTTACTTTGAAAGTTGAGACGTGCGAGTCGTGCCTCGCCGCAGATTTTCGTATCTTTCCTTTTGTTTTCACAGAAACTTTGCGTTTGTACACATTATTAATATTCAAAGATAAAACATTATACTGATATTACGACCTTTTACAATAATTTTACTAACGGAACTGCTATCCACCAAGTTGAATCAGTTAAATTTCTTGGTGTTAATATAGAGGAAAACCTAAACTGGAAAAAAGAACTGCATGCAATAGAAAACTCTGTGAGTTCGGCTTGCTATGCCCTAAGGAGTCTTAGGGACGAAGCAAAATTATCTCAGCTAAAAATTGTCTACTACGCATTGATCGAATCCAGGAATATTCTAAAATAGCAACAAAAAATTATGAAAAAGTGTGTGCGTGTAATCTTTACGCGCGATTGAAGTAAAATTTCTTTGACGATGACGTTTATCACTATGTTGGCACTTTGACGTGTGTCCTATTGTGCGTGTGTCACTACTGAGCGTTACTTCCGTCAGAAAAAAATCTGAGTTACCCTCTAGTCGCGCCTAAAGAATTTTTACTTCAAAATTGTATTAAGAGGCCGTAGTCGATTTTGGAGCAAAATTTTTAAATTGATAGATTTAGTCGTTGAAATTATACACGTTTTGTTGCGTAATATCTAAATAACAAGTACTGGTTTCTATTAGCACGTCTTCTCATCTTGCCTTTTAATAATGAAGTCGCAAGCGTGCGTCACCGGTAATATATGAAAAGAAGGGGCAGTTTTTAAAAATTCATCAAAAACTTATGGTGGTAAATTATACAAATTGATGTATAAGAATAGTTTCAACAAATATTGTAGATTGTTTAAGTATCAAAATTACGTTGAAATTAAGTCGATTTTCAGAGAAATTGTCACTTGTTTTGAAGTAATTTCTGAAGAAAATTGATTTCGTCTAACTTTCATTTACACTACTTCAAAGTCATAATAATAAAAATGTAGTCTGATAAACGTCAAGTACAGGATATGTGTAATACAAAATTACCATGTTTAGCAGTCCAAACTTTACGAAATTTACAAATAAGAGCGACAAAATCAGTGCTTTACGCGCGTTTACCTAAACGTCCATCAGAAAAGCAAACATTACTAATTTAGTGAATCTGTTTTCAACAAATTGATCTGATAAAAGGTAAGATAAGAAGATGCGCTAATAGAAACCCGTACTTGTTATTTCAATTAGGTAACAAAAGGTGTACAATTTCACCGATTAAATCTATCAATTTTACATTTTTGCGACTAAAATCGACACCGGCGTCTTAAGAATTTATAACAACTTTTATGTAAAACCCTTTTTATGAATTAGCAATAATCCATACTAATATTATAAATGCGAAAGTATTTAACTATGTCTCTCTGTAACCTCTTTATGCTTGAGCTGCTAAACCGATTAAGATGAAATTTAGTATAGAGATGTAGTTAAACAGATTGTTCCGTAACGTAACTCAGTGATGTAGGGCATCTTACATATTATTTGTGACGTTTTCAACCAAAAGGTACCACATTGTCGCTTGTTGATAAGGTTGATTTCTAATTGAAGCTATATGGAAATAGCGCCTTACTGACAAGCGACAATAAGTACCCTTTTTGGTTGAAAATGGCACATTTAATCATTTATTTTCTTCTTTTTTCTATCTCAAATGCAAAATAAACCAGTTTAGTGGGTTAAGTGGTAAATAGAGAATAGATAACAAAGAGACACGCGGCACAGATAGACAGAATTACTTTTGCATTTATAAGACGTCAAAGGATCACTACTTATTAGTATTAGTAGTGATTACAAAAATCCTTTGACGTCTTAAAGCGGATAATAGCTAGTACCTATACCTAGATTACCTAATCCTTTTAAACTCGGTAAATAGGTATATCGATTATACCTATAAACCTATTTACCACTTGTGAAGCGAGCAAAAACCCGATTTCGCCGGCTTGCCTATCCAAGATGCCTAAGCAGCTTATGCTGCAGCAATTATTTTTTAAAGAATAAGCAAGCCTTTATCCAACGGATAATTTAATGACATTTCGGGCAATTTTTATAATGACACTCCCTCACGTTGCAAAGTTAGCTTAGACTGAATCTGCACAAGGGTTATTTGCATAAGTTTATGAACCGTTCAGTAGTTTAATTTATTGCATCATTCTTAAACAATCGATCGGCGTAATTGAATTGAAAAATGTTTAGTTATTCATTTATGCGCCGGCAGGAGGGCAAATAGAGCATTCTCACGGGAACCCGCATATTTCAGCCATTATCCTAGCGACGGTATGAATAGCAATTTTCTTAAACTTAAGCTTGTCATACACAGCGCAATGAGTAGCGGAGACTTTTTCCTATGGGTGGGGTAGGTAGTTTTTTTAACAACAAAATAGGTATAAAAATAGTGGAGATCCCAAGGCCATAAAAGATGTCGTATTGTGATTAGGAAAAAATAGAGAAGAATATGTTTGTGGATGGGAATATCGTCCGAATAGGCCAACCTTCAAATAAAAAATAAACGCGTCAAAAAATCTTGTCTCAAAAAAACGCGCGCCTTGATGCCGATTTTGATAAAACTATTCGTTAAAGTTTTGATTTTGTTATGACACTACTCACAATGCATCTTATATATGTTGATTTCGGGTCTCGATTGTTTCCCATACAGTTTTAAGTCATAATGTATTGTTTGTCCACATTTTCGTTAGCCATAATTTGGTTTTTCTCAGAAACGCGTAACTTTTCAGGATTGCCATAAAACAAACCTAACCTAACCTATCTATAGGATAACCTTACGAACATTCTGAAAAGTTAACGGTTTCAGAATTGATTAATGATAATCTGACAATCATTACATTCTGACTCAATAATTATGTCAAACAAAGGGACCCCGTTGATTTCACCCGACAATTATCTACCCAACCATACGTTTATACTAAATAGGACCAGCAATGGCTCCACTGTTCAATTTACCTCTCTAATGAAGCAACATAAATCCATTTCCGTAGCCTTGTCAAAACAACATGTCGTTACAGTAAATGTAGCAAGTTTCGACCTTTGAACAAATGGTCTGTATTTAAATTGGGATGTGGTCAGGCGTGATTGGCGGGATGTTTGTGAAGTCCGGTTAAATTTCAGGCCAATCCGAACGTGACACGTTTATACACGTGACATCAGAATAATATTTGAATCATGTTATATGTTTTATTTTTATTTTTTATAAGCATGCGCCAATACATGACTGTACGCACAAGTATCATTCTGATATCAGTGGACGTTCAAATTCGCCTGTTTGATACAGACGTACATTAAATATATATAAAAATACTGCACTGAATCCTTGCTGTAATTTATAAAAAATCGACAGGTGTTTATTGAATATTTCAGAATATTAATCGGCTCATAATTTAGTATACAATTCCTATAAACAATGTTTTAATATTGATAATTATTACGAACTTAGACAATTATTTCAAACTACACACACAAGTATAATAGTCACAAAAGAAAAGCTTGTGAAATTAATTGAAATTATTGTAACTGCAGCGACGTCCTCTTGGATATAATGTAATATTATTTAAAACTAAACAAAAAGTCTCACCGTCCCACCTCCAACGGAATAATGTAAAAGCGGGCGGAGCGGCGGAAAGCGCCGAAATTATAAAACGTGATAAATATAAGTGCCTCGGTAGAGAGTACCATTCTGTACCATTTGGAGTTGAAACTAGGTCCATGGGGTCCCAGCGCGCACAAGTTGTTTGCAGAAATCGCGAAGCGTCTGGTTGACGTAACTGGTGACCGAAGAGCTGGCGGCTTCCTCGCACAACGTATCAGCATTGCGATACAGCGAGGAAATGCCGCCAGCATCCTTGGTACAATGCCTCAAGGGCCTATTTTAGATTTAAGCTAGTTATTCATTTCGTTTAGTAGTACCACTGTTTATAAATATCTTGTATGTAAATAAATGACTTTTTACTTAGAAAAAAAAAGACTTCTCCTTTACTTAATAAGTAAATAGTGGGATTAAATTGAAAATTTGCGAAGTCATAGCGTCATGACAAAAAAGAATAACCTTACCAAATTATCCACGTATCAGTATAATCCCTTACCTGAAAAAGAAAAAGAGCATTATTAATAAAATTGATGTGTTGACAAAATATTATATCACAGACATGAGGTTTCAGCGGTGGCAGCATGGTTCCATTTTAATCGCCTGTCACTATGCCTGTCACTTTCGCACTTACATACTTGTTAGAACGTGACAGTCGTGACAGGCATGGTGACAGGCTGACAGGTGATAAAAATGCTGGTCAACTTTAGTTCAAGAAAATTTATAAAATCAGGAGAAATAGTTAAGTGGTGTAGTTTTGTAAATTGGTACAGTTATGCCTTGTGGTTTCCAGATGAACATACTAAAAGTCCTCGAGGGTGGGGGGTGTGCTGAGGGTGTAGGGGGGTTAAAGGTACCTTTTTCGGATTTTGCTCATATCTCGAATATCTGTACGAATAGCATTATAATTACTTCGGACAAAAGTTTCTACAAAAAAAATTCTAGAAATTAGGTCATATTTATTTTTACTCTACGATCAACACTTTAGGAGCTACAGGCTGTTTAAGTTAACAAAGAGATAAAAAATAGACGATTTAAGAAAACGTCGTTTTGTTCGTACTTATTCATCATAATTCAAATTTTAAGTTTAGAATAAGCAAGTTTAGTTACCTGCTGATCAAAAATAAAAAATACCAGCCAAGAGGATGTCGGGCCATGCTCAGATTGCTTAGTGTAAGCTTGGCTTCCGTAGTTACCCGCCTAGCAAAATAAACTTTTTGCAAAAACTCAAAAATGGCTTAACCGATCAGGTTTGTTATAGTTTTTTTTATACCACGTCGGTGGTAAACAAGCATACGGCATGCCTGATGGTAAGCAGTCACCGTAGCCTATGAACGCCTGCAACACCAGAGACATGCGCGTTGCCGACCCTTTAAAAACCTATACACTCCTTGAAACACACAACGCACAATTGTACAGTTTTCCTTGAATCAAAATCAGTCCAAAACGATAATAAATTGTCATACTAGATTACACTGTAAACTCAAAAACTTACTTCAAAATTCCAACGTGTAAGTAAAAATTGGCGATTCACATATCTACGAACTACGTCATCACTCTGCAATCCGCTACGAGTGGCCGAGTGCTACGCCGCGCGTGCTACGAATGTGTTATACTTGTAAAAGCGCTACGCCGTAACCACGGATTACCGCGCGCTGCAAAAATATTTCGAAGCTTTGACGTCCGATTTTTCAAGATTCTGTGATCAAGCAAATCTTGTCAGTAGAAAAAGGTGGCAAATTCTAAAAACGTAGGCGCGAAGGGATATCGTTCCATAGAAAATTTGAATTTCGCGCCTTTTTCTACTGACAAGATTTGTTTGATCAACTATAATAAAGACTTGGCTTAAAGGTCAAGTAAAAAATGGTTATGGCCTGTCTGTTTGTAATGTTTCTGGAGTTTTATTTGAAAACGAATACAATATCTTCAATAATATGATATCTACGTGGACTTCAGTACAATTTAAGTAACAATAATTGGATTGTTACCATAACTAGAACAACTTCGATAAATAAATAACTGATTTGCAAGTCCGAAGTGCCGTTTGACAAAACAAAGTTTTGCACGGAACATTAAAATATGGGTCACGGGAGGCACACTCTTTAAAAAGTATGGTTGATAATAGTATCAACCATACTTTTTTAAGTGTGCCCTTCGTGACCTGTTCAATCTATATCATAAATAAATATGCATAGGCATGTTTATTTATGCACATACAATTTGGTATTGATTGATAACAAAATCTATTTTTATAACAGAGATACGAAACCGTACGTTGTCATAGCCCAAAATACGGGTCAAATTCCTGACAGGAACTTTTAACAGTCTTGTCGGGAATGCTTTTCCGATGTCGGATGTCGGGAGGGGCCTATGACATAAAAAACTGCGGGAGAGTGCCAATGGAATTAAGTCCGCCTTTTTGCGTTATTTATCGTTTTTAGCAATAATATTTGATTAAATGCAGAAATAAATACAGAACTCATATATCTTTTACTTCCTTCCGATATCCATTATCGGATCGAACAATGTGAAAACGCTCTAATATTGATATCTTAATTGATTTTAAGATCACTCTGAAAGAACTATTAATTGCTATTTTTGGAATTCACTAGACTTGTTAATGTACAGTTTTAGACATATATTTGATATCTAACGGATTTTCTTTATTTTTAAGGTTTTCTCTGCAGCCCGAAAAGCAGTAAGCTAAGGTATTTTATGTTAATCATTATACAATTAGGCGGCTAAATATTCTTAACACTGAAATATTTTATATAATTATCTATAGGTATTTGTAGGTCTGGTATAATTAGAAAGGGCTTAGACTAATTGTGAAAACGACGAGAACTATATCACCTGCTGTACAGGACATTTCTGATCTATTTAAAGCCGTTTTATATTTTTTAAATATTTTTTTGTGTGTGATTTTTTCGGAAAAAGAAGGGAATAGGTATAAGTTGTTTGTGTACTTATATAAACAAAAGTCATTTTAGGCCACTACTACATACTTATGGTCCCACCCAATATTCATTCTTTATTATTGACTTCTTTGGAATTGTTATTATCATTTAAATCGATTGTAATCATGATCAATGAAAATGGGTACAGTTCATCCGCGCATGAGAGAATAACTTGCACTTAGATATTAAAACTTAGACATTTTATTAAAATTTCTTTTTTTTTTTTCATAATATCTAAATTCAAATTAGGTAAACTACTAATAAGGTAAACTAGGTAGCGTTGCTTTTTACTGGCATCAAATTATTTCTGAATATCTAAAAAAATTATAGCATAAATTTGATCTTTAGACCATCCTTCGTATCCTAATTTTATAGTTCTAGTTTTTCGTATTGCATATAAAAACATACCAAAGTACTAAACATTTCATACACGTATTTGAAATTTATTATATTCTGTCACAAATCGATTCCATCGATCGCTTTATGTGGACTTAAGCAATTTCGATATGCTTTAACACAATTCTCACATCAATTAGCTATGTTCGCTTATCGTGTTAGCTACGTGAACTGTCAGCTGGTTAACGGCAAATTCCCAGGCTAATAGGGGAAATGGCTACAAGTGACATTTCATTGGTGGACTGCACGGAAATTGCAATGCGCGAGCGGCAGCCAGCAAAACATTTTATGTGCGCTACACATTTACCTACATTCAATAGAGATGAATACAATTATTACACATTCTGTTTACATGGCTATCTGAGCTGTATACACTGCAATAATAAAGTGGAATAAAACTGCGTATGTGCGCTACGCTATACATTACCTACATTCAATAGAGATGAATACAATTATTACACATTCTGCTTTCATGGCTATCTAAGCTGTATACACTGCAATAATAAAGTGGAATAAAACTGCGTATGTGCGCTACGCTATACATTACCTACATTCAATAGAGATGAATACAATTATTACACATTCTGTTTTCATGGCTATCTAAGCTGTATACACTGCAATAATAAAGTGGAATAAAACAGCGTATGTGCGCTACGCTACACATTTACCTACATTCAATAGAGATGAATACAATTATTACACATTCTGTTTACATGGCTATCCAAGCTACATGTATACACTGCAATAATAAAGTGGAATAAAACTGCGTATGTGCGCTACGCTACACATTATACACATTCACTTAAATAACGTATATTATTGTTAGCATACAACATAAATTAATTAAACATGTATTTTTACTTGTTCTGGTAAAATGGATATAATATCATCAGACTATAAAAACAAATAGGTCAATTAAAAATATTAAAATGATCAAAAGTTACAAGATAACAATATTTAGATTTTTTTTTATTAATACAATACCTCTGTTAAAAACAAAAGTGAATACTGAAACTATTTTGCTTTTCCTGTTGTTTTTCCAAGATTGATAGAGGAAATGGCTACAAGTGACATTTCACGGATGGACGGCACGGAAATTGCAACGCGCGAGCGTCACCCAGCGGAACATGGTACTCGAATATATTTAAACTATGTGAGCTAAACCGCACTTAATATACATTTAGTGAAATCGCCTGTATGGATGGACTCAAATGTTCATTTTATTAAGTACATATTTTATTTAAATGAACATGGGTAAACTGCTGTAATTAAGTGATCAAAATATTTATGAAAGTGATTAAAACCACACTATTTTGGTTATTCTTTCAAATTCGATGTATGTAGCGAAAATAATTTTGATCCATACATCTCGACAGTTTGCGTTCAAAAGTACCTGTAACAATTCAATTTTTCTAAATAGGTACATACTCGTAATTATATAGACATATCTCTTTTTGTTAAAATATCAGAGAATGGTAGATACTTTTGACGCATAGCCTGATACGCTACTTTGGATGATGACTGCACTCAACATCCACATTTATGTGCATAATAATTAACTTTATTTTAACCCTCACTTTATTTAAAGCCATCCTTTAATCAACTTTTCATGTAAACAAAAATTCCCTTATTCCTGCCCAACATTTAAGACTCAAGTTTTGAAACTCTAGGTCCATGGGGTCCCAGCGCGCATAAGTTGTTTGCAGAAATCGCGAAGCGTCTGGTTGACGTAACTGGTGACCGAAGAGCTGGCGGCTTTCTCGCACAACGTATCAGCATTGCGATACAGCGGGGAAATGCCGCCAGCATCCTTGGTATTAATTTCGTTTACGTAGTACCACTGTATATATCTTGTATGTAAATAAATGTTTATTTCAGACTCAAGTTTTAAATAACCTCTGGACCAAACTGGGTGGCCATTTCGAAAGTACATTTTGAATTTTTGACATCCAATTGATATACTAGAATTTGCTCATACTTATTCGGTATTGGCGCGAGCGAGACTCGCGGGCTACTGATAACAAAATGACATCATAAATAAATATATAAATATTATAGGACATTCTATTCTTACACAAAATAACTAAGACCCACAGTAAGCTCAAGAAGGCTTGTGTTGTTGGTACTCAGACAACGATATTATATAATATACACATACTTAAATACATATAAAACACCCATGACTCAGGAACAAATATCATAATATCATTTAGATACGAAAATGTAAGATTAAATTGGCCTCTGGGCCGGCCGTAATGGACACGGCCCTAATCCGCTACCTGTCGATTTAATTTCCTGCTGGGAAATTAATTCCCGCTCATTATTTCCCGGCTGAATTAATTCCCGGCTGAAAAATACGTCACGCATCCTCAATCCCTATATCGACGGTTTTATTGGCTAAAAGAACAAAGCAATTTATAATTTTTCATCCGCCATATTGACGTTTTGAAAGGGTCCTTTGTTTTTATGACCAATGTTCGACCTTTTTAGGAGATTATATTACGTAATTTTTTCGTGAATATTCCGTGTAAAACGGCCTTAATTTGGATGTAAAAGTACTAAATAAAAATGCATACTGGTTATTCAGAACGTCGCCCTTAAGTACTGACTCGATGTCCCAAAGTGATTAAGAAGGAAATGCAACATTACTTCCAAAAACGATTCAATAATAAAAAAAACCGGCTACGTCGGACTCACGCACCGAGGGTTCCGTATTTGTTGTTATAGCGGCAACAGAAATACATCACCTGTGAAAATTTCAACTGTATCTATCTAGCTATCACGGTTCATGAGATACAGCCTGGTGACAGACAGACGGACAGACGGACAGCGGAGTCTTAGTAATAGGGTTCCTATTTTACCCTTTGGGTACGGAACCCTAAAAACTGTCTGATTATGGGATTATTAGTTGATCTTCAAAACGACGAAGTCGTCTAGAGATTTTTTTTTGTTTTAAGCCTATTATGCACTGAACCAAAGTGAATGTTTTCCCTCTTTTGTTGTATTTCATGTTATAGTTTTTATTTTTGACATTTTTATGCCCTTTATAAGTATGATATCGCAAGCTTTTCTATGGTACCAGCTATCAAAGACAATGTAGAACGGCGCAGCCGCAGGGGATTGACTATATTATTAATAACGTGCCCTCGGGTGGTTTTTTCATGAATACAAATACCCAAAGGTATTAGAGATATTATAGAAATTATGGTGGCAATATTTTGTCCGTATCTCCAGTCCTGGAGATGAATTATGTATACTCAAGGACCAATTTTAATGTCATTACATTTGTATAAACTGAAAAGAAAGGTCTAAAGAGGCCCACTGACTATCAGTCCCCGGACGATATCGGCCTGTCAGTTGTTCGGAACTGTCAAATTTTTGTTCTAACTGACAGGCCGATATCGTCCGGCGGACTGATAGTCAGTGGACCCCTTAATAGTAATAAATTGAAGATGAAAGCAAATTCAGTATCTATAGGGTTTAACAATGAAAAATAAAAAGGTGATCTTAAAGCCGGGAAATTAAAAGGAGTACTTGCTGAGACACAAATTAAATTACATATTTTAATGAAAATATTTTAACTTATGTTTTTCTTTCGTATATGACATTTATTTCAGTTTAAAACTAGAAGGTAACAAAAAATAAGGCGCGAAATGCGCGCATGATACAAATAAAACACGAAAACATGTAGGTTATTTTCATTATAACTTTCAATTAGGTACATAGGTACCTATCGTTACCTGCATTGATAGCAGTATTATTTTTGTATAAAACAGCTAGTGATACAGCTGAGGGATCTGACGAGCAAAACTTTAAACAGAATTATATCTTCAGAATAATTAAAAGGTATAAACCCGCGCGACGGTCGTACTCGTATCTTCTGCCGCATGTTTCGCGCGGCGCCTTTATATATTTTGTTCTTTTCTAATTTCCTGGATTTATTAAGCCAAAAAACTTTTAAAGTTTTAGTTGGAATCTGCCCTAGCAAATAATATTGTGGTTAGATTTTTTTATGGCATTTTCCCTTTTAAAACGTGTAAAAATTAAGTATAAAAATACGATTTTGCGTTGGCCCCCTCTTAAGGAAAACTAGTCAAATCAGTTTCTTGCAGTGCTGTGCATGGTGTAAAATAATTTATTTGAAGTACAGTCAAATACCATATAAGTATATTAATAATCACAGGAAATATAAAGCCTTCTATATCGGACAAATCCCTAGCGCTTGATGAATATTAATAAGTATTACTAATACTAAAAATATAAGTAGTAGGTGGTTTAATAGAAAATCTCAGACGTAACGATGATAAATTACTGGTATTGGGTTGATACTGTAAATTATAAATGTGATATTTTCTATAAAAAGGGTACCTTATTGTCGATGGCGCTTACGCCATTATAAACGATGCTCCGATATAAATACAATGCCGCGCGACCCTGTGCGGCGTAAGCGCCATCGACAATAAGGTCCCTTTTCATAGAAAATGCCCCAAATTACTATAGTTACAGTGTATAAATCCAATAAGGGCGATAAATTAAACCAGATATATAATTTATACGTGTAATTTTTAACTGTAATAATTAAATAAGTAATTTTAACTATAAATTAATAATGTGTACCTCTTAATATTATTTTTCTGATTAGTCCTAGTGTTACTATTATATTTTTCTTGCTTTACGTGTAAAATTACTTTATAAATAAACGAGTATGAGTATGAGTAATTATTAATAAGCAGTTTTTTTTAAGTTACACTTAATTATGACCCCGTAATTATTTTTTGAAAATTTACCGAGCAGTTTAATTACTGTATTCAAAAAGTGCTACTTAGTTGCTTTTGCTGCTTTAATTATTTCCATGGTAGTTTTTACAGTAATCATAGAGTAACTTATACTAGAGCGGTACTGTCATAGTAAATTTTGTAACCCCAGTAAATTCACTGCCATCTGTCGACACACTTTAAAACTAAAATTGAAGATGTGTAAAAATACGATAAAATGTATTTAAATATAGATAAATGATTTTTTTTATTTGCATTAATTATTTTGATGATTTTGACCCATGTTCTTTCACTGATATGCATTAAAATTGTTAAATAACAAACGAAACCGTCAACGCCATCTATACGACTGTAGGCCAAAACTAGTAGCGCCCTCTGAACGAGAATCAAATTTTCTTGATTTTCGAGGCACGTTTTTTCCTTAGACTGTATCCATCTATTACGGAATTATATCTATCTTTGCAGTAATATAATAGTGAAAGTTTAAATCAGCAATCGTATTGTTATCAATATCAAAACCTGAACAGATTCTAAAATCGGAATAAAGCTCTAGAACAAGAACTTTATTTTACCCACCAAAAGCTGCGTGAATTTCATGAGTTTTAGCGTTCAGCACGATAAATAATAAATAAATAAATAAATAAATTCATTTATTTCAGATACATGATCCATAATTACAACTATATTTACACAAACAACAATCATCAATATAATTAGAAAAAAAAAGAAAACATTAAAATTCAAATCAATAAAAACTAAAATTAACACTAATATCATAAAACTAACGATTCAGTTAGACGCCCTGTGCAGCTTATCCCAGTGAAGCTGGAAAGGGCCGTCTAGGCGCTCTGCCACCGTCTGAAGGAGGCTATTCGGGCTGCCACGCAGGCGCCTCACCAAGGATGCAACGCGCTTGCGCATTATAGCATGAAAGCCATCTGTACGTCTCTCGCAAAACATCCCCGATGCACTGCAATGGCGCGGCAGCCCCAACAGCATCCTAAAGCTATTATTATATTGGACGCGTAGGGCGCTCAGAGCCCGTTGTGTGTAGTTGATCCATAGGCTGCAGGTGTAAAATGATTGAGAAAACGCCTTAAAAAGGGTAACCTTAGCTTCTTTAGTACACCTTGCAAACCTACGAATCAACATATTGCTTCTTACTGCGAGCGCCCTACGCTCCGCCATAATACGCCATAAAACGCCAATTTGCCTGCTTTCCTCAAAACTCAATCTACTGAGACGGTCATCGTGGTTTTTTGAGTAACACAAGTAACACAACAATATATTGTACGGATAACTAAGACATTTTATGCAAAGCATTTTTAATTCCACAACAAGAAAAATTTCCTCCCGCGGACGCTTCGGCTGTGGAATGAGCTCCCTGCCGAGGTTTTTCCGAGGGGCTACAGTATGAGGTTCTTCAAACAAGGAGTGTACAGGTTTTTAAAGGGTCGGCAACGCGCATGTAATATCTCTGGTGTTGCAGGCGTCCATAGGCTACGTCCATCTGAATAGGCTCAGAACCGAACATGGACTTTGCGGAGACTACATGTTTAAGTGTGGCTGGCGAAACTCACCGGCGTGTGATTGCGGAGCTCCAGTGCAGTCTATTAAACACATAATCTATGACTGCCCCAAGAGGAAATATACCGGAGTTACCCTGGATCTGCTCTGCCCTGATGTGAACGCAGCCCGATGGGTGAAGAAGCTAGATGTTAAATTGTAGTACCTACTTAGTAATAAGCAATTAATTATTATATATGCGACCCGGTTATTATCAGCCATACGATTAAATAAATAGGCTACGGTGACTGCTTACCATCAGGCGCGTATGCTTGTTTGCCACCGTCGTGGTATAAAAAAATAAAAATAAAGAATCGAAATTTATCGAGCGATAAAGAGGCAGATAGCGAAATTTCGAATTCGCGTTTCCCTGTAGGTCCTCTGTAAACAAACCGCCTTGATGCATCAATGTCATATTTTATTATCTCTGAAACGTGTCAAAATCCTGTTGAAGGTACAGTATGTATAAGTTAATCTATGGTTTACTAAAAAGGCTAGTGCTGCACTCTGGTGGCAGAACATTGCAGTAATATCCCCTATTGGAAAAGTATTCGAGGGTGGCAGATACTTTATGCGCGTTGTTTCATACGCTACTAGATAGTGACTGTACTCGTTTACCCAAATTTATTGCACTCAGGCATAAAATATAGGTAGGTATTTTTATAAAGTTGCCAGCCGAAGTGTTTTATCAAACCGGGATATCGCAACCGGACATTTTACGATCCCGGGCATCAGGCATTGCTAATAAATTAATAATACAGGCTGCTTTTGTTATCTCTGACCAAACTGAGGGGTGAATATGTAGGTCATCTGAACAACTTTTACTATGCGGCCAACCCCGAAATCGCGATAAAAAAGTTGTTCTATGGAAAACATTGACTGATTCACGGAAAAGTAAGAGACGACAGATTTTTTTTCGCGATTTCGGGGTTGATTTGTATGTATATACTTGGTCCTTATATTAAGGAGTTAAGGCTGAAAGTAGTGTAAAAACATTGTTAAGTGTGGTTTCTCGTTGACTTAGTTGGTTTTGGGCCGCTATGTACTTTTGAAGCAAACTAGGATTAGCTTATAAAGTTTTCCTTTCACATAGTTTGTTTAGGAACATTTTAAGCCTAGTCTAGCTGCTAGTGACCCTGCCTGCGAAACTGGTGGTGCGAATAGCGAATTAATACCTATATTTATTATTTTACTCCTGTGTACTTTTTGATCATCATATATTAGCCTTTTATCGCCCACTGCTGAGCATAGGCATAGGGTCTCTCTTCAAGTACGCCACTTGTCTTAGTTCTAAGCTAATCTCATCTAAAAGTCATCTGCAATCTTCCGAATGTCGTCCACCCAACGAACGCCAGGCGATTTTTTTGATATTGCCCATGTTTCGCTTGAATGCTTCTTATGTTTCTTAATATTAATGGTGTTTACAGACAGCTGCAGCGGACCGCGACCTCGGTGCGGTTAAAATATCTCTTTTTCGCTCTTACTTATAGCTGCGTCTGCGTCCTTAATGGACGTACGGCGAATCACCTTACACACGATCGAACGTGCGCACCAATGTCGCGGTCCGGTGCGGCCGTCTGTAAACACTATAAGTACTGGATTTTTCTTAAGGTCGTAACACACCGTCGCACCGCACCAAGGTCATTGTGCGACGCATCCATAAGTAAGAGCAAGAAAGCGATATCTCTTTCTCGCTCTTACTTATGGGTGCGTCGCACAATGACACACACACACAATTAATAAAGAAACATAGTTTTAAGAATAGTATAATACTAAATAATTGTAATTAGATATGGAACAACGGTGCCTCCTAGCACAGGTAATTTTGTAAATAACTTAAAAGGAGATACCAGCCACTGTAATATTTGTAAAGTTTTTGAATGCAATAAACAATTTTTTTTTATGACCTTGGTGCGGTGCGATGATGTGTTACGGCTATTATATATACTAATAAAAGTACATGGAAAAGGGCAGACTATGTGAAAGGCGAAATAAGCAGTACCTAATGTAAAAGTGTTCACTGAACAGCAACTTGTTGCGCCAGCAGGTATGTAAATTAAAACAAACGAATGACTAGCATAGATTCAAAACTTGTCGCGTATTTCAAAGCTAGAATTTCCGAACGTAAGCTTTGAACCTCATAAAATCCAGTTGTCTCAAAGAGCACGTTCTGTTTTGAATGGCAACATTCTACAACTGGAACATTTTTCAATTTCCACAATAAACAAACTGCAGATCATGCAGAGCTGGTGTTTGCTTAAATAAATGGATCACAAACAAGGGATGGTATTCTATTTGCTTTCAGAGCGCAAGCGGAATGTAAGAACAACCAGTATATACTCATACATAAGTAGTTTTAGAATACGCTCAGTCGCTCATATAGTTTAAATCATCCATATTTACTAGCTCACTATTCGCGAAACGTTCAAACACTATACACTTAGGTATATCTTCGAAATAAAGCGCGAAAACGTAAAGCAGAAGAGAATTCTTAGCTTTTTTTTTTGGTTTCATCATAGTAACTACCTAAATGTTAATACCTACACTACATAAGACACATTTATTTGCAAATTAAATGATTTTAATAACCGGAAACCTCTGTAGTCCATCAACGGCCGGTTTGGCCTGTCCAGATTAGCGAGATCCTACTGTATTAACATAATGTATGCGTCTAATTAAGTAGTTTTACACAGATAGGCCGCACGATTAGTGAGATGTGGAAGCACCTTAAAAAATCTCTAAATACTAATTTAGTGTGTCTAACTACTAGTTAAGCCTTTAAGGTTAAATTTTAAGTTAGTTTTCACCTTCTTTTGTTTTCTTTGTATTATAGGGGCCACATTCGCGCTCCAGGGTTAGCCAAGTAACTCGAGTTAACTGTTTATACAGGGTTAAACTGTACTGTCACCTCAGTTTAAGCGGATAACTCCGAGTTAGTTGGCTAACTCTGGAACGCGCACGTGAGCCTGAAAGTGCCTAATGTTATCGAAAAGTTAAAATGGTTCAGCGTTGTCTCGGTAAAGTCGGCAGGTGTTTAGAACACCCGTGCTCGCACAAATGCGATGGTCCCAAATCCCCAGCTATTCGTTTTAGAATTCGTCCCGAGTCTCCAAAGCCCGGTATATTTCCAATTTCAATAGGAACCTTTTAGTCCATTCATTGAGGAACATTTCCGTTAGGCCAGTCCCCTGTTACATTATAAAAAGTACATAAAATTCTGAGGCTTATTCAATAACGTAAAATATGATACCGATTTCAATCATTCGTGTTGCGTCTTAGAAATCGCCATAATAAATATACCTTCAAAGAAAGATATCGGCCTTTGAAAAAAAAATCTCGTATCTGACATTGCTACTTAAAGTTAAAAGGCAGTAAGTCTGTATGCATCCCATATATAGTTACAACATTTTTCTTTTGAATGACAGAACAAGATACGAGTTTTATTGAAACTTTAGTTATGGATGTTTTCTGGATGGATGGATTTTTTATATATATTTATTTATATATAAATATATATGATAACATTTAGTTTAGTACCCACAACACAAGCCTTATTAAGACGATTCTCGCTGATTTGGCCTTGAGCGTCTCAGCGTCTCTGTACCCGCACCCCGCTCACTGCGATCGTACGTGAATTTCGTCTCGGTGCGGCGACTGCGGCGGAACGAGGTTCAAAGAATAACCTACAGCCCAGAGGCGCGCGGCATTTGGCGCTATACCTCGCATTTGTGTATCTTTTGCAGATATTTTGTTGTTTGAGTATGAGTAGTACATGCGTGTAGAGGTCGTAAATTATAATAAAAATATATTCCCTTATGCATTATACTTTACAAGCCTCAATTAGTTAATTTGTGTTTTATCTGTTTCTTACAAATAAATACCTAAGTCAAATCGACGGATTAAGATTTATAGCTAAAGCTTGGTATGTACTAAATTGAGGAGTACAGTGCGTTTATTTTATACAGTTTTTTTTTATCCGTAATAAATAAATATAAATAATGCCATTAATAGTTAACTTATAAAATTAAAGTACCTACTAGCTTCATATACTACTACAAATGTGTTATTTTTCGAAATTCGAAGTTTTCTCAATCATTACGTGGGAATATCATCATTATTAGGGTTCCGTACCTCAAAAGGAAAAAACGGAACCCTTATAGGATCACTCGTGCGTCTGTCTGTCCGTCTGTTACAGCCTATTTTCTCGGAAACGACTGAACCAATTAAGTTGAAATTTGGTGTATATATGTAAGTTTGTGACCCAAAGACGGACATGTAACGTAAACAAATTAATTTTAAACCTACAATAAACTTAATAGTAAGTTTTTCTGTAAATTCCGTAAATAAAAATACGATTGCTAGTTCTTATTCGATTAAAATTATTTTTAAATTACAAAAACAATGTTTTTTAACAGGTACTATTCATACATACAATGTAATAGGTAGCTTATGATCTATTATTTATTGTTTCGAGATGGAATGGAACATTATTCAAAACGTAAAACTTGAATGACATTATAATATGTCGGTTAGAAAACATTTATTTATTTATTTCAAATGAAGTTTTCTCAAAGATACGTATAATATAGTATAATATATGCGGATATTATCATTACATTCATTGTAATAGACCGCAAAATACCGTGTTGCGCTCGCTAATGCGCGTCGCAACCAAATCAGCGCTCTGCAGTTATTTATTCTTTGGCCACAATAACTCCGATATTATAGCACTTTGCTTGTGCATAAGCGAACATAGTGCAAGGAAGGCACGGAGCGACGAGCGACACAGCCTCCTCGTCTCAAAGCTGGCACACGACTGCCGGCCACGCCATTTTCAGGCTGCATACGCATGAAATGTGGAAAAACGTTCGATTTCTTAAGAAAATATTTTTTGATTAAGAAAAGCTATGTTGCATTTGTAGAACCTGTTAAAACATTTTTGTTAGTTTAAAAATAATTTTAATCGATTAAGCCGTTTAGAAGTTATAAGCAATGTTAGCCGCAAAACGGCCTGTCGTGTTATTTTTTTTTCGGTGAAACTACAAATTTCAGGAAGAAATGCAAATGTTGCGATTGTTGTCCATAGAGTGAAGATGCATATATTTTTTTTTCATAATTTTTGGTTGACTCATTTAGAAGTTATAAGCTCTAAAAAGTAACAGTTTTTGGCCAAAAACTGCGCGAAGCGCCTTAAGAGCCCCGGCAAGCTCGGCCGAATTTCACCTTCCCATACAAACGGAGTTTCGTTCTCATTTTAAAACTACGTGTTGGATTGTAACGAAACTTTGTACATACAATGACATAAGGTATATCTAGGTCTGAAATTAGTTTATACAACTCCAGTTCATAAAACAAACGAAATAGAGCAAAAACAAAATTTGTATAAAAACTTAAATTCGCTGTATTTTTTTACTTTGGTATCAGAAGCTACATAAACTAATTACAAACATAGATACCTATACCTTATCCTATTGTAAGTACAAAGTTTCAGAGCAATCTAGCTACTCGTTTTAAAATGAGAGCGTAACTACGTTTGTATGGAGAACCGAGCATGCCGGGGACCCTTAAGCTTACTGTGAACTAGGTCGATCTGTATAAAATTGTCCTATAATATTAAAAAAAAAACCGATATCGTGCTAATGGGAGAATTATTATCGATGTCAAAAGCTTTATTAACTAGCCTATCTAAAGGACGAACGTACATTTTCGATTTCAATGGCTTTTAAGGGGTCCACTGACTATCAGTCCGCCGGACGATATCGGCCTGTCAGTTAGAACAAAAATTTGACAGTTCCGAACAACTGACAGGCCGATATCGTCCGGCGGACTGATAGTCAGTGGGCCCCTTTTAACAAGTGTCCGTAAAGTGCCCTAAGTTTCGCTCTGCCCTGCCACAGGCATGTTAAAAAGATATTAAAGTAAAAATCAATATAGACAGACGTTTTTATAGAAAATTGCTTTTGAAAGTATTTCTTTCCTTAAAATTCATTTTCGTTATATATTGTTTTTTTCTTAATTTCCAACAGACAATTTGCCGAGAAAATAAATGTATGATTTCTTCCCAATATTTTAAGTAATACGTCCCAATATTTTAAGGCCGTTCCATCGGTTTGCCGCTATCACTGTCACATTTCGCAAGAAAGAACGGGAAAGACCATGCGCGCCAAGTGTCAATTTTGATCGAAATTTTGTCGATTTTTATTTATTTTAAAAACGTTGCCTTACAATATCGAAATTCGAAAGCGGTCAAATTACTATTTAACTTAAGATTGTTTTTTCTTCTTTTTTATATTTAAATAACCGAGTAAAGTTGCATTAAAAGTCCTAGTTAGAGGTTACTTTGAGAATTGATTGTATCGAGCGAAGTGTCATAATTCGTGTATCAGAAGCTTATAAATTAAACATAATATAATCAAGAACTACATATATTTTTTCCACGTCTACGAATATCAACGTCTCTTAGAAGAATATGATCATATAAGGAGATTTTTCGCCTTCTGGCTCAGGGAACGGCCTTAATTTATTTTGTCTACGGTCTGACGTAGAAACTTCAACGTCGTAGTAGGTATAAACGGTATAAATAAATTGTGTATTGTTTAGCTAAAATAAAGTGGCATCAAGTAGCTCCTTAAATTTTGACAAACCCAAAGTAATGAAACAAAAATATAAACAAAAGTGAAGATAGCAAACATTTTCTAACGTATTTTTGAAATTACCTTATAAACTCGTATTTAAAATTAGAAAGAGTACAGTTTTCAGCATGTATTTTGTAAAAAAATCGCGTTATAAATCTTATACTATTCACGTCGGTCAGCAATAGTTATTTGTGCAACAAGAGAGGAAAGTTGGTTTTTCTTGCGAGTGTTTATTTTGAGTCCCGTGAAAGCGAAAGATCCTACAATTGAATCACGAGCGAAGCGAGTGATTCTAAGGTAGAATCTTGAGCGTAGCGAGGGACTCAAAAACACGAGATGTAAAATAACTTTCCTCTCGTGTTGCACACATAATTTTTCACCTCAGTAGTGAGAACATATTAAAGGTTAAAATGTATTTCGAATTACACAGAATAAACAGTAAAAAAAAGTATTATAACATACATGTACGATACGATAAGATACGATACGAGACCGGACCGTATCGTACCGGACCGTACCGTACCGTACCGCACCGCACCGTACCGCACCGCACCGCACTGCACCGTACCGTACCGTACCGTAATATGAAGTTCATGGCCTTCACTAAATTAAAAAGCTACATTGTTTCACTCCCTGGAGTGAGGAAAGTCGCACTTTCCTCACTCCAGGGAGTGACGAAAGTAGGCTTGTTCGAGCTGCTGAGGTGAAAAATATTATGAGCACGTGATTATAACTAGACAGAAGTTAACGCACACATTTACACACACATACACACTTAGCTTAGTCGGCAGTGAAGTGACCCTGCCCACGAAGCAGGTGGTCCCGGGTTCGAATCCCGGTAAGGGCATTTATTTGTATGTTTATCACGAATATTTGTTCCTGACTTATGGACGTTATGTAACTATGTATCTAAGTAAGTAAGTAAGTAAGTAAGTATTTATTTGCAAAGAATAAGTAGGTACAATAGTGTCTTAGGTGGTAAGTGACAATTGGTTGCTTATTCTGCTATTTGTACTATACAGGTTGTACTAGCATGCAAAAATCTTAAAACTAGAAACTACTACAAATCTGGCTGTATATCTTGAGAAAGGAAATTTTTTACATTGTAATAGCTTTTATCAGTCAATAGCTTCATCAATTTATTTCTAAATCTATGTACAGGTAGTTCTCTTATAGTTTTAGGTAGTTTGTTAAAAAGTTTCATGCACATAACAAAGCAGTGATTAGTGTATAATGCTGTCCTGGGAACACAGTCATGAACCAGCCTTCCAGGATCCCGTTGATTTCTAGTAGAGGCGCTTTCAGCTGTAGTAAATAAATACATATGCCTCTTTACAAACATGCAGATTTCCAAAATGTATAAGCATGGTAGCGGTAAAATCCTAAGTTTTTTGAACGATGGTTTGCATGTTTTGTAGGGGGCTAAATTACAAATAGCACGTATATATTTATCTATATAAGTTTGTATATCGTCGCCTAGTACAATCGGGGACATTCGCGGTGAACCACCTTTACGGCAAAAATCGTTTAAACCTCTTGCAGACGGTCAGGCGATATCATAAAAGTGATGACGAATAGCATGGCACTTAAAAATGTGGGTGTTGAAAAAACAGCTTAGCTCAGGTAAAGTTTATTGCCGTCCATTGTCTTTGTGACGGTCGGCATTTGCAAACTAAGATAAGGAATCCAAAATGCATTCTAATTAATATTTTGGTGCGGTCGGCGAAGCTTAGCCTAAATAAAAACAACTAATAAACTGTCCTTACTACCTATTGTTTGTCTCATTACCTGTTTTTATCCTTTTTATTACTAAGATAAAGAATCCTAAATGCATCGTAATTAGTTATCTCTATGGGAGGCGGAGTTTAGCTCGCTCGTAAGGATCGAGGTACAGAAATTCTGAAGTGGTTCACCGCCAGTGTCCCTGAGTGTAGCTTTGTCCGACACTATAATTATATTTTATAATTTATCTTCTACTGAGTTCTGAGCACAATTTCCTCAGTGTCATATCGGTCTAGCCATTCTAAAACGGGTTATCTAGTTACACAACAGTCTTCTTAGTTACGGCGGGTCGAAACTTCATCAGGCGCTAATGAATTCAGTTAGGCGTATCTCCACCGGTTAAATGAATAAAGGGCTAACATCGTTTAATCTCCGTGGGGTATGTACTTTATTTAATAAATGGGTATAATGGGTTGCATAAAGTATCTTAGCAGTGGTTTCAAGGGTCTACTTTACAATGTGAAAGTTGTAAATGTGTGATTTGAAATAAAATTTTAAAATTTGTATGGTTATCTTTATGTGCAGTATGCAGCAAAAAAATCAACTAGATTTCATTGAAGAGTCCAATCAATCAATCCCCTGGCTTTTCTCCCTATTCGGGGTCAGCCCTCCTGATACTTTTTCGCCAATCTTGGCGGTTTTGCGTCATTTCTGGCGTTAAGCCCGTCGTCACCGTCAGCAAATATTTTTCATTTCATTGAAGAGTCCGGAAGAAAAAATTATGAAGTTATTAGAAATTTGCATTTTCTGGTACAAATTTGCATATAATTGAGGACATTGTGAAAGTTGTAAATGTACCTATGCTTTTTCGGGATAAAAGTTTAAAATTGTTCGTTCTCTTTAGGTCTAAGTGTTACGCTACGCGGCAGAAAAATTGCCCTAGATTGCATAAATGTATACTTCAATAGGCAAGTTGAAAAAAATATAGATAATCAATTGACTTTTTACATAAAACGAAAAAGTAGGGACCTGATTAGGACAATAGTTGATATAATCCAATCATAATTTCTTAAATAGCAAAATGTAAAAGGGTATTTATGAAGAACTATTAAGAAACCATAAATCATTGTAAAAATGAGTTGTTATAGTTTTTCTTTTTGCTCTTTATTTAATTGTTCCGATTGTACATTAAAAACGATTATTACTATTGACTAAGGAACCCCAAAATCAGTATCAAATTGAGTTTGTTGGTACCTCGTTCTCTAAATGGTTTCCGTGTTCAGCAATCTACTTACACTGCGAGGGGCATAGGATCAATCCCCGGTGGGGGCATTTATGGAAATAAACGTTGCCTGACCGTTTCGATTTTCGCGTTTCGCGGTAGGCCACCTGTAAACAAACCGCCTTGATGCATCAATGTCATAGTGAAGACTTGTCAAAAAACTGTTTAAAGCATAGTATGTATTTAAGTTACTCTATGGTTTAGGATAACACTAGTGCTGCACTCTGACGGCAGAACATTGCAGTAATATTCCCTATTAAGAAAAGCTAAGTACAAAGGCAAACTTTGAAGGAAAGGTTAACTACCTTTGAGTAGATACTTATATATAATGAAGAAGAATGAAGTCATAATTAAATTGCACAAGACTTTATTTTGGCTCTGGAGAAGAAACGGGACGATGATATAACCGGTTGAGAGAGGTCTTGGCCTGTTGTTGTAGGCGGGCGCGATGGCGGGTTTGGGTCACCCAACACTTGTAGCGATGAACAACATGTGCGACGCGGCGCGCCGCAGTACGTGACGCCCACCCGTCGTGACCGCTACTGTTAGTGCTTGAAAATGGAGACCTACCCGCGCAGCATGGTTTCCCCTATCACTAAGTCCGTCACTTTCGCACTCACAACTCACATACTTGTTAGAACGTGACAGGCATGGTGATAAGCGTACCGTGCTACGACTCCTGGGCTCTCCGAAACATGTCGCGCGAGTGACTAAAAATACGTGGGTGAAACCGCTAAGTTAGTTAAGTTAAATTGACATCTGTATTTACAATTTATAGACTGTTCTGGTTTCTAAGGGCCACTTGCGCGTTCTAAGGTTAGCCAAATAACTCGGAGTTAACCGTTTAATACAGTGGCCCTAAATGTCTTATAAATGTACAAAAACCAGTTCCAGTACAATATTAACACAAGGCTCTTTATTGCTACTGAGCAATAAATACTACATAAGATAAGTTTTCCTGTCAGAAAAATAATTTAGTAGACAAAGGCTTGTATATTTAGTCAAATGGTCCCTACCAGAAAACCTGGAGCACGATTCAGGTTAAATCATTTATTTACTTTTTGATCTTATTTACCCTAACAGCATTTATACGTCATTATGACGTCAGCGACGTCATAATGATGCCGTAATTACGTCATTATGACGTCGCTAACGTCACTTTGCTACCTGGGTAGATACGACCTTGAAGAACGCTCACGCTGATTGGTGCGTGCTAAATGAAATGACGTCACACGACAGATGCACACCAATCACCAAAACAATCGTGAAGGTTGTAGGACCAGTTCGAAACCACAGTCACCGGCAAACTCGGCCGAATTTCACCTTCCCATACATTTTTTTTTTTTTTTTTTTGTAATATATACAGGTGTTTATAAGTAGGGGATAGTGCCCGGTAAGCAAAATTTGCCTGTGTTGGGCAACACCGCTCGTCCTTAATTAACAGATTTGGTCCACGAAAATTTCAAGTAGGTACTAGTTTAAGTAATATAACATAGGTATACAATTAAAATCATATATAACATTTGTTTATAGAACTAGGTGAATAATAATAGGTTGTTAGACATGCAATAATAAATAAAGGAATAAAGGAGTAAAAGAGCCAGTAATTGTGTGTGTGTGTGTGTGTGTGTGTGTGTGTGTGTGTGTGTGTGTGTGTGTGTGTGTGTGTGTGTGTGTGTGTGTGTGTGTGTGTGTGTGTGTGTGTGAGCGTTTGTGTGCGTATATGTATGTATGTATGTATTTAGTAAGTTGATGTGTGAATCTCTAATCAGGTATAGTATTCTAGAAAGGTATAGTAAAAGGAGTTTTGTTCTCATTTTAGCTAAAACTACGTGATGAAACTTTGTACATACAATGACATGAGGTATAAATATCTAGGTCTGTAATTAGTTTATATGGCTCCAGTTTATAAAACAAACGAAATAGAGCAAGAACAAGTTTTTGTGTATTTTTTTAACAATGGTATCTGAAGCTACATAAACCAATTACAGACATAGATATACCTTATCCTATTGTAAGTACAAAGTTTCAGAGCAAACTAACTACTCGTTTTAAAATGGGAGCGTAACTACGTTTGTATGGAGAACAGAGCTTGCCGGGGACCCTTAAATCTAAATCCGACTCCTATTTTATGCTCACGCATTAATAATAAAAACAAAACAACATTTTTATAACCTCTGAAATGAGCACCATACGTTCATGAAAGCGTATTTGTAATGAGATTGGAACCAATTAGCGAGTTAAATTGCTCTGTCACCTGTAACACGAGCTGTTAGTGACACTTGACTGTTGACGCCGTGGAATAAGGAGATTACTGGAAGGCACAATATTACGAGGTTTAATTCATGGATTACTAAATGTATGGGCAATAAACTGATCTGTCGATATAGCTCAGAGAATTGCCAGACTTAAGTGGCAGTGGGCGGGCCACATTACTCGCAGAACCGATGGCCGATGGAACACAAAGGTTCTTGAGTGGCGACCGCGAACCGGAAAACGCAGCAGGAAAAGACCCACAACAAGTTCCGACAATCTGGTTAAAGTCGCGGGGAGCTGATGGATGATAGCGGCGCAAGACCGATCGTTGTGGAGATCCCTGGGGGAGGCGTATGTCCAGCAGTGGACGTCTTTCAGCTGATATGATGATTCTCCACAAGTTAATGTTTTAAGCTTACGATCCAATTTTGAAAATATCATACTGCATGGATGTTTATTTCACCTTGAACAAATTATTTACAGGTAAAATAATTTAACCTTAGTTTGTAACCTAACTTAAACTAGCTGACTCCACGGCAGGCGCTTGAGAATAGTCCAACCCCTTACGCTCACGCCGACGTGACACTACTAACTAATCTATGTTCTAGTGACGGGAAAAGTGAGACACTGAGTGTTGAATTATTGTGTTTTTCATATCCTTCAATAATATCTGAATGAGTCCGTGTCACAATTAAGTAGGTATCATGAGTATTGTAGCCGCCGTGCAGGTCTCGACGACAAATAAAAAGACTTCGATTTGAAGTAAACTTATAATTAATAGGTGCTGGTTACGTTACAACAAGGTACAGTTGACGAAAACGGTTAAAGGGAGTAGAGGTGGTGGTAATGGTATGGAGGCTGACGCAAGAGTGATTTAGCTAATTTTTATACTCACCGCACTTCGGCGGACTTTGGGAAGCCGCAGTAAAATCAACAAAATATCATCTAAAACGCATTCTATCTCTTACACACTTAACGTATGAAGAATTAAATTGTTGCCTGATTCAGATTGAAGCTACTCTAAATTCTAGACCCCTTACTCCCTTATCTTCTGATCCATCTGATCTGACCTACCTATCGCCCTCTCATTTCCTTATTGGACGTTCTCTTCTGTCAGTCCCACAAGAACCTCTGACTGAAGAAAACATCACACGGCACCTCTTAATTATAAGTTTACTTCAAATCGAAGTCTTTTTATTTGTCGTCGAGACCTGCACGGCGGCTACAAGTATCAGTACCTATTTCAATGAGCGACTTTCAGTAGCAGTTTATTTGCTGACTCCACGACAGCTAGAGAATAGTCCAACCCGTCACTCCGTGACACTTCAGCTTCACTGACTAATCTATGTCCTAGTGACGGCCGAGACAAGTGGGACACTGAGTTTAAAGTTTACAGATTTACCTAAAATGTAACTCAACAAAATTTAAAGTAATTTATGAAGTGAAAAAATTGTGTTGAATTTTAATGAATTCAACACATTTTTTTATGTAACGAGATCTATAGGGAATGTAAACAAACATTAGGTAATCCGTGTTTGTTTACATTCCCTATCTCGTTACATTCACCATGCTTTAGCACGAAACATAACAACCATATAAGGCTGCGCATGCAGTAAACGGGTTAAGTAGGTAAGTTTAGGTTTAAGATAAAGTTAAGTTACATATCAACCGCTAACACAAACGCAAAGGAGCCTCGTCTGCCAACAAACCACTGTGTGGTTTGGCAGAAGAAAATTTGTATTTAGTTGTAAGTAAGATCTTTGAATAAACGTTTATTTTTTATTTTATTTTTTTACCTAAGTATCAAACCCCTGGGCTAAATGAGCTTGGCTATTACACACTAGGTACGAAGACAAATTAGCTGCTAAATCTCTGTATGACACAGATAGTGTAAGCCCGCGTGTCACGTTCGACAGAGTGACTGATCTACTCCTAAGCCCTCTAGGATAGGATCAAGATGGCAAAATGGCGTGCCGAAATAAGAGTCAAGGCTATTTAAATTTTTCAAGTTAAAATTTAATCTTTAACTGGAGCTTCAGTTTTTTGTGAGTATATTTCAATATAATCAATGTTTTAATAACAAATATTCCGTGAGACACAGACATATTAAATATATTAATAACGATTCACTCACGTATTTTAAGTCGAAAAACATAAATACGTGAGTGACCCGTTATTAATATATTTAATATAATCAATGTTATAAATTTATTGCAATATTACATAATTGTTAATTTTATTTATCGAGTTGTAAAGCATGAATATTGATGAAACTTTCTTTATGGTGTTTATCAATCTTGTTTCTTGTGAGCATAAAATCGCTAAGAATGATAGAAAACCTATAGAATGATAGAACAACAAGACATTCTAGTCTTCACAATTGCTAGTTTAACAAACGCTTCTCCGTTGGTTGGCTTAAAGGATGAGCAGTCATATATGACTGACTGCATTCAGCCTTTGACTTGGTGGCCACTGGCCTGAACCTAATGGAATCACTGGATAACTACAACTAAGAGGCTCAAGGTTTTAACATTTAAGTTTTAGTTTTGTAGATAATTTTAATTTTAGATTACATTTTATTCTGATCCTAAAAGTATACCTACTGCTATTTATGGTGAATAATAAAAAAACATTAAAGAAGCGCTGGTGGCCTAGCGGTAAGAGCGTGCGACTTGCAATCCTCAGGTCACGGATTCATGAGTTTTTCGGAACTTATGTACCAAATATAATTTCATATTTACCAGTTGCTATCCGGTGAAGGAAAACGTCGTGAGGAAACCGGACTTATTCCAATAAGGCCTAGTTTGCCCTCTGGGTTGGAAGGTCAGATGGCAGTCACTTTCATAAAAACTCGTGCCTACGACAATTCTTGGGATTAGTTGCCAAGTGGACCCCAGGCTCCGAGAAGCCGTGGCAAAATGCCGGGACAACACGAGGAAGATGTTATAAAGAAAGAACATATGGCTTTAAATAAATAAAAGGATAATAATTAAATCATTTTACGGTTTAGACTCACTTGTTTTAGTCACTCGCGCGACATGTTTCGGAGAGCCTAGCCTATGATTTAATGTTAGTATGTCTCACAACAGTTTAAATTCGAGGATAATAATTTTAAGATACGTTTTTGTTGTTTGAGAGATTTCACGGAATAATTTATATACCTATAGGAGTACAGACTAGCGACGAGCCAGCAAATAAACAACGAATTATATAAATATTATGCGAGATATCAGCCAAATTAGCTCCTTTACAAATACACACCTAGGAAACCTGACAAAATTCGTTTCCATGAGTTTTCATTGTCATGCACGAATCGCGCGCTGTACGAATCATCGACGATCCCAAACTCACAAGCGGTATTGAACCTTTAAGTCTAAGGAGAGACTTCGCCTCCTTATGCGTGTTCTACCGCTTGTGCAATGGGCTGTGCTCTGAAGAACTGTTTGACATGATGCCAACGGCCGCTTTCTATCACCGCACCGCTCACCATCGGCAGGGTGTTCATCCTCACACCCTAGCACCTAAATGGTCGCGTACTGTGCGGTTTAAGAGGAATTTCCTCCCGCGTACGCTTCGGCTGTGGAATGAGCTCCCTGCCGAGGTTTTCCCGAGGGGCTACAGTATGGGGTTCTTCAAAAAAGGAGTACAGGTTTTTAAAGGGTCGGCAACGCGCGTGTAATATCTCTGGTGTTGCAGGTGTCCATAGGCTACGGTAACTGCTTACCATCAGGCGGGCCGTATGCTTGATTGCCACCGACGTGGTATAAAAAAAGAATATATATAAAATATATAAATACTTAGATAATTTATATAATTAGTAATAGTAGTAATAGTAATAGCCTTTATTTCATGTTTCTTTTTTTTACAATTACATAAATTTCAATTATTATTGGTATATTATTTGCATGTCGCTTGAGCGGAAAAGGCCTCCCCCAGTTTTTCCCATTCCTTCCTATCCTGTGCTGTTCTCCACCAGTATCTGTTGAAGGTCACTAGCTCGTCTCTCCATCTTTTATTTGGTATTTTTTGTTTTCTCGCTATTCCTATTGGTGACCATTCTGTGACACGTTTAGTCCACCGGTTATCCGTTGTTCGACATATATGGCCAGCCCAGGCCCATTTGCTCTTTTTTATTGCGTATATTGTATCTTGCGTAATTTATATAATTACCTTGATGTAAAGTCTAAATTATTTACTATAGATTTCTTAGAAAACTTCCATTAGGGAGCGTAAAGCCGAGATATTAGAAGGAATAAAACGATAAATACTGCGAACTTGCGACGAAATTGCGCTCCAATTGAGGGGGGACTTAAATCTTCTTGGGGAAGAGGTGTAGGGTTAGGCCGGCGTAGCTTTATTTGACGTTCATAACGCATTGTAATATGCCTACTTAAATAATAAACTATCTTTATCTTTAAAGAGGTAGGGGTAGGGTGGCTACCCTACGGGTTTTACCTGTGGTCTCAAATACTCTGAAAATATACTTCCGTTTATTAGGGTTCCGTACCCAAAGGGTAAAAACGGGACCCTATTACTAAGACTCCGCTGTCCGTCTGTCCGTCTGTCCGTCTGTCCGTCTGTCCGTCCGTCTGTCCGTCTGTCCGTCTGTCTCTCTGTCACCAGACTGTATCTCATGAACCGTCATAGCTAGACAGTTGAAATTTTCACAGATGATGTATTCTGTTACCGCTATAACAACAAATACTAAAAACAGAATAATATAAATATTTAAATGGGGCTCCCATACAACAAACGTGATTTTTTTTGCGGTTTTTTTCCGTAATGGTACGGAACCTTTCGCGCGCGAGTCCGACTCGCACTTGGCCGGTTTTTTCACTACTTATAGCTATTTTTTACTAAAATTATACTCCTAAAAATATACCATGGCATGCAGAGTAACGACATACAACTGAAAATAAATGTAAATTAAACGTTTTCTTGATTTTTTTTCTGTCGATCTTTAACTTTTTTTTATCCTAATTATAATCAAGTTTCGGTGTGGATATTTAAATAAAACGTGTAAAAATTTAATAATAGGTACCTAAAATTTTGCGTTAGGCCCCTTTTGCGTCTAAGAATACAGGAAAGGAAGATAGCAACCAAGTCAGAGTCTAACCCGCACAATATTTAACTTGGATGAACTTCTGAAAACTTTTGTTGTACTTACAGCGATTTCCACTATACTGTCGTGTGATCAAACATTTGCCCTTTAAGTTTTCGGCTGCTATTGGGTTACTGAATATATTAATCCTTTAATTATAGCACTATACAGAACTTTAGGGTAAACAGAGATGGTTTAAATCATTCGTTTCATTAAATTTGTTCGTGTTACATACAGGACCCAACGTTGATAGGGATGACATTTCTATTGCGCTCCAATAGTCTCACAAAAGAGGCTGCAATATTGTTCTGGGTGGATCCTGGGGCCTTGATCTTCGCTAAGACCCAAGGATCCACCCAGAACAACTTTAATGGTAAGCACATCAGCAAAGATAGATATAACTCCGTAATAGATGGTGACACACACATGTTTTTTTGTTTTTTTATACCACGTCGGTGGCAATCAAGCATACGGCCCGCCTGATGGTAAGCAGTTACCGTAGCCTATGAACGCCTGCAACACCGGAGATATTACACGCGCGTTGCCGACCCTTTAAAAACCTAAACAGTACAACAGTCTAAGGAAAAAACGTGCCTCGAAAATCAAGAAAATTTGATTTTGATTCTCGTTCAGAGGTCGCTACTAGCTTTGGCCAACTGTCGTATAGATGGCGTTGACGGTTTCGTTTGTTATTTAACAATTTTAACGCATATCAGTGAAAGAACATGGGTCAAAATCATAAAAATAATCCATATCTAAATACATTTTATCGTATTTTTAAAAATATCTATTTTTAGTTTTAGTGTGTCGACAGATGGCAGTGAATTTACTGGGGTTACAAAATTTACTATGACAGTACCGCTCTAGTATAAGTTACTCTATGACATCAGTCAAAATTCTTTGGTGTTGGCCCTTAAGGTAGTACTATTAGTTATTCTGTGCCTTAAGGTAATTCTAGTCCCATTTTTATACGACAGCAACATGGAACAAGCCAGATGCACAACTCAGATTTGGTCTCAAATTGGAGCAAATTGTTGGCTCAGCACCTCAACAACTTCCCGTGAATCGACTTAGTTTACAGGCTTTAATAATATGACCCTAAAGGTAGTTCTGGCCACATGTATACGTCACACTGTATAACCCCAGAGCTACATGGACCGAGCCAGGTGCGCAACTCAGATCCGGCTTCAAATTGGAGCAAATTTGCCGGCGTCTAGTTTAGATTTGGTACAGCGACTGTCTCCCACAGATTCCACGTTAGGAAACGTTAAGGTGCATCCACACCGCAGTTAACTTTTGCAGAACCGTGGAGTAACACTGTACAGCATTAAGTAACCACGTAAGTTACTTAATGTTAACATGTTGCACAGTGTTGCTCCACAATAGTTACTTAACTGTGGTGTTCGTACAATTAACAAAGATACATTTACTTGTAAATATGGCTGCGAGCAGGGGTTTCTGAACCACTGGTTTTATTTTAAAACCGCCACCGTCTGACGTTATTATTGAACCTATTCCAATTACAAACTTATTTTATCAAATAACCTGCTAAACTGTTGAAATTTTTAACAAATTTTAAATAAAACTAAACTAGGCTAGTAGTAGTAGTAGTAATAGTAGTAGTAGTAATAGTAGTAGTAGTAGTAGTAAACACTTTATTGCACAAAACAAGTACATAACACAGAGAGAATACAGTAAATGTGTACAAAGGCGAACTTATCCACATTAGGCAAGTCTACATGATGTATTACGGTCTACTAGACTATTCGGTAGTGACCCTGCCTACTAAGAAGGTAGGAGGTCCCGGATTTGAGTGTTTATCATAAATATTTATTTTGTTCCTTAGTCATGGATGTTTTCTATTTTCTTTACTTACATATAAATGTTATAGTTATCGTCGTATACCCACGCACCAACAACACAAGCCTGAGCTTCGGGATTCGTGTAAGATTGTCCTTATATTGACGACCGGTCTGGCCTAGTGGGTAGTGACCCTGCCTGTGAAGCCGATGGTCCTGGGTTCGAATCCCGGTAAGGGCAATTATTTGTGTGATGAGCACAGATATTTGTTCCTGAGTCATGGGTGTTTTCTATGTATTTAAATATTTATATATTATGTATATCGTTGTCTGAGTACTCATAACACAAGCCTCCTTGGGCTTACCGTGGGACTTAGTCAATCTGTGTAAGAATGTCCTATAATACTTATTTATTTATTATTTATTTATATACATATTGATTTATTATTTTGTTTAATGTCCGAATTCAAACTGTTGTAAGACATACTAACATTAACTAATTTCACAGGGAGACCTAGGCTCTCCGAAACATGTCGCGCGAGTGACTAAAACAAGTGTTGTTTAATGTCCCAAGACTGTTGAAGTTTTCTAGCTTTAATTCAAATTAAAAGTGTACAAAGGCAAACTTATCCACATTAGGCACGTCTACATGATGTATTACGGTCATTTGCTGTCGAAACGGCTGGGCCATGGTGCGCCGAGGCCAAAAAGCTGGTCAGGGAGATCGGGCGTCGGTTGAGGGACAGAGGCTGTGACCCCCGTGCTGGATCTTACCTGGTCCAACAAATATCCTTAGCCATTCAGCGTGGCAACGCAGCTGGCATATTTGGAACATTTGGGCCAGGTAGGGAACAGTTCGGGACTTAAAAGGAAATTTTTGACGGGACTAGTTTGTGATTAATAAGTTTTTATATACTAAGTGTTTAGTTTAGGTTTAATACGTTAGTTTTAATTTTATAATATTGTAATTTTATTTATTATAATAATAAACTGATAATTAAAAGGTCTCTTACAAATATCTCGACACCTATTCAACCACACGTCACTCAACTGACTTCCGACGCAACCTATTTTGCCGAAATACTTGAAAATATCACCGATATTTTTTGTAAGCAAGATTCTAAATAAATTCGGCTGCCAGTATTCTGAATAGTTAAGATTTCTACCCTTATCTTTTATCTGGTTCGGTATTATGTTATTTTAGATAATATTTATACCTAAATAGGGAAAAGGGGAGAAAATAACTAAGTATATATTGTAAATCTCTTCAAAATTATTAAATTAACATAAGAGAATAGTTGTTTTGATTTTTAATGCTCTTTTATTTAAGTAAAAAAAAATAAAAAGGCCTTCCATTCCATTGTATGTACTTAATTTTTGGTTGTAGGTACATTTGAGGTCTGAGGCTTAAATCACCGATCAGATTCCAGAAAGTAAAGTTACCTTTAGTTCAAATTTTTAAATTAAAGGAAAAATGAAAAAAATTTAGACCTCCGGCAGGACTCGAACCTGCGACCATTGAAACACCGGTCCAACCGGGCCGGCTCGGTCGGTTACCGGTAACCTAATTTTTTTAATATTAATTTCAGTATTTTTAATAATTCTCGGTTCAACTTCTTCAAACGACTGTTAAGAGACTAACATCTAAAATTCCAAGTAATAAATATTTAAATAAATAAATAAAATATAAATAAATATTTGGGGACAATTTTACACAGATCGACCTAGCCCCTGGACCCCGGGCTAGGCCCTGGACCCCGGGCTAGGCCCTGGAGGGAAAGTGCCTTAAAAGCTTTAGTTAGCTCATTTTACTTAAAAAGGATAGGAAACTTTCTTTTTTTTTAAGAAATCTGCATTCAAATACTTTTTTTTTAATTCGTTTGTCTTCATTAGAAATGTTTTCATTAACATTAACTGTATCAACTAGCAGAATAAAATAGTGTTTATTTTTTTGGAATTTTTAGTCGGTTCGATTCCCGAACCGAACCGACTAAAAATTCCAAAAAATAAACACTATTTTATTCTGATAGTTGATACAGTTAATGTTAATGAAAACATTTCTCCAAGAAACATTAGGTCTTACACTCGTCTGTCGTAAAAATATCCATAAAATCGAATATTCAACACAAAAATATTTTTAACATGTGAAATTGAAAAAAAAACTAAATGCAGTTTTGTTTCTTTTTAAAAATAAAATAATGTTTCCTTTAAGTTAAGTAAAATGAGCTAACTTAAGATTTTAAGGCACTCCCTGCAGGGCCCATTAATTTTTTCCAGTCTGTATTTATTTACAATAGAAAACAGCCATGACTCGGGCACAAATATCTGTGTTCATCACACAAATAAATGCACTTACCGGGATTCGAACCAGGGACCATCGGCTTCATAGGCAGGGTTACTACCCACTAAGCCAGACCGGTCGTCAACAAGTTTTGATTTAATTTCGATTTGGTAAACCAAAGAGGAACCATAACACGTTTCAAAGTTTTGCGAACAGGGGCCGAGAGGCCTATTTGGTTTGGCCCAAGTTTCGTTTTATGGGGGAAAAGGTAAACTGTAAACTAAAATTGAGGCTGTTGTTTAACTTACACATTTTGTTTTCGCAATTTTTCCCTGGAGTAAATAAAAACCGGCCAAGTGCGAGTCGGACTCTCGCACCGAGGGTTCCGTACTTTTTAGTATTTGTTGTTATAGCGGCAACAGAAATACATCATCTGTGCAACTTTCAACTGTCTAACTATCACGGTTCATGAGATACAGCCTGGTGACAGACAGACGGGAAACGGACAGACGGACAGCGGAGTCTTAGTAATAGGGTCTCGTTTTACCCTTTGGGTACGGAACCCTAAAAATCTAAAAAATCCAAACAAGCTCACGTATAGCTGTGGTAATGTACATTAAAATTAGTAAAAACATTTTCCATGATGTCAATATTCAAATAGGAAAATAGGGTCTTGTTTGTATGAAAAAACGTCGTCCACTTTCCTCTTAAACTTCCACTATCTAGAAGAATTTCGTTCCTAAATAGTTATCAATATGTAATATTTTCATATAGATAATTGATAATTGTCATTATATCTTTGAAGATAATAAGTTAGCGTATATTCGGGATCAATATATAAATTTACTTTATCTATGAATCTTCTCCTAAGGGAGTATAATTTGGAATAAATGTTAGTACGGGTGTACTTTATATTAAGGCCACGTGGGTTCAGGATCTTCTCACACCCTCATTGAGCGTAAGCCGACCACAAAAATAAAATTGAGCATTTTTATAAGCAATTTTCATATTTTTACTTTTTATGCAAAAATTGTTATAAATTTTAAGGTGCGTTTTAGACCCTGTGTTCGTGATTTTTTTCTATCAAGTAAAAGTCAAGAAATTAGGTTTCGAATCGATGAAGATACTAGAGAAATGCGTCAAGATTGCTACTTACATTTTTAGCAACCGTATTGTAATCTAAAAAAACCCTACCTGCGTTTTTTCAAAAACGTACTGCACCTTAAACGAGTACAAAATTTCACATTGAAAATGACATCCTGTCTATAAATTGTATATACAGCTGTCAATCACAATGAAAAAATCAACGATGACCGATGAATGAAGGTTGTGAACCTTAATAAGCAGATGTCGCTAGTGACGTCGTCACAGTTGCAATGATTAAATTCGCGTTGATTGACGGATGGTCAGCTGGCGCAATTGGTAACGCATTGGACCGGCAATCCAAGGATGTGGGTTCGAGTCCCACGTTGACCAGAGTTGATCTGATTGATCATCGTTGATTTTTTCATTGTGATTGACAGCTGTATATACAATTTATAGATTGTAATAATGTGGTACGTCCCACAATAAAAAAGGAAAAATATATTAACATTTAAGATGACATCCTGTATTAATCACACTCCATCAGACATCCTTGAAATTATAATATCCAAATATAGATCGTCAGATGTTTTTCATCGCGATCACCCCATTTAATATTCAAAAGGAAAGAGCCGAGTCACGGCCAAAAAGGATTATTTCAAATGGGCCACAAGACATTTTCTGATTCGCTCTGAATGCACAGATGATAATCTGTGGATATTTTAAGTACAAATTCTTGTTTTAAAACTGGATTAAATTGTAGCTGCTCGACTGATTGATAATGTGGTTGATTGAAAAACTCAAACTGTACTGTTTTAAATACTAGTGGCTCTGTTAGCTGTAGATCTCGCAAATCCCCATGGCTCCGCCATTTTGAATACGAGTAAAACTCAAAACCTGAATCGGCCAAAAAATCTATGTAATTATCGAACCTCCTCGCCAAATTTCATGAGAATAGGTTGAGAAATACGACATTTAGAGAACATCCGGACATACGAAATATTTTTTAGGTACCTAAGCTGAAACAACAACAACAACAAACAACAACAACAACAAACAACAACAAGAACAAGAAGAACAAGATTCGAGCCCTACACCCCAGCAGGGGGTAACAGGAAATGAAGAAGAAGAAGAAGCCGATACGGAAACCTTCGCTTTCGCTCGGTCAAATAACCTGTGTTCACGACTGTCTAAGTAGTCCTCCACCTTAGTCATCATCTTCCTCATGTTATCCCTTTTTGCCATGGCTCATGGGAGCCTGGAATCCGCGTGACAACTAATCTCAAGAATTTGCGTAGGTCCTAGTTTATACGAAAGCGACTGCCGTCTGGCCTGGCCTTATTGGGATAAGCTCGGTTTCCTAACGATGTTTTACGGAAAAGTAACAGGCATTTGAAATTATAAATCCGAAAAACTCATTGGTACTTCCAATAAACAATGTATTGAAATGATTTAGTCTTTGGTACCTAGTATTATATTATCTGTGCTGGTACTGACACTTTTTGTACCTATAAGTAATCGCATAATGTACGCATATTATTGTTATAACATATTTCAGGGCCAAATAAAATCTTGTAATGCTTTACACAAAAAAAAGAATAAATCTGATAATAAAATATAACAGAAAAAGCTATTACTTAAATTTATAAACACTAATCCATTTCCATTGTAGTCTAAATAGGTTTGAAACTGAAAACGCAAAATGATTGATAGATTCAGATTTAGATTCTACGATTATTGCGTTTATTTTTATCACCTTTCATTAGATATTTAAATGGGTTTATAATGGATTCTTGTGCTTTTATCATTATATTCCATTGTATTGCAGTATGTATACCTACCAAACAACACGTTTTATACAATAATCGCACTTAAACTATCGTGAGACATATTTCAAAATATTTATCAGTACGGTTTTTACTCACTATTATTTTTAGTCGCTTTTGGCGACATGTTTCGGATTCTTTGGGAATCCATCCTCAGGCACGCGTGGCGCGGGCAGTGCATGACGTACAACCGCCGCGGACACGCGTGCCTGAGGATGGATTCCCAAAGAATCCGAAACATGTCGCCAAAAGCGACTAAAAATAATAGTGAGTAAAAACCGTACTGATAAATATTTTGACGTTTTATACAGTTTAAAAACTAGACCTACCGTTGGTACTATATTTTTCTTTCATACTTTTTTTTTGGGAGTGATAAATACGTAATATATTAAGGGTTTTTATAGGTTGTTTTTGACAGCTTTGAACGACAGACACGAACCCGCAGCCAAAAAGCCGCTTACATACAATCAAGGTTACGCTCTCATTTTAAACATTTTACATGTTACTAGAATGCTCATGTGAAATTTCGTTTTATTTTAGAAGGAATGTAATTTTAAAATGAGACCGTTATTTTGATTGTATGGCGGCAGCTAGGTTCGTGTGATTCTTAAATATAGACTTCGTGGAAATGTGCCGAGCCTGGACAAAGGACCATTTAAAAAATGTGCAATAAGGTTACTTACAACCCCCAATTTTCCCGGTGAACTTACCTGTAAAAAGAAAAAACAATTACTTACTTATATTAATTTATTGAATTTTAAATTTTTTCGTTATGATTTTTTTGTTTTTTAAATAAATTATTCAAGAACACCGTCACAGCTGAAGGCCTCCTCCAAAACCGGGTATCTCGATCCTTGGCCACTTGTATACAATTTGGCCTGGCAATTTTGGTGATATCATCTTGCCATCCAAAATTTTAAACAGTCGTTTATTTGATTTTAATATTAATTTAACACCCTATAAAAATATAGTTGGCAAAATAAAATTTGTTCGAGAGATCGCTCCAAATTATATTTATTTATAAATTTTATATTTAATGCTTACTAACCTACTAAAAAAAAAAAGAAACGTACGTCTCTCCTATTACCGTCATTAGTCCATTTCGTGGTATATTACAGCCAACGTAATATAATAAAGCAGAGATAGGACGCGACGATAAGTAAGATAACAGTAATGGACGCATGTCAATCATAAAATTATTACCTGAACATTGTTATTACAGACATTACAGACATATCACTATGTATTTGAACGAGCACGAATAAAGTGAATTAAACATATTAAATTTAAAAAAAACCGGCCAAGTGCGAGTCGGACTCGCGCACGAAGGGTTCCGTACTTTTTAGTATTTGTCGTTATAGCAGCAACAGAAATACATATTCTGTGAAATTTTCAACTGTCTAGCTATCACGGTTCATGCGATACAGCCTGGTGACAGACAGACGGACAGCGGAGTCTTAGTAATAGGGTCCCGTTTATACCCTTTGGGTACGGAACCCTAAAAATATACTTATGTCTAGGTATATAAAAGTTTCGCCAAACTGTAGACAGTTTGTTGCGGAATAGTGCGAATAGTAGCGAATAGTTTCTGCATGACTAAATAACTTTGAAAAAAAAAACTAAGTAGTTTTTGTCTTCGATTTTGTCTACGCGGAATAAAATTGTGTCCGTGAAAAAACGACTAAATTGCATATAAATTGGTTCCGCGGGTTTAAACGTGAAGATTTGAAGAGGTAACAGAGAGTCTTTCGCATTTATAATCAATTCTAGAGTCTCCCCGCAACTTTGTCTGCGTGGGATGATGATGATGATTAATAAAAACTTTCCTAGTCATGTCCTTCCTTGGGTCTCGAACTATCCCCATACCAAATTTCATCTAAATCGGTTTAGGGGTTTAAGCGTAAAAATGTAACAGACAGAGATAATTATTACGCATTTAACTATAATATTACCTATGTATTAGTACATATGTATATGTAGGGATTAGAATTAGAACTTGACAAGTCAGTGGAATATAAAAATATTAAGTATATGTAATTACATAACAATTTTAATATCCTTCAAAAATTGTTGCCTTTGCCCAGCAATTGGACACTATTACAGGCCTAAGAAAAAAAATGTATAAATGGACATTTATACCAACAATAATTAATGTATTTCATTTACACAAAGAGACACTACGTAATGCCATGTCCTAAAATTAGAAATATCACCACGGAACACGAAAATTCAATAGTACGCGGAATAATATTACTCGCGGACAAAAGGGAATTAAGGGTATTGTTGTACAACAATCAGTTGAATCAGTATTACTAGCTTTGTCCAAAACTATACCACCTGTAACTAGTGTTGGTGAAAACTCCTGGTCCTCATTTACAAGACTCAACTCAATATTAGAGATTATGGTTTTTAATCTTGCTTCGAGTCTACGTCGTCTCAACATTTGTACTACTCGGTCCGTGTCCGGGCCAAGGCGTCCGACACTTTAGTTTTCTATAAAAAACCGGCCAAGTGCGAGTCGGACTTGCCCACCGAGGGTTCCGTACTTTTTAGTATTTGTTGTAATAGCGGCAACAGAAATACATCATCTGTGAAAATTTCAACTGTCTAGCTATCACGGTTCATGAGATACAGCCTGGTGACAGACAGACAAACGGACAGTCAGACAGTAACGTGAGTCATCCTATACGCTCAAAAAATACTCGACTTGCTACAAGAAAAAAGGTCTTAATTTCCTACTAGAAACAGTTTAAGTTTAAAGCATAGAAAATCTAGTAAAACGGAGTTTTTAAAAGTCCTATACCTAAAACTTGAATTCTAAGCTGTTTAAACCAACTTAATCTGAAACTTTATGTTTTTAATAATAATAATATGATAATAGCTTTCGGAAGTGTAAGTACTTTTCATTGCTTTTAGTTCGTTTATTTTTCTTTAAGTCCCCGGCCAGCTCGTAGTTACGCTCTCATTATAAAACGACTAGCTAGATTGCTCTGAAACTTTGTACTTACAATAGGATAAGGTATATCTAGGTCTGTAATTAGTTTATGTAGCTTCAGATACAATAATAAAAGTACAGCGAATTTAAGTTTTCCTACAAAACTTGTTTTTGCTCTGTTTCGTTTGTTTTATATACTAGAACTATATAAACTAGTTACAGACCTATATATACCTCATGTCATTGTATGTGCTAAGTTTTATTACAATCCATCACGTAGTTTTAAAATGAGAACGAAACTCCGTTTGTATGGGAAGGTGAAATTCGTCCGAGCTCGGGAGCTTGCCGGGGACTCTTAAAGCTTAGAACGCACTGCGATTAATTTCTTGCGGTTTTAGTTAATTTCTTGCGGTTTCAGTCTTTTAAGTGCGTGCGCTTATGAAGCATGCCGTACGTTACACTTTTTGCGGTTCTGAAACCGCAAAAAAATAATCGCAGTGCGTTCTCAGCCTTAACCCGCTCACCCGCTCAATGCAACCGCGCCAGCTAGCGATCCGTTCCATTGGTTTGCCGCTGTCTCTGTCACATTTCGCAAGAAAGAACGGGAAAGATCATGCGCGCCAAGTGTCAATTTTGATCGAATTTTGTCGATTTTTATTTATTTTAAAAACGTTACCTTACAATATCGAAATTCGAAAGCTATGAAATTACTATTTAAGTTAAGATTGTTTTTTCTTCTTTTTTTTTGTGTATAGTATCACATAATAAATAACCTAGTAAATTTGGATTAAAAGTCCGAGTTAGAGGTTACTTTGGGAATTAATTGTATCGAGCGAAGTGTCATAATTCGTGTATCGGAAGCTATGATAATAAAGATAATATAGTCAAGAACTACATATATTTTTTCCACGTCTACGAATATCAACGCCTCTTAGAAAAACAGGATCATATAAGGAGATTTTTCGCCTTCTGGCTCATGGAACCGCCTTCAAATGTGGCTTGGTAAAAGACGTTAGGTACACGCCTCGCGTTGTGACTCGGTTACTCCAGCAAATGAGCTCATTACAAGGCCGTAGATCTCTTACTCACTAGATGGAGTATTATGGTGAACCAACTTTTTCTAGACTTATATTAGACTTATATTGACCGGGATATAGACCGTGATTACCTGTTGTATTATTTATGAACTCCCGATATTTCGACACAGTTACATGCATCATGTTCACGGGTGAACGGGTGAAGGTAATCACGGTCTATATCCCGGTCAATATAAGTCTAGTGAAACTAACCGTAAATCATTCAAAACTCTAGACTTATATTGACCGGGATATAGACCTACCTTCTGTATTGTTTTTGAGCTCCCGATATTACAATACAAGAAACAATACGAAAGGTAATCACGGTCTATATCCCGGTCAATATAAGTCTAGTGAAACTAACCGTGAATCATTCAAAACTGCAACTTTTTCTAGTCAATCGTTACACAAAAATGAATGTCCAGCGTTTTATAACTTATCCTCGCCAAAGTACACCATTGTTTCACAGCAATTAATTTTACAAAAGGTGCTTATAACAAATATAAAAAAAGAAATAGTAAAACCACGAAAACTTGAATTAAGAAGTGGACGACCGCCCCGAAACCGCTTTTCCATACAAACGTAGTCCATTTTCCTCTCTGGATATTAACATATTTGGATAGGATTTGACACAATTTGATGACATATATTGACCGTAGCTTATAAGATTTTGGAGCATTTACAAATGTGTATGGAAATTGTTTTTCGTTAATAACTTTTATAACAATAACTTTCAGAAATATGCTTGGGCTTCGTTTAATAAAGTTGTCCCGGATGTGACGTAGTTAATTCTGACCATATACAAGTTTGAAAATAAGAAAGCACTTTTTAGAATTTTTCAAGAGATTACATATTAGTAGTACCTATGTATAAATATTTCGGCATAGTACTTCACGAGTACCTACTTTACCTAATTTGTGGCAACATCTAATCTGCGTATGGACACATTACGCAGACTATCGTCCTATCGTACCCAATGCGCAGTCTATACGATGTATTCTATGTCACAGACATAGGCCAGATAATTGCCGCCTCTGCACAGGAAAATGGCACTATGAATGTACGAAACTCATACATGTATAGTGTATTTTCCTTTGAAGCTTTTGTAGTAAAGTTTAATATGTATTTAGCGACAATTTCTGAGAATCCCAGGTCTCAAGACAGGGAATTAGCTTTCTGTTATTAGAAATAGCTCAAATGATTACTTTCAGGCTTTCTTTATTATATTATCTGTAGTTCCAAAGGAATTCAGAATAGCATTTCAACATTCTGTCAGTGCAAAATCCGTGCATTTAAGTCCCCGGCAAGCTCGGTTCTCCATACAAACGTAGTAACGCTCTCATTTTAAAATGACTAGCAGTTTGCTCTGTAACTTTGTATTTACAATAAGGTATATCTAGGTCTATAATTAGTTAATGTAGGTTCAGATACAATAGTTAAAACAAATACAGCGAATTTAAGTTTTTTATACAAAAATTGTTTTTGCTCTATTTCGTTTGTTTTATATACTAGAGCTATATAAACTAATTACAGACCTAGATATACCTCATGTCATTGTATGTGCAAAGTTTCATTACAATCCAACACGTAGTTTTAAAATGAGAACGAAACTCCGTTTGTATGGGAAGGTGAAATTCGGCCGAGCTTGCCGGGGACTCTTAACCATTCTTTATTTAATTTTAATTAAATGTTTAATTTACGTTTTAATTTCTAATTCCAATATTTAGTGTATATTGTTTTTATTTTTCTTTTGATTAATATTAATGTATAACTATTACACTCATGGACAAACAAGGAACGCAAAAAAAATATATTACTAATTTTGTGTTGTTGTTGTTGGTGTTGTAATCCAGTAATTAAACCTTTTTTTTTGCATTCCTCTAAATTTGTCCATGAGTATATGGTGTAATTAATTAAGTACTAACAAACTATATGGGCCTTTATGACCTGAAATAAATGGACTAAATTGGATTTAGTCATAAATATAGTTAGATCAACAAATCTAGATCCGGTTATTTCCTTTTCATTCAATTTATCGGAACTAGTGAAACGCGACGACACAAAGACGTACTTATCCTTTCGAGTAATCTCCTCCAATTAGGCTTTGAGCAGGCGAGTGAGATTTTTTCGTGTTCCGTGATAAGGTGCGCTCCCAAAAATACCTACGAGAAGAAAGATACTTTGAGAGGTTGAAACCTTAAGGTTGATTTATCTTACGAGGCAAGTAAAGTATCACTTTAATATTCACTATATACACGGTGGCCAAAAAATATGTGCATTCCCGTTGCCAGGGAGATTTTGGGATTATCAATCAATCAATCAATATGTTTATTTCAGGCAAAAAAATCCATAGATAAAAATTACAAATTAAACTTAATAATACATAAAATAAATTTAAATTACAATTAGATTAGAAAACAAATTAAAATTAAAATTAAAATAAATATAATACCGCGAAATAAAATTTGTCTGTTTCATACATTTTGGCTGGTCCATTTTCTATGGGAGGGTAAATTTTTTCGCGATTTCGTGGTTGGTCCCATAGTAAAAGTTGCTGTATAATCCCAAAACATGGCGACGGGAATGCACATTTTTGGCCACTCTGTAGGTATTGCTAACTGTATTTAATTCACGTTAGACAAATTAGACTCGTCAATGGTGATAACTCTATTGTCAAAATATTTATCAGTACGGTTTTTACTCACTATTATGTTTAGTCGCTTTTGGCGACGTTTCGGATTCTTTGGGAATCCATCCTCAGGCACGAGTGTCCGCGGCGGTTGTACGTCGTGCACTGCCCGCGCCGCCCGCCTCGTCGCTCGTTGCGCACGCGCTGGTACAACCGCCGCGGACACTCCCGGAATGTGCCGTTACCGTAAATTACGAGAACAAAGAGAATCGTCGGGTAAATTACGCGGTAACGTTCTCCGTACGGGTAATTATGGAGAAAGTTGTCTAAATTTTAATTTTTTTACTTTTTTTTACAGAATTTATTTTTATTTTGGTAATACAATCTGTACTGAAATTTTCAAAAAAATCTGTCAAAAGGAACTAGTTTATTACCAAAATTACCGTAAATTACCGCGTAAATTACGGGGAATCTTCCCCGCGAATGTTCTCGGGTAATTTTTCTAAGAGAAATTTTAACTTTATTCAATGAAATAAATTGATGTTAGAGATGAAATACACAATAAATATTAAATTATTTTGCTAATGTTTAATAAGTTTCATTCGATGTGCGATTTAAAGTGTTTTTAATGAAAGTAGGTACTTGCCTAACGAAAAATAAAGTGAGTTCTCTATTATTTCAGCTTAGTTGAATAAAATCCATCTCATAATGAATAAATTTATTCTTTATGAAAAAAAAATTAAAACTTATTATATACAGTGATGTAATCTAAAAACCATTAATATTTCAATAAGTCATACGTAAGCAAGCTTGATGTGTAACTAGTTTGATTTGTAATGGCTTACATTACAACAAGTGTGTTTGACGATATTTTATTACATCTCATGTTTATTTTACGTTAGGCTGTTGTATTGTGAACAGGTAAGCGCTTATCTACTGGGTTCGCAATGTCCCACCACTAGTTACCGCAGGTAAAAAAAACTCGTGGAAACTGCAGTTTCTGTACTGTTTGGGTACTAACGGATTAAATTGGTTCCTGATGGCCCTCAAGAATCAAGATCCTGCATTCATAGCGCTCGTCTTTTTTATGTCCTGTTACTCGTCTCGATAGCGCAATGAGCACGTGATAGGATCTTTCAGAGTGGTCCCTATTACTGAAAAACTAAAAGAAGGCTTAGATGGTCCGGCCATTAAATCCGTCTTACATTCCCACAAACCACGAGGTAAATACTGCAGTCATGAAGGTCATGCTAAACCTTCTACCGCTTCACCTACACATACAGCTAGAGCCGCCCCTCCCCCCCCCCCCAAGCGGTAAGGTTGCGAAACCTCAACGACCTCAACATATGGTCTAACCTGGGAGCTCGGCACACAATATGCCTGGAAAAGGTTTACGAAGACTTCAATACATAACGTACAAAGGACAAAATAAAATCATATGAGGACGACGAATCACGAAGGACTTATTCAGCACCTATGAACTGAGTATCTTCAGATCTGATGGGTCCAAAACAGACAGTGGTTCGGGTTCTCAGTTTTCCAAGCTGAGTGCATGAGGATCATCAATGCGGCGGCTACCATCACTGCAAGGAAGGGTAGTAGGATCCCTCCACCCATATACTATCCGCCAGTAGAGCACTCTAATGGCCCTAAGCCATATAATTACATCAAAACTCATACATGAATGCCACGAACGACTAATGGAGACCTGCATATGGCAAACCTGTATCTCATAATATGAAGCTCACCCTGCAATGGATCAAGGGACACAGTGGATCCTGAGCTAACGACGGTGCGGAATCGATTTTCCCAATGCCCTTTAGCAAGATACGCTCACTGCTACTGGAACTTACAAACACAGCACAACCAGGCTGGAGACCGACAGGCCATGCATGGCATCAATGAAAGACTCACGAAGTCGCTCTTCCAGGATCCAGCAGGTCACCTTTCCTGTTGAGGGGTTGGGTTGGTTGGCTGGACTAGCTCCCACCCCCCGTTACGAAAACTAGGCGCCTGTCGTCGAGTTACGGAAACCTGCCTGTGCTACAATACAATTCAATATCCTCACAAGATTTCTGGGAAGACGAAGACCTCCCAACACATGGTAGTTCACCATCAAGAGGGAGATGAAAGTAGAACCTATGGTAACCCAGGATAAAGCGCTTTGGCTCCGCTGTACATTGAAGCCCAAATAGAGTTGGGACTAAGATAAGGAGAAACAAGTCTATAAATTATACCAATCAACCACGTGTCAGAAAACATTAATACACTTAATAATAATAACGTAAAAACCATTTAATTATTTTAAAACCACAAAACTTGTAAGCAAAATTCAATCCTAATTTAATATACTTCATGGGTAAGTTACCGTAAATTCTCGGTAATTTACGGTAATTTTCACTAATGAGAATTACGGTAAGTGCGTAATTTCTCGGCGGCACATCAAGTCGTGCCTGAGGATGGATTCCCAAAGAATCCGAAACATGTCGCCAAAAGCGACTAAACATAATAGTGAGTAAAAACCGTACTGATAAATATTTTGAAATATGTCTCACGATAGTTTAAGTGCGAACTCTAAATGTGTTAAGATGGTAGAGGTATTGGATGACCGCTTATCTATACAAATGTAGTCCCCATTTTCCTCTGTATAATGCAATGGAAAATATATTGACACAATTTATTGTATGTTAACCATAGCTATGCCCCTTTCTTTGATTAGACCCTTGTATGGAGAAGCGATCATGTATCTCTACGTCCCCTTTTAAAATGAGAGCGTAACTACGCTTGTATGGAGAACCGAGCTTGCCGGGCACTCTTAGCTTAGAAATAAATTAAGTGGAAAAATTCACAGTCTTAGGTGGGACTTGAACCCACGACCACTTGGATCACTAGTACCAATGAGGATATAATAAGATAGAGCGGTACTGTCATAGTAAATTTTGTAACCACTGTAAATTTACTGCCATCTATCGACATACTTTAAAACTAAAAATGAAGATTTATAAAAATACGTTAAAATGTATCTAAATATGGATAAAAAAAAAATATTTGCATTAATTATTTTTATATGATTTTGACCCATGTTCTTTCACTGGTATGCGTTAAAATTATAAATAACAAACGAAACAGTCAACGCCCTCTATACGAGAGTAGGCCAAAACTAGTGGCGCCATCTGATCGAGAATCAAATTTTCGTGATTTTCGAGGCACGTTTTTTCCTTAGACTGTATCCATCTATTACGGAGTTATATCTATCTTTGCTAGTACAATGTTTATTAATTTAAGAACATTTTTTTGTCTACCTCAAGGGTATGAGGAACACTTTGTCGTTTGTAAGGGTGATTTCTTGACAAGGGGCCGCTTTGACCATTGACAAAGTACCTGCCTGCCTTTTTCACGAAAAAACGACACGTTTCTTCCTTTGAAATAGGATCACTTGAAGTCCGTTATGTTTTATTAGCATCTTTCAAGATTTTTACCTGGCTCTAAGTCTTAAAATAACTAACTACGGTACAGAAATAGCAGCTAAATATAAAGCTGAAACAATTGACCTTTATGTTATTGTGTACGCTTCAAGCTTGGGCGGACATTTTGGGGATGAACAATGGATGTACCTATTCGTTTTAGCGCCACTTGCACCCACTAACCCGGGGTTGTACTGGTAACCTAACTCCAGGTTTAACCGGTTAACCACGGGTTAGTAAATGGTGCAAGTGGCCCTTAGCAATTGTATCATACAGGTAATTATATTGGTGGTTAGCGATTTGATTACATAAGTATTGCATTTATATATCGTAAGGTTAAGCTAGTAGCATAGAGTAACTTCTACTAGAGCGGTACTGTCATAGTAAATTTTGTAACCCCAGTAAATTCACTGCCATCTGTCGACACACTTTAAAACTAAAAATAAATATTTATAAAAATACGATAAAATGTATTTAAATATGGATAAATGATTTTTTTTATTTGCATTAATTATTTTTATGATTTTGACCCATGTTCTTTCACTGATATGCGTTAAAATTGTTAAATAACAAACGAAACCGTCAACGCCATCTATACGACAGTAGGCCAAAGCTAGTAGCGCCCTCTGAACGAGAATCAAATTTTCTTGGTTTTCGAGGCACGTTTTTTTCTTAAACTGTATCCATCTATTACGGAGTTATATCTATCTTTGCTAGTAGTATACCTATACATATAGGTATGTTGAAGTTAAGTAGTCCTTATTTTGAGTTGATGCTTGCCATTGTTTTACAAGCTTTTATAAACGAGACATGTTCGATGTAACTAACTTTTAATCTTGCAAACTATTTTTCAACCACTTCCTCATATCCGATGAAGCTGAAAAGTATACATATGTAAGTCAGGTGGCAATGCAATATTATGGTACCATCGAGCTGATCTGATGATAGGGAGGAGGAGGCCGTAGGAACTTTGTGATAAAACAACTCAACCTGGGGTTTTTAGAATTGTCTCGATGAGTATTAGTTGCCTGTGGAAAGAAAAGTACAGTCAGCGATAAAAGCTTGTACCAAAAATGATTTTTTCCCCTCACTACCTCGGAAAGTTGTCGTTTATCCTTCAATACAAGCGGGGAAAAACGCGTTTTATCCACTAGTGGGGAAAGTAATTTGACCTTGGATGGAGCGTGTTTAAGTAGCTTGACAGATAACAAAACGTAAAACGCTCATGATAATGGTTCGTTCGATATTGATTATCATTAAATAAATGGTTTGAGAATATAATAAAAAATACCAAATTTAGCTTTATTTAATGACTTTAAGTCATAAACCTTAAAATTCCATAAGAAACGTTTTTTTTTATAATGATGTTAATAGTTATTTGTTATACAAGGGTGCAAAGTTGTATTTTACCCGCGAGTGTGGAATTGAAATAAGAGCAAGCGAAAGGATTCTATAGTTGAACCACGAGCGAAGCGAGTGGTTCTAAAATAGAATCCTGAGCGTAGCGAGTGTTTCAACACACGAGAAGTAAAATACCTTTGCACCCGTGTGTAACACAAAACTTTTCCCCTCACTATAGCGAGGAAAGTGCAACATCCACAGGCATGGAATCACTAATTTTTTTACGATATTATAACAGAAAACACTAGAAATTCTGATTTTTACGTGAGTCGGTGAGAAGAACAGTAAAAATTTTGTTGACAATGTTGACATTTCTGTTCTGACGTATGAAATGTCAACGATGCGTTTTGAAATTGCATCGACTCAACTTGTGCGTTCAGAATTATATTTAACATCATTATAAAAAGTCTAACGTTTCTTATGAAATTTTAAGGTTTATGACTTAAAATTATTAAATAAAGCTAAATTTGGTATTTTTTTATTAGATTCTCAAACCATTTATTTAATGTTAATTAATATCGAACGAACCATTATTATGAGCGTTTTACGTGTTGTTATCTGTCAAGCTACTTAAACACGCTCCATCCAAGGTCAAATTACTTTCCCCACTAGTGGATAAAATGCGTTTTTCCCCGCTTGTTTTAAAGGATAAAAGACGGCTTTCCGAGCTAGTGAGGGGAAAATATAATTCTGAACGCACAAGTTGAGTCGATGCATTTTCAAAACGCATCGTTACATACATCAGAAATGTTAACATTGTCAACAAATTCTTTACTTAAAACCTTTTCTCACCGACTCGCGTAAAAATACACAACTTCCAGAGTTTTCTGTTATAATATCGTAAAGAAATGAGTGATTCCAGTGATGAAGATGATCTAACGCCTGTGGATGTTGCACTTTCCTCGCTATAGTGAGGTGAAAAGTTTTGTGTTACACACGAGCGCAAATGTATTTTACTTCTCGTGTGTTGAAACACTCGCTACGCTCAGGATTCTATTTTAGAACCACTCGCTTCGCTCGTGGTTCACCTATAGAATCCTTTCCCTTGCTCGTGTTTCAATTCTACACTCGCGGGTAAAATACAACTTTGCACCCTTGTATAACAAATAACTATTTTGCCATAAACTTATTTATGTAGTATTTTTTTTCTTTCTTATGGCAAGGTGCATTCAATACATATTGTGAATATTATATCGGGCAGTGTGAAGACGATATTAAAACATTCACTGCCACTGTTTTCGTAGCGCTACGCTCGTAGCCGATCCCTGCATTTTTTCGTTTTAAGGGTTCCGTACCCAAAAGGGCAAACACGGGACCCTATTACTAAGACTCCTCTGCCCGTCTGTCTGTCTGTCTGTCACCAGGCTGTATCTCATGAACCGTGATAGCTAGACAGTCGAAATTTTCACAGATGATATACTTCTGTTGCCGCTATAACAAAAAATACTAAAAACAGAATAAAATAAATACAACAAACGTGATATTTTTGCCGTTTTTTGCGTAATGGTACGGAACACTTCGTGCGCGAGTCCGTCTCGCACTTGGCCGGTTTTTATAGAGAAAAGCGACTACGAACAGAAAACCCGCCGAGCGGGTACCCGGCACTCAATGTGTAGAATAAAAAAAAATGGATTCTTCCAGACTTTTCATCTTTGTCAAATGGCATTGCCATATAAATTAGCTAGAACTTCATCAAATTTTCAAGGAGCCAGAAGAAAACTTGGGCCACGCGCAAACACTTATATCTGTGCTCTGGAGACCAGTCTTCTATTAAATTGCGCTTGAAGATGAAGTACCCGGCACTCAATGTGTAGAATAATAAAAAATGGATTCTTCCAGACTTTTCATCTTTGTCAAATGGCATTGCCATATAAATTAGTTAGAACTTCATCAAATTTTCAAGGAGCCAGAAGAAAACTTGGGCCACGCGCAAACACTTATATCTGTGCTCTGGAGACCAGTCTTCTATTAAATTGCGCTTGAAGATGAAGTACCCGGCACTCAATGTGTAGAATAATAAAAAATGGATTCTTCCAGACTTTTCATCTTTGTCAAATGGCATTGCCATATAAATTAGTTAGAACTTCATCAAATTTTCAAGGAGCCAGAAGAAAACTTGGGCCACGCGCAAACACTTATATCTGTGCTCTGGAGACCAGTCTTCTATTAAATTGCGCTTGAAGACGAAGTTTTCTAGAAAAAGCTTTTACCTGAATAGTTACTAAGAAACTTGTTAGAGGATACTGGACCCTTGACGTTGGCCACGCCCTATATAATTGAGTTACCTACTTATGAATTTAATTCACTGATAAATATCAATATTACACTACACCCTGAATCGGACGCTAGTTGATCTAATTTTGACATCACTTGCCCGCGAATCTCGCTCGTCTTCATTCATATATTAAGGGGCCCACTGACTATCAGTCCGCCGGACGATATCGGCCTGTCAGTTAGAACAAAAATTTGACAATTCCGAACAACCGACAAGCCGATATCGTCCGGCGGACTGATAGTCAGTGGGCTCCTTTAGTTATTATTAAGTCCCCGGCAAGCTCGGTTTCCATACAAACGTAGTTACGCTCTAATTTCAAAACGACTAGCTATATTGCTCTGAAACGTTGTACGTTTACAATAGGATAAGGTATATCTGTAATTAGTTTATGTAGGTTCAGATAAAATATACACAAAAAATTTTTTTGCTCTATTTCGTTTGATTTATATACTAGATCTACATAAAATAATTACAGACCTAGATATAGCTCATGTCATTGTATTTGTAAAGATTCATTACAATCCAAGACGTAGTTTTAAAATGAGCACGTAACTCCGTTTGTATGGAAAGGTGAAATTCGGCCCAGCTTGCCGGGGACTCTTTACTAATTTCTAAAGTTTTAATGCCGCCTTTGGGATCGAGTTATGTTTGAAAGAAACTCACAAGTTAAAACGTTTTATGAATGTTGTTATGCTGAAAAGAGCCTTGATTAAACATTCCGTTTTGGGGAAGACACGTTTGAATTGTTGCGAGTGGCAATTGTTTTCCTTAGGTTTTATTTAAACTTTATATTACTTAGGGCCACTTGCACCAACCCACTAACCCGGGGTTAAGCGGTTAAACCATTAACCCAGTGTCAAATCGATTTTCTCCGTTCTTACGGAACGATTTAAACCATTAACCCGTTTTCACAACTGGATCGACCGAATGAAAAAGTGTATTAAATATCACGGCGAGTTCCTAGAAAAACAATAAATAGTACTTGAGCTTTAAATTGTCTATAGATTATACAAACAACACAACTTAAAAGGCACCCCACGTATTTTGTCTACAGCACGTCTACAGGAAGACGCGACCGAGTTAACCACACAATAATATGGGTATGACCCACTTACAATACTTGTTTGACAACCCTATTCCCGTTATTCATAAGCCTCCCACACTAACTCCTTAGTTGACATATCTATGTATATCTAAAAGACACAAGTTTTTTGGAGAGTGTGTTCGTTATATTGTTTACCAAATCATCCGACCAAAGAGGATATAATAGGATAGAGCGGTAATGTCATAGTAAATTTGGTAGCCACAGTAAATTTACTGCCATCTTTCGACACACGATTAAAACTAAAAATATCAAATAATGTATATATGGATAAATGTTTTTTTTTTACTACTTACATTAATTATTTTTATATGATTTTGACCCATGTTCTTTCACTGATATGCGTTAAAATTGTTAAATAACAAACGAAACCGTCAACGCCATCTATTTGAGAGTAGGCCAAAGTTAGTGGCGCCATCTGATCGAGAATCAAATTTTCTTGATTTTCGAGGCACATTTTTTCCTTAGACTGTATCTATCTATTACGGAGATATCTATCTTTGCATCCGACTCAAAACATCAAACTGACTCCCTTCATGAACCTCAAACTAACTCCCTAGCCTAGTTGACATATCTATATCTAAAACACACAAGTTTTTGGAGAGAGTATGTTCGTTATATTCTTTATCAAATCATCCGGAACAAAACATGAAACTATTTGACACACGTGATAACTCCCAGTTGACATATCTGTAAGTATCTAAAACACACTAGTTTTTTAGAGATATTATTTACCAAATCATCCGGCTAAAAACCAACAAACTATTTCCCTTATTCATGAGCCTCACCCTAACTCGCTAGTTGACATATCTATATCTAAAACAATAAAATTAGGCTTATTTCATAAAGTAATTTGATTTGTTCCCTATTACATCTAAAACACACAAGTTTTTGGCGATAGTAACACTGGATTGACGCCAATTTATCAAGCAGTAGGCATCCGTAGAATAATTAAAGAAAGCACAGATACGCCACTCTTTAACAGAAGCGGATATTAAACTTTACACCTTCTATAGGATTGAATGTATATATCTCTCGTATAACTTATCAAACTTGTTAAGTACTACTTAGATATATAACTTCGAATAATAATATTATAAACCAAACTGAAATATGAAATGATGCATGTTTAAAAAATTAAGGAAATAAAGAGGCTTTTTTTATTTTAATTTTATTTTTTTATTTAAGTATTTATTTATCTCTCGTATACGTGTAGTGGGATTAATTTTTTTACATATAGTAAAACTATAAGTTAGTTGACTACGAAACTCAAAAAAGTATGTGCAAGATGTACTGATACTAGTAAAGTGACAAGAGTTTTGAATGATTTACGGTTAGTTTCACTACTTTCACTAGACTTATATTGACCGGACCGCGCGGACTTGTATTGTTTTTGAGCTCCCGATATTCCCGATATCGGGAGTTCAAAAACAATACAAAAGGTAATCACGGTCCATATCCCGGTCAATAAGCAACCAATTGTCACTTACCACCTAAGACACTATTTTAACTACTTATTCTTTGCAATAAAAATATATATATATATATATATGTAAAAGTGATGTCAAAATTATTTAGTAAAAACTGTATACGCCATTAATTTTCTATGCAAGAAAAAATTAACGTGCCATAATACTATTTACCACGGGCAAAGTACTTCATAGTTTAAAAAAAACTATAGTTTGAATAGGTTTCTAAGTATCGATCCAAATTTTACAGCGAATTAGCATTGTCATGGCAAATTTATGAAGTTATGCGGCATAACTTATGCCACCAAATTTTTACGAGTGGTGTATCTCATAGTTATTATGGCACAGGTATTATGTTATCTGTGGCACAGTTTCCGCTAAAGGGATTTTCGAGTGATACAGAAAATATTTACGGAAATAAATACTTTACTACCGTTACTTCGGCGAGGCTTTTTGAGCCGTTGTCGAGCATTGGAAGGTAGAAGGGCGTAACGCATTATGTTTTCCTACTAAAATAAGTCTTTTGAGCAACTCGTTTTATTATAGTCTTTATTCAGGTGTTAATATAGTCCATTGTAGACTCCCGTCAGTCAACGTGCACGCTCGGTGCGTGTCTATCTTTTTTTGTTATTAGTTTGGGTGGCTGCACTGGCTGCTGATCCTCAAACCACCAACAGAGCGGCAGCTGACGTCTACGAAGGTTCATTACACATCGCCCTTAACCGCACTTTACGTGTTCGTCCGGCATTGAATTTGTTACTGGCCCGCGTTCTATTTTATCCAGTTATTACCTACAATCACAATGTGTCAGAGCCCAACGAAAGTTCATAGAATAACCAGTTACCTATTTATTATTCGGGATCATGAACCCGTAATCATAGAATGGGGTTTAAGTTTATAATCACAGAACTACTAGTATTTAAGATGATTGCCCACAAAATGCCCTTAAACGTCTTTCAGATTTCAAACGACCCGCTGCTATGACAACTGCGTCATAACACCATAACTCGATTTGCGTGTTAGGTAAACACCTCGGGTTATTTCGTTATGATTTATCAAAACCTGTATTTTGTTATCGTAAACTTGTAATTCCGTTAATGGCTCACACGAGGTAAATAAAGGGTTTTATTATAGTTTGGTATTTGGTTACGCTTGAAATTAATTTTAGGCCCTGGTGAAACGCACATTTCAATGGTTGAAGAAGCAGTTTTGTACCTATATTGATTATACTTTGACTACTTTTATTAATATGGATGACGTCGCGATCGAACCGATGTTTCATGATTTTATTCTGTAAAAAAAATATCCACGACTCAGAAGTATATATATGCTCGTCACAGAAATGAACTCCCCGAAACAAACAGTTCTCACTGCACCCTTGACATTTTTCTGTTTGGCCCTATGGTTGACTGGTAGAGAATGCCATGAGGCATTAAGTCCACCATTTGTACCTTTTTTATGTGCAATAAAGTTTAAAAAAATTAAATACTAAGGGTATTTAATTATTTTAAACTACCGATAAGGGCAAACACATCATTTATACAAAAACTATTCGAAATTGGAAATTCCCCATGGTTCGCAACAGCATATCGAAACAACGCAATCGATAAGTATCCAGATAAGTTACGTGCCAGTATAGGTAGCCCTTAATAAGTAAGTACGACGCAGTGTCCACAGGGACCACCGGGCCAAAAACTTCGCAATGAAACAATATATACCTCCAGAAGTTGGCATTTCGATTGCTAGCGAACGTGGGTCTGTTAGACACCAGCTAAAATAGAACGCCCTGTAATATTGAATATCTGCTATACAACATTTACGCAATGAAATAAATAAAATTATAATGGCATCCTTTGGGTACTCAATCGTACTCCATAACAATTTAACTCCGGAACTTCCACCAATCGATTGCTCTCGTTTTTTCTAAGTTGCTGAGCAGAGAATATGCATCCCGTTTTGTGGTTCCACAGAACGGTTCTGGGCCGACCAGGGGTGTGTCTGCGCCCTTTCTAGCAAGTTCGTCCGCTTCTTCGTTTCCGTTAATGTCGGAGTGCCCTGGTACCCATCTAAGTATGACTTTGTTGGAGTTAGCCAGTGCATTTAGGTTTTTTTTACAGTTCTGGACTAGTTTTGAGTTTGAGTCAAGTGAATCTAGTACCAGCAGAGCAGCCTGGCTGTGAGTTGATGTAGATATGTTGGTGTCTTAGGTTTTTATCCAGGTTGATCTCCGCACATTTGTTGATGGCGAAGACTTCTGCCTGGAAGATTGAGGCCTGTGTGCCCATGCTGACGCTAGCTCTGAGCTTAGGTCTTTCACCATAGATCCCACATCCTACATCATTGCCTTTCTTGGAACCATCTGTGTACCAAAGACAGACATAGTATATACAAGTAGTTATAGACGCGCCACCGAGCGACCAGGGGTAAGAGAAAGAATATTCATATAAAGTTTGGGCAGCATAGGATTTTTTCTCTTTCACTTACAAATTTCGATATTTCGCCATCGTCTCCTACCTATGATGCCACCCGGTCGGTGATAAGGACAAAGCTTGGCATTTTTTTCTCTTTCCTCTTATAGGAATCGCAATAAGCCTATCTTTCTCTATGAAAGAGTGTCAGGCCCTTGTCCATGCACTATTTTAGTTATGATTGACGTTTTCTTTCAACGCGTGTCATCTTGGCTCGGCCCCTGCTACGATTGATGTCTAAATAAACGATCGCATAAGTTCGGTAACCGATAAGAATAAATGGTCTGTTCGTGGATAACACTTATCTTTAGAGATAATCAAGTTTAGCATAAACTAGCGAATAACTTAATAACTGCTTCATAAGTTTCCTTGTGTGATTTTGTTTAAGGTAATCTATATTGCTCTGAAAGGAATAGATTGAAAGAAATAATAGTCCCTAAGTGACTTTAGTTTCTTTTGATACTTCATGCAACTTTATTAGGCCCTATGATTCAATTGCTTAGAATAATATTAAGCGTTAAGTTCTCCGCCATATGTTTTTTATTGTACAATCAAGTCTTAGGCTGGCTGGCCTTACACAGCCTGATTCGCAACGGAATTCATCATCTGAATTCATAGCCTGAATTCCGGTGCTTTGCCTTACACATGTTTTAAAAATGGATCAATTGCCTCACGAACAGTTGTGTCACTCCCAAATGTCAACTGACAAATTCATAATAATGCCGCAAATATGTGGTTGTTTGTAAGACATATTTGCGGCGCTTCAGGGTTTCAGCCGCTGCCGCTTCCCGCCGGCTCTGAGACGCGGCGGCTAGATAGGACGGCGCTAGTGTATCTACACATGTAGCATCCCAGATAAGTGGCCGTCCCATATGCCATGGGATAGGGGCATTCCATCGGGCCTCTTACCGTCGCCGCGCGCCAGGCCAGGTGGTTCTAACGCGGCCGGCTCACCCACGCTGGTAAATGCCCGACGAATGACGTTAAGAGTATCATGACGGGACAGACGGCCGGCGCTCCTACGGCGGGAGAGGTCGTGCTAGCCCAACCCGTCAACTTCAGTACCGCAGGGACAGCAGTGGGGAACAACTATATCGGCACCCAGGCGGAGACCGACAGCCAGTCTAAACAAATTATTGTCAAGCAAGGTTGCGGCAATTGCTGGAAGGGAACGCATGTAGACATGACAAAAACCCGATTCATGTTCGGATGAGGTGAGAAGACGGGTTTTTTCTGAATAAGAGGAAGCGCCGATAATCTGAATACATAATGCTTGTCAAAATCATTTTGAATCGGAGAGACATTCATAACCTGAAATAAACCGGATGTGTATACCTTTCTTTTTCTCTTTCTTCCCCTCTGAAGCCTGGATATAAGGCGCTTCCTGTATAACTACAACAAAAACAGATTTCTACATAACTACATACTATAAATTCGGCATCCGCAAACAAAACTGGATCGGACCGGAACGGGGAAAAGGCAAAAGTACTCGCTTTTATTCAATTTACCACCAATATAAAGAGTAATAACGTTCGGGAACGCTCCAGATTCTAATTCAAGTTTACTGGGAGGTATTTAGGATGTTTAAATAGGTTATGTCTGCTGTTTGTTACTAAAAATCTTAAATTATTAGTGCTTAACCACTTGTAACTATTTTTTTAAATACCGAATACCTATCAAAGTCGGTTCAGCGGTTTAAGCGTGAAGAGATAACTGACAGACGGACGGAGTTACTTTCGCATGTATAATATTAGAAGGGTATAATATTTAACCAGCATAACGTGCATTTTAACAATGCAGCAATTTTAAAAATGTGTTAAGCCAGCAATGAAAATATTCATTTCTAAAGAATTCTTTACTCCAATGCATATTTAATGCCGTTGAATGCAGGTGTATATATTTTTAAATGAAACCAAAGTTTACTTTACTGCAAGCGAGAATTACAGGAGCATTGAAAATTAGATGAAACACTTACAAACTCAGCGTCCGAGAAAGCAATTAAAACCGTACTTATGAATTTATAACAGTTTAATTCCAGAACAAAGGGCGTAAAGCCAGGCTTTGAGCATGTTCACCGAAATGAAATAAAATCTAGAGGACTATTCAAACATTACAAAACGATCAAATTCTGAACTTATTATGATATGATATCATTCGCAAAGCGCCTTGTAACTAATACTCATATTGGTGCGAGTGGATAGTGAATGAGATAGTTCGATACGAGTAGGTATCATTTTTTTTTATCTGAAATAATACTACCGTGTTGCAGAATTAGCTAGATGCATGAGTTTTTTGGAAGATGCCTAATGATGCTACAAATGTTTCTACAAAACCTGCTATTTATTGAACGTCCCCCAGAAATTTACATAATTGCGAAAACAACTGTGGCGCGCGTACCCCGAGTAGAAACGCCCCATACAAAAAGCGCGCACTCTGTGACATCACAGCACACACGACTGCGCCAAAATGTATGCAAAGAAATCATGAAAAATAAGTTACGCTTACAAAAAAAGTATGTGCGCTTTACACGCGATTACGCTGAGCGTTACTTCCGTCAGAAAATCTGAGTTACCCTCTAGTCGCGCTTAAAGAAGTTTTACTTCAAAAACAGAGTTTAAGTGTATAGTTGTCGTAACTTGTTGTCGTTATAACATAGGGAATCTAATAAAATTGTTTAATATTTTATAAATTGCGGCCCTATAGCCTACAAGGACCACTAGTATTATTATATGGCCCATCTGAATAAATATCTGTACCCTACAAAGGGTTGAGCATAACGTGTCGGGATGATAGATGACCGATAAGGGCAAGTCATCGCATATGCACAAATTACTATGGCAACATTATGACGTCTAACGTAATTCCTTTGTTCCTGGCCTGATGGTATGCTTTGTGTTTTACGTGTATATTGTGTTAACAAGATTTTGTTTTGGGTAGTCATTCTTATTCATTATTATTTACAACGACGGGACTTAATCGCGTAAACAAAAATCGTGAAAGTTTAAATCAGTGTCATTCTTATTGTATATACATAGTTACATATACAACCTTTCAGTGCATTAACATAAGGTAACAAACATAATGTAATCGGTTAAAAAATATCAAAACACAGGTTTTATGTAATTCCAGATTAGTCCCATCTTTAATTTAATAACAAAACTTCCGTGAGACACAGACATATTAAACATAATAATACGTGAGTGACCCTTTATTAATATGTTTAATATGGTCCCATTATTGCCAAAATCCAGTTCTAATGATGGGCTCCATGAGGAATTGAGAGTACTCCTTAAATCTTACAGACAAATTTATAGTGATTTTTGCATTTTCATCAACAAATTAAGCAGTATTAAAAAGTTAGATTTGATGAAGTGGAACTGCCGATGAAGACCAGAACGGTACTCTTCATTGACGCGTATTTCAAGATTGGCAATTTGTCTTTTTCATTAAGTTTGTCAAGCAAATACGTAAGGTTTTTAAGGAACATTTTAGTCAAGGTTCAGTGCTGATGATGGTGCAGGGTGCCTACCCCTAGTCATATCGATTACCTCAACTTTTTGATTACATTATTTCACATTAATTCCACACAATAAGTACAGGAAAGTACATATTTAATATATTTAACAGGAAAGTACAGTGTGGAATAGGGTATTCTCCTACTAGTCAAATCAGTTTCTTTTTTAGAACTGTCAAAACGATTTGCTAATATATAATGTATATGAAACATTACACAATGACGTCACGGTCAAGTACCCTACTTTTTATACTTCAATCCGATGGATTAAATAGAAATTGTGTTTAAAAACTGCAATCTATGTTTTTCTTCAAATTATCTGGTGCTTTGTTTCATGCATAGTGTGAAATAATTTATTTTTCAACACACTTGCTCAAAACGACGTTTTTATTCCACCGATTTTTGGCTCATAATCCTAGATATTAAACACGCGTGCTCTTTCAGTGTATTATTCCACTCGTCCTTTTTCATTATATTATCCGACTGAACTAAGAAGGTAACTGATTGCTAATAATATGCATGGAAAGGGAGCCTTCTTTAATTGGTCAGACTGGCGGGCACGCCGCCGCCCGGCCGGCCCGCCCGCCGCGCCGCCCGCGGCCGGGGCGAGCGAGGGCCGGCCGGCAGTACGAGTATGATAGATGAAACAATACTAACTGTTTTAACTATTAAAATTTGATTAATATGAGTTTCTTTTTTTTCTCGCAAGTGTGTTGAAAAACGTCGTATGAAACGCGTGTGCATTGGTCATTACACACATCGGCTTTCTTATTGCGCGCTCGCTTACAGCTCGCGCGCACAATATCGCCTCGTGTGTAATGACCAACTTAGCACACTTGTATCATAATGTACTATTAAATACAGTGTAATAAATACCCTATTGTCCTTGGTCTACAATACACTTAGTCGATATTCAAAGATTAGATAAGCTTATTGATGCGTTTTATCGCTAGCACCAAAGATAGGACGAAGCAAAATCTGGTTTTGATTTTTATGAATTATTTTCAGCGAAAGTACCTGTAAAAAGTACAATACGAAGGCCTCATAATAATTAGTATCCGGCTAAACAGAAGGTATATATGTCAAAATTATTCTAATGAAGCGGTTTTTTTTTCTGATTGTTGGTTGTGATTTCACATTTTTATGGTACCTTTTTTCTGCGTAGTTGTTGATGCTGAAGGTACTAGGAGGTACCTACAGTCTAATTGAGAGAAAAGTAGCCCCATAGATAAAGATAAAGCACACATTGAAAAATACATTTTTGAATTTGTTGGTGAATTAAGTAGAGGCACCAAGAACCAAATATTTCAGAAAATATAATTCATATATTAATTAATTACTTCACCGTAACAAGGGTAAGGTAAGTTCCCAAAATGTGACAGGCGTTGAAAACCCGTAAAATGGAGAATCTTCACTTCAGAATGTTTTCAAATTTGTTTGCAAATATAAAATTATATTTTAAATGTTTTTCATCATAATGTTTTTGTATTTCTCTTTCTGATTAAATACTTCGCAATATTTTGGAATAATTAATCAAAAGCTGATGAAAATCCAGTTTAACAAAGAGTTTAATTTGTCTGCTTCAATCAATTAAGCATATATTTGTCTAGTTTAGTGTCAACAATTCCCGACAATATTATTTTAGGACAAACATTATTTTGTCAATATATATTATTTTGTCAGATTCATAAATAAACATCGTGCTACTCAACGAAAGGGATTTTTCCGTACCCAAAGGGTAAAAACGTGACCCTATTACTAAGACTCCATTGTTTGTCTGTCCATCTGTCTGTCTGTCTGTCTGCCACCAGGCTGTATCTCATGAACCGGGATAGCTAGACAGTTGAAATTTTCACAGATGATGTATTTCTGTTGCCGCTATAACAACAAATACTAAAAAGTATGGAACCCTCAGTGCGCGAGTCCGACTCGCACTTGGCCGGTTTTTTATTATCTACTTTTAGTACCGTAAAGGTGGGTTACATTGTCCCTGGCTGGAAGGTAACTTAGTCTTTTGGGATTACTTCAGTGCAGGGTATATTATCACATTGGAAATATGCCACATTGTTATCTAGTTGCTTTTAGCTAACCAACCACGTTTTTAGGGTTCCGTGCCCAAAGGGTAATAACAGGACCCTATTACTAAGACTCCGCTGTCCGTCTGTCCGTCTGTCTGACCAGGCTGTATCTCATGAACTGTGAATCACATGTGAATACTGTGATAGCTAGACAGTTGAAATTTTCACAGATGATGTATTTCTGTTGCCGCTATAACAACAAATACTAAAAAGTATGGAACCCTCAGTGCGCGAGTCCGACTCGCACTTGGCCGGTTTTTTTAAGTTTTATGTGACCCATGCGGTTTTCATGTGGGCCAAAGTTACCCACTGTTGGGTTACATAATCCGACTTTAATGTTTTATCTGTTTATTTGTCAATTCACATATTTAACTACAATTAATGTAAAAATACGCCAAACGGCACCCGAATCTTAAATAGGTACAGTCGCCATCAGATATATCGGAGCGGCCAAGGTGCTCACAAATATCTGAACACGCCTATATTGTCACGGCGTTAGAGTGCGTGTTCAGATATTTTTGAGCACCTCGACCGCCCCGATATCTAACAAACCCTTGATAATCTTTAATCCCTTTTCGTCATTTTACAATTGAGTTTGTAAGAAAGGGACGACATTGAACAGAGGTTTTATGAAAAGGGTGGTAAATCTAATTTCGATATTGATTTGATATACAAGATATATACAGTGGTACTACGTAAACGAAATTAATAACTAGCTTAAATCTAAAATAGGCCCTTGAGGCATTGTACCAAGGATGCTGGCGGCATTTCCCCGCTGTATCGCAATGCTGATACGTTGTGCGAGAAAGCCGCCAGCTCTTCGGTCACCAGTTACGTCAACCAGACGCTTCGCGATTTCTGCAAACAACTTATGCGCGCTGGGACCCCATGGACCTAGAGTTTCAACTCCAAATTTGATATTAGATAAAACAGATGTGAAACCCAAAGCCTACATGAATTTTTAACAAGGGTAAGGTGTCTTAAGGCGGAGTACTTGACAGCCTTCTTAGATGACCTGTCAAATTACGGTCACTGGTCATAAAGATTTCCAGTCCAATTTGAGAGTGCAAATGGGACGGCTAAGGATTACCGACATGTATCCTAATTGGAGCCAGATTCTTATTTGAAGATTTGTTACGGTTTTGATTTTATACAGAGGGTTCGTTTCTATTCGCTAAACTGAGCTAATTTTATTATAGAACCAACCCCGAAATCGCGAAAAAAATATTGCATTTTTTATACATTTTGGCTGATCAGAGGTCGATGTTTTCTATGCAATAGCGAACATGTTTTTCGCGATTTCGAAGTCGGTCCCATATTAGTAAAAGTAGCCCGGTGTAGCGAGTAGAATCGAGCCCTGCGTTTAAAGCCCCATGGTGGGAGAGATGTGTGAAATTCGTGCGTGAAATCAGCAAATCACCAAGACGATCGTTATAGTTGTATCAAGACCAGGTCAAAACCATAACAAATTGTTAAATTAGAATTGACCTCATGGAGGGTTGAAAGCGTGGTAGACAACTTTAGAAATGAAAATTTGGTGGCGATTTAAGATGAACGCAATATGTGTACACTTAAGAGCAACGGAAACAGGTCACATACTATGAAAATTACCATTCAAACTGTTCATAGTGTTCGTTTGTCTATCTTGATCTGTTTATTGTTTCATTCTCAATTGCTCAAAGGTTGACTGGAAGAGATCCCTTCTAGGGATAAGTCCGCCTTTGTACATTGTATATATTTATGTTCTTTTATTGCGTTTGTAATCTGTCTTATGTACAATAAAGTGTTTACATACATACATACATACAAACTGTTCAACCGCAAACGCTCTACCTAATTAATAATAAAAAAATCTTCTTTTTTGAAGTCGGTAAAAAACAATTCAGATGATATTTGGTACCTACATTAAATATTTATGTAAATTAACTTGTTGATATAAACCAGTGAACAAAAACCTATTCAACTTACAAGCGTAGGTAGCGAGTGAGATTATTTGAATTTCATTGGATATGGATTTTCAACATTTGAATTTCATAATTTTTTATACAACAAGTTTGGGAACAAATCAAATTAATTTATTAAATGATTTGTGTTTTTTTTTAAAGTAGTCACACTACTATATATAAATTAAAAAAACTGTAATAGATGTCATATATTATTCTATGCAAGTTTAACCAAATAGGGTGGGGGTAGATTTTCGATAAAATAAAGGTCCAAATGTCCATAAATTCAGAATATTTATCTAACCAAAAAGTTTTGGATATTTTGAATCCATGCAGAACCGAAAAAAATATTCGGTTAGACAGAGTAAGGGGTATGCAAAAAGAATTTTTTTTTTCCCTGATTGGTAAATTGTTAATCTATTTCAAAAAAAAATTGAGTAATATGCCTTCAAAATAAATGATTTATATATACAGTCAGCAATCATAGGAGGATAAGAACAATGCGCCGAAAGTATCCTCTAATTGTTTAACTAAAACAAACTTATCAATTTTTTAAAGCAATTATAGAATTTACTTTCCACGAAGTCTCATCCGCTATTGATATTGACTGTACATAAATCCTATTCTATCTTCATTATAACTTTGAAACAACGTATTCAGATTCAAGGAAAAATATGAACGAAAAACAGAAGCTTGTATCAACCCAGAAGTTCGCGGATTCTCGCAATCCCGAGATGTATTCCTTCCGAGAAAGTATGGAAATATTGACCTCGGGCTCATAACAGTCATAACTCCACTCCTGAACAACTTATTACTAGCCTATTGTTACTTAACACAGAAAAACTCCCGCACTCAAGCATACATTCTTTGTTCCAGCGTTCATTGGATGCCTATCGAGCTCTCTTGAATTAGTGAACTGAACCACGCTATTCAACAGTTTTCAAAAGGCCCTTGTTCCAACGTAATTTTGAACACGCGAGCTTGAGTTACATGAGTAATAAATTCGTATAATTACGAAATATTAATATACTTTAAAAAGGTCAACTGGGGTAAAAAACGGTTTGCGAGGATAAATCTGGGGTAGAAAACTTTTGTATCCGACATTTCGGGCTTGAACGTTGACCGGGTTGAATGTTTTTGATTTATGATTGATCATGATCACGTACCCGTTCACTACTCGAGGGTAAACACTGACATTTCAAATAACGATTATTTGAACGAAAAGGGGTGGTAGCAAAACATGTTGGGAGCTTTAATGGTTATATATGTTTGCGTTCTAATGACTTCTTGGACTTACTCAAATATACACTCCAGTAAACTTTCCCGAAAGGGAAATTGTAACATGGAGACTTAACTTATCAATCACACATGTAAAAATATTCATAAACTATTGATTAAATTATAACATAAATTTGCAAGATTTTTTTTGTTTAAAACGAATAACTAAAACTATAGGTATAGTAATAAGTTTCATATCTTGTTGTGAATTTTTAGTGCAAGTAAAGGTTGACCATATTGTTCATCCCAAAACAACTCTGAACATAAAGTTAAATAATGCTTGTAAATATACTTAATCCCATCCCCTCGGGACGAGGCGGCCTATTCTGTTTTTACACTCTGATAAGGTTTTTGTCTTATTTTGATACAACCTTCAGACTAGTGATCGGGCATCTTACGAGCACCTTACACGGCACGAGATACCTTATGAGATGTTGGCAACAATCAAAGGTTTTTATAGATGACGCTAGCATACGTTTTACCTGTCGCTAGTTTTGTTCTATAAGACTTGGCTTAAAGGGAGGCTGGCATCCAGGCCGTAGCATTGACAAATAAGACCTATGCTGGTGCCATCTGTAAAATACTTCAACCGGCCAATCATCCTCATTGTATTTCGTAAATATATAGTCAGTCAAACAACTTTGTCATTCGAAAAAGGCGTCTACATTTTTTTTTATTTGCCGCTTTTTTCTACTGACGGAAATGGCTGGACAGACTATACCTATCAGCCTAAGCGGCTCGCGCTGATTGATGCAGTGGCGCACGCTGACTCTAAGTCGTATCAAAACAATATGAAAACAACATCAGATCAGATTAGAACAGAATAGGGCTCCGGGATTCACAATCTCCGCGGCACAATTTCGTTAAATTTGCAGTCCAATTGGGTCATTAATGTTGGTGGAAATTTGGGAGGATGTGAATTAGGTGAAATTGTCCGTGGGGTATTCGTTTGTGATTTTTGCAAGCAAAAAACAACTTGGTTTTGTACTTATTGTGATCGAATGTCTTTTGGTTGTAAAAATATACTTTTAGACTAGTCGATATATTTATACCTTGTTTTTTATCATTAGAAAAAAGACAAAAATTTATTAATCTTGTTATAAAAGTAAATGAATTCATATAAATCTAACATTTATTAATACCTAATTGTTTCACAAGTATCAATTAAAACCCTGAAACAAAACAGCACTACAATTTAATTGGCATGAACCATCCTCTTAGTTCATTAATTAGTAGTAAAATTATTCCGTTTTAATTCCAATTAGCGGAACCGTATTGCGAGGTAATTAGTGTTTTACTATTTCAGTGGTTGTTGAGTAGTATTTCCTATCAGATTTTATTTTTTACGGTGTATTCCCATTTGTCCCAGATGGGAATAGGCACTGAATATAAATCATTCCCTTTTGTTCTTGCATCATGAATGGCGGCGTACCCGTGGGGCGGGGACATCCATTTTTAGGGTTCCGTACCCAAAGGGTAAAAACGGGACACTATTACTAAGACTCCGCTTTCCGTCTGTCCGTCTGTCACCAGGCTGTATCTCATGAACCGTGATAGCTAGACAGTTGAAATTTTCACAGATGATGTATTTCTGTTGCCGCTATAACAACAAATACTAAAAAGTACGGAACCCTCGGTGCACGAGTCCGACTCGCACTTGGCCGGTTTTTTCAGTACTTGAGACTTAAAAGTCCCCGGCAAGATCAGCCGAATTTTACCTTGCCATACAAACGGAGTTTCGTTCTCATTTTAAAACCACGTGTTCGATTGTAATGAAACTTTGCACATACAATGACATGAGGTATATCTAGGTCTGTAATTAGTTTATATAGCTCCAGATTATAAGACAAACGAAATAGAGCATTAACAAGCATTGTATGAAAAACTTAAATTCGCTGTATTTTTTTAACTATGGTATCTGAAGCTAAATAAACTAATTACAGACATAGATATATTATACCTTATCCTATTGTAAGTACAAAGTTTCAGAGCAAAATTTCGTTTCGAGCAAAAGAGCGTAACTACGTTTGTATGGAGAACCGAGCTTGCCGGGGACTTTGTGTTTTTAAAATGATTTCTTTTGCAGAAGTTCAATTATAGTTAAAATACAGAAGTAAAACAAACTACGGTAAGTAGGTGACAAACCTGTAAAAAGAATACAGATGATGATAGCCAATTTAAAAGTATAGCTAAGCAGACATAAGTCACGCTAAGTTTAGCTCAAGTGGTCGCCTAAATCTAGTAAAAGGGAAGGGTAGGGGTTAGGGTGAAGGGGAAGGGTGAAGGGACTGTACAAGTTGTACTATTTTTAGCACACGAGGGCCATAAGGAAATGTCTTTCGAAATCATTTCGTTTGTACACGAATTTCCAGTGTATTATCATCATCATCATCATCATTCGCCTTCAATATTAGTTAAATGATGGTTTAAAACAGCGTCCCTAACATTGCGGCACTTATGTAAATGACTAGTAAGTCCAATGCGAGAGCGGCAGTCGCGACAGCATAGCGGGCAGGAGAATGTTATGCCCGGTGATGAAGGTGGAAAATCAGCGCGCTGGTGTCTTAGTTAGTTAGTGTTTTATAAACCGAGGATAATAAACATAGAAACATCATTTCATCTCATCAGTTGATAACGTTCAAAATAAAGCACAAAGTCATCTTTTACAACTCAAAACAACAATGTTTTGTTTCTTGACAAATTCGAAATAAGGCACCTAAATAGCTTATGTGACATCACAGAAAAAAAAATATTTTGATCACCATGATCTTAGTAAGAAACATTAATGATAATGTTTCGTATTCAAAATTATGTAATATTTATTAACGTTAAAAAATAAATACAAACTTATTTGATCACGTAAAGTAGATCTAGAAAATATATAAAATTAATGCTGTTCAGCGGGCTTAGCACGGTAGCATTTTTATCACCTGTCACTATGCCTGTCACTTTCGCACTTACAAACTTGTTAGAACGTGACAGGCATGGTGACAGGCGATAAAAATGCTACCGTGCTAAGCCCGCAGCTTTGATCATTTCTTGGAGCCATATTCTCGATGGCTGGCACAAACGGGCTTTTTATTGACTGACAAAATATCAAATTGAAATAACATAGTATGTTGTTTGAGTGATTCTTATTTTATGTTGTCATTTTTATAGGACAAAAATAACGGGAGCGCAACCGTTTATATCATTTGAAAATGGTTCTGTTTAATCAGATTACAAAGCGAATAAATTGTGTTATCTTGATCTTTTTCCCTTCCAATTACCTTCAGACTTTTTATTTACGAGAAAATATTAACTGTATTATCTTTATTCGCAACACAATTCGCATTATTTTCTTTAAAATACGCTATTTTGTTCAAACGTTTCCCATTTTCCAAATAGCGATTTCCAAAAACTTGGATTCTAGGGTAAATGTTGTTAAATTCGTCATTTAACCAGGTATGTGATATGTCCTATTTATAGCACATTAGGACTTCGAGTTGTACGCAGGAAGCTGGTTATTGCAATGTCGAATGTCGATCGTTAGCTCAAACGGCCTCATTACACATTCACATCAGCCGCTACGTGTTCAGTATAGACACGTCGTGTACTCTGTGAAGTACATTTGCACGGTGTAATGAACGTGTAGCGATGAATGACACGCATAGGTAATGAGCTCGCGTATTGGGAAAGGTGTTGACGGTGCGATTTAAAAAGGACATGGGGGTTTATTGTTTAATAATAGTATTTTATACAATCGTGACATAATGAAGAGCTTTTCAGTCGAGTACTGAGTTAAGACCACGAAGCTTGCTGAGTGGCCTTAATTGGGTAAGAAATTGAAAAGCTTGATTATATATCACTTTTGTATACAATACTTTTTCTACAAATCAACAAAAATAATACTTAAAACTAGTAGAACCATATAGGTAAACAAACTAAAAGTATACAGCTAAGATACGCGAGCTACCGCGGCCCGCGATGCCTTCATACTCGTAGGCGCCCCCGACGGGTTGGTCAATGACACCTTCTCGTAACTCATGAGCAGCCTGCTCCTTGCTAAATTAATTTTTTTGACAGTTTTTTTCTCGATTTTGGCCACCGTAGCCTATGGAGACTAACAAGCAACGCTAAGCGGTCTTCGTAGTCTATGGATGTTGCTATGTTAAGGGTGTCACATGCGCGTTTCTGACTTATGAAGCAATTGTTTCTACTGTACAACCTAAAATAAGTAATTAATTTGAGCTATCGTTTTGTTTCATCCTCTTGACCGCGGCGAGCTGTGATTGGTCAGTTTCATTATGGTCGATTTTTCATTAAAGCGGTCTGCTTTAAAATAAATATTATACTTGAGTTGGAAATCTTAATTCAGCAATTACAGTCGACGAGTAGAAAAAGGTTTTTATAATAGTCGGCTGTAAAAATAATTATTTAGAGTATACTTAAAACGCGTTTAACAATATTTTTGTGCACATCAATAAACTACCTACTTATTTAGTGCATACATTAAAAGGTAGGAATTTCGACTGTAAATATATGTATATGTGTATCGCGGTAACCGAAGACAATATTATATATGTATAATATTAAACTTTTTTCTGCCTTCTTTTAAATTTAAATCAAATTATAAGACGCATATAGTTGAAAAATCCGCAAAATAATATGTAATTAAACTTACAAATCGATAAAATCCAACAAGTGGAATACCTTTTAACCCTTAAATGCATAATGATGTATATATGCATCGTATATTTGATAGTCCGTGGCTCAATATGCAGCTATCCAAAATATTATTCCCTCAATCTATACAACATGACACATCTATTTCAATTTATTAAAAAGTTATACAAAAAATCATGCATTTAAGGGTTAAAAACCCGTTTCAAATTTCGAACGCTGAACCAACATTTACAGAACCTCGTTAAAACAGCACGTCATTCCAAGTACCGTGCATCGAGTACCTACGCATAAACACGATGCAACAGCCGCGCAACAGGCGCAAAAAGGCGGGAAGCTTTGCGGCCATTTTTAATTTAAAAAAAAACTTTGACAGCTCAACTATACCATAGATTATAGTATGTAGGTGTGTTTTAAGATGTTGTTGTGTTATTTACGTACCAAAGAGTGGTGTGGTAACGGCTGCAACCGATCGCGAGGTGGATTCCGCCGCGCGACGGATCGCGGACTGCCGCGCTGTCACGCCGGGAGGACCTGCGCTGGCCGCCTCGCCTGACATGCGCAAAGTAAGCCCAACTCCGACTAGGCTTTGTCCTGATACCGCTGCACACTGCATTTCAAACTATTTGCTATATTTACTTTAAGTTAGAGGTAGGCTTAAATGGGGTTTATTATAAAACTAGCTTTAGCCCGCGACTTCGTCTGCGTGGACTTAGTAACAGCAGCTAAAGTAAGTATAGCGCCTGGAAAAATTCTCATAGCAATCATTCAATTTGAGCATATTATGCACACAAATTAGCAGGCACTTCATTAATTATCTCAATTACACCCCGCTTTTTACTTTCTTAAGGGATGATTTTCGGGATAAAAACTATCCTATGTCCTTCTCAGGGACTTAACCTATCTCTATGCCAAATATCATCTAAATCGATTCAGCGGTTTAAGCGTGAAGAGGGAACACACAGACAGAAAGACAGACAGACAGAGATTCGCATTTATAATATTAGTATGGATGAAACAGAAATGGGTTTTGTAAACCTATCATTTCATTACGTTGTATTAAAAAACTGTTATGGTCATTCACGTCTTATACTTAAGTTGAAAATATGGTTCGCTCCATAAAGAGGAGCTTCAACAGGAGCCACATGTATTGTCTGACCGACGCAGACCATCATAGTTATACAGTCGCACAGTTGCAGTGTTATTATTAAAACCGACAAGTGATCATCTTACTCCTAAATCGGGTACACTACAGGTACACTAATCAGGTACACTATGGACCTGGTCTGAAATAAAATATTGATTGATTGACAAACCATCTTCGTTAAAAGTACTTATTAAGAAATCTTTTTTTAAATTAAACTCCTAGCGAAATATCAATATCCATAGAACCTTCTGCGTTTCATTATGTCCCTGCTTATTCCGTGACTATACACAGAACCGCACACCGGGGCCCTACAACTGCAAAAAGTCCTAATATTCAACTCAGCGTTGTTAGTGAGTTCAGAGTTGTAGCTAAAGTTGGTCAGACCTACATTTGCTAATAAGGTTTTTGAGGGGATGATTGCCACTTGCGAGGAATTTAAGTACTTAGATACAATTATAAGTCGAAAACTCTTCGTTGCGCCTATGTCAGTGGTTTTTGTGACAGGGAAGCGTATTCGGAGTGTAATAACAGGATCGGATTATAATTTTCATTTGCATGTGGCCTATTAAAAATTCATTAGTTTTGTATGTTAATCTTCTACAGGCTTATTTCTTTGTATTACAATTTCTAGCAACGAAAACTAGTACAGGACGTACGAGTATTATACCTTTTGCTATTTGAATGTTCATGTCTTTCATATTACATTCGTTTTGCTACGCTGTCCAGTTTGTTCTAATCATCATAGAGCCATAGGACCCAGACCATTCGATGCAGAAAAATTCACTGATTCCGAAAATGCATTTTTTTATTGTTCCGTACCCAAAGGGTAAAAACGGGACCCTATTACTAAGACTCCGCTGTCCGTCTGTCACCAGGCTGTATCTCATGAACCGTGATAGCTAGACAGTTGAAATTTTCACAGATGATGTATTTCTGTGGCCGCTATAACAACAAATACTAAAAACAGAATAATATAAATATTTAAATGGGACTCCCATACAACAAACGTGTTTTTTTTGCTGTTTTTTTTCGTAATGGTACGGAACCCTTCGTTCGCGAGTCCGACTCGCACTTGGCCGGTTTATTTCATCAGATGGCGGTTACTACGTTTATTACGTTCACACCAAAGAAAAGCCGTACTTACATTGCGGTCCTACTAGTCCTAGGAAGGAAAATGTTTACAGCTCGGTTCAATGGATATAGTATTCTCTAATCAGACGTTGCAGGAACGGAGCATACGCTGAAAGAGTTCTCAATTCTTATTTCACAAAAAAATATACTTACTTCACTGGCTCAGTGACCCAAAATCTTTTTTGCCCAAGATCCTTCTTGGCCTGACATGAGAACGCCACTCTGCCCAGCCGGCCCAGCCGAGGTGACAATCGCTATCGCTTCGACAACGAAACGCTTTGTGTCTCTATCACTCTTCCATATTAGTGCGACAGTGACAGTTGCGTTTCGATGGTATTGGCTACGCGGCCTGTTCTGCGCCACTTCACGCCAGTTGGAAACTAACAATCAAAAATATATGCAACCAATCACAACTTTTTTCAATAGCTATAGTTCATTAGGTAATATTCAAAGCTAAAATTATAGCGTTAAATGAAAATGTTAGCTTGGCTAGTCACCCAATGCCCTACAGAAAACGAAACGATATGCTATCATTTACACACATAATTTACTTTATTTAAACGCGGTACCGCACGACACGACCGTACGATATTTACTTAGCTTAGTAAATGATCATATTAATCATGTTAGTTTGAATGAGCATGTTGATTAATTTAATTGTATTACTAACAAATTATATGGGCATTTGCCTGAAATAAATTCTTTCATATCATGCTATAATAGATCTATTATTACATACTTAAGTATAAAAATAACTAGGTACGGCTACGGCTTATTTTCTCAAAAAACAATGTAACTTTCGCATGACGCTGAAGGCACGTTACGTTGCAAGGGTTGCAAGCAGATTTAATACTATATTCTCAAAGAAAAGTTGATGTATAAGAGTTCCTTTTAAAGTTGTAGGTTATTAAATTTTCTTTTCACATCACCTATTCGAAAAGGGAACTTTTCTTCCCTACTAGGAGGGATCAAAGTGGCACTTTTCTGTTCAAGGACATTTTGTTGCCAGTATGAAATATTGACACAAAGACATATGAAATTAGTATGCATATAATCGATTACAATTTCTTTATTAATTTGTTGTAATTGTTTTTAAATTAATTAATAGCATATTTAAATTAAGTTAATTAATTAATTAGCGTAATATTTACAAAGAAACGTAAAAAAACATTCGTTTAATAATTTAATTTTTGAAATAAAACTATGAAAACGGATTATATCGCGTATATTGAATTTATAATACATCCCGACGTTTCGAACTCTTTACAGCGTTCGTGGTCAACGGGTGACTGAGGAAAAATTACAAAGTGCAAAAATACTCACATTCTAAAATAATGAACAATCATAGACTACAAACTTTAAGGCTGGCTGTACATGCAAAATCGGTTCATAAGGCTAGTTATACACTACAATTATTTTCAAGTAAAGATATATATATATACGCGATAAAAACTACGCCGGCTCCAACCCTACACCACGGACCCGAGAAGATTTAATTCCCTCCTAAATTGTAGGAGGGTATCCCAATATGGGACCGGCAACAAACTCGGCGGGACACATCTTTTCAAAACATCAGAATGTCCAGCATCATCCAACACTAAGGTCTCACAGTCTATGTCTCGCTTGCTCCTTTATCAGATGGACTACAGGATCCCAAGCTGGTGGTAGAGAAAAGCCATCTTCCCTATTAAAGTTTGGATATTTCTTAATCTCAATGGCCTCGCGCAGCATTCTGGGTATGTAACGCTTCTACTTGGCAAGAACCAGAGGCTTATCAAACTTGATTGAGTGATTGGCTTTATCCATGACATGCTCACAGACAGCAGACCTATATTTCAAGCCAATGAAGAAGATGTCACAATTCCTGAGGCCTGTAAAATGCAATACCCCTCTACAGACTGCAGGAGTGTACAGGCTGGACTGTGAGTGTGGCCTATTATATGTCGGGCAGACGAAACGGAGCATTTCCACTCGGGTGAAGGAACACATAGCTGATGTCAAGCACCGTCGACCTAGGTCTGCTGTCTGTGAGCATGTCAAGTTTGTACGCCCTCGCCGTAAATATGTCATTTTGCTCCCTTGTGACACAATCTACTATTCATCTCGCAAGGTATGCAAACGCCTCCCTTATACCCGATATAAGGGAGCGATATAAGGGAGGCGTTCCACTACCAATTTCAAAATTTGATTTAAAAGAAACTATAGTTGATCAAACTAAATTGTCAGTAAATGAGAACAAAATAAACTATACTCATCCTTTTCTTTTGGGTGCTAGTACAAGTGTAAGACAAAGATAGTATGATGCTCTCTGTTTATGTTTGAAATGAGACAGTCCTTTGACAAACTATAAAACATTAACCTAAAACTATTTTACAGTTGCTCTAAAAGTGCTACTTTATTTATTTATTTATTATTTATTTTAAACTTTATTGCACAATATAACAAATAAAGTACAAATGGCGGACTTAATGCCTAAAGGCATTCTCTACCAGTCAACCACCAGGCTAAACAGAAACAGTGATAGGTGCAGGCATTGAACAAAAAAAAAGCAGAATAGGTAACTTAAAACAAAAAATATAGCGATAAATAATACACACTACCGAAAATAAACTTACATATACATACTATACATACTATAATTAAATAAACTTACATATATATTACTTCATTTTATGTACCCAGTGCAAATAATACTATGCCTACGATGGACAACTAACCAGTGAGCTTGTCGAAAAAATGCTTTCGTAACATGCGCTTAAACGAGAGCTTGGTTGGAGCCTGTCTGATGTTGAGTGGGAGATCATTCCAAAGCCGGATCGCGTGAAGGGTCTGAGTTAGAGACAAAACCGGTGCGATGAGAAGGATCAGTAAGCTTGAGACTACGGGACTCACGAAGGGTGCAACCTGATCGGGCGGTTATAAAATTAAATTTCGAACTAAGATAGCCGGGCGCTTTCCGATCAAATAAAATAGAATATTAAATTAAATTAAATTAAATAATTATTTATTTCAGAAATTCAATTTCCATAATATATTAGTAACTTATTCTATTAACTCTTAACCTATGTTAGTGACAATATCTATGTATGTAATCTATCTATACTTTAACTATTATAAACATGTAGGCTACTCCAGTACTTCCAGAAAGCGCCATCTATCCTGTCTGCGACTGTGGCTAGGATGCTGTTAGTGCTGCCGCGCACGCGCCGCACCAGCGACGCCACCCGCTTGCGCATGATGGCGTGGAAGCCGTCGGTGCGCGCCTCCGCGAACATACCACTAGCGCTGCAATAGCGCGGCAGCCCCAACAGCATCCTAAAAGCATTATTATATTGGACGCGTAGGGCGCTGTAAGTTTTTTGAGTAAAGTTGATCCATAGGCTGCAAGTGTAAAATGACTGACAGTACGCCTTAAACAGGGTGATTTTAACGTTGCTAGTACATCTTGCGAACCTACGAATCAACATATTACTTCTTACTGCCAGCGCCCTACGCTCCCTTTCCACATCTACGTCATCTTTTAGCGATGAGGTTACCCAGTGTCCCAAGTACTTAAATTCTCTTACGACTTTAAGTGGAGTGCCATTCAGTCTCACTGGAGGTAACATTAGGTCGTCTAATTGGACGGTTCTTCCTCTGAAGACTAGCAGCTCACTTTTAGAGACATTGTACTTGAGACCCTGGGCCTCCGCATACCGCTCACAAACACTTACTAGCATCCTAAGGGCGTCGATCGATGGGCTCTGGAATATAGTGTGCACAGAATACGCAAGGACCTCCGTTCTCGAATAGGGAGCCAGTTAAGTCGGCGGCGATATGCAGATATGTGGTCATATTTACGGAGTCCGAAAATAAATCTGATGCTGTTATTAAGAAGCCGATCTAGTTTGCTCAGAGAGACTTCTGTGATATTCGTGTAACACACATCAGCATAGTCTACAATAGGTAATACAAGAGCTTGAACAAGGAGAACTTTAGTGCCAGTCGGAAGGAAATGTTTAAGTCTGTATAGGGCTCTTAGTGTGTTAGTGACCCGGCGACATACGTCAGATACCTGCGGTTCCCAAGTCAGGCCATTGTCAAGAATCAACCCCAGGTTTCTCACTTGCGATGCCAGCGGCACAGGTATATCTTCGTACACGATAGGAGACAAGTGAGTAAGGTCAGCTACGGAGAGTAAACGGGGGCTTCCCAGTACAATAGCCTGGCATTTGGACGGATTAACAGAAATGCCGAAGCAACGCGACCAAACAGAGATGCGATTCAAGTCCTCGTTAATCTTCGCTATGGCACAATCCAGATCACTAATGCTACTGTGGGTGTACAATTGCAGGTCATCGGCGTAAAGATGGAAAGAGCATGCTAAGTGAGACGCAATTAAGTTAATAAAAACGGAAAAAAGAAGTGGAGAGAGTATGCCGCCCTGCGGAACACCGGAAGTGAGGTCACACCAGTCGGAAAAAGAGGAACTGTCCACACGAACCATCTGACGTCGATCTTGAAGATATGAGGCGAACCATTTAGCCGTTGATGATGTTATATTTAAGTGGTTCAATGCAGCTAACAAGAGTTCATGATTGACTGCATTGAATGCGTTTGAAAAGTCAATCAACACCTAAACCGTCAGCTGCGTTGATTCCATAGCTAGTCTCACATCCTCAACGATCTTAAGCAATGCCGTGGTAGTGCTGTGGCCTGGACGAAAACCTGATTGAAATGGAGTGAGAACAAGGTTGGAGTAGATATGAGCAGATAATTGTTTGTGTACAATAGCTTCCAAGACTTTTGACAAAAAAGGGAGAATAGAGATGGGACGGAAATCTTTTAGTGTACTGGGGTTAGAAACTTTTGGTAAAGGAATGACATGTGCTTTACGCCACAACGACGGAAAAATCCCAGTTGAAAGTGAGAAGTTTATAACATGGGTTATAATTGGGAGTATGCATTCCAAGATGCATATTAACATAAGTCTACTAACCTCGTCGTGGCCAACAGCATTAGACTTAATAGACCTAATAACCTTAGCAACCTCATCATCAGTGGGCAACGTAAATGAGAAAGTTGTACTAGAGGGGCAGGGCAGGGCGGAAATGAGAGAGAGACTATGAGATTTAGTGACAGGATCTAAAATGGTCGATTTAGAAAAGTGAGAGTTCAGGTCATTTAAAGAGAAAGTGGAGAAGGACATGCTCGGACTCTGTTTTTTACCAATACCGATTGAATTCAAAAATTTCCAAGTTTCCTTAGGCGATGATGGAACGATGTTATTGAAAATATGTTTGCGTTTAGCTGCTCTCACCATCTGATTACACCGATTCCTTGCAATCTTAAACAGGTGCCAATTTTCTTCAGAACAATCCCGCTTATATTTTCGGAATGCCCTATCCCGCTTAGTCATGGCCATGCGAACCCCATTCGTAATCCAAGGTGCGGATGGGCGCTTCAGTCTTACTGAACGAACGGGCGCATGAGCATCGTATAATTTAAGGATACTATTATTTAAAGACAGTACCGCCTCGTCCACTGACTGTGCCGACAGCACCGCCGACCAATCTTCTCCACGCGCACTTTCCCGTAAAGCTTCTATGTCAAGCCTCGCAAAGCTGCGAAGTTTTAAAAAAGTGCAAGGTGGTTTCTGAGGCTTGATCTGGTAGCCCAAAAAGATTAGATCGTGACGTGAAAAACCCGGAGCCAGTAATTGACCGCATTGTTTGACATGTTCAACAGATGAGGTACAGATAAAATCCAGCCAGGAGTCTGACGCGTCAACATTGTGATGAGTTGGTTTGAGAGGAAGCACTTTTAGATCAGCCGCCTCCAAAACCAAGTTTAATCTACGTGTCCTACGGTTGTCCTTCAAAAGGTCGGTGTTAAAGTCGCCCATAATTATTTGATGTGTATACTCAGTGCTGAGTGAAGAGAAAACAGTATCTAGGGCATCAAAGTAATCAATGGTAGGGGGACAATAGACAACTCCGAGAGCTGCCTTAGTACCCCCGACATTTACTTCCAAGAACAGATGTTCTAAGGAACCTGAATAATGAGACGGGGATGACGAAATAATTTTACAGGGAATGTCACTGCGGAGGTAGATGGCAACACCACCGCCACCTTTGCCTGTACGGTCATTCCGCAGTAACACGTAGCCGGGAAGGCCGTAAGAAGTGGAGGGAAGACTAGGTTTGAGCCAGGATTCTGAAATGAGGATGGCATGAACATTGCAAGAAGTGAAAGTGTCTAGTAGGTCGCTATAATGACTGGGTATACTCTGCGCATTTATGTGACATATGTTAAGTAATTTACTTTACGTAGGTTTAGCGTTCGCATTGTTTGCGAACTAATGCTTTTTACTTTTCCAGCTTTTTCAAATTTAATTCTGACCGTAATCGATACGTCCACAACAAAGAGTTTGGATGTTCAAAAATTGTTACAAATGTTTAAAGCGCGTTTTAGACCTATGTTCATGATTTTTTCTATTAGTGAAAGTCGAGAATCAGGTTTCGAATCGATGAAGTTACTGGAGGACGGCCTCAAGATTGCTAATTATTCTTTTGACAATCGATATTGTGATCTTAACGCTCCGGTTTTTCAAAATGTCTGCTGGCTGAACCTACTGCTCCGCTACTCAATGAGGGCTAACGCGTATGAATTGGCCGCTAGGGGCGGTAGTGTAGATGGTGGTCTTTTCCATAGTTCGAAATGTCACTTGTCACTTCAATGACTGACAGCTGTTCTTTAGTCTTTTGGACCACCATCAACAGAGGCGCCAACTGGTGAGCAAAAAAACGATAGCCCTCATTCACAACACTTACGAAACGAAACATGCCCCCGCAGCTCCCTCTCACACTCGTTTCGCGTTCATAAATTATTAAAAATTTAAATCGAAAATCTACCGACATTCTGAATTAGCTGGCAATTCCAAAGCTATATCTACAGCCGGATTTCTATTATTCTCAAATTAACTTTTTGTTTAATAAGCTGTTACGCCTGTTACTTAATCGCGGAAAGTAAACAATTTAAACACTCCTCTCACTAAAAGCGAGAAATTCTTAACCAATCAAATAATGATTCCGCGCCGAGTGCGACCAAAATTTCCATTGCTATATTAATATTTCTTGCGATACAAAATTAAAGTCGTCATTTGATATTTAATGCTATCCCTAATGACTTACAGCCCATTTTAGACCCGCTTAGAGGCTGAATTTTGCCAAATCGCTTATTACTTATACACTTTACCTATATGTATTTTTCTATGAAGCATAAGTAATTTCAACTTTCTAGCTGCCGCAGTTACGGCTGTGTAAAAACACATTGTATCCCCTTTTATCACCCACTAGGGATGAATTTTAAAAACCGCTGAAATATTTTTTTTTGTTTTTTGTAGAGTTCACCACAAAACAAACTACTTCATTATCTCGCCCTAAAATAACAAGTTTTTCATAACTAATACGTACTTTTTTCATGCGCTTTATAGTGTCTTACACGCCTTAAAAGATCGAAAGTTTGCGAAAAACCTTGTTTTTCTTTCGCTCATTTATATTTCTTGTTTAATAAGCTGTCACTTAATATCATTCAAACACCTCTGACTAATAGCGAGAAATTCAAAACCAATCAAATAAAAATGCCGCTCCGGTGCGATCTAAATTTCCATTGTCCCATATTTCTGGAGTGATGAATACTAAATTAAAATACTTCAGGGAGTTCGATATCAACAAAGAAAACTTAATTATACTGTACAGTCGGACTGGGATTCTGATTACATAATAAGCACAGACATATACAATAATATAGGCCAATTTGAACGTAGGTACCTACACTTAACTGTTGTGAGACATACTAACATACTAACTGCGAGTGACTGAAACAAGTGTCTAAACCGTAAAAGTATTTAATATAAACTAAAAAAGTTTTTGTCCCCTTTGTAATGTACCTCAAGTAGGTAATTAAGTAATTCCTTATAAAACCTCATTTGCAATTGTTTAAGCCAGTCAACCTGCCCGCGCAGCATGGTTTCCCCTATCACTAAGTCCGTCACTTTCGCACTCACATACTTGTTAGAACGTGACAGGCATGGTGATAAGCGTACTAAGCGTGCTAAGACTCCAGGAGTTTTCGAGTCATTCGATTCATTCGATTTTATCAACTTACCTTTAGATCTTAAAGGAACTTGTTTTCATCAAAAAATCTTCTAGGTACCTAGCTAATGCTCCCTTTTCAGTATTTTAACTATGTAGCTTGTAGTAACTTCATTCATTAGCTGCATATCGGAAATAGTTATTTGTTTTACAAGAGAGCAAAGTTATTGTTTAACCCCTCGTGAAAATTTTCGTAAATAATGAAATAACGCGGAATACACGTAAATAAATAATATACATAATAATACACGCGACGTCTATGTAGATTTGTCTGTGATCAGTAGAGTCCGATTGCATAATCAGTTTTGTAAACAGCATCTAACGAGATTGGAAAAAAGTGCTTATTTGCCTTTGAGGTTAGCTTTCAATTCAACTCAATTCAATACTTTATTCATAAAATACAATTTTACAAGTCAGGTACATTCAAGTGTTAAAAACTTAGTGTTGTCTTTTAATTTTTTTTTTTTTATAATTTTTTTTTTAATTACAAATTTTAATATCGCGCCTTTTTCTACTGACAAAGTAGTTTGACAGACTATAGTTATGGAACCATTCCCTATACTATTAAGTTATATACCGTATGGGTATACGGTATATAATGGGTATACGGGATTTTTCGAATACCGTAGTGACAACAAAACTTGTATGGCAAGTTTCAAAATCGTGGCTTTCCCGCATAGACGCCGTGTAAACGATTTTGAACGTTGCCATACAAATTTTGCCGTCACTACGGTATTCGATAAAATCTTGTATACGGTATACGGAAAAAAATAACGCCTTGTGAACCTAGCCTTATGTCGCTAGCTTCTTAGCCCGCCATTTAGGGACACTTGCATCTAGGGTTAGCAACTAACTCGGAGTTAACCCCTGTGAAATTCTGAAAATTTCAAAATCTAAATGGTCGATCTGAATTTTTTTATGTAAGTATTATTAATTTTAGGAATTTATTTTATATGGAAAATATCAGGAGCTAAAAAACAAAATCGAATATATACCTACCATTCAAGTTTTTCAAGCTCATTTCCCTTTATCCTTTACGTTTTCTATTTTATCTATGCTTGCGAAGTTTGAAAGTTGTTTTTGCTATCACATTTTGGACGCAAATGCGACGTCTTGTTTACTGGGGTAGATAAAAAGTTTTCTTATTTTTCTTGATGTTATTGTCTACCTACATACGTTTTATATTCAGGGTGTTTAACAGTAACAACTCTTAGTCATGCATTTGCGATGTCTACAGGAAAGACGCGAACGAGTTTGCTATAACATGTGTATGACCCCAAATACACGATACCGTAAAATGGGGTGAGTAGGGTTCGCGGAGAGAGTTGGATTATGAATGGGGAGAGAAGGGATGAAAGGGGGGTGAGATGGGATTTTAAGGCTACTGCTACAAAAATAATGTATTCCAATTTAAAATGGAGCTATAGTGATACTCATAATAAAAAAAAACGATCCAACAGTCTTCCAAAATCACCTTTGTATGAAAACCCATCTCACCCCAATTACGAGCGACTACGGGGTGAGGTGGGATTTCCTGTTTATCGTCAAAGTTATGAAATGGAACTACCGAAAATAAAATAAAAACTAAAATACAAACGTCCGGAACACTTATTATTATATACACCATTCAGTTTGCATATGTAAAAATAGAGGCGGATGCGAGCGGCACAGGATCGGTCGGAGTGGCGAGCCTTGGGGGAGGCCTATGTCCAGCAGTGGACGTCTATCGGCTGACATGATGATGATGTAAAAATAAAATGTTATCGAGGTTTGAATGTTAGTTTTGCTCCTACTCACCCCATTTTACGGTACGATATGAGGACAAAGCCGTTACCGCCGAGATCAGGAGTTATTACCCTGATTAATGTACAAGTTTACTAACTTGTTTACGACGCTGCGCTGACTGTACTATCAACAGTCTTAATACCCCTCTTATGGCAGAAAATTAGAAGGGGACAAAAGATGTGGCGCGCGATATATGCGACGGAAAGAATGGCCATCACGCGGGCTTTTACCTTTTATCTCAATTAGTTACCTACTCTACTTCGGTTTTAAAATTTTGCTCGCTTGATTCTTCGGCTGTATAGTGATCATAGAGTAACTTGTACTAGAGCGGTACTGTCATAGTAAATTTTGTAACCCCAGTAAATTCACTGCCATCTGTCGACACACTTTAAAACTAAAAATAAATATTTTTAAAAATACGATAAAATGTATTTAGATATGGAGAAATGATTTTTTTATTTGCATTAATTATTTTTATGATTTTGACCCATGTTCTTTCACTGATATGCGTTAAAATTGTTAAATAACAAACGAAACCGTCAACGCCATCTATACGACAGTTGGCCAAAGCTAGTAGCGCCCTCTGAACGAGAATCAAATTTTCTTGATTTTCGAAGCACGTTTTTTCCTTAGACTGTATCCATCTATTACGGAGTTATATCTATCTTTGATAGTGATAAAATAGTGATTTGATACTAAAATTATACTGCTATGGCAAGCAGAAAAACGATATACACTTTTTTTTAAGGTTTTAGTTAGAATCTGTCGTTGGAGATATAGTTTCCATGTAATTTTTTTCATAGCGTTTGCCCTTGACTACAAAGTGTAAAAACTCGATATAAATACTACAATTTTGCGTTATTCCCCTCTTAACAATATGGTACTAAAAGCAGCACTCCTAACTGATCGCTCGTGGACTTTATCTCGTTGCAATAAGGTATACAACTTGTCAGCAGGATGGAGGACGGTACACACCGACAGGGGGACAATGTGACCCTTTGTTCGTATCTGTCTTTAGAACTTTGTTAGAGTTTCTTGAGTTGAGAACTAGTTCTTCCCAGGGCTTTTTAAAAGTTTTTTCGTATGTTACATTGGGGGTAATCTTAGAGCGTTTGAGCGTCAAAAAGTAAAAGTCTGTCTGTCTGCCTATCCTTCTGTCACCAGGCTGTGTCTCATGAACCATGATAGCTAGACAGTTGAAATTTTCACAGATGATGTATTTCTGTTGCCGCTATAACAACCAATACTAAAAACAGAATAATATAAATATTTATGTGGGGCTCCCATACAATAAACGTGATTTTTTTGCCGAATTTTGCGTAATGGTACGGAACCCTTTTTGCGCGAGTCCGACTCGCACTTGGCCGGTTTTGGTAGTCACACTACTATATATAAGTTATACATAACATTTACTAAATATATATAACGTACACTAAAGAAAAAGTGACCAAGTCCACCGGTGGCCAAGACGGGAATCGAAGCCGCGTCTGCAGCTTACGCGGCTAACGCCCTGACCACTAGACCACCCGGCCACGGCGGTATCCGTCCCAAATTCTCTGGTGTATGCTATTTTTGAAAGGCTAGGCGAACAGTGTGTGCTTGCACCTCCCATACGATTCTTTACTGGATTACGGTATAGCGAGAGAGATGGTGCTGCACACTGCTCGCCCTTTGAGTTGGTCAAAGGCGCCTAGCCTTTCAAAGATAACATACACCAGAGTTTTGGACGGGTACCGCCGTGGCCGGGTGGTCTAATGGTCAGATTCCCGCTTCGGCCACCAGTGGACTTAGTCACTTTTTCTTTAGTGTATGTTATTTATTTCAGTTTATAAAGTATTTATTATTATTTGTTATTCAAAACAAAGAGCTAATGCAAAAATAAAAGGACTTGGCATCATAGAGCAGTTTCTAGCAGCTATCTCCAAATGTCACCTGACATCATATCGAATTGGACTATGTGAAAACGCTCTTAAATGATCGCTTGTGGCCTTTATCTCGTTGCAATAAGTATACAAATTGTCATCATTGACGACGGTACTCACCGACAGGGGGGACAATGTGATCCTTTGTTTGTATCTGTCTTAACTTTGCTGGAGTTTCTTGAGAACTACTACTTTTCCAAGTCTTTTTAGGGTTCCGTACCCAAAGGGTAAAAACGGTACCCCTATTACTATGACTCCGCTGTCCGTCTGTCCTTCTGTCCGTCTGTCTGTCTGTCACCAGGCTGTATCTCATGAACCATGATAGCTAGACAGTTGAAATTTTCACAGATGATGTATTTCTGTTGCCGGTGCCCTCGGTGCGCGAGTCCGACTCGCACTTGGCCGGTTTTTCTAGTCTTGTGAAGCAAGAGCTATGTTAGGTTCGGGACAAATTTACAGATATAGGGTTGGTTCTATACTTTTACGAGTATATGCAATTTTAAACGGTTATATTTAGCTGGACCCCGTATATACCTTTGTATATATATATATATAATACTTCGAATCTTGCGATCGAACTAAGATTGGTAGATAGAGAATGTCTTAAGGCGTTGATTAGTTTTTCTTTTGATCAATATAGAATAAGAAACATGCTTTGTCTAAAACTTTTTAAAGCTCTAATGGATACTATGTATGTACACAATCAATTACTTATAATATAATTTCCGAATGAATAATATAATTGTAATGAAAGAAATAGAAATTAGCTCACAATGGGGACTACAATACCCTTTATTTGCGGGAAAGTACCTCATTGTCCAGAACTCTTCAATTTTCTGAAGAGGGCCACAATTCTAGGGATATCAAATTGCGTATTTAGTTTTTGGCATATATAAGTTATAAGATATTTTTTTAGGACATGCAACTAAAATTAGAAATAGGATCAACTGGACTTGGTATAACACGCAAGGTGACGCAAGTATCAACTTGCGACTCCTTGCGTGTTATACTTATTTGGCAGAGTTTGACCAAAGAACCCTTAGGAAAAGAATTCCATACTTACTTAATAGTTTGCCTGAAGCCATAAGATGTGAAAATAAGAAGTCTAAATTTAAATCTATGTTAAAAATACACTACCTCAATATTTTGTAGTAATTGCACTACTATATAATTAAGTTAAATAAGTTAAGTAGATATGTAACTAGAGACTGATGACCCCACAGTCAAACTCTTTATTAAGTTTTGCGGGGCTATGATTATACTAAGAATACTCTGTATTTTATTAAATAAAAATAATAAATAATAAGGCATTGTCGTATCGTATGATAGGTACTCTGTAATAATTTAACATTCTTCATTAGTCTGAATAACTACAAAAAAAGAAACAATAGTGTAGTTAATTAATACTTGAGTGAGTAATGCAGCTAATAATAGGGTAACCTCGATTATCCGAACTAATAAGGGGTATTACTGCAATGTTCTGCCACCAGAGTGCAGCACTAGCCCCTTCAGTAAACCATAGAGTACCTTATACATACTGTGCCTTTAACAGTTTTTTGACAAGTTTTCAGAGATAAGATAATTAAATATGACATTGATGCATCAAGGCGGTTTGTTTACAGAGGACCCACCGGGAAACACGAATCCGAAATTTTGCTATCTGCCTCTTTATCGCTTGACTATGCAAGAGTGACAGAGAGGTTAGATAACGAAATTTCACACTTTATTTCACAATTTTCACACAAATGCGTTTTCACACTTTTTTATGAAATCGTTTTTTTAATTGAACGGCTACAACGTTCGGATAGTTGAGGGTTCGGATAAACTAAATCATCGTTCGGATAAAGGATGACTCACGCTAGTCACGCTAAACCGTGTCGGGGCCGGGCCGGAGCTTCCAGCGCTTCGTTTTCTATGGAAAGCACCACGTGATCACCGATCAGACGTCATAGAAAATTACATGTCGGACGCCTCGGCCCGGGCCTGGCCCGGTCTAGCGTAAGTCATCCTTAATAGGGTATTCCACAATTTTTTATTAATGTATTAGTCGATCAGGTTCGTCTTGAGGATCAAATGTCTGTATGGGACCCATTGTCTTAAAGCAATACAAAAGTCACAAATGATGGTGAAATTCTGGCACCCGCACTTTACTGACAAAACGCTTCTAACAAATTGGCATTACATCGTGACGTCAGCATATAACGCCGCTGTTGCTTAGATGCCGTGGAAAACAAGCAAAGTGCGATTTTGTCGGTGAAATATTGCGTTATGTGTATTGTTGCTGTACAATATATTTTTTTATAAAATGTAAGGAATCGAATGGTACCATTATTTTTTTCCTATTTGGAAGTAATTTTTTTTTAAACTGAACTCTTGTATTTATTTATTATTCCCATATATTTTTTAAGTTTCCAATTTATTGTGATAAATTGCTCATTTTCTATCTATTTAACTAGATTTAGTTATGAAATAAAACTATGAAAACGGATTATATCGCGTATATTGAATTTATAATACATCCCGACGTTTCGAACCCTTTACAGCGTTCGTGGTCAACGGGTGACTGAGGAAAAATTACAAAGTTTTCATAGTTTTATTTCATGAGTAACTATCGCGGTAACCGAAGACAATATTAGATTTAGTTATAAAATTCAACATGTGAAAACAACCCTATTAACAGTTCGCTTAATCAAGGTTCTGTAATGGTCCGAGAGCTGGTGGAAATTTGGAGTAGGTCCTTGAGGCAAGCTGAAAATTTACTTGATGCTTCTCCTATCTTACCCTACCTCAGCACTACAAGTCTGGCTGCAGGGTAGCGGGTCTAAACCAACCTATAAATTTTTAAAGAAAATTTTTTTTGGTGCCCAAAAAAGGTTCTTGAGGCAATCTGTAATTTCTACAAGTGAAAATTGAATATCTAAATAGTCATAAAAAAATTATGCCAGACGATTTGGCCGGGTCTTTAACCTTGCCAAACGCGTGCAAAATATTTTTTTTTAAATTCAAAAAAGGTTCTTGAGGCAATCTGTAATTTTTACAGGTTAAAGTTAAGTATCTAAATAGTTAATATTGTCTTCGGTTACCGCGATAGTTACTCATGAAATAAAACTATGAAAACGGATTATATCGCGTATATTGAATTTATAATTCATCCCCCGTCACCCGTTGACCACGAACGCTGTAAAGAGTTCGAAACGTCGGGATGAATTATAAATTCAATATACGCGATATAATCCGTTTTCATAGTTTTATTTCATATCTAAATAGTTATAAAAAAAATAAGCCAGACGATTTGGTCGGGGCCTTCTACCTGCCAGACGATCTAGAAAGTTACGTATGGCACTTACTCGCACGCAAAATTAAGTTTGTTATCCTGTATAAATGTATGCTAATACAAAGTTATTTTTGTAGTGCAGTAAATTAAAGGTAAAAGGTACAAATTAGGATGTACGATGTGATTGTGATTATGAATATTTGTATATTTATGATAATTATGTACACTGAGTATTAGTAGGGATATAGTAAATGTAATATGACCGAATTTATAAGAATGTATTGTAATTTTAATAAATACATGTACAATTTAAATACAGAATAGTAATGTGTTGTAATTATTATAATGTGTGAATTTGTTATTTTATTATTAATGCTTGAATAATACAAATAATAATACAAATATGATGATGATGGTGATTGTTTCATGTACTCATAGGTTATTCAGTGTGTGGGGTAAAAGGGGGCGAGAATTTTATTATTTTTGCGCTACTACGCACGGTTTAGAAGCTAGAGCCATATATATATATATTTATTTTTCGTTGTTTTTAAATTTCATAATTTTTGCGCTACGACGCACGGTTTAGCAGTTACAGCCCTATAACGTTTTTTTTTTATATTTTATCATTGTGTTTTTTATATCACTTATGGGTTCCTTGAAAGGGAACGAAAATTTGATTGTTTTTGTGCTACGACGCACGGTTTTGGAGATACAGCCCTATAAAGTTGTTTTCTTTTCTTTTTGGTAATTTTTTATATTAACTCCTAAAGCTTTCCTAAAGGGGAGGAAAATTTTGATTATTTTTGCGCTACGACGCACGGTTTAGCAGATACAGCCCTATAACGTTTTTTTGTTGTTTTTTATTATTATTGTGTTTTTTATTTATCACATGGGTTTTTTAAAGGGGAACGAAAATTTTATTTATTTTACGCTACGACGCACGGCTTAGGAGATACAGCCCTATAAAGATATTTCTTTTGTTTTTTTTTTTTTCAAATATAAATTAAGGATCATATCTAGAGGGGAACGAAAATTTTATTATTTTTGGCGACGCATGGTTTAGGAGATACAGCCCTATGAAGATTTTTTTTTTGTTTTTTTTTTTTAAATATAAATTAAGGGTTACCTAGAGGGAAACGAAAATTTTATTATTTTTGCGCTACGACGCATGGTTTAGTAGATACAGCCCTATAAAGATTTTTTTGTCTTTTTGGTTTTTTTTTTTCAAATATAAATTAAGGGTTACCTAGAGGGGAACGAAAATTTTATTATTTTTGCGCTACGACGCATGCTTTAGCAGATACAGCCCTATAAAGATTTTGTTTTTTTTTGCGTTTATTTTAAATATAAATTAAGGGTTGCTTACGCGGGAAAGAAAATTTGATTATTTTTGCGCTCCGACTAAAACAAATTTCAGCTGTTTAGCCCGTTCGCATGAACACAGATGCCATGTTTACATTAAAATAAAAATAAATACTCAATTTCGTATGAAATTCCTTTAAGCGAGGTTTAGACTAGCAATAACTTGCATGCAATTTTCATTACATTGCGGTATCTGATAAACATTTTGAATGCAGTTTACCTTAGTAGTCGGCAATGTAACGTAAATTGCATGCAAGTTCTTGCTAGTCTAAACCTCGCTTTACAGTTCTCTCGAGTTGCTCTGCCCGAAACGTGATACTTTGAAGGCTGTTTTGACGCACATGAGGACGATATTTCATTGCATGTCAAGAAAATTAAACGATTAAAAACGATTATCGTTCCAAAAACTTGTTATTTAACTGTACAGCGAATAAAATAATTTAAATAACTTATAGTGACGTCACAAAGTTTGTGACTCCCTCACAACATGTCACATTTTCTTGACCCCCTCCCCCCCTAAACGTGTGATGTAATTAATTTTATTTCATTTATTCATTTATTTCAATCAACTTAGGATCATAATACATTACATTATAACATTACATAAAATTATTATATTACAGTTAAGATTAAAATTAAAATTAAATTAGACTAAAATTATATTAAACCCCTAAAATAATTAATTAATTATTTAATAAATTATTTATTATTTAATTATATTATATGATATATGAAAGATGAAAAAAAAATCATGAACACAGCCATGCACGCCATGTTTACATTAAAATAAAATAAAAATATTTCCCGGCCTAGGCCTTCGTCATAACTAATGAACTACCCATGTATCTACAATAGAGATACAGCTGGACATATTGTCGCTAATTTCATATGTACTATGCCCACACCCTATTCATACCCATAATTATCATAAATATATACTCACAATCACATCGTACATCCAAATTTGTACTTTTCTATCTTTAATTTTCTGCACTACAAAATTAACTTTGTATTAGCATACATTTATACAGGATAACAAACTTAATTTTGCGTGCGAGTAAGTGCCATACGTAACTTTCTAGATCGTCTGGCAGGTAGAAGGCCCCGACCAAATCGTCTGGCTTATTTTTTTTATGACTATTTAGATACTTAACTTTAACCTGTAAAAATTACAGATTGCCTCAAGAACCTTTTTTGAATTTTTTGAAAAAATATTTTGCACGCGTCTGGCAAGGTTAAAGACCCGGCCAAATCGTCTGGCATAATTTTTTTATGACTATTTAGATATTCAATTTTCACTTGTAGAAATTACAGATTGCCTCAAGAACCTTTTTTGGGCACCAAAAAAAAAATTCTTTAAAAATTTATAGGTTGGTTTAGACCCGCTACCCTGCAGCCAGACTTGTAGTGCTGAGGTAGGGTAAGATAGGAGAAGCATCAGGCAAATTTTCAGCTTGCCTCAAGGACCTACTCCAAATTTCCACCAGCTCTCCGTCTATAATGTGAAGTATGTGAGTCCATATCTAAAGTAGAACAATTGAACAAACAACCCGCTTTAACGTCACGATGCGCGACAACAATGCAACATAGACAATTGCGCCCACACAATAGCTGAACATTTATTGGGTACGCATAATTCAGTTATTGAAATTGGCCAAACGGTTGGAAAACTCCATTTTATGGACCACTGGCTTTTAGTAAAGACTAGATTTTAATGGGATGAAAAGTACAATGTGCTCATCGATTTTCTGTGTGCACGATTTCATATAAATCTGCTATGTCATTTTTAGGGTTCCGTACACAAAGGGTAAAAACGGGACCCTATTATTAAGACTCCGCTGTCCGTCTGTCCGTCTGTCTGTCTGTCTGTCACCAGGCTGTATCTCATGAACCGTGATAGCTAGACAGTTGAAATTTTCACCTCAGATGATGTATTTCTGTTGCCGCTATAACAACAAATACTAAAAACAGAATAATATAAATATTTAAATGGGGCTCCCATACAACAAACGTGATTTTTTTGCTGTTTTTTTCCGTAATGGTACGGAACCCTTCGTGCGCGAGTCCGACGCGCACTTGGCCGGTTTTTAATAAACCTTTATAGCATATATGTGTCAGTGTTGTTGAAAATAAAATGAGAAATTTTCTGAACAATGTGTACCTACTTTCCTGTAAGTACCTCTATTTTATTATGTTGCAAAAAACTATAGCATGTTGAGTCATTTCTACTCAAATCCGGTGATGTAGGTGAATCCTGATATATTAAAGATAAAAAACTAAATCTCAGGTTAGCACACACACCGTCCTGTTACTTCTGTTACTTATAATAAATAGTTTTTAGTCTCAATATAAATAATAAGCGTGTGTTTATAAGTCTATAACGTGTTTATAATACAGGCTTAAGTATTTAGTTGTTAAAATCAAATATTAAATAAAATAAAAATCTGCCAAGAGCATGTCGGGCCATGCTCAGTGTAGGGTTCCGTAGTTACCATTCTGTCAGTTCGCAGCGCTTTGTACGTCTTTTTACTAAGAGTACAGTAAAGTAAAGTATTTTTTTCATTGTTAACTGTGTACATAAGATGACATATACAGGTGATATCGAACCAACAGTTCCCCATTTCGAGCATATAATATGATCTTAAAACTACTAACTATACTAGCTTACTAACTTATAATTATCAAACTCGTGATTCCAGAAAAAACTCATTGAGGTTTGTAAAATACATTTTACATCAACCAGTTTTTTTACTTAAATTTAAAACGATTCCCCCCTCTAACATTTTTATTTCAACTGGCAGAACGTTAAAAAACACGTATTGCAGTATTGAATGTACTTCTATAGAACATGGAGTTGTGTAGAGAATCTGCAGAAATCTGAGAATATCTCTGCGAGGATTTTTTCCTAAAATAGGCGTCAAAGCTATAGGTATATTCCAGTAAATAAGAGTAAGAAACCGCTTTTCTCTAAACACATTACGTAAGGATTGTTCAGTATGCATGCGGCATATTGTACGTAAACATCGTTTTTGGAGGATAAATGTACTGTGAATATCTTCCGAGTTCCCCCAGAAAATAACACCGTATGTTAGCAGCGGAAACACATTACCATAATATGACTTTTTGGCAACATCCTGAGAGCAAGTTCCTGAAAGTATTGACAGGGCATAACACTGACTGGAAATTGTCTTATTTATTTTAGTAATATATTATGTGCCTTCCAATTCAAAAAAGTGTATATGTAGTAATGCCAAGAAACGATGTAATATTTACTTCTTCAATCAAAGTCCCACTTTCTGCAACCTTCAAACATAGAGAAGGTGTTTTATAGTTGAAACTAATACGTTTTGGTTAGGTTAACTTTTAGATTTCGAGTTTCAAGGCAATCACTTTGTGAAGGATGTTATTAATATTTTGTTCCAATTGCTTAGTGTTTGATTTATCACCTGAAAACAGTATTGTTGCGTCGTCTGCAAACAAAACACATAATTCATTAACAACTTTTGGGAGCTCATTAATGTATATCAGAAATAAAGTTGGTCCTAAGACGCTACCTTGTAGAACCCCTAATTTAATAGATTCAGACGGACGGACATGGCGAAACTATAAGTATTTCTAGTTGACTAATACGGAACCCTAAAACAAGCTTAACGAAATAAAATACTAATAGTATTTTTTATACGAGTAAGAATTAATTTTAATTCCATTTTCTATAGTTATAAGCAGTTTAAAACGCATGACAAAGCTCTTTCTTAGCTACAGAGAATTAAAATAACTGCTCGTTCTCGGACAGCGGGGAAAGCCTGATTATCCCGGAACAGATTATGACGGCGAACTGAATCGGCCTTTGTAAGTTTTGTTACTGCGTCCTACAAAGCATTTCAATGGCCGGAATGAAAACGTCTTCTTGGAAAACGGTTGGAGTTGAATGTGTTACTTTGCCGAGAAAATATATAAAACCTGTTCCTGAAATTTGAACACAATGATGTCTATGTTTTACAAGGTACAGTGAGTACAGTGACCAAGTATTTTTTTTACAAAGTACATCAATACCGTGACCAAGTTTTTGTAGCATAAATATCTCCACTATTAGGCATTTAAATTCTACTTATAGAATTGAAAAGGAGTGGTCAATACCACTAAATTCCCAATTTCTATCGCTCGTAGTATTTCAAAAATTTGCATTTCGCCGTTTTCCACCGATTTTCGAGTGACGAAATCTTCTTCTTCTTCTTGTCCTAAGCCTTATCCCATTATCTGGGGTCGGCTCTGCTTGTCGGCCTTTTCCACTGTTCCCGGTCGAGTGACGAAATCGAGCGGTTGAAATTACAAAAATCGGCTGCCTGGTCCTTAACAGATTTTAAAATCGGACTACGATGGCGCCTTTTCGTCGCGAAATCGCCTACGTGTTGTGACCGTATAAGCGGAGTCTTTAGTAGTCTATAGAAGAACTACCTCGGTACCTCGAACATCTAAAGTCCAAATTTAGTTATCTGTTATATGAACGGCCTTGATTGGTCGCTCGCCGCGCCGCCACCGGTCGCACGCGTACAATCCGCGGCCTTAGATATCATTTTGATGTCAAAATGTACATTTGAATTGGCCTCCAGGACACCCCGACGTGTTTCTGTTTGTCCCGCCCACTAACTGCCGTGTTCGCTAATTACCCCAAATTACCCTCGTCCGTGTAATTGAGCACTTATAGCGTCTAAAAGGTAAGTGTTATTAATTTGGTTAGCATTTAGGGTCGTAATGATTACGCAAATATTGCTTTTGCCTTGAATTTTGCGTTATGGATTTGTGTGGGTGGAAGATTAAAACGTCAAAGACTTCCAAAAACCGGGCCAAGTGCGAGTCGGACTCGTGTTTCACAAGGGTTCCGTACATTACACAATTTACACAATGTATTTTATGTATTTTTTTGTGAAGGGGTCGAATCAAAAACTAACTAATAAGTCCAACTCACGCTTGACTGCACATTTTTAATAGGTTTTCCTGTCAAAGAACTATTTGAAGTATTTTTTTTTTCAAAATTTTAGACCCAGTAGTTTCAGAGATAAAGGGGGGGGGCGAATGGTATTATTTTTGCCTATTTTCTTGAATAACTTCTAAACTGTTCATCCTAAAATTATTTAAAAAAAATTGATATTCTTACGATGAGCTCATATGTGACACTATACATATATTTTGAAAAACTTTATTTTTGTAATTTTCTCGTATCGTCTCGGGTCGGCAACGCGCATGTAATATCACTGGTGTCGCAGGCGTCCATATTAGGCTACGGTGACTGCTTACCATCAGGCTGCTTGTTTGCCACTGACGTGGTATTAAATAATTTTTAAGAAAAAAAAACCGACTTCAATGGGGGATGCCGATGAAAGCTCACTTATTGTTGATCGTGCACTCTTAGATTCCAGACAATGAAATGAAAAAGACAGCATATTTTGCCTAATTATGTAGAACAGGGGGTAAAACCACAAACTTTTCTAGTAGCATTTCGTTTTTGTAAGGGTCGCAGTTCTAACCTAACCTACTTTTCTGATAGCATTTCTTTTCTGTAAGGGTCACAGCTCTAACCTAACCTAACCTACTTTTCTAATAGAGTTCTGTTCTGTGAGAATCGCAGTTCAAAACCCACCCACCCGCCTAACCCACTTTTCTAGTAGCATTTCCGGGTCCGGGTCTGCGTCCGGATCCGAGTCCGGGTCCGTGTCCGGCTGTCCGGGTCCAAGTTTGGGTCAGAGTTCGGTCCGGGTCCGGGTCCGAGTTGGGGTCCATGTCCAGACCCGGGTCCGGGTCCGAGTCCGGATCCAAGTTTGGGTCTGGATCCATAAGGAAGAGAACAAATCGCCAAACGTGAACTATGTGTCATTGAAGAGTTCCATTCTGATCATCATCAGCAGTTCCACTTCACCAAATGTCACTTTTTTGAATGTAAATGCTGGATTTGTTGATGTAAATACAAAAATCACTATATGTATTCCTTTCACATTTGAGGAGTTCCCTCGGTTCCTCGTGGGTCTCATCATCAGAACTCGAGCTTGACAAAAATATGTCTTAAAAACTTAAGTAGCTTAACAAACATAAAGAAGAGGACAAATCGCCAAACGTACACTATGCGTCATTAAAGAGTTCCATTCTGATCATCATCAGCAGTTCCACTTCATCAAATGTCACTTTTTAAAATGGAAATGCTGGATTTGTTGATAAAAATACAACAATCACTATATGTATGCCTTTCACATTTGAGGAGTTCCCTCGATTTCTCATGGATCCCATCATCAGAACTCGAGCTTGACAAAAATGTTTCTTTAAAATCTTACTTGCTTAACAAACATAACGAAGAGGACAAATCGCCAAACGTGAACTATGCGTCATTGAAGAGTTCCGTTCTGATCATCATCAGCAGTTCCACTTCATCAAATGTCACTTTTTTAAATGTAAGTGCTTTATTTGTTAATGAAAAAACTAAAATCACTATATGTATGCCTTTAACATTTGAGGAGTTCCCTCGATTCCTCATGGATCCCATCATCAGAACTGCTTTTTGTCAAAAACGGGACCAATCTGTATGTATATACTTACAATCAAAAAAAGAATTTTCAAAATCGGTCCAGAAATGACGGAGTTATAGAGTAACAAACATAAAGAAAAAAAAACATACAACCGAATTGAGAACCTCCTCCTTTGAAATCTTGAAGTCGGTTAAAAAATTCACAAATATTTTTTTTTAAACGCGTCTGCTTTTGATTATTATTATTTTGATTATTTTTTTAATTATTCTTGATATTGTGTTGTGACAATCTTTTTGTGAATGCATTTTATTTTGACATGTAAAATATAATGTACATTTTCAATGAAAAATAAATGAATCTAATCTAATCTAATCTACTCTAATCTAATCTAAGGTAAACAGCGTCGGTTTTCTACGACAACGTTTACAATATTACAGGTGTAAACAAAGTCGCCTTAAGCCCGAGCTTGGCGTACACCACAGATCGCTAACGCAATAGATGGTGCATATTTCTACTATTATGGATACCCGCGAAAGTAGGTTATATGTCTCTACCTGTTACCTCGTTATGATTAAACCGTTTAACCGCTTTAGATAAAATATGGTATGGATATAATTTGAGTCCCGAAGAAGGAAATAGGATAGTTTTTATTACGGAAATCATCATTCTACGCAAACGAAGTCAGGGGCAGAAGCTATAAGGACTTGGTCTCTAGTTTACACCGAGAGCTACATAGGTATAATATTAATCTTCTCAAATGATTTTTACGCCTAAGACCGTAATCTGTTAAACAAAAGCCATTGTTTATTTTATGTGAGCGCGTGGCCATTGTGTCTGAGCGCGTGCCACGCACTCATAGGTACGTAAGTAACGTGACATACTGAAGCCCGACTCAAACTTAACAACATGTCACGGTTTTGATCTTATTTTGATACGAACTTGAATATCGCTCACGCTGATTGTTCCATGCGAAACGGTGTGTGTTGCGCTCCAATCATCAAGAGGATGGCCAAGCTAGTATCAAAACCATAACAAATTGTTAAACTAGAATCAACCACCAGGATGACTTCAAACAGTTCTACAAGACGTTATGCTCTCAACCCAGGGACAAGAATCTGCTTACAGGTCCCCGGCAAGCTCGGTTCTCCATACAAATGTAGTTACGCTCTCATTTTAAAACGACTAGCTAGATTGCTCTGAAATTTTGTACTTACAATAGGATAGGGTATATCTAGGTCTGTAATTAGTTTATGCAGCTTCAGATATCATAGTTAAAAAATACAGCGAATTTAAGTTTTTCATACAAAACTTGTTTTTGCTCTATGTCGTTTGTTTTATGAACTGGAGCTATATAAACTAATTACAGACATAGATATACCTCGTTGTATATACAAAGTTTCATTAAAATCCAATACGTAGTTTTAAAATGAGAACGAAACTCCGTTTGTATGGGAAGATGAAATTCGGCCGACAACAAAAACCGATTTTCAGAAACGTCGCGTCGCGCTGCAATACTGCAGCAGTAATGCTGGTGTAGTCTGAATCCGGACGGTACCATCGCCCACACTGTTAACTGACAGTTCGTAAACCTTATTACAAAGGGCATAAGGTCCAACGATGTTTGTACATATGTTTCATGATGCGGTTCCCCGACCGGCTCTCTGACACTGCGTGGTTGCGTAACTCATCGCAGCCATAATGTGTTTTTTGGTTTAAGATACCGTAAAACGGGATGGCTTTAGGAAAATTTGGGGTTACTTTAATAGTTTTAAAACAGCCATAGAATTACCATTATTCATTATTTATTGAACTGTTCGTGTAACTAGTTAGATGTCTATTATATTGATGTACACCTACTGTTAAAAATCTCACATAAAAATATTTAGTGGCTTAAAAACTAAAATAAAAGTCGCCCCTGCATTTGAAAGCCACCCCGTTTTACAGTATACTTTTGTAATATGTATGTTAGTTTTATGGGCCATTAGTAGCCTGAAATAAAGATTCATTCAATCATAGTGCAGAGTCTATAGGAGATGTCTGTGGCGTAAACAAATCCTGAATTAATTAGGTTTACGAGAAGGAGCCATTTGTCATTCTGCTGGTCTGGTTATGCACAGGAGTTTCTTTAATAACTGCTAAATTGTTTACTTTACTATTTATGGTAAGTTAGGTCAACTTTTGCACGCAGTTTTATCTGATGTAAGGTTAACCTTTTAAGTGGCATACGTCAGTTTCGAGTTGAAGGAATTTCGATTTTATTTTAATTACACAAATTTCAAATTTAAGCGTGTGCTAGACGGTCGCTGACAAGCCTTCAGACCGTCTGACCTTGGTCTGACCTTGGTAATGTTTGTATGAAATTTTGTTGGAAACAACTGTCTACACGGTCCGTCCAGACCAAGGCCACGCGGTCCGAGGGGCTTGTCGGCGACCGTCTAGCAAGGGCTTTAAATGACGTTAATTGTCCGCGAGGCGGTTCCTGCCACTTCAAGGGTTAAGCATAAACCTGGCAATGTAATCATACAACAAACTTGTTTCCAAGAGCCCATTAGTTTACTATGCGTTTTCATCTGTCTGATGTTTTAAACAGCAGCATCCTGGTAACGACACTTGCGTTCGTGGTCAGTGGCGTAGCTAGGCGTGGGCGAAGTGGACCGTCGCCCACGTCCTCGCGCCCCAAGAGGGGTCTCGCGCGAGGCCCCTTCGGGCACAGTGAAAGAAAAGGGCCTCGCTGATGCGATTTCGCCCACGGCTAGATTAGTTCACGCTACGCCACTGTTCGTGGCTACATAGCCCTACGCGAGAGAGCATCCCTCGCCCACACACGCGGCAGGTCTGGTGTATGCTCCCCCAGGCGGGCGAGGGTTGGAGGCAGTGGCGTAGCTAGACCCAATGTAGCCGTGGGCGAAAACCACATTTGCGAGGCCATTCTCAATGTGTTTTCCCAAGGTAATAAAAAGGTTGGTTTAGCGAGGCCCCCCCAATGTGCGAGGCCGTGGGCGAAGGCCCCATTCGCCCACGCCTAGCTACGCCACTGGTTGGAGGCCTTTTTTTACGTTGGGAAAATGCCTTCACGCTTCCCGTCTCGAGGGGAGCGAGACGGGTATGACGGACTAAAGGACGAGGATCCTACTACCGTCTAAAAACCCAACGAGTGCCACCTCCGCCTTTAAAGGGGCGGCGCAGGATCGCGGTGAGCATTCAACTGCGACGACTGGTTGGAGGCCGGCTCGTAGCGCCTCATGCGTTTCTCCTTTACATAAGTAAACCAGGCATCGACGTGATTGGATTGATCATCTTTAATAACATGACGCCACAGTATCTGCCATTGGTTGCATTGTATAAGATATTTTTTTTTTTTTTTTTTATTATTATTATTTTTTTTAGGAAACAGTCACATACAGATAAGTTTAAACTTGCAGATATACAATAAGACCTATAGTTCCATTAATTATAACATACTGATATTGATAACAAGTAGAAACAGGGCTTGTTCGGCACTGCCTATAAATAGGAAGATACACAGAAGTAACAATTGGATACACAACTAATAAAGTACCTAAGTATCAAACATGCTTACAAACATACATACGTTACATAAGACTATAGAACAATTACAATTTTTTTTTTTTTTTTAAAGCAAAGACTGCTATGGAAAAAGTAAGCTCCGCAGACCACTACTATATTTACCGAAAGACAATGAGAAGATATCTAGATTTATGAAATTAACATTGTAATCATGACAGGCTCGTCTAAAAAAAGTATTTTTGGCGAAATTAGATCTACAAAAATCGATATGGAATGTTTGGGGGTGGCGCGTGGGAATACGAGGCAATTTAAAGACAATTTTTTCAAGAAGAGTGGAAGAATCAGTAAGGCCATTTAAGAGTTTATACAGAAACATTTGGTCTATATAAACACGTCGTGTATCTAGTGGCCCTAGACTACGACGGTGTGTGCTATTCTCTGACATATTCAGACCGTGGCGGAAATTGAGCGACTTATATTATTGTTTGTTTGTTTTTTTTTTGTTTTTTTTTTTTTGTTTGTTTTTTTCTAATAAGATATTAAAGGCAATCATATCACGCTGAAGGGCCCATTAGGTAGGTACTGTAAAGGGGATACGCCTAAAGGGGCCCACAGACTATCAGTCCGCCGGACGATATCGGCCTGTCAGTTGTTCGGAGCTGTCAAATTTTTGTTCTAACTGACAGGCCGATATCGTCCGGCGGACTGATAGTCAGTGGGCCCCTTAACGAGGAGGATGATGTGGTAGATATTTAAATGCACTTCTTTGATCTATACTTATATACTTTTCTTACAGATTAGCTAATTTACAAATCATCTATGCAGAATGACTGCCTCGGGAATGGCGATCACGCACCCCCATTCAATTTGACAGGGCGATACGATTCTAAATTCAAAAGGTGGCTGTTGCCAGTTACTGATAAAAAAGGCTGTAAAGGTACAAACCTTTACAGTACCTATTAGGTATTAATTTTACGCATACTTGTTTTATAACGCAGAATCACTGGATTCCAAACGGCTTTCTACAGTGTTTTAATCTTCGTCGTAAAATTAAGCCGTAAAAGGAAACGATAGCTATTAAAACGACACTTAAAACAGTATATTTATTCACGCAAAAGAATACAATAGCGACGAGTGCAAAGTAGATATTATTTATTCAGCTCTCAACTCAAATAATACCGCTTTCTGGAGATAAAATATGAATGTAAAATGTGAACTGCATATTTCTACAGGTTTTAAATGTAAAGCTTAATTCTGAGTGATTTATGTATCCTAGGTTCTACGTGTGATGTTCTAAGAAAGACTTATTTTGAATTTTTACGTTTCAATCAAATGTCATGAAAATTACAAAAGATAATATACCAACTACGTAAAAATGTTCAAAAAGCCTATTAGGAATTTCAAACGAATCCCCTAAAATATGGCTACTTTAATACTCACCGTTATATTACCACGGAAATTCATTTCTTTGTTCTAGTTTGTATAATGTGGTTGCCTCACTTTCGTTCCCCGTATACAGAAAAGAGATGCAACACGCATGTTTAAGGAAATTCAGATAACAAACCACGACGCCTTGCCGCGGGCCTTTGCAAAAAAGTTGAATTGCTATTCCGTGACTGTCAAAGTACCAAGTTGGGAAGAAAGACGGCCACGGGCCAACAGATCTTTGCGAGTGTAATAAGTGAGGGAAGAGTTTTTTCTGCTCATTCAATTGTTTATCGTGTCCACTCTCACGGCAAATTCTAATTTCAAACTGATTTTGCAATTGTGTGTTGTGTTACTTCTACAACTTTTGTTTCCTTGCCTTGGTCAAAAAAATATTGGTCGTCAGATCCCTCGGCTATTTTTAGGGTTCCGTACCCAAAGGGTAAAAACGGGACCCTAGTGGTAATTCTAATAAAATCCCTTACACTGGATTACACGTATGACGATGCGTTTACTTACTAACAAAAGCAGTATAGCGAGCAAAGCAAACTCTACGAACATCAGAAGCTCTTTAAAAAGCTTCCGTGCACGTCTCCACTCTTATTAAAAATACATGTTGCCTAATATTTCATGCGTACAAACGCTCTTTTGAGTCTGAGACATCCAGGAATAAAGTCTTGGCAGCTCCTAATTTCGTGTGACATATTAAAATTGGCGCTAGACATAGCAACTGCCTTTTTACATGCTTTTAGTATGCTTTTATTTTATCCGTGATGTATCCTGTAGGTAACTAGTTTTGTAGATAGTAGTGTGGTTTTAAAATATGCAAAACATATTTTCACCACTTGTTCAAATTTTGCACATTTATGAGAGATGATTCTGATGATGTACACCGGAGGTGACCATAGGGACGGTGATAAAACAAAGAAATCTTCCAAGATTACTTGTTAAACATATTCATATCAGATTTTCACTAACTAAAACTATTATATTGTAGAAATACAAACATATACCTATATTAGAAAACACAACATTTGTATTCTGATTCATATGGAAGACGTAATTCTAAATTGTTAGAAAATTGAAATACCTGCAGGATATAACTTCTTTATTCAGCTGCAAGAATATTTTAGGGACAGTCAATAGATATCGAATCATCAATATCGAAGACATGTAGGTATGTAGCCGCATAAATGTCATTGATATTGTCGCTTCTTAAATCTTAAAGTGTAAATTGCGTGACGTGACGTACGGCCTGATTTCCTCCTACGGTCGCTGACGTTGGTCGAGCGTACCGTCGGAAGAAAAATCTGCCGCGGACGTCAGCGTCGCTGTGCGGGGGCCCATAGAACATTGTGTTAAGGCCGTTCCATCGGTTTTCCGCTGTCTTTGTCAGATTTCGCAAGAAAGAACGGGAAAGAACATACGCGCCAAGTGTCAATTTTGATCGAATTTTGTCGGTTTTTATTTATTTTAAAAACGTTACCTTACAACATCGAAATTCTAAAGCTATGAAATTACTATTTATGTTAAGATTGTTTTTTCTTCTTTTTTTGTTTAAAGTATCACATAATAAATAACCGAGTAAAGTAGGATTAAAAGTCCGAGTTAGAGGTTACTTTGGGAATTAATTGTATCGAGCAAAGTGTCATAATTCGTGTATCGGAAGCTATGTTGTTAAAGATAATATAGTCAAGAATTACATATATTTTTTTCACGTCTACGAATATCAACGCCTCTTAGAAAAACATGATCATATAAGGAGATTTTTCGCCTTCTGGCTCAGGGAACCGCCTTAATTCAGGCGCTCGACCGACGTCAGCGTAGGAGGAAATCAAGCCTACGCGTTTGCTTTTGTATGGGATTGGAAAACGTCCCGCTTGGCGCTGTTCAAAATCCTATACAAAAATAGACATAACGCAATCGCTAAACGCTCGTCACGTTATCGAATGAAATTTACACTAGGGTTTCTGGACCTGTGATTAGTACAATTTTGAACACGTGAGTATCTTGAATATTCGTGTATTTGATTGTACTTACGTGGGTACGTTGGCAAGTTCAAATAGCCACTCGTTACACATTCTTGATTCGTACAATAAAATTTTTATATATCCATTACTTACTTTCTAACACACACAACGTAACATTATTTCTACCCAGTTAAATATGTATCTACAATTCTACATGTTATTTGCTTCTCCCAGCACAAACCTTTTAAAAAGTGAAAGTGATCGTCATAGTATAATGTTCCATGTTATATTATCGCTATTTTTCTTGACAATAACATTTTGATCCATATTTAACTTTACACGTTTGTTTTAAGGTACATTTTGCAGCGAGTGTAAGGAGAGCCTTTCTTTAGGAAGTTATTCCTTTTTTATGTCTACGCGTCGGCTGTAAAAAGGTAAAAGGTCTGTATGATTATTAATATTGTTATTGCCGCTTGAAAAGCGTCGCCACCTTACGTTTTTAGAAAACTTTCCAGACAAAGATTATGTGTTTGGAACAATTGCTGCAGTAATAAATGCGTAATTTACATTAACAATAATTAGGTTTTAAAGACAGGTAGGTAAATAGAAAAGTTGAATGTTCACCAGACTAGCTCGTAAAGTGTCTTTAGTCTTCAAAAATCCCTCTCCTGTTGCAGGTCCATTGGCAATGGTGATTGCTTACCATCAGGCGATTCGTAATTTGCCTACTATATCACAAAAAAGGAAGCTCGCATAAATAGCAGGGACGCTTCACGCCAATCAGCAGTTACAGCGTGAAAGTTTAAGCTTTCGATTAAGGGCTCATAATGACAGATCCTCTAACACCATTGGTAATGTACTGAGATCACAACTGACACAAACATGAAATTGATCGAAAGCAAATCTTGATTTTAGCCGGGGCAAGAATGCTTTTTATATGTCCGGTTGTCCGGCTGTTCTCCTCTACCATCACATTCTCGACCGACTCTCGTGAAATTTCGGGTGTTGGTTTGATAATCATGCGGGTTTTTTGTAGATTATTTTTTTAGAAATTATTCAAAATAGCGAAGTCATAGGGATTGCCGAGGTCTACAGCTCACAGACCCACTAGTCTAGAAAGAAATGTTTTTTCCGACAAAACTACATTGTCTTTAACGAGCCTTCACCTCCCGACGGTAAAAACTAATCAAAATTCTTTCGGGAAATTGCCGACATTCCCTCGCCTAATTATTTTTCTTGACGTCAGTCACGGACTAACAGAGGACTGACTGACGTGCAATTGCTAGTCCAAATAAAACCTTAATAATACTTAGTAAATGCCATGGGAAATTCGAAAAACCTTTTTTTTATTTATGTACTTAAGAAAAGAGAAGTGTTATATATATGTATATTCTCTTCCATACTCAACTATTAATTTATTCGTCGTAGTCTCTAATCATGCTCTAATCATTAGGATTTTGTCTTGCAAATACATATGTTCTTGTCTAGTCAGCGCATTTTCTAAGGTTCTCCTAAATACGTTTTTAAATACAAAATCAACACTGTTTAAGACTATTATTTAATTTAATTTTTATAGAAATATTATGAAAACCAGCAGAGAGCGTATAACGTGGCAGAGGCAGACCGAGAAAGAGATGGCTAGACGATTTGGATGCAGTCCAGCGGGATTGGCGGGATCTTGCTCAGCACAGAGAGGATTGGTAAGGGAGAGGGAAGGCCTTTGCCCAGCAGTGGGACACACAGGCTAATAAAAAATGTTTTATGAAAACCATATCAAATTATTAAAACAGAATGTACCTCGGGTTCCTTGCAGCGATTAGCAATGGGCAAGTTGCAGAACTTAAAGAACATTGTCATAATATCCGAGAATTTCTGTAAACTTTCACGAGAAAATTCTTATCCAAGTTTCCACTTACGAGTAGAAAGCTTCCGTTCATGTGATTATTACTCAATGTCCTTAACTGTTGACGACTTTTCAATTTCATTAAATCTTTACGTCACTCATTAGCTAGCCATACACGCACGGATTTGCCCGTCGGATCTGCCTGAAAGATATGTGTCTGGCGGACACATCCGTGAATGTACGGCGAGAAATAGACACAAATTTGTCCGCCGGATGCCCGTCCGCTGCCCATCTGTGTCTATTTCTCGCCACACATTGACGGATGTGTTCGCCAGACACATCTTTCAGGCAGATCCGACGGGCAAATCCGTGCGTGTAAGGCTAGCTATTGGCGTTTATTTGAAGTGTCATTAGAAATCGAAACGGTTTAGGTAGTGACGAACTCAGAAAGTGACAAACTCAGAATGTGACATACTCAGAAAGTGTGACCTAACTCGGAACTCCTAAGAATGTGACATACTCCGCCTAAACCAAACTAACTGGAAGAAAGTCAAGAAAGTTTGGCAATAAACGCGCAGAAAAAAATACCGAGAACACTTCATGGGCACTTCGCATTTTTTTTATTATTCTCTTTCGCATATTGCTAGCAGCGATGCAATAATGAGAGATAAAAAGAGCCCCAAGATTTTTATTTCCATTCCGTCTACATTTTCCATGTTATTAAAGATAATATAGTCAAGAACTACATATATTTTTTCCACGTCTACGAATATCAACGCCTTTTAGGAAAACAGGATCATATAAGATTTTTCGCCTTCTGGCTCAGGGAACCGCCTTAACTTTGTATGACGGCAACAGAATGGAAGGAACGGAAAATGTATGGAAATTTAGGCACACTTTTATCTTCTACTAGTATCGAAAGAGCTCGAGATTTTGATTTGTAATAAGACAAAACTTCCCAAATTCCGAAAATGTATAAATAAAATGGCCCACCTAAGTCTACGGCTAAAGTTCCCTATAATATAACGTTTTTTAATGACATTTTTATCGTTTCACACAGGATAGCGAGAAGCCAATTCGACCACATTCCGATGGGTACACTACATAACTCCGAAAAATGTTATGCCGAATTTCAGAATGCCGAATTTTATTATTCCGATTTTTAAATGTTCGACCTATCAAAATTCCGACTGTCGTAATTACGAATAATGGAAATCACGAAGATTTATATAGCCGAAAAGCCGAATTTTTTAAATTCCGAACCACATAATTCCGATGGTGACAAACACCGAATTTAACAATTACGATTTTTGACATCACGAATTCCGAATTGCCATTATTCCGAAATTTTAAATTCCGAACCACATAATTCCGATTATAACAATTCCGACAGCGAAAAACGCCGAATTTAACGTGAATTTAACATTAACGATTTTTGACATCACGAATTCCGAATTGCCATTATTCCGAATTTTTTTATTCCGAATTGACGTTATTCCTATTTTAAATATCTCAATTATTAAATTTCCGAATAACGATATTCCGAATTTATTGTTAAATACATGAAGGTACCTACGTCGTTAAAGTAAGCAGAAATGCTTTTTAACATTTTCTATTTTACATAATATAATAGATGGACGCTCACAAACACCATTTTTCTACACAATTATAATAATAATAATAATAATAATAATAATAAATTTATTTGGCAGGCAAGAAACCCAATTTTTACAATTTACAAAAAAAAAAAAAAAACAAAAAATACAGTGCAAAATACTAAAACTTACAACCTAAAACGATGAAATAAAACATTTACAAACTTATGGTCTAAAGATGGCCGTTCTCGGACCGGTGCAGTTTACGCCAATGTTTGTTAAATTCGTCACTGTAGTCTTTAGCTACCAGTGACAGAATTTCATTGTTAGAGGCTAGCAGTCTCGCCCGGAAGGCAGCCGACCTGGCTCTCAGAATGGCGAAAAAGTCAGGGACTCTCGCGTCCGCAAACATGCCCTTCGCACTGCAGAAACGCGGTAGTTTCAACAGAATACGAAAGGCGTTGTTGTACTGTACCCTCAGCGCGTTGAAGGAGTGCCTGGTGTACCTGTTCCAAAGCTGACAAGTATAAAAACATTGGCAAAAGGCTTTGAACAGGGTCACCTTTACCTCACTCGGACAACGCGCAAACCGTCTAGCCAACATGCGCTTTAAACATAATAAACCTTATTACTAAAGGTAGCCTTCAAATCCATATCATTTTGTCACACCCATTTTCTGTAAGCAGGTCCCTTCTGTGTGGGGTTGCAGTTCTAAACGAACCTAAACCTACTTTTCTAAAAACAATTCTTTTCAGTGGGGGTCGCCGTTCTAACCTAACCTAACCCTGCACGTTTCTGGCAACAGTTCGTTTTCCTGGGGGGTCGCTGTTCTAACCTAACCCACTTCTGGCAACAGTTCGTTTACTTGGAGGTCGCAGTTTCAACCTAACGTAACCCACTTTTCTGGCAACAGTTCGTTATCTTGATGGTCGCAGTTCTGCCGAATTTATTTATGCCGAATTGAACGTGATGCGGCACGACAGGCGGGTCGTAATAATTACTAAAACGCGAGTCTTCATTTGAATATCACGAATTTCATTTTTCCGACCTTACAAAAGACCGAATTTCTGAATACTGAATTACTAAAACCAAACGTGTCTTCATTTGAATATCACGGATTTCATTTTTTCGACCTTGCAAAAGACCGAATTTCTGAATTCCGAATTATTTTATTTCCGATCGGACAATGGTTTTTCGGAATTTAAGAATTCGGATATTTTCGGAAAAGTGTTAAATCGGAACTTTAAGCTTTCGGTCAAATGACAATCTGATTTAAAATTTTCGGAAATAGCACATTCGTGATTACTTCCATCGTGTTTTTAAAAATCGTAATTTTGATATTTCGGACTTATAAAAAATCGTGCTTATAAAATTCGGAAAAACATATTTCGGAATATTTGGGTGTTCCCCATTCCGATATCAACATGTTATCATTTTGACATCACGTGTGAATTTTACTCATGCTGGTCCTTGCATGTATCCTCCTACTTAAGGCCCAGCCATATAAGAAACAATTGCAAATATTAAAATGAGTGAAATTTAAATTGATTTTAGTTTGAGTGAATTTTAAGAAAAAAAAAACCAATGTACTCTATTCCGATTGAAAAATATTTATATTTCATCGAATTGAGTAAGTACTATACGAGTAAGTAGGACAGTGAACCTTACGAGGGTATTGTATTGGCGTGAGCGCAACGCACGGGCGGATGATAACAAAATGACATAATTTTGGAATTAACATGTAAGTTCGAATTGCCCTCAAAGTTTGAATATGGGAGTTATCTGGAAGTCGTGAATTTACCGCGACATTCAGAATACTTTGCGTGTGACGCGATGTGATTTAGGTTCGGAGCTTGCTATATAAAAGTTTTAATTTGAATTCATACGCAATTCTAAGTCTGTTGAATCTTTATTATAATAGGTTGTGTCGTGAGTGGGTATTTATTCATCACATTTGTAAAGAACTAGTTTTTGCCCGCGACTTCGTCTGCGTGGAATTAGTAACAGCAGCTAGAGTAAGTATAGCGCCTGGATATAGTAGATTGTTAACCAAGGGATGAAAGGAACTCACGAATAGTCCGAGGCAGAAATTATGCCTTTCACCCGAGTTAAACACTCTACTTTTCATTTCGAATACAAGGAAGTAAAATGCATGTGTTTTTTTTTAATATGACCAAGTATAAATTTCATAGTATTTCTTAAGGGTACTTTCAGTTAACAATTCAGACAAAGGTATCGTTATTTATGGAATGGAGAGTCAAATATCAGAATGGAAATTGTATACCAAATCCATTTAAACTTAAATTTCAATTGCTTATCGTAAAAAAAAAACGTACTTCGAACGTAAAATGCTCTAGTGCAGACACGTATCATTTTCTGCACACCTTTTAGAACAACAATGAACCTGGCAATTTGAGCATATGCTTAATGCTTACATCAATTAACGGCAATTCATTAATTATCTCAATTCCCCCCCCCCCCCTTTCACCCTCTTTACGGATGATTTCCGAGATAAAAACTATCTCGGGACTCAAACTATCTCTATGCCAAATTTCAACTAAATCGGTTCAGCAGTTTAAGCGTGAGGAGGTAACAGACAGACAGACACACTTTCGCATTTATAATATTAAAAATATATTCATGTAAATTATAGTATGGTTCTTAGGGTAGGTTAACAAACAGTCATATGCGTAACTGACAAATCGCATTCCTTCAGAAAAAAACTGTAAATCAAACACATTTTATTCATGCTATTTTAAAATGTGAACTAATTTTTGATAGACACCAAAGCCTCTGTTATTTTGAAATGTGAGCTGTATTTGTGTTCGACTAAGGTTGGTTTTACAATGAGAATATATTTATACAGGCTTGGCATTTATATTTACACAGTTCCATAGCAGAAATCAGTCACAGAACCGAGTAACGAACGTTAACAATGTTCAAATATACATACAAACATTGTTCATTGTTAGTAACAGTAACGCATTCGGATTTCTAAAGTGTATTGAAATTTCATAGGTAAATTTTATAAATTGTACTTAGCACTCATTAATTAGGTATTCCGTAAACGCAGTTAGGTAAATAAGGATTGCTATGATGTTTTTAAACGTTCAGGCGTACGTGGAAAAACAGAGGAAGAGGACTTATTTTTCATATCAATTTCCACCCCTCTTTCCAATACAGTTTAGAGCTTTGTACCTCTCAAAAGAGATGCGGCGACATTGGCATCGACTCCAGTCCTTTAACCGTCACACGAAAACTCAACTATTTAGTATATAATAGTTATACGAGTAGCATATGGGAAATCGCGCTATATATAGATATTTTTTTTTTTTAACGTTGGGGAAATGCGTTTACGCATGCCACCTGGTCCGGGGGAACCAGGAGGGATGACGGACTGACCAGAGGACTACCGTCTAAAACCACCAACGAGTGCCGAATCCGCCTTAGATGGGGTGCCGCAGGGTCGCTAAAAGCATTCGACCGCAAGCGCCCCGGCGGGCGGCCCGCAGGCCGTGAGCATTTTTGGGTGCCACTTGGTGAGTGACCCGTCCTGTGAGCTAGAAAAACCGCAGGGACTCCCCCGGAGCCCTGCGCAGCCCGCTACGGTGGAGGCAGCAGGCGCGCATAGCGCCTGGCTCTGCCCCCAGCCCGTCGTCGGCGGAGTGGATGCGCGTTAGGGTCGTTCTCACGCGCACGCTCCGCTGCCTCCTTCTGCGACATAATTTCGTCAGTGAAGGAGGCCATCGCCTTCCATGCCTCCTCGCTGTCGAGCATGGCCTTAACAATGCTCGCCAACGAAAGGTCTGCTCCTACTTTCGTTTGAAGGATGGACCGCTGGGGCCCCCATGCAGGGCATTCTTCGAGAGTATGACGCGCCGTGTCTACCGGTGCGCCACACTCATGGCACATGGGGGATTCCTCCCTCTCTATGCGGCGCAGGTACTTACCAAAGCATCCATGGTCAGTAAGTATCTGCACCATATGGAAAGTTAGCGTACCATGCCTCCTTTCCACCCAACGTTCCAGATGCGGCAGTACTGCGTCTACCGTTATCAGCCCATATTTTGCATCGTCGAGCTCTGCCCTCCATCGGCGAAGTGTTTCCATTTGCGCTGATGCCCGGATATTTCGGACTTCTTCTCCATCTGGGAACTCTGCCGCCGCTCTTCTTCCAGCTCTGTAGCGGTGAACCTCCGCAAGAATGTGAGCCTGAAGGTCCCAGGGAGGGTCTGCCGCCAGGACCGTTGCCGCTGTGAACGATATCGTACGATACCCACGCACTGCTCTCAAAGATATTGTCCTCTGTGGTCCGCGGAGTAGAGCCCTATTTTCGGCAGAGAGGGCGTCAACCCATATGGGAGCGCCATATAGGGCCATACTCCGCAGAACACGAGAGTAAAGGAGTCTACATGTAGAGTTTGGCTCGCCCACGTTGGGAAGCAGCCGGCCGAGGGCTGCAGCTGTAGATATCAGCCTAGGGGCAAGACTGGCAAAGTGCGCCTTAAATTGCCAACGGCCATCTAAAAGGAGGCCAAGGTATTTCATTTGGGCCTTAACTGCCACAACCTCCCCATTCACTCTAATGCTCGCAATACGAGGGGGTCCTCTCCTCGGACCGTGGAAGAGCAGAACTTCCGTCTTTGGAAGGGACACCTGGAGACCCAGCTGGTGGATTCGTTCAACCACAAGTGAGGTCCCAATGGTCACCTTCCTCGCTGCATCTTCATAGGAGGAACCCCGACACGTGATAAGAGTGTCATCTGCATTGGCCAGCACATTCATTCCAGGCAGGACTGGGCCCCGTAATAGCCAGTCGAACCCTACATTCCATAACGTGGGCCCCAGGACAGAACCCTGAGGGACCCCCAGTTCAACCGGTCGCCGATGAAGCTGACAATTTCCGTCTTCCCACGTTACGTAACGATCTTCCAGATAGTTGTTCAACAGTCGCTGCAAATAGGTGGGTACTTTAAAGAAACGAAGTGCCTCCTTAAGCGTTTCTAATGGGAGGCTGTTAAAAGCGTTCTTGACATCCAAGGAGACTGCCAGCATTACATTTCCGCCATCTGTAGCCTCTCTTGAGAGCGTTTTCAGGTGGTCTATTGCGTCAATTGTCGATCGTCCCGCACGGAAGCCAAATTGTTTGTCCGAGAGGTTTGGGCCCACTTCTTCCAGGTGTCGGACGAGGCGATCAGCTAAGATTTTCTCAAGCAATTTACCCACCTCGTCCAGCAGCACTATGGGTCTGTACCCAGACGGTTGACCACTAAGGCGACCCTGCTTGGGGATCAAGCAGACCCTGCCTGTCTTCCATCGCTTCGGGAATTGTCCAGTACGAAGACATTTGTTGAAAAAGTCCTGGATCCAGTCCACCCATGACTCTGCGGCAATAAATAGTAGTCGGCCGGGCACCCCATCTGGTCCTGGGGCTGTACGTCTCTTATGAAGCCGATATAAAGCTTTCGTCAATTCTTCGTCTCTTATTGGCGGAACATCTGTCTCGTTATATGTTGAATCGAGGGAGGGGGGCGCCATTATAGGAGGATGATGTCCCAGGGAGACCGGGAATAGAGCTTCCATGACCCTTTCTACAGCCTCCCGTGATAAAGTCTCGGTTGTAGGGGGACCTTGCGCTATAAGTTTCTTGCGTGCAGTTTTGTAGGGGCGCCCCCAGGGGTCTCGACTTAGGCTGGCCAGAATTTCTTCTCTCGCCCTAGCTTTTGATTGACTGATTGCCGTCTGCAGTTTTTTCCGTTTTTCCCTGTAAAGGCTTCGCAGGTGTTCTTCCATTACAGGGTCTAAACCATATCGCCTCCGATAACGCACGTATGCTCTGCGAGCCATATTGCACTCCGTTCGTAAATTTCCGATCTCTGGTGACCACCAATAAACGTGTTGCCTGGGTGGTTGTCGCCGAATCCGAGGCATGGCGGCATCACAGATCTTAACCAGAGAGTCGCGTAAGTGATCGGCCAATTCATCTACCGAGGACCGCTCTATCATTGCAGTAGGGGTCGCCCAGCGCTGCACGAGTGCTGCTTCCCGCGCAAATTCCCGATCCATTTTCGTGCATGCCCAGCGTACAAATTGGCTGTGCCCTCTGTTCGGTGTCGGTGTCGTCGTTACAGAGGGAGGAGAGACAGCAAATCGAATATAAAGATGGTCCGATAGGGTTTCCACTTCTTCTTCTACTTTCCATCCCTGTACTCTTCGCGCTACGGCAGGTGTATGCTATATATAGATATAAGGACTCGCGCGTGAAAACGCAAGCCGGGTTACTTAGTTTTTGATTGGGACCCCAGCCAAAAGGATGCGGCTTACCCAACGCGTACGTTTCACGCCCCGCCACTGGTGGCTAGGTAGATAAATGAAGCAGTTTTTCCTTTTTACTCGGGGATCTCTTCATAAAAAGAGCCGAAGCCCAGTTAATCTGCTTACTAGCGATAAAGATCCTGTATTTACCGATAGTCTGGTCGTTTATCGGAAATCGGTTGCAACGGTATGGTAAGGTACAATGGCATGACAAGCGTGGGCAGTATGATGGCGTATAACAGTTACACAATATTTTATTACTACTTAAACTAAAAATGGGACTTATTGGGTAACTTGTTACAAAAACGATTTAAGGATATTTATTCACAGTCACATTTGTTATCATGACTTCGAAATTGCTGCCTAATTCCTATCGTTATCGCTGATATTGAGTCGATATTTAATTAATCACTAGCACTGGTACGTTTTTGGCCCCTCAGGGCTACTTCGCTAGCTGGTACCCGTGCATGAAGCAGGCGCACGCACGCGGGTGCTTTTGTAGGTAAAATCCGCCACAGGACGCGGCAGTTAGCGTTGCTCATACTAGTGCAGCCGCGTCAGATAGCGGACGCCCTGAAAACCGGGCCACGTTCTCGCGATGGCATGGAGAATATACAGGCAGATTGATTTGTCCCTCTAATCTCCCAACCTGTTGATTTCCATCATCTTGATTAGTGTCCTTTGCGGGAAATTAAGGGATTTCCGTGGTTGCTCATATCTTAAACGGAATGAAGACGGGAACAATGGACCAAAAGATAAGGTACAAGAATAGCGGACTGGAAACTACGAAAAGCTGTATTCAGGAGATAAAAAAGTAGGTGGTTAAATCTTGGAAACTATTACAAAAGCAAATGATTTACGCAACACATTATTTCTACCCACAACAAGATGGTCCGACGATCTGGTTAAGGTCGCGTGGAGCCGATGGATGAGAGCGGCGCAAGACCGGTCGTTGTGGAGATCCCTGGAAGAGGCCTATGTCCATCAGTGGACGTCTTTAGGCTGATATGATGATGATGATATTATTTCTGAATTCAATACTTCCAATTATACTTGACATCATTCCGATTTTGGTCGCAGTATTGATATTTAACAGGCAATCTAGTACATTCTTGATCTGTGAGAGGGATAGACCGACCCTAAAAAGCAACTACAAAAGGCGCACGTCTCCTCTCCTTCTTCTTTGGCCAACCCTCCCAGCTCATCTGGGGTCGAGTCTCCTTGTAGGTTTGCGCCAGAGAGCTCTGTTCTGGGTTGTCTGCGTAGTTAGGCTGTCCTGGTTCATCTCTTTTTGTATTTTGGTCCACCAAGTAGCGGGGGGTCTACCTCGTCCTCTGGTTCGGTTCGGTATGTTCAGGACCTTTTTGCCTACATAGTCTAGACAAAAGGCGCACGTAATGTAAAATTTATACAGTTATAACTCTCTTCAGCCAGCAATCTGCTCGCAGGAATAAGTTTTATTCTGTGCACGTTCGTCGCTACATTGTTAATTTTATTTTACAGAGCTCTCGATAACCCGCCAGGTGAAATCTGAGACATTGTTGACAAAATTCGAATACGAATTTTATTAATACTAGCTTCTACCCGCAACTCCATCTGCATAGAATAAGTAGGTACTATATCCCACTTCCATAGTAAAATCCTCCCCCTTTACATCCCCTTAATTAAGGGATGATTTCAGAGTTTCAATGTCCTTTCCCAGGACTCAAATTATTTCCATGACAAATATCATTTAAATCGGTTCAGCGGTTAAGATTACATACTGACAGACGGACAAAGTTCTTTTGCATTTTTTACATTTTATAGTATAAGTAGGGATTTCGATAACTTATTATTTTATAAAGCAAAAGTATATAAGTATTGTAGTATATAAAAACCATCGAGAAGGCAATTACAGAGCTTTGCAAAGAAGCCATCTTATAATTCCTGTTGATTTATTCGTTCACTTATATTTAGACGCAGATATTTTAGCATTTTAAACTGTATCTCGTTAGAATAAGGTGGATAGTTGCGTAACAATATGATTATTTCACTGCCAAAGGGTGTGATTTTCTCATTTTCACGGAGAAAAATGTATACGATCGTAAACTGACCGGTCGTAATCCTTAATGCAACGAGATAAGGTGCAGCACTGATTAGTTAATTAAGTGTGTTGCTGTTATGGCTCCTCTACACGATGGCCCAGCGCTGGACCAGCGAGATGGCCATGCGATGGTTTCAGCTTTTCTACACGATGGCCCAGCGCTGCACCAGCGAGATGGCCATGCGATGGTTTCAGCTTTTCTACACGATGGCCCAGCGCTGCACCAGCGAGATGGCCATGCGATGGTTGAGAGCATGGAATGGGCCACGTGCAGATGCGTACGCACCATCGATGGCCCACTACCTTTGATGTGCGGACGAAAAACCGACACCGTGGCCATCCCATCGCCATCCCGCCACGCCATAAGCCATCTGACACTACTACCCATTCTACACGCTGGCCCATCTTAGTGGGTCAGTATGATGGCCCATCGTGTAGAGATGCCGATCTGCTAGCATGAGTTGCGTTTTTGCGTGCGACTGCATACATCTAGCACGACTTTCGTTTCGAATCGCGCGCGAGAACGCAACTATGCTAGCTGGTCACTGGTCAGATAATATTAGACTATCACAGATCAGAGATTGCGATTTTCTGTGAAGCTGTATAGCACACAACTTCGATTTTGTTCCAACGTGAACAAATTCCCACTATACTAATATTACAAATGCGAAAGCAACTCTGTAACTGTATGACTGTCTTGTGTGTAACTGTATGTTACCTCTTCACGCTTAAACCGCTAAGCCGATTTAGATGAATCTTGGTAAAGAGATAGTTTACCTCTAAGGCCCGGGCAAGGACATAGAGTAGTTTTTATTAATCATCATCCTTTTACGCAAACGAAGTCGTAGCTAATGTTATATCACTTAAGATAAAAGACACAAAATGCGAAAAACAACGAAGCAACGTTAAAACACAAAATAGACATCCTGTCGTTTCTCACGTACGAAACAAAAGGAGTAGCGTGTTAATTTGGGTCAAAACAAATTACGTTCGTACAGCTTATATTTAGGTACGGAGAGAGAAAAACAAGTGTAAGAGTTACGACAACTTAGACTTAAGCACAAACGAGGCAATGATTTATTTAATTTCTTGTTTAGCCAAATCAATGCTTCGGCACCTTACATTGCAAATTCGGCACATCTTTGGGCACCTACGGCCCGGCCGCGACATCGCGCGGCGGCGACAGCGGCGAACGGCGGCCATAGGTGGGAACGAAAGGTCCGATCGCTGTGTCTCGCTCCAGCCTATGGCCGCCGCTCGTTGCTGCCGCCGCCGTGCGATGTCGTGGCCGGGCCGTAATGGGCCAAAACAAGAGTGTGATAAACTAGTAGCTCTGTGAGCTGTAGACCTCGCGAGCATACCTTAACCCTTAAATGCATGATTTTTTGTATAACTTTTTAATAAATTGAAATAGATGTGTCATGCTGTATAAAAGTAATAAATGTGATTTTGGATAGCTGCATATTGAGCCACGGACCATCAAATATACGATGCATATATACATCATTATGCATTTAAGGGTTAAGACGGATGTGTCTAGGGCTGTCCTGCCGACTAACCACCAAAAGATGGCGTGATTGTGCACAATTTGCGAATTATCACCATCGTTTCCAAAACTCAAACATTATCCAAGACGTGTTGATATTTACGCATGCAGCAAACATTTTTAACATTGTTCTATAATCTGTTTTCACAGGCGGATCCTTAGTAATTCGGCCATTTTGCCCCGGCCGACTTTCATCGAATTAGGTAACCTAATATATTATACTCCTTTGGCCCGTCCAAACAAAGGTTTTTTATAGCATTTAAGAGAACTACGTTTACCTTAATTTACTTTATTAACTTCTTCTTGTAACATAATATGTTTTTAGGAAAAATACATAAACAACTTTACCGGTTGGCAGTAATTCCTTTCGGTAAACTGCAGGTACCTTTTTGTCTTTGATGATGATGATGATGTTTTCCTGTTATCCCTCATTAGGGACATAGGGCTCGCAGAAGAATCCTCCATTTGTCACGATCTTAAGCGGCTACTTCCAGCTCTTTCCAGTCGAGTCCAGTTGAGCCAGCCTCTTTCTCAACTGATCGCCTCCATGTAGTACACGGCCTCCCCGACCGTCTACTGCCAGCCGAATTCCAGCGGAGACCCTGCTTGGCCAGATAGCTGTCCGGCCTACGGAGTACGTGTCCGATCCAACGCCACTTCCTTTCAAGGATTTCACGTCCTATGGGTTTCTGCTCAGTCATCTGCCATAGTCTGATGTTTTTGTCTTTAGGGATACTTAAATAGTGACAGGTAAAGCAAAGAGGGGTCTTGAAATGAGAAACATATTTCAAATTTACCCACTACCCACTCGTAGTCATGTCCACTAAGTTTTTGTTTTGGAAATTCCATTCCGAAAGGGTTAACATGGTTTAAAGAAGGTGAGGCAAAGACAACCTGAAAAAAGGTTTTTATAGGGTTCCGTACCCAAAGGGTAAAAAAGGGACCCTATTACTAAGACTCCGCTGTCCGTCTGTTTGTCCGTCTGTCACCAGGCTGTATCTCATGAACCGTGATAGCTAGACAGTTGAAATTTTCACAGATGATGTATTTCTGTTGCCGCTATAACAACAAATACTAAAACAGAATAATATAAATATTTAAATGGGGCTCCCATCTCCCATACAACAAACGTGATTTTTTTGTTTTTTTTTCCGTAATGGTACGGAACCCTTCGTGCGCGAGTCCGACTCGCACTTGGCCGGTTTTTTTAATTTCTTGCAGCAGTTTCACAAAAGAAAACTGACAATTACTTACCTAAACTGTATGTATGTATGTATTTAATTTTGTACGCAATATGGGTAAATGCCTGAAATAAAAGCTTTTTATTTTATTTTATTTATCTATTAAACAAATAATCTTTATAATATCTAAACGAACATTTTGTTACAAGGAAGAAAACGAGGTGTCATTGCGAAATAATATCAATTTTCTTTCCGCGAACTCCATCAAAGTAAACATAAACAATTACATTTATAGGCACACATCTTAAATCTTAAGTCCTTGCAAGAAAGTCTACAATCGAATGCATATTGCCATAATGTACGCCTACTGGCAAATCAACTTTAGTCGTGGCACGATTAATCTTTGTGTCTACCCGACTGGCACCTAATCAATTATACCTACCGCAATCTACTTTGCCTCTCAAACCCCCACCCTTACACTTAAATATCAACCATATTTAAATTAAAATAAGGTTTAGTTTAAAATGGAAAGTTCCTTTTCAGGTGTGATACTTTGTCAAATAAACCGACTGAAGCAAGAAAGCGGGGAGAAATAAGGTGTAAGGGTAATAAGATGAGGGTATTGCGATTTAGACGTGTATCTAATGTTGCCATATTTTGAAGATTAGCTTTGATAATAAATAAAATAGCCAGAGCATTATTTCTAAGAACAGGGGAAAAGACAAGGGCCAATTTTCTTTTGTTGACGAAAAATTTTTTTTTCGTTATATTTGGATAATATTTGGCTATAACCAAACTGAGTAGCCATTAGCAGGCGTTCCCCTTTGTCGAAAACAGTCGGCCAATGGTTATACCAAAGATAGATATAACTCCGTAATAGATGGATACAGTCTAAGGAAAAAACGTGCCTCGAAAATCACGAAAATTTGATTCTCGATCAGATGGCGCCACTAGTTTTGGCCTACACTCGTATAGAGGGCGTTGACTGTTTCGTTTGTTATTTATAATTTTAACGCATACCAGTGAAAGAACATGGGTCAAAATCATATAAAAATAATTAATGCAAATAAAAAAATCATTTATCCATATTTAAATACATTTTATCGTATTTTTATAAATATTTATTTTTAGTTTAAAAGTGTGTCGACAGATGGCAGTGAATTTACTGGGGTTACAAAATTTACTATGACAGTACCGCTCTAGTATAAGTTACTCTATGGTTATACACAATGTATGGACTGACGTTTATCTGACATGGCTATTTTGACGTTACGTATACATTTGAAGTTCCCCTCCCCCGCAAAAATTGGCGGATTTTTTTTGTACAGCAAAGTACAGACAAGGCATCTCCGTTTGGTTATATCAAAGATAGAGATATAACTCCGTAATAGATGGATACAGTCTAAGAAAAAAACGTGCCTCGAAAATCACGACAATTTGATTCTCAATCAGATGGCGCCACTAGTTTTGGCCTACACTCGTATAGAGGGCGTTGACTGTTTCGTTTGTTATTTATAATTTTAACGCATACCAGTGAAAGAACATGGGTCAAAATCATAAAAAAAAATTAATGCAAATAAAAAAATCATTTATCCATATTTAAATACATTTTATCGTATTTTTATAAATATTTATTTTTAGTTTTAAAGTGTGTCGACAGATGGCAGTGAATTTACTGGGGTTACAAAATTTACTATGACAGTACCGCTCTAGTATAAGTTACTCTATGGTTATATCCTCCAAGGATTTGAGCAGCGTGCACTAAGGCCGCTCCTATACGTTTGCATTTGTTTAACATGCATGTCGCACGCTCCGCTCCCTGCACGCCCAACTCGAGCGTCCACTCAGGCCTTACACTTAGTTTTGACCTGACTCAAGTTCGTATCATATCAAAATAAAATCAAAACCATAACAAATTGTTAAAATAGAATTGCCCTCTAGTCGCGAGTCGGGGCGAACGGTGCGATTTACCGTAATAGCATTGAACGATATTTATTGCATATTGGCCCCTTGGCGCCTTTGTACAATTTAACGGTAATAAACTTACTCAATCTAATGTTTTATTTATACTAAGAAACAAGATTTATATAAGCGACAAGATACACTACTTTCCTACTAAAATGTCTACGTAATTTACTTTCTATACATCTCGCTCGCACTAATATGCGAGTACAAGCGAGATGCATAGAAAGTAAGTTACTTTCTCGATAGCGTTCAGTGCCAAACTGATGGTAGCCACATGGTACAGTCTACTATTTGTTCCCGATTAAAACTTACGTAGGTACACAGTTTTGTTATAATCTTTCACGTGTGAAAAGGGATGAAAAGGCTTAAAACTAAATTTTTGGTATTAGTGTTAAATATAAAAATAAAAAAACCGGCCAAGTGCGAGTCGGACTCGCGCACCGAGGGTTCCGTACTTTTTATTATTTTTATTATTATATTCGAGGTAATGAAATGAAAGGTAAATTGCGGTTTACGATTTGACGTATTAAAAAAAACTACTTACTAGATCTCGTTCAAATGCACGCATGCACGCTTGCATGCAGGCAAGATACACGGTACATTTATAAATATGTAGCATCCCATTACTGTATCTAAGCAAATAAATATTTCTGATTTCTGAAATCAATTTTCGGTGGAAGTTTGCATGGTAATATACATCATATATTTTTTAGTTTTATCATTCTCTTATTTTAGAAGTTACAGGGGGGGGACACATTTTACCACTTTGGAAGTGTCTCTCGCGCAAACTACCTATTCAGTTTAGAAAAAAATGATATTAGAAACCTCAATATCATTTTTGAAGACCTATCGATACGAACACATATAGATACGCCCCACACGTACACGTATGGGTTTATTGAAAAAAAAAAATTGTTTTTTTTATATTTTTGTGTGAAAATCTTAATGCGGTTCACAGAATACATCTACTTACCAAGTTTCAACAGTATAGTTTTTATAGTTTCAGAAAAAAGTGGCTGTGCCATACGGACGGACAGACAGACAGACAGACAGAGATGGATATGACGAATCCATAAGGGTTCCGTTTTTTGCCATTTGGCTACGGAACCCTAACAAGTCTTGAACACCCAGGCAGACATAGAAAACAGGGGTGCTGTTCCGAAATATGAAATGTAACCCATTCCTCTGATTCCACCCGAGAAATTTTAGGTGCTCGAATGTATTAACTTTTATAAAATTGACACGTCCAAATATCACAAAGTATTCACCCCTAGCCACTGACATTACCGAAGCTATAACTATACAGCCTGAAGGGCTCTGAAAGGTCATCAGCCACCGATCACACCCACTAGATAGGAACCTACAAGATATTTAAGCTAACACAGCTGATATTATTACCCTGCGAAGCGGAGGCCGAGCACATGATTGGCGCGACAGTATCTCGCCGCGAGCGGACTACTCGTCTTTTACTAACTGTATGAATTAAAGAGGGACGGGTAGCCTATGTCGATGCGAGATACTCTCGCGCCAATCATGTGCTAGCCCGGCAGGCCCCCAAGAGGAGGACCACCATCCTCGTCTGCTCGTTTGCTGACTATCACATAAAAAAACCATCAGTCCACCATCTAATAAAGATTGCAGAGAACTGTTAAGGATGATTAATGTAAGACCGAGCCGGGTCCGGGCCGGAGCTTCCGGCGCTTACTTTTCTATGACAGATGACCGGTGATCGTGATGCTTTCCATTCAGAATGGGGTAAATAAAATACGGCTCAATATTAGCATTGCGCCATGCCAAGTCATTATATGTATTAAAAAATAAAGGTATCTAATATTGTTACGGTTTTAACACCCCCTGGCACTGACTAAAATAATCAACTTGGTTTCGCATTACATCTCAAAACTTTTTTGTAGTTGAAAAACTGCGTTGCGAGACGCATCTTTTTACATGTAATGTTTTTGATGGGATAAAACTTTTATCGTATCTAAGGTCTGTTTTTTTATTCCTTAGACTAAAATGACGTTTCATGTGTAAGACATGACATTTCTTAGTACCACATGAAATGTCATTTTAGTCTACGTAGACGAAATGGCGAGAAAAAGCTAGTCCTAATGCAGAATCTAGAGAAGATAGTCTATGTAACCAACGTATCTAAATTGACACTACGCTTACCGAATCTCGATGTTCCAGGTTATTATGGCCGCGTTTATGGCTTTTATCGCTGTGGATAAAACAGCTGTCACTCTTGCACCTACCTGTTAGGAAGAGGACGGAGATTGTATTCATGGAGATAAACTATCGTAATGCGACAAAGGGTTAGGGTATTAAACGGGCAGTACAAAGTCTCAATGTAATAATAAAGATATTTGAGGGTAATATAATAGAGCTTAACTTTTTTAATAGTGTATAATCCATACTATATACTATAATATTATAAATGCGAAAGTCTGTCTGTCTGTCTGTCTTTCTGTCTGTGTGTTCCCTCTTCACGCTTGAACCGCTGAACCGATTTAGATGAAATTTGGCATAGAGATAGGTTGAGTCCCTGAGAAGGACATAGGATAGTTTTTATCCCGACAATCATTCCTTAAGAAAGTAAAAAGCGGGGTGGAATTGAGATAATTAACGAAGTGCCTGCTAATTTGTGTACATAATATGCACAAATTTAGATTGCTATGAGAATTTTTACAGGCGCTATTCTTACTCTAGCTGCGGTTACTAAGTCCACGCAGACGAAGTCGCGGGTAAAAGCTAGTATAAATATAAAACCTTACAAATGTTAGTATGGCATTGCAAGTAGGTGTTTTATTATAATACTTAATTAATAAGGTCTCAACGGAAGACCAGCGTCAAGTGCGGCAGTAGCATGGTCGCATTTTTATCGCTTGTCACCATGTCTGTCACGTTCTGACAAGTATGTAAGTGCGAAAGTGACGGGCATAGTGACAGGCGATAAAAATGAAACTATGCTGCGCCCGCTGAAAGGTAACTTGACATATGCTTGACATCAAGCTGAGGGGAGACCTTTTCAGTGACGTTTATATTTTATATTAATAAAAGTGTTGTATTAGATTTAAAGATGTTTGTTTCTTAAATAAATAAATAAAAAAAATTAATAATATCAAAACCATTTTCGATTCAAAATAATTTAACAACCATTATAATATACGCTGTGGCGGAATTGCAGTCTTTGCCGCCCTAGGCCTCAGGCCCTGTAACCGCCCCTCAGCACCCCTCATATTGACTACATTTTGAGTTATTTCTTGTTACCATCAGCGAATTTTCTGTCACAATTTGCCGCCCCTAATATCTTGCCGCCCTAGGTCCGAGCGTACTGGGCCTTAGGGCTAATCCGCCACTGAATATACGTATAATCAATAACAACGCGTACCTATTCAAGTATTCAGGCATCGTTTTATCAAGCTTTTCTCACTTCTATAGAATAAATAAATTCCCAAAATAGAGACTTCAAAGTGCGACGTGACATCGAAGTGATATGAATAAATGTAAAGAGAAGGAAATAGGCGTCAACCGAAATCACGAGCGTGTGAAGAAATGCGCATAAAATTTTATGTGGAAGGCAAATTCTAAGTGACACTATGTAGGTATTGCGTATGTCCAAACAGTCTGCTTGTAAACAATGATATTATATAACTATTCATAGATTGGTTACACTCTCACCCAGTGGCGTAGCTAGGGATGGGGGTTGGGGGGGCAAGTGCCCCGGGCACCGTCCAAGAGGGGGCGCCAAAATGGGCAAAAGGCAGCAGCAGGGAAACTTTGGCCAGTCGTCAGGGGGCGCAAATTTGGTCTGCCCCGGGCGCCATATCCTCTAGCTACGCCTCTGCTCTCACCCATAACAGAAAAAGTAAGGACAAATCGCCTAGCGTGGTACGGGCATGTGATGCGGAGGGATGAAAGTCATGTGACGAGAAAGGTATTAAGAATTAATGTGGAGGGAGGTACGAGGAGAAGAAAACCGAGGAAAAGGCGGATGGACTGTGTGAGAGATGATATAAAACGAACTCAAGTGAATGATGAGATGACGGGTGACAGAGAGGTATGGAAGAAAAAGACATGCTGCGCCGACTCCAAGTGAATGGGACAAGGGCAAGCGAATGATGATGAGATTAGTTATACTCATAAATAAGGAGAATAAATAATTCTTCCATATTTAAAGGGTAAGTACACGGAAAGAATATGTCTAGTCACTTTTTTTGGAAAATGAGATTTTAATCTCAAAATGTAGAGCCCTTAATGAACTATTAGTTACAACTTCTGTTACCACTGCAATTATAAATATAACTCTTTTTTGTCTCACTTTAAAAACACCTATACCCGAAAATAATATGGTTAATTACCTACATCGTTCCTTTCAAACCGCAATAACTCAAAATGTTGTCAAAGTGACTAGGCATGTTCTTTCCGTGTACTCTTCATTTATTTCTATACCTACAAAGTAATCTGTTATTTTTGATTAATTTTCGCATTCCATTCATCTTTGTCATACTCGTTGTTAAACATGAGCTTGTCTCTTTCTATTTTGGTGAGCACGTGCACATTTCTCGCTTGCCCAGGTGCGACTAAACGCAGCTTGTACAATTTGTCACAAGGTAACTCTTCAATTTTGGAACGGCTATAACGTAAATTGTAAATTGTCCTCATACTCATACTCATACTCATACTCATACTCATTAATAAATTTATTACATATTACACGTCAAAAATTTAATTACATGAGACAGATTATATTATTTTACAGTTTTGGGTAGTGTAGGTACAAATATGTCAATTAATTTTACAATTGTGAGCTTTATCATATTAATTAGTATTGTTACATTAAATTATTTTTTGGATGTCAATTAAATTATATATTGTAGAAGTCATTCAGGCTGTAAAAGGCATGATGTATTTATTGTAGATTAGGTATGTCATGTTATTCGGCGGAATCTTTGAAATTCCCGAGCACGATTCCAATTTAACAATTTGTTATGGTTTTGATCTATAGAGAAAATGATAGAGATGTCATCGACAACATATGTAAACAATTTACAAACCTTGCCTCAATAAATAGCAACGAAAATAGCTCTATTTGCGTGAGCACAAAAGCAAAACATTTGCTTTACAAACGACCGCTTTGTTGATGCAAAAGAAATTGCACGAAGTCCGCAATAGTAGCGGACGCTGGCGACATATGTGACAAGGTATTCCGGTTGTATTACTTTGGCCACAGTAGATATAGCGACAGTAACTCATAAACTGAAATAGATGACATTAAAGAAAAAGTGACGAAGCCCTCCAGTGGTTAAGGCCGGATTCGAACCGGCGTCTTTAGCAATACGGGCTAACGCCTTGAACCCCTAAGCCACCTCGCCACGGCGGAACCGGTCCCAATTTCTCAACTATATGCCATCTTACTAAGACTAGGTGTCTTTGACCAACTCTAAAGGGCCCCGGTACGAAGCCGCGAACGCGAGTGTGGAGTCTAGTTCGCTAATCAGCTAATTAATTAAATAAAAATGTTATTTATTCAGGTATCAACAAAAAAAAACTTTTTTATTTCTAACAAACATGAAAAATGAAAAAAAAAATGAAAACGCGTTTATTGGTTACAATATTGTGTACAGCAAATTATGGTTGAAATCTCCAAGTAAGTAAAATTATACTTGTGGCAGGAGATCCCGCTCTTCCTACCAAAGTTACATACAAAGTAACCGAACATATACTTAAAATGAATATCTTACAAACTAAACTTAACTAAACATAAAAATATAAAAACATAAATAATTAAATTAACTAAAAATATTAATTGCTTTCTACGCCTGAAGCACAGAATATATAATAGTACTAGGTACAGAAGATTCACTCCCTAACAAGACGCAACTACTTCGCACAAGGCGGCGCAAGCGCGTGCAGGCGTCCGTTCCATAGCGGTGTGCGGCAATTACTATGGCAAAACCTCAAAATTGAGGCGGCCGCAGGTACTTGTAGCGACGCGACGAAATCGCGGAGTGAGACAGGCCTTCCTGAAGCTAACACATACATCAAGTAAGCGGATTGGTGAGCTATATTAATGCGGAACTACGCATCCCACAGAACCTATTCGTATACTTTACCGACATCTAAAATGAAGGAAGGGTAAATCCAGTTGACTTACTGTGGCATGCAATCACTGTCCAGCCCCAGGGGCAGCAACAGGCGCCTGATCAATGAGAAGCCCCCCCTCCCCCTACCACATCCCCCCACCCCGCTGCGCCGCACTTGTTGCGCGCTGCCATTAGCACTATTTAGCACCCCAACCTAACCTCTACCTTAGTAGTATGAACTTTTGTGTCGGTTATTTTGTTTCAGTCTTTATAGTATAGTTGAAGTTCTTTAAGAGCCCATCAACTTGCTCACTAGCGCCACTGCTTAATAATTGTGATTATTTAAATTTAACGATAGATATTTAAAAAAGGGGGCAGCTACGTACTGTATTTTGTATTTTTAAGTACCTTTTGAATACATCAAACTAGTTTTTATGTTGCTGGATTTGTCGATCTAAGAACTCAAAACAAAAAACGATTGACGAATCCAGCAACGTAAAAACTATTATAATGTATTCAAAAGGTACTTAAATACAAATCAATACAAGGTACTCAAAATATTCTCAATTGGCTTTGATAAGAAATGCAAACGTTTGTTACAATTATCAGCTATATGCACAGTAAAAAATCTTTATCAACATAGTTTTGGGCCACTGTATAAAAACTTTTGATAAAAGTTACTTACTTTACTTACTTTTAAATTTTTTTTACGAATTAAATTCCAAATTGTAATTGGCCCCTAGTTGGTACTATGGAATACACGACGGTTTCATATTAATATTTTGAAAAAAATGAAAAATAATAATTTGCTGTTTTGAGAAATTTCCGTAATTTTGTGTCAATGAAAGTTGACACCAAAATTAGACACCGTCTACCTTTTCGCATTTCAGTAATAGAAAGGGCAATTTTCTCCGTAAACATTTTTATACGAAATATCGCAGGCGTAAACGCGAAGCGAAGTGAGAATAAACAAAGCGGTATTCTAGTTTTAAAATCTGTAAGTTTTTTTTTTTTTTTTTTTCATTTATATGGGCATTGGCAGCACGGCTATTAAGTCGTATCATAACCATATGAAAACTTTAACCAATTTTAATACCAGAATACCGCTGTAGACGGATAGAAATTAAGGGCATGGCACACTACGTCCGATTCTCACGTCGGTCCGACGGCTATATTACGCGCATAGCGTTGTCTCGCTCAAACTTCTGAGGGACGCGCGAATCGGATGCAGTGTGCCATGCCCCTTAATTGAATATTTCCCGCTGTTTCCGACTGATACGGGCTCAGACATTCAATGCGAAAATAGGTTTAGAGATCTTGTCTTTGAACACTGTTTTACCTTTTAATTTCATATCTTAGGTATGGACGTGAATTTTCATTTAGAAAGAAAGGATGTTTATTTTAAGCTCGTTTAATAGTAGAAGAAAATGTATGAACAAAAACAATATGGCGAACTTCCTACGAATATAGGTACTTAGGTACCTTATAAATTAAATCTTTCCTACTAAGACTTCTACTATTTACTGCGTTATTAACAGGATTCAGAAATGTTTCCAAGTGGAAATTTCGCATTTTTGAAAACTCTCCGACACATCAGTAGATTTGCCTTACTAACCTTTAGGTAGTAAGTAGTTGTAAGTTTGCATGCACTATTTATCTGACTTTTTTAACCCGCTGTTTAGTACTTGGTAATTTACGCATGTAGCTGACTTTTACGATACAGGCATAGCCTAATGTGGAAGTCGTCGATTCAATTTTCTTTATTTCAATTTAGGCATTAACATAACGCACCTATGAAAGTCAAAAAAGTACAGTTGTACAAAATTAAAATTAAACATTCATCCAAATAATCACAAATCACAACATACATTACAATTTCGATAATCTGCATACTGTACAATTCTCCTTGGTTAAAAATATTAATAAATAATTTTAACTTTTTACGTTACTTTTACTTCCGTTTCTAAATTTCGAAATTCCCATTATATCCATTTTCTCTTCCACGCCGTATAAAACATTTGGATGATAGAGCTGGATTTTGATATTCCTCGGCGCGTAATCTGCAAAAATTCAATAAAGTCAATCAGCTTTTTGACAAATCTAAGAGCTAGGTATGTTACTACAATGTAGGGAAAGTGTCTAGAATCAAACAAAGAAAAGTCTGCAGAGATTTTGACAGCACATGCAGTGCAGGTGTTATTTTAAACTCAGAATAATAACTAAATTTTAAACGTTAAACTTCTATGAAATGAAATTATGACGTATAAATAACACTGGCACTTTTCTTGTCTAACTTTAAAATAAAATGTAAAGGCACTCCTTTAATGCATCATTCGTGTCACCTGTTTCATTCTCAGCAACGGTGGTTTTAATGGCGACCCCGACAGATGAACCCCGCAACTTAATTGCTCCATTCTAACCCTTGTCCTTTGTCTTCCTGTTTTGAATAATACTCTCAGACTCCGCTTTATACTGTTTATTTAGGCTATCGATCATACTACGCAGTGAGCCGTACCACGTAGTAAAGTTGTATCCCATCAGTGGTGGTTAACGAGCCCGTTGATTTAACCTTTTGGACGCCAATGACGGATATATCGGCAGCGTAGGTCCAACGCTAAAGACCGATTAATCCGTCACAGACCACAGAGCAACATAGACCTACGTGCATTCGTGACAGCTTTTGTGTTTGACACGGCGTCGAGAAGGTTAAAATAAGTCAGCTGATCAGATGGAATTTTACTTTTACGGGTGCTCCACCAGTTTTCCTCGCCTCGGGTTGGCCGTTATGTCTGTTATTTTTCGGCAATGACAGCTAAGTGACACTGACAGTTGACATCGTTTTTTTTTCTATCTCTCTAATTAAATCACGTGCACAGGCATTAGTGCCTGATCTGCTATTAAATTTCACAAACGTCATCTCGGTCACTTAAAAAAATATATTTAATAAATAATACGAAATAAAAATAAAAGAGCTGCATTTCCGTGATCGTTATGACGAATACTATCGGATGAAAATATTATTTGCCTATCTTCAAAAAACTTTACCTACCCAATTATTTGCACCTTAAAGAGCGTACTTACGCCTAACTTAAAGGCCGGCAACGCCTTTATAACCCCTCTGGTGTTGCGGGTGTCCATGGGCGACGATTATTGCTTACCATCAGGCGATTCATCTGCTCGCTTGCCTCCTAATAGGAGGCTGGAGCCGTACTGAAACTGCTGTATTCGACGCACCGCAGGATGCGCGACAGCCGCCACAGTCTCCTGGCCGTTGTGGTTGTGGCTTGAGAAATGGGACAGTGGCCAGATAGTTATTTAAGTTCATTTTTAAGTTAACCATAGCTATAATTTTTAATTAAGATGTACTAACAAAATATGGACCATAACTGAAATAAATGTATTTTTTTTTTGTATTACCGTACACTTCTCGTAAGTATGTTTTGGCCTAAAAAGCATTAATCGCAGGCCTGTAAGGTAGCGGTTTTAAGGGCGACCCCAACAGATGAACGTCAAATTTATTGCTCAATTCAAGCCCTTGTCCTTTGTGCTTGCGGACAAAGAGTCCAATTAAACCTTAAGGACGTAATACACTGGTGAAGTGTTACGCTTCGCTGTTGAATACAAAAGGCGCTAAGGTTCACTCGCGATAAATAGGTACCTAGGTACCTACATCGTATCGAGATACTGAAAGATACCAAAAGATAAGTAGGTACCTACTGCTGAACATGAGCTAAACGAATTTCGTGGAATTTAGGTTATTTAGTTATTACTAAATATTGGAAGTGACCCTCCTTACGAAGCAGGGTCCCGGTTTTAAATTGGGACTTATTTATGTGTTTATCACAAATATTTGTTCCTGTCTGAATTATGGACTTATGGATGTTTTCTATGTACCCACATAAGTATTTATATATAGCTATATATTATATATATCGTCTAATACCCACAACACAAGCCTTATATAATGAGCTTGCTGTGGAACTCGCGCGATCTGTGTAAAACTGTCCTATAATATTTATTTATTCAACCATATGCATGCCATGGCATATTCATACAATCAGAGTATACACGTAGTTCTGAGGTTGCTAAACCAGGTAAAGTGGGGTTGAAAGGATTATCCACTGCATATCACTAGACGTATCGCTCTCGCTGTGCGCTCAACTCACCCGAGAATAGGGATTTTTACAAAATTTCGTTCTTTTCGGTTTTTTTCCAGTTCTATTCAGAAAAATTAAATACGTCACACACAATGCCACTGATGAGTGATGACAGTGTCAATGCCATAAACAAACACATTAGACATGCAACCTTAACCTACCTGTTTAATTTCCTAATTAAGTATATTGAAAAATACATTGTTTCACGAGCCGATTTGAAATTTTCCCGAAATTTTCCCGGTTATTTCAACGCTACCCGTTCTATAGCTACCCGAGAACTGCTCGTTTCTTCTATTTCGTATTCATAGTCAAACATGCAAACGTATCGTACAGTCAAGGGCATTAATATATCATTCCCAAAGTTTCAAAAATATGTGTACGCTCTTATATGAGCAAATGAACAACAGCAGAAAAAAGTTCAAGGCTAAATTGAAGTGGTGCCAAGACCGGCAGGATCAGTTGGCCATGGACAAGCTCGCTCTTGCTCATAGCGGCGGTAAATTTAGTGACTTCTGGAAGCTAACCAAACGTATGAATGTGACGTCTGGGCTGCCTGTGAGTGTTGGCGATAAGAGTGAACATGGAGACATCGCGGAACTATTCCGGCAGCATTTTACGGTAAAGTCCGTGCTGAGGGATACATCGTCATTTGCGACTGACGTGGGTGATGCTGGGGCCATTGACAGGCCCAGGAAGACATTTTTCACATCTAAAATGGTTGCAGACGTGATTAAAAGAATGCAAAGAGGAAAGTCGCCTGGGCATGATGGCCTTAGTATTGAACACTTTAAGTATGCGGGCAGTCATCTGCCGAGGGTGCTCTCTATGTTCCTCAATTTATGCATAGGCCATTCATACTTACCTGCAGCTCTTATGAAGACAACTGTGGTCCCCATCATTAAAAACAAGACTGGTGACCTGTCGGACACGGGGAACTACCGGCCAATCTCCCTTGCCACCACTGCCGCGAAGGTGCTCGACAGTATGCTGAACTCGACATTCGATAAGTACCTAAGCATCCATGACACCCAGTTTGGGTTCAGAACTGGGTTATCTACGGAAAGTGCCATTATGTGCCTCAAGCATACTGTCGGGTACTACACGGACAGGAAAACACCAATTTATGCATGCTTCCTCGACCTCTCCAAGGCATTTGACAGGGTTGATTATAACATGCTTTGGAAGAAAATGGAGGAGGCAGGTATTCCGGACGACTGTACAGACTTGCTAAAGTTTTGGTACCAAAATCAAACAAACCAGGTCAGGTGGGCCAAGTCACTGTCCGTTGAGTATAGGCTTGAATGTGGTGTCAGGCAGGGGGGGCTCACGTCTCCGAAACTGTTCAACTTGTATATGAACGACCTGATGGACGAACTTAGCAGCATGCATGCAGGATGCTATATTGAAAACACTTGTGTTAACAATATAAGCTACGCAGATGACATGGTGCTGCTAAGTCCGTCTATCGGGGCTCTTAGACAGTTAGTGGCCCTGTGCGAGAAGTACGCCGCCGCACATGGACTCGTATACAACGCCGCCAAGAGTGAAGTGATGGTTTTTAAGGCGGGTAAAATAAAGCCATATTTTATCCCTCCAGTATCGCTTGGCGGAGTTGTACTTAGAGTGGTGGAACGTTTCAAATACTTGGGCCACATTATAACAAATGATCTGTGTGATGATAGTGATATCGAGAGGGAGCGAAGGGCGTTGTCGGTGAGGAGTAATATGCTGGCTCGAAGATTCGCTAGATGTTCCGTGGAAGTTAAAATAACACTATTCAAAGCATATAGCCAGTCTTTTTACTCTAGCGGTCTTTGGGTTCGGTACACGAAACGAGCCTACAACGCCCTTCGCATTCAATACAACAACGCTTTCAGAATGCTGCTGAGACTTCCAAAGTGGTGCAGTGCATCTGGAATGTTCGCCCAAGCGCACACGGACGATTTTCACGCAATTATGCGTAAAAAAATCACGTCGCTAATGGGTCGCGTAAGGGAAAGTCGAAACAGCATTCTGAAGGTGATTGCTAACAGATTTAGCTGCCCCATAATGTGGCACTGGATGGAGCAGGTTAGGTCTACTTTGACCTATATCAAGTGACCTAGGTGTATATAAAAAAAAAATGTAATTAAAAATAATTAGTGTAGGTAACTAACATAGCTTTTAAGTTAATGTAACTAACCATATATGGACTTGTGGGTCTGAAATAAAGATATATTTAATTTTAATTTATTTAATTTAATTTATACCTTAGACAATAAAGTTGTGTCCACATATTTCTGAGCCATTTGTCTGGATCGATATTTTTGCCTTCGACTGTACGTGGACTGTACATCGACAAACGCCAAACAAAAAAATATCGGGATGACTAGTTCAAGTCTGGCTCATACCAATGAGCGGACTAATCCCAGTAAGGCCTAGTTTTCCCTCTGAGTTGGAACGTTGGAAGGTCAGATGACTCAGATGGCAGTCGCTCTTGTAAAAACTAGTGCCAATTATTGGGATTAGTTGTAGAGCAGATCTCAGTTCCCCATGAGCCTTGGAAAAATGCCGGGACAATGCTAGAAAGATTATGATCCTAAAATTTAAAACCGTGATTTAGTGTTAACATTACAGTCTGTGTTATGTACTTGTCTCTGCTAGGAACTATCATTTTATACAATCAATTATCGATAGTGAGATTGCAATACGTGTTACGGTTCAAAATCGTAACTTGGAACCAATCTCGTTTCGACACTCCTGGCGACATCTAGCAGCGAGATTATGAATAGCGTTGAGCAGATTAAAACGATAGTCGGGTCGAAGGCGTTTAACGCCATCTGTCGAGGTCTGATAACACCTTTGCATAAACCTGGCAACATTTACTGCAAGGCGTGTTCTCAGATGCTTCGACACATTATTTAAGGTCTTGTTCTGGGAGTATAATTGAAAATAGCGCACACGGATTATTTTCCCATATATTCCATCGTCTTTCTCAAATTATTTTAGACTCATAGTTTGTCAATTGTTTGTTGTTGGTTTTAGTCTGTCTCATTTCAAACATAGACAGAGAAAATCATGCCGTCTTTGTCTTGCACTAGTACTGGCGTCCGAAGGAAAGGGATGAATGATTTTTCCAGTTGTCACTGACTGACAGATTGGTTTGACCGACTATAAAGATAATTTCGATGGCTGAGTGTGAGTTTTTTTTTTGTCCTCTTGATATGGCAACTTAAATACGTGGGGACGTGGAAGGCGTACGATGCTCCGTCACTTTTCAATTCGGCATGGCGTGAAGCGCGAGACATCGACGATGGAGAGTCAATTCTGGTCGAGCGAGCAGCTCTAAAATGCAAATACACTTTGCAGCTTATAACCCGTAGCGAGCATACAACGTGGCAATGGTGTCCTTTCTTTTCAATTCCTTGTGAATGATTTTAACTTGGCTTCGGGTCAACATGTTAGAGGTTGATACCAACAATTTCATCAAGAGTCCGGCTTGAAAGCCGGTCCTTTCCCCGGGTCCTTCCTTTCGCCCCTGCACACCTGGCTTTGTCTTCTGGAACGTGCTGGCGCAGCCTGCCCTTGCAGTATTGTTCTTGTGACTCCATGCTGTTCATCGCGGCTGTGGTGTACCGGTTAGAACGGCTGGCTGGATACGCAACGACGGTCTCGCTGCGTATCATCGCGACTCCTGCCGTCTGCTGCGCGCCACTGGAGCGGCATGTAGCCGCAGTTCTGCTGCCTCTGTAGCAACACGTGTCTCAGGTGTGGTCAACTCTAATTTCTTTTAGTGATCTCTCAAGACTTAAATTAACCTAGCAAGGAACATATAATAGTGGCCTCTTAGATTTGATTTCAAGTGCAAAGTGCTAAGCGTGAAAACAGGACTTCATAGACTTTCTAACGTTTAACGTCTCATTATAGCATAGTTCACCCTAGCATAATTACCATAAGTATGTAAATTCTGTATCAGGCCTACTGCCCGTCATCTATTTATTTAAGGATTGTGATTAAATGTGTAACTGAGCTCAAACAATAGTTTATTTTATCTCATATTAATCCTCTTTTCTTTTGCACGCTTTATGCGTGCTGGCGCCCAATCTTTCTTTAGCTTCATATATTTTATCTACTAGGAGATATCTTGGAAACTGCCAGACGTGTATTGTGATAGCAGCGTCGAGACCCACAACCCTGAGAGAACCTAAATAGAGTCCATAGCTTAACATACTGGTTACATACGTGCTGGCGATTCACTGCCATGATAAAGGCATTTTGCATCACGTTGTGTAATAATCTTTTATCGCGACACGATGCACAGAATAAAATAGTACATTGTGCTACATAGGGCATATGTTAAATATTGCAAACGAGAGTATAGTTACATTGCGACGGCTTGCCGGACCGATTTATAGACTCGAGTTTGCAATATATATTATTAGTAGTAGTAGTAGTTGTAAATCACTTTATTGTACAAAACAAAAATTGATAACATGAAATTCATATAAATTTAGGTACAAAGGCGAGCTTATCCCTATAAGGGATTTCTTCCAGCTAACCTTAGAGTAAATGAGTGGAAAATTCGAATTAGATTGATAGACAAACTTACAGAACGTACAATAATATTTGAAAAGGAAAACTACAATATTAACGTCTACGAATAACTAAAATACATCAATTGCATTATGCAATAAAATAAATATGTACTAGCATACATTAAATATATAGTACTAAATAAATATTAAATAAATATATATATATGTATAATATATAAATAATATATATATATTAGCACTCAACCAAATCACAGTTCGTGGGAAAGCCAAAGCTTTTTCAGATTAACTTTGAGTGATGCTACAGACCGGGACCGTTTGAGCGACAGGGGCAACTCGTTCCACAACTTCACCGCGCGCACTGTGAATGAATTTGCGTACGTTCGAGACTTATTCGAAGGGATAGCAAGCGTAAGATTAGCACTAGAACGTAAGCGGTGATCACTTCCTTCAGCCAGATAGTTAAATAAAAGATAGATATTATTATTATTGCACCCCGAGTTACACACAATGTTTTTCATCACACTTGCGATACAGAAATGAAATATAATACTAGAAACTTCATAACTCACTAGGGAAAACGCTTCGTACGCATTTAACTGAAAATTTTAGAAAAATTATTCAATTTAGGGCACCCCACACTAGCGTCTTTTGAGCGTCGGCGTCTAGTCAGCGCTATGGAAAATGGCGTCGTTGCGCAGTTGCGCCAACGTTGCGTCCATGGAGACTATATAAAGGAGTCAAATCTCTATTTATGAAAAGTGTCCATCAAAAAACAGTAATTAGGGTTATTCATTCACAGTGCGCGCGGTGATGTTGTGGAACGAGTTGCCCCTGTCGCTCAAACGGTCCCGGTCTGTAGCATCACTCAAAGTTAATCAGAAAAAGCTTTGGCTTTCCCACGAACTGTGATTTGGTTGAGTGCTAATATATATATTTTATTTATATATTATATATATATTTTTTTTTTATTATTTAATATTTATTTAGTACTATATATTTATGTATGCTAGTACATATTTATTTTATTGCATAATGCTATTGATGTATTTTAGTTATTCGTATTCGTATATTGTAGTTTTCCTTTTTAAATATTATTGTACGTTCTGTAAGTTTGTCTATCTATCTAATTCGAATTTTCCACTCATTTACTCTAAGGTTAGCTGGAAGAAATCCCTTATAGGGATAAGCTCGCCTTTGTACCTAAATTTATATGAATTTCATGTTAACAATTTTTGTTTTGTACAATAAAGTGATTTACTACTTAATTTGGTCGGGTTATTTGTTGCCTTATATGGTTCATGTTATACTCATGTCCCATTAGGAACTATTATTTAAAGCTGAGCTGAAAGCGGTCACTTTAGATTGGCATCCTGTCTATACCATTACCATCCATAGTTGCGTCGAGCAGCAGCCATAGAGTTGACTAGACGCCGACGCTCGGGAGACGCTAGTGTGGGGTGTATCTTAGGGTATGAGTGTCATCAACGCCAAACAACAAAATGCATGTACAGATGTAGTGCATAATTATTTTCCATCGTATTTTTACGGAAATGTAAACGTGTCTTGCTATTTCAGTCAGTCTCGGTACAAAAAGTACTGAGGTTGACTGAAGTAGCATGACAAATACGACTAGCTGAACGGATACTAGCTTATAACTCCGCCACACGAAGCTGGTACACATCAGGTACACAAGCCGTCCAGCGAAATCAGTGCTGGAGGGCGCTACTAGCTCAAAAATAGAAGGCAAGCTATTAAAAACTATCCTGGCGAAGCACTAGTTTACTGGCCCGGAATAAAGTTAGTTTTGAATACACGAAGATAGATGCACTAGCTTGCTATCCTGGCTTGAAAAACTAGCCCCGTGTATCCCGGCCATTCGTATAATAGCTAAAAAGAAAGCCCTCTTGAAGCATTTTATGGAAACTCATTTGAAAGCACTATCTAACTAACTACATATGTGTGCGTGCACATCTACATAATTATGCATCCGTACGTGTACTTTCGTCCTCATTTCGTCCTACATAATCAAGGGCCTGACACTCTTTGATAGAGATAGTCTTATTGCGATTCCTATAAGAGGAAAGAGAAAATAGTGCCATGCTTTGTCCTTATCACCGACCGGGTTTTTTTTTCATGGTCGGGTTATGGCAGCATAGGTAGGAGGTGATGGCGAAATACAGAAATTTATAAGAGTGAAAGAGAAAAAGGATTATGCTGCCATACATTAACCTGCCAATACATGAATATGTCTTTCTCTTACCCCTGGTCGCTCGGTTTCATGTTTATAACTACTATACTATGTCTATGTACATAATATTAGATCTAATAATGACAAAAGACTATGAACTCTTAGTACTAGAAATAAAGTAGAATTTTACTAATACTGTAATTATGTAATGCGACATACTAATAGACAGACCGGGCAGACCAAAAAATTTGGGGCGAAAGGAAAATAGTTTTAGGCGATAGTTTCACTTTAAAAAGTATTCCAAAACATAACTAGCAGTTAAACTCCGTCAGCTGATGCTTTTCCGCCATGCGGCGCGATCCAAACTGCGAAATCGCCGTGAGTTTGCGAGTGTGGAGTCATACGTCAACGTTTTCTCTCCGCGAAGTCGCGCCGCGATTCACGCACATAGTCTGGAGAGCCTTAAATGTTTTATTCACTTGGCTGTACCGTGAAATGCCTGTGCCTCTGTATTGACTAAAAAGCAATAATATCAGTCGTCATTTACGTCATTGTCTACTCAATACAGCCGATTTTATGCCATTGTAATATAGCGCGTATTACGTTACGTTAAAAACTAATTCTCCATGTCTATTTCAATTTATATACGGGACCCAGTACGGGATTCTTGCAAGTGGAATAAAACAAATAAAAAGTTTCTGGAATTATAAAAATGTGAGTGAATGTCAATTGTATGCTATTTTTGTATTGGTCTCTACGCTATGCCATCTTAGAAACAAACTAATGATAAGAATTTTAGTTAGGCTGACGTACTATTTGTGTAGGTAAGTACCGAAAGCCAACTGCTACGTAACAGATAATGAGACCTTGTAGACTGGTTATTTACCAAGTTTTCGGCGCAGTATTGGGTGCTTATTATGAATAATGTCATTAGAACCAGTTGGCGTGACGCTGCGACGTTAATAGTGCTCAGTAAGAAGGCTGTGATGGTTCCGCGTGAGGGTGTAAACTACGACATACTGTTCCAGACACGTACGGCGAGCGCATCGTTCGCAAACAGCGTGGTGTTCCCCGGGGGTGTTACTGAGATCTCGGACGCGAGTGACGAGTGGTTGAAGTTGTTTAGGAGTTTCGGCTTCGGCCAGAGGCACTTTGAGGCGTTCCACGGCCCCGGGGCTCCCGTCACACCGATATTACGTGATAACCCTGTCAAAAGGTAATGTAAACATTGCTTTAAAGTAAAGTGTAGGACTTTACAGATGATAATGAAGTATTAATGCAATTCAAGGACTGTTAAAACAGCTAATCCTTTATAACTACTTTTTTATCTAGGTATATTTGGTTTCGCAATTATCTGTATGTATTCTGTGCCTAAGAAAATATACCGAACCTCCTATTGGCTAAATCACAATGCAATCTGAGAGTATGATTAAACAAATTACTTACATATTTACAGCCTTTGTGTATACAAGTATATACTAATGAGGTAAGTTTTGTATGTTTTTTTAAGGATGATATTCTACTAGGCTTGTACCTGCTCGGTCACTACAGAGAGCGCTCCGCTCTTGGTCAATCGGTCAAACGAACTAGTTCGGTCTTTTAGTTCCTTTAGTTCAGTTCGGTTGTTGAGAGCCGGGAATGAATAGGAATAGGTTTTTCATTGGATTTTTTCCAATATTTTGTAACTGAATACAATTTAACTTGTACGATACGATTTGTTGATATTAAACATTAAAACACCTTAACACAATACAAAAAAATCAAATATGATAAAAATATTTGATTTTCCTACATATTTTACGGGCTTAGGAGTGTCACGTCGTTCATTCATCTCTTTCACACTCGTGCCAGGGACAGTGTCAACCATTTCGTTCCATCCATTTACCGTTTCACTCAGTCATGCGCTCTCCAATCCCACTGAACTAAAGGACCTAAAGACCAATTAAGAGCGCGCAGAAAGATTTAGTTCCTTTCGGTCCTTCACGGGATTTCATTCTTAACAGTTCTTAGTTCATGACCAACTCAAGCCTATATTCTACCACGTTGCATTTTGTGCACTTATGTAGTGTACGTGTAGTATGCTTTTTAAATTTAAACTTTAAAATTTGGCCATTGCCATAAGTACCATGCACCGGTGATCATAACATCACAATTAAGCATACTTGTATTGAGTCCAATCAATTTGATGTCACAGCAAACATTAACATTTTTTTGTAACATTTTCAGTAACCTTAAAAAATGTTCTGTGTACCCCTGGCTTCTAATGTTGGTCATGTTTTCAGCCTCAATTTTGTACCAAAGAAATTAGAATTTATAGGTACTGATCAGCAACCAGACTCATCATCTTCCTCACGTTGTCCCGGCATTTTTTTTGCCACGGCTCTTGGGAGCCTGGGGTCCGCTTGGCAACCAATCCCAAGAATGGGCGTAGGCACTAGTTTTTACGAGAGCGACTGCCATCTGACCTTTCAACCCAGAGCGGAAACTAGGCCTTGTTGGGATTATTCCGGTTTCCTCACGATGTTTTCCTTCACACACACATATTTTTATTGTTGTAGACACATTGCATTGCGGATAACTGCAATCCGGGAGACGTTTGAAGAGCTAGGCCTTCTCCTGGCCAGTACAGAACATCAGAAAGACAGGAGCAGCCTCTCAGCTAGTGTCCTGCCAGGTCTTGATGTTAAGCATTGGCAGAGCAAGGTAGGATATGTAATGATATGTCCTTAGTTTTAGTTTTACTCGGCATTTTCCACAAACCAACAACCATTGTGCCTATTGCCTATTTTTCGGGAAAGCGCTACTCTTACCACCCCAGCTCCACAAATCTTAGCAAGGCTTTCAATTGCTAAGGCCTGATTTCCGCCTACGCTGAAGTCGGTCGCTGACGTCGGTCGAGCGTACTGTCAGAAGAAAAATCTGCCGTGGACGTCAGCGTTGCTGCCCCCGCACAGCGACGCTGATGTCCGCGGCAGATTTTTCTTCCGACAGTACGCTCGACCGACGTCAGCGACCGATGTCAGCGTAGGAGGAAATCAAGCCTAAATATTAAATTATATTTCGTACCTAAGTACCTGGAACTACGTTTATCAGTATAAATCATTAAGAAACCATGTAAATATTTATCAGTACGGTTTTTACTCACTATTATTTTTAGTCGCTTATTCTTTGGGAATCCGAAACATGTCGCCAAAAGCGACTAAAAATAATAGTGAGTAAAAACCGTACTGATAAATATTTTGAAATATGTCTCACGATAGTTTAAGTGCAACCATGTAAATCATCAAAATAATGTTTAAAAACTAGTAAGGGATGGGATGCATTTAAAATTTGTGTGTGTTTTATAAATGAATAATTTAACATTCCCATATTTTAAACATTCCCAGATAAGCAAAAACCCCGAGGAGCTCCTAACCCTTTGTAAGACACTCGGCTGTTACCCTGACATCTGGTCCCTACACTACTGGAGCAACTGGCTGACTCCGGTACACTTCGCGAAGAGGTTCGACACTGCCTTCTTCGTCACTAGTTTAGACGAACGCCCTGAGGATTTGGAGTCGAGCAACGAAGTGGTGCATGTGCAGGTACCAATTTGTATGTGCACTGAAATTGGTTATTTGTAAATTATGTAATTTTAACTTTAACTAGCGGCTCACAAAATACACCTATGTACCATATTCCATTTAAATTAGCTTTTAGTTTTTGAGTAAAATGGCTGTGACATACGATAGACGGATGGACAGTCCCTCCGCTATGCATGGTCCGACACGCACTGGGCCGGATTTTATCTATGGCTCGTAGATTATTAAATTGTATAACGGGACTTAATCGTATTTAAGTGTTGATATTTACCTCCGACGTTTCGAGAAAGGCGTTGTCCCCGTGGTCTCGGAGAAGACTGCGAAACCACGGCGATAAATACGCGATAAAGTCCCGTTTTATAATTAATAATTTGTAGAAATCGTGAAAGTTTAAATGGGGCATTTTCTATGAAAAGGGACCTTATCGTCGATGGCGTTACGCCGCACAGCGTCGCGCGGCATTATAAATACAATGCCGCATCGGAGCATCTTTTATAATGGCGTAAGCGGCTAAGCGCCATCGACAATAAGGTCCCTTTTTATAAAAAAAAACGAGTGTATGACTCGTAGAGATTGTGTCCGCGAAAAGCGATGCAGGAAATTATATGGACAAAACTCGTCCTACTTTTCATTTTGTCCTCAGTGGGCGATTCACTCAACATCAACATTTGACTCATATAATTGATATAATTCTTCCGTTAAAATCTTCATGATTTGTGACGTTATTAGGGGAATTATAACGGGCTGCTTCCCAAAAACAACAGAAATTCCGTGAAATCATTACGTCTGGAGGAGGTACATCTGGCGGTACATATTTGGATGTCAACTCTAGAGTTTAATTCAGTTTGCATTTAGCGTTCTTTATATGCAGTTCTCTCGTGCTCTTTAAATCTCTAGATATTTACTTACTTTCTTTCATATTCATTTTAAGTTTTTTGAAGGAGACAGGTACACATTTAACCAGACACAGAGTCGCACCATAAGGATTCCTTTTGTACCTTTTTGTTACGGAACCTTAAAAAGCCTAGTTTCTCTTGTAACTTAGAAGGTCATTGCATGCATAAATGACTGATTGAATTCTTTATTTTCCAGTGGGCCAGCCCTGACGATATCCTAGCAAAGTACCACAAGAACGAACTGGTACTCTTCCCACCACAGAGCTACGAGTTGAACCGCCTACGTCTCGCCCCGGACTGCGAAAAACTCATACGGTTCGCGGCGAAACGAAGTTCAGAGGGGAATGCCCTGCTTTACCCCGTGATCCTTCAGGCTAGCGATGGCCAGCTACATTTGTTACCAGGTATAAATATAATATATCCCTCTAAGTCCAAAACTCCTTTTAAAAGGAAAAAAATCTAATCTTATTTCGAACTAGAATGGAATAAAAGTTTGAACTAAATAAATCTTTTTTTAACAAATTCTAGTTCAAGAAAATGGTTCCTAGGCGTTTAATACTCTTTCCTATTTCCAACAATTGATAAAATAAAGCTAAAATTGGTACATATTGATACAATATTCAAACTCTTCAGTCATTGAAAGCAGCTGTATAATCCAAATTTTTTTTAGGTGACGAGCTCTATCCATCAAATGTAGACTACTTAAATGATGGTCAAATCATACAGAAAGACAAGACAGTGAGAGAAATAAGAGAAAACTGTCAAATAATACATCGTTTCGAAGCAAGCACCACTAAGCAGTTCATCATAAAAAACTGCAAACTTGACAACCATATAGATATGGGCGATCGAATCATCCCTGTAGCATAACTTGTATTATACGTAAACTCTTTAGTATTCAAAATGGCGAGCGCTTGGCCTAATAGCCAAGAAAACTATGAGTTGTTAGAAGTAATTGGTGTTGGTGCGACGGCTGTGGTTCATGCGGCCTTGTGTAAACCTAGAAACGAGAAATGTGCCATCAAGCGGATTAACCTCGACAAATGGAATACTTCCATGGATGAGCTTTTAAAAGAAATCCAAGCTATGTCCTCGTGTAACCACGAGAATGTAGTAACATATTACACATCATTTGTCGTTCGTGAGGAGCTTTGGTTAGTTCTACGGCTTTTAGAAGGCGGTTCGCTCCTCGATATAATAAAGCATAAAGTCCGAGCGACGAATTGCCGCCACGGGGTTTTCGATGAAGCAACAATAGCGACCGTTCTTAAAGAAGTTCTACGTGGCCTTGAATATTTCCATCAGAACGGACAGATCCACCGAGACATCAAAGCGGGGAATATACTTCTAGGTGACGATGGTGCGGTACAGATAGCCGACTTCGGAGTATCAGCTTGGCTTGCTACAGGTCGGGATTTGTCTCGACAGAAAGTCCGCCACACTTTCGTAGGCACCCCATGCTGGATGGCACCAGAAGTCATGGAGCAAAACCACGGCTACGACTTCAAAGCAGACATATGGTCATTTGGAATAACCGCTATAGAAATGGCTACCGGCACAGCGCCGTACCATAAGTATCCTCCTATGAAAGTTTTAATGTTAACTCTTCAAAACGAGCCGCCAACTCTTGACACGGGAGCCGAAGAAAAGGACCAGTATAAAGCCTATGGGAAGACGTTTAGGAAAATGATTTCCGAGTGTTTACAAAAGGATCCGACGAAGCGGCCGTCGTCGACGGAGTTGTTGAAGCATGCGTTCTTTAAGAAGGCTAAAGACAGGAAGTATTTGGTGCAGACGCTGGTGTCGACGGGGCCCAGTATGGAGACGAGAGCACATAAGGCTTCGCGTCGGCAACCGGGCGCTTCGGGACGACTGCATCGGATGGAAACAGGTAGACTTTATCATTACTATATTTTTGTTTTTGTAATACAGATTGTTACATGAAACGTGTGGTGTGGAACCAAAATCGACCTCGAACTTTCAAAGTAATGTGATTTAGGAGAAATGGTCGTATTGTGAGATCGGTTCGACATCAGATATCAAACTCGGTAGCACAATTTTTTCTTAAACTTTTCACATCCCAATAAAATGAATGCAACGAATCTTTGTTCACATCTAATTAATGTCATTACCGGGTCTAACGCGATTAAATTTTATAATTTTACCTTTTTTCCGACGTTTCAACTAGGTTGCACTAGCTGTGGTCACGGAAGACTGACTTTGACTTTGTTCACATCATCAGATTATCACTAAATTACTATCACTACTGCTACAAAAATAATGTATTCAAATTTAAAATAGAGCTATAGTAATACTCATAATAAAAAAAAATTGATCCAACAATCTTCCAAATCACCGTTGTATGAAACCCATCTCACCCCAATTACGAGGGACTACGGGGTGAGGTGGGATTTCCTGTTTATCGTCAAAATTATGAAATGGAACTACCCAAAATAAACTAAAATACAAACGTCCGGAACACATTATATACACCATTCAGTTTGCATATGTAAAAATAAAATGTTAACGAGGTTTGAATGTCAGTTTTGCTCCTACTCACCCCGTTTTACGGTATACGATTTCCAGGGGAATGGGTATGGGAAAGCGACGACGAAAACGACGACGACGAAGAGAACGCCGTCCGCGACCGCCCCATGAACACGCTCGCGCGCGCCGACTCGTCCTCCTCCGAGGACGAGGACGAGCCCGGCGCCGCGGCCGGGAGCTTCACCATCGGCTCCCTCGGCACCAGCACCGAGCCCCCCCTCATCAACCTGGTGCTCCGGATGAGAAATGATAGGAATGAGCTGAATGATATCCGGTTCGAGTTCGCTCCGGGGAAGGATTCTGCGGATGGTATTGCTACGGAGCTGGTCGGTGCCGGGTTGGTGGAGCAGAGAGATGCTGGCGCTGTAGCGGCGCACTTACAAAGGTAAGTTCCTGACTTAAGTTCAATGATATCCGGTTTAAGTTTCCAGGGAAGGATTATTGCAAAAAAAGTGAACCAATCACCAGTGCCGAAAGCTTCACTATAGGCTCCCTAGAAACTAGTACCAAAGAACCTTTTTAAACGATAAACATGATTAACAATGTTAATTTAAATGCATGTTAGTTCTAAGTATATTGCTGTGCCCTTGCAGGGTGTCACATGTTAACCCACCTACTTATAAGCTCCCACCTAATAATATGTAATGTGATATGCAATAAACAATTTTGAATTTTGAACCTCCATTTATAAACCGGAATGATAAGCATGAGTTGAATGATATCTGATTTGAGTTCGCTCTGGGGAAGCATTCTGGCTATGGTATTGCTCCGGAACCGGTCGGAATCAAAAGCTAAAACTCAGTCCGCTTCACGCCATTAAGCAGGTGCCGCTCCCTCTAATTCACGTACGAAATTATATGAAAATCTGCCACATATGGCTTGAATTATAAACTAAATTCAATGGTATATACTCGTAATGCAGATTCCTGCAGATTATTAAGATAGTTTCCATACACGTCATGTCCCCGACCAATTAGACCTTTTTCTGAAATGCCCCTTTTGCAAAGGCTTTTCGTTACTAATCGTAATCACTCGTTAAGCACAAAAATACGATAAATTTTATGAATGTGTGTTCTCTGCATATTCATCGAGTAAGTTTGTGAATGAATTACATGCTTAAATTGAAATTTGTATGTTAGTGGACAACTGGTTGTCCCTGGGCGAGTCCATGATAACATGCTTAAACTGAAAATAATAACATGCTTAAATTGAAATTTGTAGGTTAGTGGACAACTGGCTGTCCCCGGGCGAGTCCGGGCCGCTGCGCACGGCCACGTTCCGCCTCGCCGCCGCGCCCGCCGAGCCGCCGGACGAGAAGGGCCTGGTCGGGTACGCGCAGATCTCCATCATCGACTAAACATGCAGGCCATGCAGCAACACATCGGTGGACCTTCAGTCTTAGTGACAATGGTCACTTTACAATGACAACGGTCTGAATTAATTTTGTATCAAGCAGAAATGTCTGTGTACGATGTCTAAGTGTAACACTTACTGTAGATGTCGCTAGGGTGCCTCCCTAAAGGCCCGTATGGTGGAAATATTTGCCGTCCTTGTATGAGGTCTTGGTAGCTCAGATGGCAGAGCGATGGGCTAGCGATCCAGTGTCGTGAGTTCAAGTCTCACCCGAGACAGTAAATTTTTCCACTTTTAAATTTATTCTAAGCTTGACTAAATGTCTTTGCGGTAAGGTTTATCCTCGGGTCGTTGACCGCACACGCCGGCGAAACAACGGTAGGGTCAGTGGGAAGACACTCCTTTCGGGCAATCTCGGCTCCGTTCGGCTCAGTATTGCTCCGAGCAATTATTAGGGTTGGCACAACTTGACGTCCCTTTGCGTGCACGACCACAGATAAGATAATGACTTTCATTTTGACAACTCTAAATAGTGGAAAGGGATAGTGCCATACATTGGAAAAAGCATGATTCGACCCTGAATCGCTGTCAAACTTCGGGTTTTTAGGAAGTGTCCTTTCTGTACGGTAGTATTAGTACTATTACTTATTCTGTGGTAGGGTTGACAACACTTCGATTTTTGTTTAATGCATAGACGTCGCTGGCAGCATGGTCGAGCGAATTCGCTTGGTGCTTGGTGTTTTTTAAAGCGTTAGAATTATTAGGGATATATTAGGCATAGATTATCGAGTGTTGTTGAGATATTATTTAATTAGTAATTACTTCGACGCTTACTTAATCTGAAACATGTTTATATTGTTAAATGTGATTTATTTTCTTTTTTCTAAGTTTTATTTTATGTTAGGTGTATTGCCCATGTCAAAATACAATAACGAGTATGTTTATGTTTTAATTATTATTTAATTGAATTGTGAAATTTAGCCAAATACTTGTGTATTTTTCATTCCGCTCAGGAGCATATTGTATAATATAAAGTCCTGATGTTGGTATTTACTAATATTTATTTGGATATAAATTACAATGCATCACATAAAATAAAATAAAATATGTTTTTCATTTAAAGTATAAAAACTACTCCACAACACTCTATAATCAAAAATACATTTAAAATTTTAACCCAAATCATGTTTCACTTTTTCGTGACATCACGAGTAGGTAGAGTAAACTACCCGTTAATTGGCACTGAAATGTACCTACTTTTGTAGAAAAGTCTCTGCTGCCTTTACATAAGGTTAGAGGTGCCAACCATGGGTGGGGTGCCTATTTTCGTCACCCGGCGGGTCAAGTATATCTATAGTTAAGTTCTATATTGTTTATTCGCTCCGAATACAAATTTTATTGGTGAATAAAGGATTTATCATAGTTTTATTGTTTTTAGCTCAAAATATGAATTCCTGTAGGCCGAGCACATTATTGGCGCGACAGTATCTCGCCGCGAGATAGACTACCCGTCTTTTACTAACTGTATGAATTAACGGGGGACGGGTAGTCTATGTCGCGGCGAGATACTCTCGCGTCAATCATGTGCTAGCCCGGCTGAACGAATTTTTGAGTTATATGCTGTGCAAAACGGTTAACGAAAGTATAACCGTTAAAATTATTCCTAATATTTTTAGGCTCACATCTAAATGTGTCGATTAGACTTGATTTCCTCCTACGCTGACGTCGGTCGCTGACGTCGGTCGAGCGCCTGAATCAACAATGTTCTATGGGCCCCCGCACAGCGACGCTGACGTCCGTGGCAGATTTTTCTTCCGACCGACGTCAGCGACCGACCTCAGCGTAGGAGGAAATCAGGCCTTAGGGAAGATAAGGATTTGCGATCCGGATCAAACTAGTATGAAATCCGAATTCGAACCTTTCGTACAATTTAAATCCGCGTAGCATTCTGGACAGGCTTTAATTTTAAGTGGCTTTACTCTATGACCCATTTAAACGATTGTTTCATATCGCCGTTAGTTCCTATGATTAGCCATAGTGACTTAGAAGAAATAGGTTTATTTGAATACGCCATTTCCAATGCGCTTATGCACACATCTAAAACTAAAGCAAAACCAACTAAACAAATTATTAAGGAATAATTGTGACGTTTTCAATCAAAAGGTACCACATTGTCGCTTACCATAAGGACGAAAATTGCTTATATACGAAAAACCTGTCAAGAGTCCCTATGACAAGCGACAATGTGGTACCTTTTACTTGATATGACACAATTATAGAAGAGATAACTAAACAATACACATATTATTTTCTCCAAAAAAATTTAAAATACCTGTAGACGATGCGTCAACACCTCTTGTTTTCTTGGTTTTGCTTTAGAGTCACCTACTTTTCTCTATTTGCTATGATTTCGTTTGGGAATGGCCCATATTTTAAGCGCATTTTCATAGTTTTGTAAATAAAATGAATATGTCCCCGACAATACATGATCAAACGAACTTCAAAGTGAAGTTCGATCAGTATTATATGAGTAAGCTTCATTCGAAGATATAAAAACCAAGTAGTCCTTTAACCTACTAGGCAACTCATCGCATGTTTAAAGTAGGTAGCAAAAACTTTAACTCAAACAGGTCTATCCCTACTTTTCCTTGATGGGGCGCGCGGCTTGCCGCCATTGCTCATTATTTTTAGAGACTTTACTTTCTAAAGCAAAACTTTCTTTCTGGGTATAGGGGAGGGAGGGTAGTTATATCTTCGAATGAAGCTTACTCATATAATACTGATCGAACTTCACTTTGAAGTTCGTTTGATCATGTATTATATTTCTCAAGCTTCATTCTTCAGATATAAAAACCAGGTAGATGTTAAGAGTTGAAAGTTTTGCTGCATTCTTTCCCATTATCAATATTATCATAGCATATTTATTTCTGAAAACATATTTGTAGGAATTATTATCTACCATGTACATATGTGTATGTTATACACAAGTTTACTGTTCCAATTGAGTTATAAGGTATTGTTAAGAAGCACGGGAAAGTTTAGCAATGCAGGTTCAAAAAGGTATACATATATTAGGTATAGCCAGGTTGTATATATATATATATATATATATATATATATACTTTTACGTATTAGGATATTTAAACAAAATCTAATTTGTTCTTCATAAAACCTAATTGACTAAGATTCCATACAATTTGTGGTCAACTTTGCATTAAGTTTAATTCGATTTGAAAAAGTTTAATACGAGTAAACTCATAAGACATATGTCCTTTTGTGAAATGTATTAAAATTCACTAGCAGTTCTTGTCCGCGATACGGAATTTTTGAAGGCTCAGAACAGTACACTATTGATGACAAGATTCAGGCTCGTCTAAGTGTAATTATCTACGAAGATAAGACGTAATTTAGGCTAACGATACAACCCAGCGTTACCTCCATACAGGGTGGGATACGCTGTGGCTGTGATGTCTTTTCCCGCGTCTTGACGCTTATGACGCGTAGGCCGTGTGATGTCTGTCTCACGACGACTCATCCTGTTTACGATGATCTCTGAGCAGACGACGACAATGAGAAAATTCAGTTATTAGGCGCGTGCACGCGCAAATCGGCTTACAGCAGCTCCTGATCAACGAATAGTGACACGACGTGCAATGGACAAAGACTCACGCGGCCTAGCGCGTTTTCGAGCTTTAACTTAACAAAAAACATGTATTTGCTCGAAACATGTCTAACGTCGTTTTTAAGTCCTTTGATTTACCCAACAAGAATTATATTTTGATTTTTATCAAATTAAAAAATCCACCACGTTCCTGAAATCTAAAAAATATATGAACGTGCATAAATTATGCTTTCTGTTCAGTTATTAAGCATAAAGCATGTCATATGTGTGGCATCACCAAAGGTATTCTAAACAAAAATAATTTATAAGACTAGCAGTCTACTCAGCTTTCGAAGTAATCTTTCAAATAAGATTGTAATTTACTCACACTCAAATGTTTATTATTGCGCTCATATTACATATAATGAATGGGCCAAGGTCCATTAATGGTAACAGAATATTTATTTATCATTTAATTATATATACGTACCTAATATACATATATTCGAGCTATTAAAATGCATAATAATATCCAGTTAAACCTGAGTAGGTAAAATCAGCGTTTAACAAACATCATTAGGAATTAATTTAGTATACATTTATAAATGGCTGCATGTGACGAGTACCTTTAAATAGAATATATAAATGATATGAACCTTTTTTATTTTATTTAAATTACTATTATTGACCGCAAGGCGCGATTGACCATATTTTCACAAATATTGGTGTAGCGGCTTCTATTCTCGCAGCGCGAATGGGACAGCACAGCAATCAATCACGCAATCAATGAAATGAAATGAATATCAATCAACAGGAATTCAGATATTAAGCATCAAATCTAAAAACTTATGCCCTCCATTCAAGTATTCGCTCTGCAAGGAACGAAAGACTGTGCGACGTAATGTTGTATATTTATAAAATGTAAACATTAAAGCCGGAATAATAATAAAAAATTGCCTTTGCTGTATTGCTACTATGGTTGTATTGAGAGTTCAGAAAACAAATATTATATTAAGTGGATTCATCTTAATATTTTAATCCATGACTTATGTCATGAATGTGCTATATTAATGACATAACGGTATTGCAAGTGGTGGGTCCCCACCAACTACAGTTACTAAACTTATAATATCAAGGTACATATATTTTAAACTTGGCAAAAACGTATTGCATGGTATCATCGTATTGATGATGGCTGAAAGAGTATCGCGACCGACACATGAGAGTTGAACCATAGGTGCATTCGTCATTTATTAATTTTTTACGGTTTCTATTAGCTTCTTAATTATGTATTTATATTTTTATGTGCATAATCTGAGGGTGATCCTTTAAAAGATAATCGGAAGGTAATCGTTTTGTAGTTTTGATACAGGTTAATAGGTATTTACCTAGTTACCCATTATTTACGACCATAAAAATAAATATTAAATATCTGTGAGAGATGCGAACAAATATATTCGTGTGTGTATTTAGCCAAATTGTACCGAAACCGCTTTATCATTAACTCAGTTAGATGGTACTCTAATGGTCACTTTGTCAGGCTTCGGCATGAACTTGTATTTATGAAGAAATAAGCGTAAAACGTGTTTGCGTTTGTTTCTTAGCTTCAGTTGTAAGTTTAGTTTTTTGCATGCCAGATGCTGGTGAAATATGTGTTACTTATGTATAATATTGTCTGACCACCTTTTGTACCATATTTCATGCAAAATAAAGTTATTTTCTTTCTTTCTTTCATATTCAGTACTCACAAATTGTTTCATTGGGTTTATTAGATAGATAATGATGAATAAACCCATTTTCCTGTAATTCAATTCAGTTAGGTGTCTTTGTTACAATTGGATGATTCAAATTATTTAATTATTCAATATCACTTAAAAAAGTAAAATCATATTTTTAAACAGACACAAGGTACTTAGATACTGACATCGCCTATGCCTTTAAGCGATCACGGTATTATAAATATATTTATATTTTCATGTATCCCATAACAATATTGGCGTACGTATCCCGATAATTTGTATGGTTATATGCATATATAAACATTCAAAAATGGTCACCAAAATATATACATTGTGCAGGGTATTACCACTTAGTTTATTACATTTCATTTGTGGTAAAAGAGATTTTATCCAGCTTAAGTTTAGGAATTTCGATCAGATTCACATCACGTGACGTGATGTAGGTACACCTATTTAACAATTCCCACTTTTAGAGACAAGTTATACTTATGTGGGTAATATAAAAACAATATAGGTACTATTGTATTGTTTCAATTATAAATTTACGAGGTAGTCTCGTGTTTATTCAAATTCAACCTCTGGGCGGATAAAAGTACCGTACTATGGGTTAGGTGTGAGTAAAATTTATTCTGTCACACATATAATTGGATATTAAAAATCCAAATATATTTTATATGTAAGGATTTATTTTAAAAGGCAATGTAGTCTTGTACCGAACATTTCGGCAGCTAGACCGACGTGTCTCTGACACGCACAAATCAAAACTGAACCGCGGAGCGCTGGTAAAAAAAAAATTTAAAAGAAATATTTTTAATTCGAGGGTAGACTTCGAATGTTTTTCAAAATAAAACCCGTAAGGTTTTAGATTACATAAATAGGCCTACATGAATAAAGTATATTTGAACTTGAACTTAAAAGATAATTCTTTATTGCACATAGAAAAACTTGAACTTGGTGTTTTAAAATGTGCATGGTTTTGATCGAGAACCGCTATAGATTTATTAAATTGTGTTATGCATTGCTATCGTGTTGACTCACGGCCAACCCCAAGCAAGTTCTATCTTCGTGACGACTCTAGGCCGCCCCCCAGGTTTATAGTTACCAGTCGTGGACTCACGGCCCGCGCGGTACAAAGTAAATGCAAGGTATTTGATCACAAAGTGTAAGTTTTTTACAAAAATAGTTAAATTAGTTACACTTAAGTAAGTATCTGATTTTTCTTCAGGATCTGAAGAATCTATTATCACTCGGCAATTTTGCTTGAGTTTCTTCTGTTGGGCCATCTAAAACCAAATAAAAAGAAAGCCTCCCTCGTCTCTTTAACACAACACAATATGATTATTTAGGGCCCTTTGTTTCGTTGCGCGATGTCCGATCTTAATTAAACCTTTGGTTGGTTCACGACCAAGCCCCGGGCGCAATCGGTGTTCGAAGTACGAACAAACTTTCCATCGTGTTGGTTCACGACCAACCCCCAAGATAATTTTTTCCTTCGTGTTGATTCACGACCAACCCCCAGGATGATTTATTCCTTCGTGTTGATTCACGACCAACCCCCAGGATGATTTATTCCTTCGTGTTAGTTCTCGACTAACCTCCAGGATGATGAACAATTTTAATAACAAATATATTTTATATTGCACAACGAATACGAAACGAATAATCCCACAGCTTACATCTCGTATAAATCGTATAATGTCTGCACTAAGTGCACTACGTATAGGCATTTTAAACGACTTTGAAACAAAATTATGATTTTACGTGCGTTCGTTGCCTCGCAAGAATAAAGAATGAGCAATGGCGGCAAGCCGCGCGCCCCATCAAGGAAAAGTAGGGATAGACCTGTTTGAGTTAAAGTTTTTGCTACCTACTTTAAACATGCGATGAGTTGCCTAGTAGGTTAAAGGACTACTTGGTTTTTATATCTGAAGAATGAAGCTTGAGAAATATAATAATCTTTGTGAAAGCATTTCGTTATTAATGAAATTATATGAGATGAACTTGTTAAAAAAGTATGAATGGATTGTGACTTTTCTCCGTATTTTTTAGTTACGCTACTGAAATAAAAAATAAGTATTTAAATTACTATTATTATTAATTTTTTTGCTAGTATTACACTGAAATCCCTGTATCATAATTTAACCTTTTCGACGCCGTGTCAAACACAAAAGCAGTCATCCAGACGCCACTTCACCGAAGTGTCAAAACTGAAATTAAACTTTATGCATATGCATGTAGGTTGTTGCTCTGTGGTCTATGACCGATTAATCGGTCTTTGGCGTTGAGCCTACGGTACGTATATATCGGTCATTGGCGTCCAAAAGGTTAGATTGTAAAAGTTACTTTTTTATTGTAAAATAAGTTCATTTCAAATAATTTCAATTTTTCTCGCTTATATTAAAATACTGCCTTAGCAACGCCTTCACAATTCCGTGTAAGATTACTAATAAAGACATTAAAAATATAGATATGTATGGTGCAAGAGAGATTGACTTATAAAAATGGAAAAAAATATGTCGTAAAATAAAATGTTAATAGGGGATATTACTGCAATGTTCTGCCACCAGAGTGCAGCACTAGCCTTTTTAGTAAACAATAGAGTTAATTATACTTTAACAGGTTTTTGACAAGTTTTCAGAGATAATAAAATATGATATTGATGCATCAAGGCGGTTTGTTTACAGAGGACCTACCGGGAAACGCGAATCCTAAATTTCGCTATCTACCTTTTTATCGCTCGAATATGCAAGAGTGACAGAGATGTCATATAATGAAATTTAGATTTTTTGGTTTCGCGATAGACCCTCAGATTGTGGTAGTGGCGCTGGCGCCACCTAGGCAGAGTTTCGCGTAATATTCCCTATTTTTAATGTGATATTTTTTGATGGAAGTCTCAATTTGTAAATCTTCAAATCAACCTTTAAAAAAAATTCCATTTGTAGGAAAGCAGTTTTTCATTAAATTATAATGTTATATTACTATCTCTTTCTATAACATCACTGCGTCTTTCTTTGGCCTTTACTTTAGTAGGGAAAGCACTAATTCAATAATATGTGCCGTTCTCAACCAAAAGGGTACTTATTGTCGGTTGTCAATAAGGTGCTATTTCCATATGGCTCAAATTTGAAATCAACCTTATCGACAACCGACAATGTGGTACCTTTTGGTTGAAAGCGTCACATATATGGACAAATTTGAAATTTTCAAATATCTAAGTAATTGTAAAACTAAAGATGCATATATTTTTGTCATGCTTTCTTTTTCGAATCTATTAAGATTAATCGGTCAATGTGGAAAAGACCGGCATGTAAAATATTTGGTTGGGAAGACCGTCCATAGGGCATCAACTCTCGTATTTGTATACGTCGCTCTGACACAGTTAGAGAGGAAGAGTTTCGCTCCTGTTCTACCGACCTTCTGTAAGTGGGGTATGAGTAGGCGTGGCTCACTCCGCGATTTTGTCGCGTCGCTACAAGTACATGCGGCCCACACCGATTTTGGTGTCTAGCCATAGTAGTTGCCGCGCACCGCTACGGAACGGACGCCTGCTCGCGTTTGCGCCATCTAGCGGTCATATCTGTCGTAATAGACGCGTTTTATTAGAGAGTGAATCTTGTGTACCTAGTACTATTATTTATTCTGTGGTATGGGTACAATACAAACGTAAGTTAAAAGCGACGAAAGAGCATTTAGACGGTCTTTTCCACATTTACCTTACCTTACAAAATAATTACGAGATGTTGTGACTGTTTCATATCATTTAGTCATAAATTTTGTATTACGAAGGCTCTTCATATTGTGCAAGTGCCATAATAGAGTGGATATTGTCAGTAATAATATTAATTGTTAAATTGCAAAAAAAATACCGGCTTGGTAACCAATGGTTTGATATATGTGACGTTTTCAAGCAAAAGGTACCACATTGTCGCTTACTATAAGGGCGAAAATTGCTTATATCCTTATACGAATAACCTGCATGCGACAATGTACCTTTTGCTTGAAAACGACACATTTTGCAATTTTATTTAAACAGCAATCAGCATGGGTACGGCGACAGATGTCATCTTCATACCATTTATAACCTTAAAACGCAAAATTGTATTGAGATGGTATCTGTCATAGTACCCATTACCCATGCTGTTTGAAAAATACTATAAGTATACCATATTGATTATCATAATTATGTAACACCCACAAAAGGGAGCAAAATGGGCATTATAATATTTTAAACTTAATAACCTCAAAATCGCAAAATTTGCCCGTACCCAAGCTATATTAAACTACCATCTTTTGTAAGTATTCTTTTGTTATTACTGATAGTGTTGCCATAATATCAACAGGGCAAAGTATGTTATCTTCTCCCGCGACCTGCGCACTGAGAAACGCGGGTCGAGATTTTGTTTGAGTGTGCGTGCGGCGACCATAGATACAAGTTGCGCACACATACAAGTCGCGCGCAGTGCGTTTGTATCATAGAGTAACTTATACTAGAGCGGTACTGTCATAGTAAATTTTGTAACCCCAGTGAATTCACTGCCATCTGTCGACACACTTTAAAACTAAAAATGAAGATTTATAATAATACGATAAAATGTATTTAAATATGGATAAATGATTTTTTTTATTTGCATTAATTATTTTTATGATTTTCACCCATGTTCTTTCACTGATATGCGTTAAAATTGTTAAATAACAAACGAAACTGTCAACGCCATCTATACGACAGTTGGCCAAAGCTAGTAGCGCCCTCTGAACGAGAATCAAATTTTCTTAATTTTCGAGGCACGTTTTTTCCTTAGACTGTATCCATCTATTACGGAGTTATATCTATCTTTGGTTTGTATGAAGATAACATACTTTGCCCTGTTTATACTAAGGTGCTGCCACATATTAAAAATATAATGAGACATGTAAGAATTGTATATGAAATACGCTAGGGGTTGGTAGATCTAGTATTATAGTAACGATATAGATGTTTCCTATCATATTATATGTACAGTCGCCATCAGATATATCGTAGCGGCCGAAGCGCTCACAAATATCTGAACACGCCTCTATTGTCAAGGCGTTAGAGTGCGTGTTCAGATATTTTTGAGCACCTTGGCTGCTCCGATATATCTGATGGCGACTGTACTATGACATGCACATTGGAGTTGGCGGGAGAGAGAATGCTTTTTGTTGGCATTTTTAGTTTTAGTTCCTCAAAAAGTATTAGAAATATAAGCTACGAACTGTCACAGTCACCGGTGTAAATATGAGGGCGTTCAAATATTACGTAACGCAATTTGGGGGAGTCTTGTAAAACGTTACGATGCGTTACAGCGGCGGGAGGGAGGGTTGGAAATTGTGTTACGTAATATTTGAACGCCCCCTATGTAAGAACATAAAATATTGATTCTAGTGCTTTCCGACTAATTTCACACAAGATTCGACTATCTTCTAATAACATTTTACTAGCTCTGTTTCTTACGTTTTCTTGATTTTGTTCTGTACTATTTGTGCTAAAATCCCTTATTTCAAAATTCATACTTGATTCAGACCCCAAAGAATATTGCAATAATAGTCGATCACAGGGACCGGACAACCCTTTCCGCGATAAAACCCTTTCAATGGGCGACACTTAAACACGGCTAACACATTGAAATCTACGGTAGTGTATGAAAAGGAAAGAAAATACGTGTCTAGTCAAAGAACGCCGCCGTCGCCGCCGACGATCGCTCGGATTCGAAGTAATGTGTGCTTTATGAACAAGGTAGACGACTTAAATTAGCACGCTTATATGCTAAAAGGGAAGCCCTTTATAAGGCTAACCCTTATACGCAATATGCAAGGTGTTGGTGAGCGGATGATAAGGGTTTTGTAAGGGTATTTGGGCTACCGATTACTCAAATGTGGTAGCTTTATATAAGGGTTTTTAAAACCAAAACAAAGGGTTTCGTCTGGCAAAGGGTATGGTGAGTTAAGCCTTATGCAATACCCTTATAAAACCCCGATAAGGGATAGCGGGCCGGTCCCTGGTCGATCGGTACTAACATTTAAAATAACTTACATTACAAGCAAAAAAAATAATTAAAAAGTTTGCTAAAGCGTTCTCTCTCCCGCTCACACGTGGTTCTTAAACCACGGTTTACATTGTTATTTGTTTGTTGCTTATTTTGAGGTATTTTTAATAATAAAACGAATAAACTTTTCGGCAGGATATTTTATTCAAAACCTCTAAGATTTTCCAAAACCTTACCGTAACTACCTAGTCTTAGTTCAACTACTAATAATTTGTGGCCACACACTGTCAATGAAGTTACTTTCGTTTGAGAAGTAATGACGAAAGTATGGACGAATTATTGACAGATATACGCAACGAGCTATATGCTATACGATTACATTTAGTAGTTTAGAACCTTAAATTACGCTTTTCACAATTTAATTTACATATACTCAAAATGTATATTAAATATAGTATGAATTTTCTCAAATGACTTTTACGCCTAAGAGTCCTAAGACCCTAATGATTAAGGTCTTAGGCGTAATAATCATTTGAGAAACGATGGCTTTTGTTTAACTGAATAGGGCCTAATCTGGTAACAAAATGTGTGTGACATTTGGTAACATTTGTGGCTACAGGGCCTACCGCGAACCACGTTCGACATGTTGCCTCTCTGTCGCACTTGTAAATGTGTACTTAAGTATGACAGGGAGGCAACACGTCGAACGTGGTTCGCGGTAGGCCCTCTGATGGTTAGTAGCAGTAACACTTGGAAACGTTCTACAAAAAGTAACTGCGGTGTGGATGCACCTAAATATTTTAACGAAATACTTCTGGCGTAAATATATACGTTAAACCAATAGGCTGAGGTATTTTATTGACGTATTAGTTATGCTAGTGTAATAAGCGCCATTTGCACCATCACACTAACCCGGGGTGAACCGGTTAACCCCGGGTCAGTGGGATGGTGCAAGTGGCGCTAACACATATGCGATACAAGAATACTGTCATAATTTATTGACAGTGTGTGCCACATTGACAGAATGTACAGACGCTAACTGTAAGTCGGCGTAAAGGAATGAGAATATAAAAATAAGTTTTGTATAAATATCAACTTAATTCTTTAGCCGTTGGTCCATGGAGAAAAAAACCCACTGCGAAAATCTAGTCGCCGAGTGTAGGTCTACAGTAATCTAAATAAAATTGTTTATTTTACCAGCGTGATAAAATTATAAGCTACTGAAAGTCGAACCAAAACTCAAGATCAGTGTTTAAAGTAAAATGTGCCGTCTCGTTCTCACAAATCTAGGCTTTTTTAGTTATATTCGTCAGTTCTATTGCGTCACGTTTTAGTATGTAATTTTCTCCTTTGTATGGGCGTGACGTAGTGGACATTAAATTTTCATACAAAAGTATGGCATTATTTTAGACTCCACTTATTGGGATTCCCACTAGGTAGTCAGAATCATCGATCCTGAGTCTAAACCTAAGTCCTGAGTGAAGAACTGTGAGAAAATCAGAAACTTGTGGGCAACCAAAAATGATGCCTACAAAGCCAGGAAATCCTAGATCCCCTCATGGGCCACCAAAAATGTTGACTACAGTCTTTCAACATTTTTAACACTAATAGTACCTATTTATTGTAAGGTAAAACACTCATTGATGGGCATTATTGTTCAAAGCATGCTATATGCATTTTATTTGTCTGCTGTAACATGTCTTAGCTAAAGATCATTTTGGCTCAACCTTCAAGTCCTTCAACAGCTTAAAAACTATATTAATAGGTACATGGCCATATTTAATTCACTAACAATATCAGATAACTTTGATTTCTTTATTATCGGCAAAAGAGAAAATCAGATGAGTATTACTGTGTGCGTATAGGTTTTTTTTCTAAAAAAACAGGCTAAGCAATGCTATGGTATATTTCTATCTTAATTATATAATTTATATTATAGGTACTTCAACAGTTTTTTTACCCGACTAAAGCAAAGGTGTAAATAATGATTATTGATAAAGGTAGGAATAAATATTTTTAGAACATCTTAAAAAAGGAACAAGTCATTTCATATTGATTGTTAGGCAAAATATTTCAATTTAATCGTTTTAGTAGCATATATTGCTATTTAGATACTTGGTTAAATACATGTCATTATTATTTGTTACAAAATACTAGAAATTATGTTTTTTTAATACTACCTACCATTGCATTGTTTAACCGGCATCCAGAAATTCTATAAACGCATGACTAGGCGAAGTCTTACTCTTTACTCTAAAACACTCACTCTAATAAGGCGTTATTAACAATAACAAACGAATAATAAAATTAATAGCAATTCAAGTAACAACAAATAAAAATAATAAGTACATTTCTTTACAATTCCTTAGTGGTTAAAATTGTTTAATGTCAATAATTGTGCATGTATTTTATTAATATTAAGCTTAAATTCTATAAAAATAAAATAAACCTTGAGGAACGTTTAAAAAGATCTATACTTACATTTGTCAATTATATTATATATTTTCAGTATGACTAGCGTGAAATTCCTTATGGCACAATAATATTGACCGTATAGAAACCTCATTTTACAGATTGAAAAAGTCAGTTGGGACAACTGCGACTACCCGTCAATAAAAGGTTAGGCCCGTCCACCATGACCAACCTTATGGACGCACTTGCCCCGACTGACTTAACAATACTTAAATCCTGAGTTATTATATACATTTTAAGTAGGATTTCGTTAAACAAAATAAATGCTCTGTGTAAATTATGTCTAAAAAAATAAATAAACTTGGAAGACTATTGCCAAGTGGAATGTAACAAAAGCAAGCATGAGATTCATAGGCAGGTAGGTGCTCACAAATATCTGAACACGCCTCTATTGTCAAGCCGTTGGAGTGCGTGTTCAGATATTTTTGAGCACCTCGGCCTGATATATCTGATGGGGACTACCTAGTCAATTTCCAATGTTAAGTGTCAGAGTGGGAGCCCGAAAACTCAAATTGGGGACTTTGGCAGACCCCGCCGCCGATGGCGGGATGAACTAAGGTCTGTTTTTTTTATTCCGTAGACTAAAATGACGTTTCATGTGTAAGACATGACATTTCTTAGTACCACATGAAATGTCATTTTAGTCTACGGAATAAAAAAACAGAATATAGACTCCTTTTTGAAGGAGATGCCACACAGCATTGGAAAGAGATCTGTGGAGAAATTGGGGGGCGTTTGCTCAGCAGTGGGACACGTACGGCTACAAATAATAATAATGTGTCAAAACTCAAAATTTGTGCGATTGTGAATTTACATTACTCGTGTTACGTGTGAGCCTTTTATACGGATTGGCTTTAATAACAGATAATAAACTAAAATAAACATAATTAACAATTGTAAACCACTCACCGCTATACGTGACAATGTGTCCAGTTAAAAACGAGCCTCAATTGCTGTGCCCTTACAGGGTCTGTATTCCATGTAATATAATAATAATAATAAAGACATTTGAAAACCTTCATGCATTGCGATAAGGCTTCGATTGATTATTTTAAAATTATCATTAAAAAAATAGTTTACATGACAGTTACACAAAATGAACTTACAGGTTGTATGAGTTGTTTCTAAAAATACTGATGCTATTCCATTTTTCTTAGACGGACTATGATACCAATTGTTACCTTAGGCGTATCATCAGGATTTTTAATACAACCTGCATGGTATCAACAAATAAGTACAAATATTTGTACCATGTTTTTTGTTAAATATTGACATTAAGTAGTAAGTATAAGATTTATATTCGCCAACTAATACTAAATTGTATCCGACATACATAAAGGTCGATTTTAACAAAAATACAATACAACAGTAAAAACTCACTTAATGCTTGTAAGACGTACTAAAATATGAACCATTAACACATTCACTGTCAGCGACCCGCTAGGCGGGTTCTCTGTTCGTAGACGCTTTTCGCTACAAAGCGGAAAAGCCATGTTATTGGCTACACTACGAAAGTGTTAATATTTATTGCAATGATTATTTCGTTATGAACCAATATACATAACAGTGACTTGATAATAAAATAAGCGACTATCACAAAAGGTTGTGCTTAGATTAAAAATGTTTGTGCTATTCTGAAATATAATTGTACTGTAAAAAAAGCGTATAGCGGTGACCTAACCTAATTTGCAGACTATTTTAAGTTTTGAAAATCAAGAAATCGGAAAAATTTGACACTTTGGAATCGTCTCGTTTGCCAAAACACATATTGCCGTTCTTTTTCTTTAGTTAAGTACCAAATTCGAATCTTAAAAACACATTCTTTCGACGACGAAATCGACACATATACTAGAGCTAAAGGTTTTTAGTCCAGTGAACTGGAGGCCCAAGTGGAGTGTTTTTTTAACCATTTTTAGGGTTCCGTACCCAAAGGGTATAAACTGGACCCTATTACTAAGACTCCGCTGTCTGTCTGTCACCAGGCTGTGTCTCATCAACCGTGATAGCTAGACAGTTAAAATTTTCACAGATGATGTATTTCTGTTGCCGCTATAACAACAAATACTAAAAAGTACGGAACCCTCGGTGCGCGAGTCCGACTCGCAATTGGCCGGTTTTTTGAGAGATGTGACGAATAACAAGTTACCTTGTGTACTTTTACCCCTATTTTCATAAAACTTTACAAGCCTCAATTAGTTATTTTAATAGATATACTATTAATAGCGAATTGTGACTTGTGTGTGAATAGTTTTTTTTTTATGTTATGTAGGTATTGTTATAGTTTCGAATTTCGTACTTATTAAAGCCTAGCTAGATAATCACTTCCGGAATCCTCTAAGAACATTTTAAATGTTGCACTTCGGGTCCATTTAAAGGAACTAGTATTAGATATAGTCAGCAGTTATTTTATACATAGTTATTATTTATTTCTTTGTTACATCATGGATTTTTCGTTTGGCAAAAGCTTAAAAAGAAGGTGGATGAAAGATTTGTTTAGAGTTTTTATAAGGTACTTTGTTATTTATAAAAAATTAAGTGACTTTCATTTCTCTCTACCAGGGCAATATACTTACGTTGATTTGAAATAGATTTAGTACCTATATATTACAGGCTGTCGCATAATTATAAAGCATATTTTCAAGAGGCCATTTTGGCCTGTTTCGACCATTTATCTTTTTATATGGTTACTAAGATATTTCTAAGTTACAAGTTGTGTGTTTTATCTAGTACCTAAATGTTTTTTGTGCATTTTTATTATTTTATACCTCTTACATTTTTTAATTACTAGGAACTGAAGAACATTCCAAATAAAGGATAATTATCAGATAGAAATAACAGATATTAAAGCACCGAAATTCCGTCGCATTTGCACTCGGACTTAAATTTGACACTAGACCTTAAAGACAAATGAAAGTCACGACATTTTTTCTCAAAAGCGTTCAGATTCCGACATTCTCATGCCAGCGTTCGAAAATACGTACCTACTTCTAAAATATTTCCGTGCTATACTATATTTTACAACCGACTTTTTCCTATCGTACAAATCTCACAGGGCATGGTTTTTTTTGGAAATGACAACCTCATTTACAAAGTCTCCGTTAACTGGTCTTATTTACGCGAATATTTGCTAACAAAAGTATAAGTTTATAGAAGTGTATTAAGTATATATGTGGCCGGGAATTAAGAAACATAATTCAAAAAGGAAAGAAGTATATTTTCTATTTCGTCAAGATTTGTGGAATAAAATTAACCGGCAGCCAATTGAAATGATTGCTAATAAGAAAACAGGAGTCAATGAAGCTAAAAACTGCTCATTTTTCACAAAAGATGTCGCTACTATAACAACTCGGTTAGAGCACGCGAGAAATTTAATATTTAGTTTTAAACAATGAAATCACCTGTATAAACTTACGCTTTTAGCCGATTAACTGCCATCCAGAGACGCCTTAATATTAATACCCTACGCGCAAATTAAACCTCCTACCTCGATAAAATCAGAAGAACTCCAACACCTTTTTCTTCAAATACTCCTTCAACGGCGCATAGTAATGATGTCTCAGCGACACCAACTCCGGTTTCCTCTTCAACGGTCTGAACAACGCCCAATCAGTTTCAAACACAAGCAAGGCGATCAAAGCCAAGGACAACCACACGAATAGGAAGGAGGGTATGAAGGTGCGCAAGAGGGAGAAGGGGCGAGGGGGCGGCTGGAGGGCGGGAGGGGGACGCCAGTCGTCGGGGGGCGGGGCGCCCGTGCCGCCCGACTCGGAGGAGGAGGGGCACGAGTCGCGGAGAATGTATTCGGAGGCGAAGGGGACTGGAACGAAGAGAAATAATAGGTTAAAATTAGAATAACCGTAAAATTTTACATTTAAAACCCTCAACAGCGCCATCTTTTGCATTAAAATGTATCTAGGAATCACACGGAGTTACTAAAAACTAAAAAGCTGTCTTTTCATATCCAATAGTTTATTAATTCGTGAAGAGTCATGACTGGTGTATCACAAAACCTATCCAGAAAACCGCAACTAAATCGGTCGGTTTGTTTCGATGTTGAGAATATTGCGAAAATTTTTGTGGTCCGTTTTAAAATTGTTTTCATAAGTTACATTGGGTACCTACTTGAAAACCGCAATTAAATCGGTCGGTTTCTTTCGGAGTTATTGAGAATATTGCGAAACATTTTCTGGTTCGTTTGTTTTCATTAGTTAGATAGAGTATATTATTTTATAACTTATAAGTCAATTTTAATTTAGTATGACGGATTCCGTCAGTTAAGATAGTTTTGGAAACATCGGACGATGGTGAGGTTACAGGAGTTCCTTGAAGTGTTTTCATGACATCTATAGAGGAGGCATTCGTAATCAATCAACAATTTAAAAGCATAGCACATCTTCGGTATAAACTACCATAGTCTGTATCATTCAAACATACAGTTGGACTTTGCGAAAAATTACGATACTGGACTTATATTGACCGGGATATAGACCGTGATTACCTTTTGTATTATGTTGAAAGTGAACGCAGCCGACGCGCAAGAATGAGGGTAGACAGAGCGCTGTCTACACAACTTTGACACCCACCCGCTATCTTCAGTCACCCGTGAACATGATGCATGTAATTGCGTCGAAATATCGGGAGCTCACAAATAATACAAAAGGTAATCACGGTCTATATCCTGGTCAATATAAGTCTAGTGAAACTAACCGTGAATCATTCAAAACTCTAATTACGATACTGATTTGACACGATTTTATTACTATAAAGAAATAAATTCAGAAAATTCAACAACTAGTGTCCTGCCCTCTAAATTACCTCGTCAAAACTAGTGTACGGCGAGTTGCAAAAGAGCATGGCCACTTTATGAATGAATTCCATTACGGAAGTGGTCATGTACCTACACTAGCAACTCACCCGGTTTGTCCTGAGCCCTCAGCTCCTGTGGGGCCAGCGCTATGTCGACGGCGGGCCCGGCCAGCAGGCAAGCCCCGTTGCACATCTCGGCCCCCCCTGCTAGGCCCCCACTTTCTTCTAAAGGTGCACTGTGCGTTGATCGAGGTAGGCTGCTGTATCCTGGAATATTATGAATGTTTGTGTAAATTTTGTTAACATTTATTTTGCGAAAATCCATGACAGTTGAAAATGTCACTAAATAAATGTCTATATGTGTCGTTTTCAAGCAAAAGGTACCTTGTTGTCGCTTACAATAAAGATGAAATTTACTATTATCTTTATTCGTATAACCAGTCAGAGCGTCCTTATGGCAAGCGACAATATGGTACCTTTTGCTTGAAAACGACACATATGTAAATTAGTAACCCATAAGTCGACTAAAGCCGAAAACTTCTTCACTACATTTAATTTAAAGGGTAATTTTACACTAAAGTTTGGTACATAGCTAATAAACCAAATGAGATAAATTAATAAAGCGAAATAAAAATTGCTTAAAATATACTTAGCAACTAATGGTTCCATTGCCCGGTGATGACATAATTATCATGGTAATTAAGCTAATTAGGCAAGCAATAGGGGATATTACTGCAATGTTCTGCCACCAGAATGCAGCACTAGCCCGTTTAGTAAACCATAGAGTAACTTATACATACTGTACCTTTAACAGTTTTTTGACAAGTTTTCAGAGATAATAAAATATGACATGGATACACCAAGGCGGTTTGTTTACAGGGAACCTACCGGGAAACACGAATCCGAAATTATGCTATCTGCCTCTTTATCGCTCTTGCAGAGTGACAGAGATGTTAGATAACGAAATTTTGGTTTTCTTGTTTTGCGATAGACCCTCAGATTGTAGTAGTGGCGCCCCCTGCGCAGTTTCGCGTAATATTGATCAAAATCTTACCTTATAAAATGTTGATCAAGTAGTAGGTGCTAAGTAGGTGATCATGCTTCAACCGAGACGAGCCCGAGCGTCTCAATTTGAAAGGTGCAAGTTAAATCATCATGAAAAAAAAATACCAAAAGAAAATTCTATGGCAAATAAAGATGGGGCAAAGCGCATATATTTAAGAACAAATTAAAGCTACAGCATAAAGATGTTTAATTATTTTCACATTGATAAAATTTAGATAAATACATAAAATAAAATAGAAAAGAATAGAGAAATGAAGGTGTGATAAAAACAAAAAATAATAGAATGAAGTGTTTTATTAACCAGATAATAATAATAAAGCAAGTTTTCTAATAACTATTAAAGCTTAAAAAAATGGTATAGTATTTATAAAATATATAAATTCATGGCAAAAAAAAATAATGACTAGATTTATAATGGCAATTAAATTCACAAAACTGTTGGTATAAAAACACCCAAATCACCATACATGTGCGTTTAAAAATTGAGGAGTTCCCTCAATTCCTCAGGGATCCCATCATCAGATCAGAACCAGATTAATATGGGGCCAACTTGGAAGTAGCTCCTTTCGAACGAAAAAAGAATTACTCAAATCGGACCACGGGTCTCGGAATAATCGGTGGCATTACATAAAAAAAAAATAGCCACAACCGAATACAGAACCTCCTCCTTCTATGAAATTGAAGTCGGTTAAAAATAACAGAACAGAACCCGAATATAGCCGGCGCAAAAAAAAAAAGTTGTACCATAAGACATTTTCTGACTAGAACAAAACCAATGGAACTTTTAGTCGCATGCAATGCAATATTGGTCTGAATGACTGTTGTTTTAGGGTTCCGTACCCAAAGACTACTAAGACTCCACTGTCCGTCTGTCTGTCTGTCACCAGGCATACAGAAATACATCATTGGTGAAAATTTCAACTGTCTAGCTATCACGGTTCATGAGAGGCGAACTGTTAATAAGTGGGATTGTTGTTAGGTTGCGTAAGCGGATCATACACATTTTTTTGTACGGTCTCGTTCGCGTCTCTCCTGTAGACATCGCAAAATCAAGCAAATCTAGTGAATTTTCCGCTGCACATACTAAAAGGCGGGACACATTTTTTTTAATTAACGAGTAATTATAGTTATCAAAAATGTGTTTGACCCAAGCGTGCCGGCATACAAAGTCGTGGTCAATAGAACTTGCAAATAATGTATACAAATATGACAGATTTTGTTAGCGTTTGACACATAACCTAACATTTTTACGAAGGTTATTTTCCCTGAAATATTAATAATTAACATTTAATTTAACTATTTTAACTATAAATTTATATAAATAAATTTTTTAAGTATATAGACTGTTGATAAGGTCATGGTTGTCCTTTTGGAGCGAGATTACGAAGTAATGAAGGTAAAATGGTTTGTTTACATAAGTTATATTGACGACGACTTTATCTAGTGTAAGGCGATATGGAGCATGTGCTTATCTACTATTACTTTAGGAACTAGGCAGCACCATTAGGTTGAGAGAGCGTGCTGACATAGAACTTGTGTATGACGACATATATCGTGTGTTTACCGAAGTCGCCCGTCATGGGAGTTGAAGGCGTCGCGGGGACGCTTGACGCTTTCCGCTTACCACCGCCCTCCTCCTAAACAAATATACGTATCAAAAATATCATCCCAAGCTACAGCACAGAATAAATAGTTCTAGGTACAGAAGATTCACTCTCTAAAACTCGTCTATTACGACAGATATGACCGCTAGGTGGCGCAAGCGCGAGCTGGCGTCCGTTCCGTAACGCGCGGCAACTACTATGGCTAGACACCAAAATCGGTGTGGGCCGCATGTACTTGTAGCGACGCGACGAAATTGCGGAGTGAGCCACGCCTGGCTACAGTCTGGTAAACAAATATTGTCAGTAGAAAAAGGCGCGAAATTAAAATATTGTATGAAAGACGCTTCGCGTCTACAATCTACATTTTTCAAATTTGCCGCCTTTTTCTACTGACGGAAATTGTCATTGTCACTGGCATTGCCAAACTATAGTATAGACAATCAATTGAATATACGTAGACGACTCATTAGTTTCGAGATATGTGATTATTTTGAACATATTTTTCACAAAAATTATATGCACTACTTTGTGTATCTTAGAATTTAATTGTCAATGACTTAACTAATGAATAAAATTAAAGCAAAAACTAACCTGAGAGTCCCTGGGTGGCAGTAGTCCGTCTCGCTCTAGTACCTTCCGCTCTGTGCGTCCCACGTATTTAAACTTGGTGCCCCATTCCACCCCCAGAGTAGTCTAATACACCCGATGTAAGTATGAATTTTCTCAAATGATTTTTACGCCTAAGACCCTAATCTGTTAAACAAAAGCCATTGTTTATTTTGTGCAAACGGTCGCCCATTCTGTCTGAACTCATGCCCTGCACTCAGACACAATGGCCGACCGCTCACATAAAAGAAACAATGGCTTTTGCTTAACAGATTAGGGTCTTAGGCATAAAAATCATTTGAGAAGATTTATACATCACTGTGTTACTAATAAAATGAAGAATGATTGTCCGAAGAACTTTTTGATCTGGTGCCATCGTCTCGTTTCTATCACCGCACCTCCCGCCAAAGGAGCAAAGCTCATCCTCACTTCTTAGACACATGGCACACCATGAATAAGCGGGCATCCCGCTCGTTTCTTCCCAGAACGTGCAGAATGTGGAATCAGTTGCCTCCTGAGGTATTTCCTTTGTGCTACGACATGGGATTCTTCAAGAAGCGGGTATTTAGGGTTCTCAAGGGTCGGCAATGCTTAAGTGGCTCCTTTGATGTTGCTTATGTCCATGAGCGACGATGACTGCTTCCTATCAGGCGGCTCGTCTGCTCGTTTGCTGACTATCACATAAAATAAAATAAAAGCATTCCTTCAACATATAGATATAATGAATTTACCTGTGAATCTCTTGGCGCTAGTAGTCCATCTCGCTCTAGTATCTCCCGCTCTGTGCGTCCCACGTATTTGAACTTGGTGCCCCATGAGAACAGACCCCCACCGGAGTATACGCATGCGTCGGATGATGACGCCAATCTGCGTGAGCAAAGTTTCAACATAAGGCAAAATAGAGTAAAATTAAACTAAAGTCAACCGTGTCTAGTCAATTTGCATGAGCAAAGTTTAAACATAAGGCAAAAACGCGTGGATTATGCGGGAGCTAACCGCTCGCACAAAAGAAACAATGGCTTTTGTTTAACAGATTAGTGTCTTAGACGTAAAAATCATTTAAGAAAGTTCATACTATGACAAGCAAGCAACCAGTACGCTTTAAAACCTATTGACCATCAGTCCATCACAGCTGTCTACATTTTTAATATAAACCTTAATGCGTTCTAATAAGGTTGGCAATGAAACGAAGACTTACGTAAAGAACAGCATTTGCTCGATGGCGCAGCACCACACGTGGCGACACGCCGGACCGTTGGGACACTTGAAACCCACTGTGTGCTTTTTCTGAAAACAAAAGGAATCTTTACTTTTTAGGGTTCCGTACCCAAAGGGTAAAAACGGGACCCTATTACTAAGACTTCACTGTCTGTCTGCCTGTCACCAGGCTGTATCTCATGAACCGTGATAGCTAGATAGTTCAAATTTTCACAGATGATGTATTTCTGTTGCCACTATAACAACAAATACTAAAAACAGAATAAAATGAATATTTAAGCGGGGCTCCCATACAACAAACGTGATTTTTTATCGTTTTTTGCGTAATGGTACGGAACCCTTCGTGCACGAGTCCGACTCGCACTTGGCCGGTTTTTTACACCATTAAGGATGACTCACGCCAGAACGGTCCGGGTCACCGACACATAATTTTCTACACATATTTTTGACTGGTGATCACGTGATGGTTTCTATCGAAAACGAAGTGTCGGATGAGTCAGCCCTGACCCAGGCCGTTCAACCAGCAACAATGTCGTTAAAATATTTTAAATTATGCTTGTTATTATTACTCAATGTTATTGTTAAATTCAACTTTAAATTCAAAATACCTAATAATTGTACTTTTTTTTCGGAGCAAAGGAATTTTGTATTAACTATAAGTGGAAACTCTTTTGGCCTATGTTCTTACTATATCTTTTACCTTATTGTATTATTATGTGCTGTATGTTTCCCAAATAAATAAAAAAAAAAAAAAAAAAAATAAAAAAATAAAAAAAAAAAAAAATTGCGGCTGTACCGTGGTGGTTTTAAGGTTCAAATTTATGTAATAATATGAGCGCTCGCCTGCATTGAGGTGGTGGTCCTACATTACCAAAACATGTTACAAGTACATACATACATTGTTTCTTTAGCACGCGCTCAGACACGGTAGCCCACCGCTACCACAAAAGAAACAATGGCTTTTGTTTAACAGATTAGATTCTTAGGCGTAAAAATCATTTGAGAAAATTCATACTATAATGTAAGGCGATTGGAACCACCTGGTAAGCAAAAAACGCCAGTATTGGGTGTACATGTATAATAATATCTTACCTCGGGATAGTTGAGGTGTACAATAAACATTCTACCCTCAAAGTTGATCTTGTGCACTTCGTTCCACTTAAAATGGTGCGTTTTTCTACTGCCCTGGAACGTGAGGATGCCGCTGTGGTTGATGCCCAGGTAAAGTTGATTGCTTCTATGATCCTGACGACAAAACAAATAAACAGTTTTGTCAGATGAAAAGGATATGAGTCAAACATTGACAGTGTGACAGCTACTTTAAGTAAAGTCAAAGGGAATTAAATAGACAGAGTGCTTATTCCATACATCAGTTTTGTTACTAAAACGACTATTATGTTCGTAGTCGACATCAGACAGGGTTCGAAATTATCCAGATAATTATAGTCGTTGATAATTATCCCAAGAATGAATGGTGCTATATTTACTTTCTTTGAATTCTTTAGTAAATTTTAAAATCTCGTCTTATAATCTTCGTAAATTTTAGATTATGATCAAATCACGATAATTATAGTGATAATTATCAAGATAACTATCATTGATAATTATCCTTTTAAACCCTGCAAGTAGCGGAATTATCAGTACTGCTACTCGACAATAGATGTCCCGACGAACGGAAAGTCTAATACTGAACGATTTTCAGCTAATATTATAACCGGAACTGTATTTTCAACTCCTGCTTATATACGCCGCACAGGGTCGCGCGGTGGTCGCGCGGCATTGTATTTATACTGCTACTTATGTCAATATTGTAATAAAACGAATGTTGCGAATCAACCATATTTTTTATTAGTCAATCGAATATTTAAAAACAACAAATTCAAAAAACTCCTTAATTTACGATTTACCTCCTTATGTTCAAAGAAATAAATGGTGACAAAATTCATAAAGATAGATTTAAAATACTACTCACCTTTCTTTGTCTCTCGGAAATGAAAAAAAACAACAAATTTTCCTTTGTTTTTTGACCTTTACAAGTTTACACCCATCTACTGCACAATAATTACGTGGTTTCGGCATTTCGAAACGTAGGCGCGGGAAACGTGCGGTGCGAGCGCTCAGGCGGGCGTTCGGCGGCCCTCTGTCGGTTGTATCGTCGACGATACGCGGAGCGGTAGGCATATAGCGCGTGACCTTGAGCGAGTGACGGAGGCCTGGTTTTACCACGGGAATTTTTTTAGGAACTGCGGGTCAAAAATCTTGTTTTCACCTCTAGTATGCGTGTGCCAAACGACTAACCTGTACATCGATTTGTGGTTTTTCTTTGTAATTGGGGTCGAGCGGCTTCCGCTATAAGAAAACTGATGTATGGAGTTACCACTTTTTTCTTACTTATATTTCTCTATGCTTTTGCTCAATAACCCTATTAACGCCATTCCATACCATACAAAATAATTATCATATTATACAAATCGTAAGTATGTTTCTTAATCGTAAGTAAGTAAGTTTCGTAAGATTTTTGACTGAAACTTTACCTTAACAGGATGAGGATCGACGCCATAAGTATCAAGTTGGCACGCAATTTTGAGGAAAGTGCGCTCGGCCTCCTGCGTGGACATGCCTTTCACGCCCCCGCTGCCCCCCGGAGTACCCTCCACTGGCTCCCTATGTAACTCCTGCAATCAGATTATAATTATAATTAGAGATGGGCCGAATATGTACTTTGCCGAATACGAATATTCGGTCGAATATTCGGATCAGATCATACCGAACCGAATATTCAGTAATTTTTTGCCTGTTTTCTTGAATAACTTCTAAACTGTTTATCCTAAAATTATACAAAAAATGTATTTGAGATTCTCATAATGAGCTCTTTCATTTGATATGTAACACGATATAGTTTGAAAAACTTTATTTATTAATTTTCTCATTTACCCCCCAAAAGTAGAGCCGGAGAAAATAGGCTGTGACAGACGGACAGACAGACGCACGAGTGATCCTATAAGGGTTCCGTTTTTTCCTTTTGAGGTACGGAACCCTAAAAAGAACTTACTTGTATCCTAGCTTCAATAGCGTCTGTTTGTCTGAGCAGCAGTCTCATTTCTGTGACGTAGTTACCCACGTGGATGTTCGGGTCATAGTCGCCAAGCTCAACTGAAAAAAAAAGTACAATTATCCTTAATTCGACATCAAAATACTAGAGGGCCTAGCCTTTAACTTTGACCCTCTTTTTTTGCATTATTATCCTAACCAGAATTAGTCAGTATCATTAGGTAGTCAGCATCAATAGTGGCGTATGAAACAACGTGCCAAAATTATCTGCCACCCTTGAATATTTTCGTCATAGATACTCGTATATATCGAGTCTCGACATTTCGCGTTCAATAGTATCTACAAAAAAAATGTTGGCTACAAAAACTTTTCTTCTACTTTTTCCTAATCAGAACACGATACCGAATATGCCCAAACGGATCCCCACTATTTTTGTTACAGTTACATCCTGTATTAGAACCATATGTATGTTTGTTAAGCTATCAGAGAATGGTAGATATTTTTGACGCACAGTCTGATAAATTTAAAGGGAAAACAAACTAATAATCTATACTTTCCCTTTAAATAAAAGAATTGTAATTTAGCTTGTATTTGTAACTTGTAATATAACTGCTTGATAAAAAAATTGCAAAAAATTACAAGTGAAGCGTAGCAACATCGTCTACACTGCATCATCCTAATTAGACTGCTTAGGATAGGAAGGACGCTCCTGATTACACTGTTCTTTTTTTTTTTACTTCATTAGGTACACTAAACAGATATCGTTCAATCATCGCACATAAACTATCGTGAGACATATTTCAAAATATTTATCAGTACGGTTTTTACGGGACGGAGGCTGGATGGATGTTGCCACCTGCATGGAAGCCTATAATACCTAGGGTCAAGCGGCAAGTGTGTTGTGACGATCGCGGGGACATAGTGAGTGCAGTGTGCTTGACTTCGTTCGATACAGCCGCCCTACCAGACCTTCACTTGACGACTCCATCTGCGGACTGCCCCGCGCCCCCCGCCCCCGCCCCATCAGCGCGTCCGCAACGAGCGACGAGGCGGGCGGCGCGGGCAGTGCACGACGTACAACCGCCGCGGACAATCGTGCCTGAGGATGGATTCCCAAAGAATCCGAAACATGTCGCCAAAAGCGACTAAAATTAATAGTGAGTAAAAACCTTACTGATAAATATTTAGATATCGTACAATATCATGAGAAACATACAATTCACATTATGGCTTAAGAACTAGCACGAAATCCAAAACAAGTGTACACAGCATGTTTTCAAATTTAGCGGAAATGTTACAAGTTAATTTAACTATCATAGCTACAGTAAAAAAATATCAGAGAACAAATAACTATCTAAACATAACAATATAAGGGAGTTAAACTTTACATTATTAAGGTTAAACTACACAAATGAAACAAACTTACAGGGTCAAAGCAGATGTCATCAGTCAGTGAGAGAAGAGGAGAAGAGGATGCCAGCCAACCATTTCTTAAACCTAGCAATGTGGGGGTCAAAAATTCTCTTCTAAATTTAGTCACGACAGTGCTAAATTCAGACACGTCCGCCCGCCCTAGGCGACTGAACTGACTGCACTAAATATTATTACACCTATCCTAACTAGGATGCTAAATCATTCAGCTTATCAGAAACCATCCTTGCTCCTCATTAGGATATCCTTACTTGCTAAACGCGATTTAGGATTCTAAATCATTTAGAATCCTAAATTTAGCAAAGTGTAATAATCCTTACTGTACAAATGCTGAAATGGCCACAGACGTGTGCATTAATTTTATTGTTTTGTTTTGCTAGATGGCAGAATTAAAACATTATCGATATGTCAAATGTTATCATTACTTTAATTAATGTTATCTACCTTTAGTTACTGGAATAATCTATAGAGGACACACAATTGGGGACAACAAAATATTCCTAATTATTGTAATGCCATCAGTAAGTTTCCAAAATTGCGAAATTGCTACATTGACAAGTTTCGGAAACTTATATTTTCATGTTTTTAGTATTTGTTGTTATAGCGGCAACAGAAATACATCATCTGTGAAAATTTCACCTGTCTAGCTATCACAGTTCATGAGATACAGCCTGGTGACAGACCCACAGACAGACAGACAGATAGACACACAGACAGACAGAGGAGTCTTAGTAATAGTCCCGTTTTTACCCTTTGGGTACAGAACCCTAAAAAGGGACAAAACCTATTTAAACTAGAGGCATGTGTTTAAAAAAAAAAAATATGCAAGTAAAGAATATGAATTCATACTTTGGATAATTAGGGCTCCAAGCATAGCTGCCTCATTTGAAGTGCAATAAAGTCTCCCATGTAGCAGGTCTCTCTTCAGTTGCAGGTAGATCTGGAACCTCGTGACATCTTCCTTGAGAAGCAGCGGGTTGGGCGGGTAGAACTTCACCCGGAAACTGAACAGTATTGGCGATGCATCTGTGACGCATAAGAATCATAATCAAAAAATACAGTAAGAAAGGAATGAATTGTAAGGTAAGTGTGGGGACGTGGACACTGACACGATGGGACAGAGAGCGATTGGAGGCCTTTGAAATGTGGTGTTGGCGGAAGATGCTAAGGATTAGCTGGACAGAAAGGAAGAATAACGTTGAGGTACTAAGCATGGCAGGAGGGAAGAGCCTGTTAGCCACAATAGCTAACAGAAGGGGCAAGATGGTTGGCCACCTGATGCGGCACAACAGATTCTCTTTTAAACATCCTGGACGGCAAGATTAAGGGGAACAGTCGCAAAGAAAGGCCCAAGCTCACATAAACGATAAAGTGTCTGTCGTGTCGTACGAGAGAGTAAAAGGCTGGCCCAGCAAAGAGAAGAGTAGCAATTACTCCACCGATAAGAGCGTAGCTCTTAAATATTGATGATGAAATGTGGGGAAGACCTTCTATCAGGTAAGGCCGTCCACAAGCTCTGTTGTTGCTTTTAACTCTGGTGTTTGTACACAAACTCCATTTACAGGCCAGTAGAGCAGAAAAAGTAATGCAAGCGCTTTTATCAAAATTTTCGTAATAAATGTCTCAATTGAAATCGGGTCTTCCCTTGATGAACGAAAAGGGAAAAAAAACGTAAAAATTGGCTGATTATTAGCTATTTTAATATTAATATAGCTATTAAAATAGGAGATGCAATAGTAGTTATTGTTTTGCACAAATCGGATGACAAATCAAACTATAAACAACAGTTACCTTTGACTTGTTTCAATATTAACTTCGCCATGTGCAGCCAGTGCTGAAAAACAGATGATTAATTAATAATCAACGATTTAAATGTACAAGATATCTACAGGATAATGTTTGTGGTGGTCTCACCCTCTGACCGCCGGCGTCCACATATCGCAGCCCGAAATAGTCAGTCTCCGTGAGGTTCAACTGTTGGCATACATGCTCTAGCAAGTATTTGCCCTTGTAACTCGGCTGAAACGTAAACCAGCCGTCAGTATACAACATTTTCGATATTACTTAAGAATTAACAATATTAGCGTAGTATTACTTACGTGGAATTCACATTCTAATATCTCTGTATCCTCTAAAAGTCGCACTGTACATTTATAAACAATATCGCCTCGACTTTTGAACATGTCGGTTTGTGCTGTTTACTCGTGTTTTTATAATACAAGCTAACATTTAATAATTTAACATTTTTAATTAAATCCACTGCATTAACTTTGTTTTGGTTCCATTTATAAATTAGTGATAATTTTCATTTGTTTCATTTACAATTTCGCATTAGAATTTTTTGTATGAATGAGGTATGGGGAGGGGAAGGGGATGATGACATTTCTTCGATGGCTTTCGTTCAAAATTAAAAAAGCAATTTTATGAAAAACGTACTCGAGACAATATTGTATTGTAATTTCATAAGTTCATTACGCTGTTAAATAGCAAAATAATAAAACTTTTTTTTTGCTTATTTTTCACTTTATCAATATAGTTGAATTAAAAAATCTCTAGTTATGACCTTAACGGGCACGGATGTGTAATTTGTTACTCTTGAAAACAACTGTTAAATAAAGTAATAAAAGTAGTTTGAACAATGCAATTAAATTGATGAATAAAAATAAAATTGCAATATGTTTATTTTAACATTATTGATTGTTATTTCCGAACGTATTTATTTAACCTGCCTCTTTACAGGTAGTGACGTCATAAACATTCACTAGTTACCAGTGTCAAAAACTATTACCCAGTATAAGGGAAATAAATAATTACTTGTTCATTGTTTCAGCTAAAACGGATATATTTTTTCTTTAGATGAATAATTATGTTCATACGAATATATTTCATATTCCTAAATTCACTTTTGAAGAGAGAGACGAGACACTCCATTTGATTTGATTGCAATAATGTTTTACTTAATACAATAGTGTGCTAATTATGGATTCATTTTATTGGTTCGTGACATATTGTAATTTTATTATGTATTTTAATTAATTTTCATAATAGGCTCAATTATGTATTATGATATGTTTATAGGTATTATTGTAAAATTATATTCTAAAAGAATTTCTTTAATTCGTAAATTAATTTAAAATGGGCATGATTTATTATAATAATTGTATCTCCTTGTGGATTTCACGGGCCTATAAATCCCGGTCTTTAATAGGCTTGCGTGGGGATATAGATCCAACACGTAGAGGCCCCTTGGAGAGTTTTTATGTCATGTAGAACGCCTGCTGGAACCCGTTCACAGGCGCAACAATAGACACCCATGAACCGGTCGCAGCAGGCATTGGGACTATTGTAGAAAAAGTGAACAGTATACCGGTCTATGGATTGAAGTTTGGGTGGACAATGAGACTGGGCTATTGTAAAGACGTCCGGACACCTGCCATAACAATGTTTTCACAAGTTATCGAGGCAGGTGGTGATTTGCCGCTGACTAGATGGGCCCCTGAAACTACCGTCGTAAAGACGACCATCAGGAGCAACACCGGTGTGAGCGGCTCAGGGGTGTCGAGAAGTGTGCACCGCTTTCTACCCAGTGACTGATGTTAACAGCCACTGTGCCAACTCGCGTTATATGCATCTTTCACTTCCACCCCTGGAGCATATAGCTCTTGCGACTCCTCTCTGGACAGCCAATGAAGGCAAGCCAGAGCCGAGAGTCCTGCGGGTCCCCTTGGGGTCCACTCCGACCGACGAAGACACGCCGGAGACGGAGACCCTGACCGACTCTCGGGAGCACTCGGGTCCGTGGGGTCGTTACTCCCCAACAGCTCGCCACAAGCTGCCCTGCATTGTTATATAATAATTATTATTATATAACAATAATGTTTCTGAATAAAACGAAATGAAATAAAATGATCAACAGCTATAGTAGTAGTTCAGTACTGTGAGGCAGGGCCGGATCTAGGGTAGAGCGAGTGGAGCGGCCGCTCTAGGCACCGGATGGCAAGGGGGCGCCAAAATGGCAAATGAGAAAAAAAAATAAGTTTTAAAAGACGCGAGTGTGACGCGGGCCCAAAATACGGTTCGTTTTGCTTTTGGGTAAAAAACTTTAACGAAGGGCGCCAAAACCCAATTTCGCTCTACCCTGATCAAGGACTTGGGCCGGCACTGCTGTGAGGGTAGCACTGCAGTTCCAACCTTTGTAGTCTTTGCGTTTAAGGGCCTACCTATCGGCTAATCAGAGCTCGGCAAGTTGTCAGTGTCGTCTAAAAACAACATGGCGCTATCGTACACATTCCGTTGTACGTAGATTAACAACCGTGATTGTACATAAAAACTAAGTGGCTACGGTGACAGCTAGATTTGGCTTCATCTTTTGGATCTCGTTTACCTATGGCAAGGGTTATGTTTAAGTTGTGGAGGGTAGACGTGAGGAGAAAACTGTCCCTTAAGGAAAGATGTGTCACGCCGAGTTTGTTGTCTGTCCAATATTGAGATACCCTCCTCCAATTGATTGGGGATTAAACTTTTCTCGGGGAAGAGGTGTAGGTTTAGAGCCGGCGTAACTTTATTTGACGTTCATAAGCGCATTGTAATAAGCCCACTTAAACTTTCTTTATCTTTCGTTTCTTTATCTTTATCTCTCTTATGGGAGAACAGTTGCAAGTGTCCAGCTGTCAGCTATAAATAACAGTTCCAAATCTCTCCAGACTGTGTGAGAGATGATATGACACGAACGCGAGTGAATGATAAGATGACGGGCGAGAGAGAGGCATGGAACGCCGACCCCAAATTAATGGCATAAGGGCAAGCGAATGACAAAACCTGTATGTCAAGATCGCATAATTGGCTACTAGAAAATAGATTTTATACTATTAATGAGATCCTATCACAATAAAAGACTGTAACACAATAACATTAATTGCTAGATAATTTTTCGGTTGATTCAATGAATTGTTTTTGCATTTCTTATTATATATGACATTTCCTGGGAACCCCACGTGGCTGAGGTGAGTAAAAATGTTTGGTTCCCTACACTCTCTTCGACGACTTCAGAATTTCCTCCCTCTTCATACCAAATTGACTCTTGCCCGCTCTCTCTTGCTCCCTCTACTAGACTATGGTGACATTGCGTTCTTGGATCTTAATGAGGAATTGCTGAATAAACTTGAGCGCTTACAAAATGTCTGTATCAGGTATGTGTATGGCCTCCGTAAATACGACCACATTTATAATTTTCGTAAGCAGCTCGGGTGGTTACCGATCCGCCAGCGCAGGGATGTGCATGTTCTGTCGTTGCTTTTCAACATACTCTTCAACCCCTGTTCCCCATCTTACCTAACCGAGAGATTTAACTATCTGGCTGAAGGAAGTGATCACCGCTTACGTTCTAGTGCTAATCTTACGCTTGCTATCCCTTCGAATAAGTCTCGTTATAAAATCAATAAGTTTTAATATACACAAAAGTATTTTGACGTCTAAATGTGCCATTTTTTTCAACCTGTTTAGTTTTGCATATATTATAGTTGGCACTTTTTTTAACCACTAACATTTATTGAGCTATATCTATTGTTTACCATGATTAATCAAAGATGGACAAAGATTTACCACAATTATGAATAAGGAGTGAAAATTCTCGATAAAAAAGCTTGAAACCTCCAAAACTTCTATGCATTTGACATTTTGAAAGACCTCCATCTACACTAGCGCCCCTGGCGACGAAATTAAACGCGGTAGCCCTCATTGTAGTTAGAATATTTGTTTAAGAATAGATTAATGTACTATATGTATATGTACTTAGATAGTTATTAATATTTGCACGCCTTTTTAAGGTAAAATAGTTGAACCAAATTGTACCTATTGACCATCTTACTTTACACTATTTTATTCAAATAAATTACTTACTTATAACTCTTGAAAGGTTAAATAACTCATATCTAAATGTGTGTAATTTGACATCTGTCAAAACAAATTCTACGCTTTCATTGTTATACTTTTACATGATAAGTGTTCAATTTGACATATGTTTGTAGTAGAGAAATGGGGTAAATGTTTTTTATAATATGGCTACATTCGGCGGATAACGGAAGTGGGACTCGTCCTTCCAGCTGAAGGAAAAATCATTTCTCGGCCATTCTGTTGGAGTCTATCTCGGATATTACACGTAGTAATCCGTGGTGAGTGTCAGAAGAAAATAGTTAAGTGCAGTGAAAAGTGTAATTATCTTAACTTTTGTTAAATATAGTGTTAGAACAGTATTAGCAACTTAATTGCCCGCAAACGAGTTATTTTCCAATTTCTCTGGAAAGTTTGCCACTGTGGTGTAATTCAAAACCTGTCGATTTGTCAAGTTAACTACGTGGAATTCTTTTGTTCGGATTTAAACTGAGCTTTTGCAGCTTTCATATGTTTTATTTCTGTAAACCACGTTAAATAATGCCAGTTTCAATAACTTTCAATCTGCTTACGCGTCACACTTGCGCACCGGCATGCGTTACACCACGTGGTAGTGGAAATGATTTGTTTTCTGTATACTCGTTTTACATTCAAGTATTTCAATGTAATCATACGTTTAAAACGGTTTGTGAAAATAATTTAATTGAATCAATAACTTTCCACAAGCTGTAATGGCTGACATCCATTGTGAGATGTCAAGATAGGGCGAGGCGGCCATGCGGCCGCCATATTGCCGGTCGCACATCTTGTACATGAGGCACCGTCCGACCTTGTGTGTGCATCCTATCGTCGTCTTTGAATTTATTGCACTTTATTAACGATATCTTTTCGTTTTGTTTTAGACTAACCAAAAATGGGCAAGGAAAAGATTCACATTAACATTGTCGTGATCGGACACGTCGACTCCGGCAAGTCCACCACCACCGGCCACTTGATCTACAAATGCGGTGGTATCGACAAACGTACCATCGAGAAGTTCGAGAAGGAAGCCCAGGAGATGGGCAAGGGCTCCTTCAAGTACGCGTGGGTGTTGGACAAGCTTAAGGCTGAGCGTGAGCGTGGTATCACCATCGATATCGCTCTATGGAAGTTCGAGACCGCCAAGTACTACGTGACCATCATCGATGCTCCCGGACACAGGGATTTCATCAAGAACATGATCACTGGTACCTCACAGGCCGATTGCGCCGTGCTCATCGTCGCCGCCGGTACTGGTGAGTTCGAAGCTGGTATCTCTAAGAACGGACAGACCCGCGAGCACGCCCTGCTCGCCTTCACCCTCGGTGTGAAGCAGCTGATTGTGGGCGTCAACAAGATGGACTCCACTGAGCCCCCATACAGTGAGTCCCGTTTCGAGGAAATCAAGAAGGAAGTCTCCTCGTACATCAAGAAGATCGGTTACAACCCAGCTGCCGTCGCTTTCGTACCCATTTCTGGCTGGCACGGAGACAACATGTTGGAGGCGTCCACCAAGATGCCCTGGTTCAAGGGATGGAATGTCGAGCGCAAGGAAGGCAAGGCTGAAGGCAAGTGCCTCATTGAGGCTCTTGACGCCATCCTGCCCCCCGCCCGCCCCACAGACAAGGCCCTGCGTCTGCCCCTGCAGGACGTCTACAAAATCGGCGGTATTGGTACGGTGCCCGTAGGCCGTGTCGAGACAGGTATTCTCAAGCCCGGCACCATTGTCGTGTTCGCGCCCGCCAACATCACCACTGAAGTAAAGTCAGTGGAGATGCACCACGAAGCCCTTCAGGAGGCCGTGCCCGGCGACAACGTCGGTTTCAACGTCAAGAACGTGTCCGTTAAAGAGCTGCGTCGTGGCTACGTCGCTGGCGACTCCAAGAACAACCCTCCCAAGGGTGCCGCAGACTTCACCGCACAGGTCATCGTGCTCAACCACCCCGGACAGATTTCAAACGGCTACACGCCTGTGCTCGATTGCCACACAGCCCACATTGCCTGCAAATTCGCAGAAATCAAAGAGAAGGTTGACCGTCGTACTGGCAAATCCACTGAAGATAACCCCAAATCCATCAAATCAGGAGACGCTGCCATTGTCAACCTGGTCCCCTCCAAGCCTCTGTGCGTGGAATCCTTCCAGGAGTTCCCTCCTCTCGGTCGTTTTGCTGTGCGTGACATGAGGCAAACGGTTGCCGTCGGTGTCATCAAGGCTGTCAACTTCAAGGAGGCTGGCGGCGGCAAGGTCACCAAAGCTGCCGAGAAAGCCACCAAGGGCAAGAAGTAGCTAGGCCTTTTAACAGCACAATTTTTCATCCAACTGCGATACTTCATTCACCGAAAGGTGTTCAGAAGGAAAGAAGGGCTACAAACTCATTCCTTTTCTATATTTTTTACAAGGCTTATACTGTAACATTATTTTATAATTTATATAAGGTGGTTATACATATATCTGAAATATTTTGTTATGACTGCAACTGAAAGTGTAAATTCATAGAAATAAAGGTAGCCTCCAGTACAGAATTGTATCATTTCTTTAAGACCTTGAAATAGATGCAGTAAATAATTTATTTTTGTTTTAAGTAATGGTACACAAATAAATTTAAATTTCCAGACATCTTTTCCATTATTTCATCTAGCCAGACTTACAATTCAAGTATCAAGTGATATAATAGTAAATTCCTTTTGTCATCTGGTTATCACTTAATGCTTGAATTTAACAATCATTACCCATTTGAACATTTAAATTCTGAAATAGTCAACTAGTTAAAAATATAAATGCCCACCAAAATTTTTTTACTCAATAGTGAAAGGAATCTGTTCGAAGTAAAATAAAAAAAGTAATTGCTTTCACTTTGCTATAACAATTTGTCAGCTCATAAAATTAAATGTTATGCCCAACCCTTGTCCTCTCACGAACAAAGAGAAAGGTACTTATACATACAATAGCCGGTCAAACCAAATTGGCAATAAATAAAAACCATAAAAAATATACATCCTTTTTTTTGGGTGCTAGTACTAGTGTAAGACGAAGGTAGTATGATTATCTCTGTTTGAAATGAGAGTCCTTAGACAAACTATAACTCTGTTACATGTCTCAGGCCATCAGAGCCGACATTCAAAATAATCAATACGCAGTCTGGATTTTCTAGATAGGTAGTTAGGTACAGAGGGGTGTCTGGAAGCCTAGCCCGGGGTCGGGAGCTCGGCCCGCGCATGTCAAGTAGCATAGTCTATTTTTGGAATTAGCGAAACGCAGGGTTGCTGTTGCTGGGATCCCGGATAGGGTTTTGTGCGTGCAACGTGGGTAAGTATGTAGGTACATTGTCCGTATCTAGAAAGATGCGTTGCCTGATAAAATTTTATAGGTAAGTGACTGATAAAACCGATTTGGAAAATTAAGTACGTATGATGCTACTTCCGAAAGAATGATAATTGTTATTTGAGTTATCATCAATAATTATAATATTAATACAGAAGTAAGCGAAATTCCAAAATTGCATGGATCTTGAGGGCTTCAAGGCACGAGCGTTAAACAAATTTTTCATTTCTCATGTTCTGAAAGAGGGTCATTGTTGTTCCCAAAGGTGTGCAGAAAATGATGTGTCTGCACTAGAGCATTGGTACGATTTTTTAATTTTTTTACGATAAGCAATTCAATTTTGAGTTTAAATGGATTTGTTATACGATTTCCATTCTGATATTTGACTCCCCATTCCATAGATAACGATACTTTTGCCTAAATTGTTAATTAAAAGTAAAAGTAAGAATTACTGTAGATTTATACTTAGTCATGTTTTATAAAAAAACACATGCATTGTACTTTCCTCGTATTTGAAATGAAAAGTAGTGTTCAACTCGGGTGAAAGGCATCATTTCAGGCTCGGACTATTGGCGCTCTCACTGCGTTCGCGCGTCAAAATACCTCTGCAGAAATGAGTACCTTTCATCCCTCTATCTACTAGTGACAGGGTGGCTAAAAAATAAGCGCATTTCGTTGCCAGGGAGGTTTTGGAATTATACTGAGCAACTTTTACTATGGGGCTAACCGCGAAATCGCGGGAATGCACTTATTTTTTAGCCACCGTGTATATACAAGGGCACGGGTCAAGAGCGTACTCTCATCTTAAAGGCCGGCAACGCTCTTACAACCCCTCTGGTGTTGCGGGTGTCCATGGGCGACGATAATCGGTTACCGTTACCATCCCCAGTAGCATTTATACGTCATTATGACGTCAGCGACGTCATAATGACGTATAAATGCTACCTGGGTTCGACCTTTAATGCTTTAGTTAAGCAAGTAGGTACATGCCAAATCTCATCGAAATCAGTTCAGCAGTATAACCGTAACAAAGTTACGAGTACTTCCGCACTCATAAAACCAATAGTAAAATATTACTTAGTACCTATGAAAACTCGTTACCTACTTATTTTGATAGATAAACCAGTGTTTCTGACAACAGGGTGAATTTAATAATTCATTTATCCTACTTTCTCTCTTGAAACTACGCGAACTATCTAATGAGATGTGCCTAAACTAAATCAATGACCGTGAACGCCCGCGACTACTCTGTGAAATGTCAATGACCTAACCTTACCTCTCTGTGAATGATGACTGGAGAGCAGCCAACACACAGCCCCAGGAAATGAAGATTATAAGATAGGAAAAGGAGAATAAAACAAAATGGAACTACAACATTTTAATATATTAATTAAAATACTAAATTACTAAGCTAAGGTAAACTAATATCAGTTTAGTAAGAGTTACGTTGTTCACCCAGCCGCGCGGCTTCAGCCGCCTCTTCCTGTTCTAAGATCATGTTAGCCCATTCCTCGGCTTGCCGATACCTTTTCTTCTGTATATGGGGCGCGTACACTAGCCTATGGACCACAACCAGGCCAGATGTGACAGATACAGCCATCAAAGTTTTCACCAGCGGACTGGAAGTCCTGAACCAACGTTTGACGGCCTCCATCGTTATTTAACTTCAACAGCTGACTCAGGCTGTGAGGTACGCTTATTCCTGGGAAAATGCTCGTCAAAAAGCGGTCTCCAGATATAAACTCCGCCAAAAACACCCACAATTGATACGAGAATAATCTGACCTCTTGTTATGCCTCTTGGTCTGTAGATTCGCATATTAGCGTTATCACAAGAATTAATTAGATTTTTTAGTAATGCTGTTTCAGTGCGAAATAGTGTTTTAAGTCTATAAATAACATAATAACATAAAATTATTTTAGGTTATATCACAACATAACCTATAAAATTTAGTTTTTTTTAAAAACAATTATGACCTGAATGGGAGTCCTTTAACCCAGACCTATAGAGACATTAGAATATAAGTTACTCTATGACATTAGGGACGCTTTTGAAAACCTTATAACCGGAAGTAGCTTTTTGACATTAAGATTTATAGTTGGTCAAGCAAATCTTGTCAGTAGAAAATAAAAACAAATTTTCTATGGTACGATATCCCTTCGCGCCTACATTTTTTAAATTTTACGCCCTTTTTCTACTGGCAAGATTTACTTGACCAACTTCTATTTGTCATTCCATTCAAACGCTTTTTAAACGCGCGTTGAAAAAGCGCTCGTGTGTCTGAGGACTTATGTAAATAAAAAAGTAATATAAAGGAAGGTCTCATTTCAAACATGGACAGATAATCATACTATCTTATACTAGTACTAGCACCCAAAATAAAGGATGAGTCATGGATGAGTATAGTTTTTTTGGTTCTTATTTACTGCCAATTTCCTTTGACCAACTAAATATATCTTACTTTTTAGTCTTGAGTTCCTAAATGTAGCCGATGTAGCCTATCCGTCAGTGTCACTTTTGACAGTAAATATCTCATCTCAACTCAACGTGGGTATCGTTGCTCAAGTGTAAATGGGAAATGAAAAAATAAAATAATATACACAGCTAGTTACAAAACTTTGTTGATGTTGATACTTTAATTAAGTTACATTAATGAGATAAGAATAGCAGCATGGCATCCCATCCAAGGCAGGTCCCGAATATTTTAATAACAGGTGCGCGGAAATATAAAATAAAACAAAACCTTAAGACTCCTAAGGGGTATCAGATAATTATTTTATTAAATTTATGTTCTAGGTACCCCTGGTGTCGGCAAATCCACGCTGTCAAAGTTGGTGGCAGATAGGACCAAGATTACTTGGAGAGAAGTATCAAAACTGGCTGAAGAATTCCATTGTTTAGACGAGTATGACCCGGAATATCAGTGTCCATATCTCAATGAGGATAAGGTAAATTGGACATTATCAGTTACTAGCGTCTAGCCGCAACTCCGTTTACGTGAAATGTGTGGGATGGCAAGCTGCTGCAAAACAGATAAATTCTCAAAGTCTATACATTTTGATCGAGTCACGCCGCTCGCGCCGTGAGGCGGAATTTTCACGTCCATTATTTAAAAAGGCTCAGTTTCATTGGTTAAGTTGGTGGTTGGTGGACTTAATAATAATAATAATAAATGATAAAAATGATGGAAAAATAGAGATTTATTCTAAGAAGCACGTTACATGTTGAAGGCTAGAATTGAAGAGGTCGCTATAGTAACGAAAATCACTGTTGTCACATATTTTAAATAAAGAACATAAGTTTATTTTTAATGTTGCTAAGTGTGCGGTTATGCATGTACAGCGGGGGAAGGTTGTAAATTCAACAAATTTACAACTTTCTGAGACTATGTCTTTCAGATCTATCTCTGAATCAGAAACCTATAAATACCTTGGTATGTCACAGTCGTTGGGTATTGAGGATGAGGGTATTAGACGGACGGTGAAGGAGCGCTTTTTCAGTCGGCTCACAAAAGTCCTTAACAGTCTTTTGTCAGGAGGCAACAAAGTGCGCGCCTTCAACGCCTGGGTAATGCCCCTACTCATATACTCCTTTGGCATACTAAGGTGGACTCAGACCGAGCTGGATGCCCTGGATCGGAGGGTCCGGCTACTGCTCACCACACACCGTATGTTACACCCACGCTCGTCAGTTATGAGATTGTACATCCCACGGAAGTGTGGAGGCCGAGGCTTCCTAAACGCCAAAGATCTCCACAACCGCGAGGTGTGCAATCTCAGGAATTATTTCCTTAACAACGAGTGTGGGATACATTGTGACGTGGTGGCAGTAGACAGGAAACTCACGCCGCTCTCCTTGGCAAACGAGAACTGGCACAAACCTGTGGTACAAAGTACTGTGGACCGCAGGGCGGTATGGAAGGATAAGCAGCTACACGGGCGGTTCTACAAGGCCCTCACGGGACCCGATGTAGACCTGCTCGCGTCGGTGAACTGGTAACGATTCGGGGACCTCTTTGGAGAAACCGAGGGTTTTGCCTGTGCAATTGCGGACGAAGTTATGATGACGAACAACTATCGGAAATATATCCTGAAGGACGGTACGGTCGACATTTGTCGGGCATGCCGCCGTCCCGGAGAGTCACTCAGGCATATCATTTCCGGTTGTTCTCATCTTGCTAACGGCGAGTACTTGCACAGACATAATCTCGTAGCCAGGATTATTCACCAGCAGCTTGCTCTTCTATATGGCCTTGTGGACCGCGAAGTACCGTACTACAAGTATTTACCTGTGCCAGTTCTCGAGAATGGTCGTGCCACGCTCTATTGGGATCGGTCTATCATCACTGACAGGACTATTGTAGCCAATAAGCCTGACATCGTGCTGATAGATCGAACGCAGCGCCGGGCTGTGCTCGTCGACGTCACCATCCCCCATGATGAGAATCTCGTGAAGGCCGAGAAGGACAAGTCCAGCAAGTACCTAGACTTGGCTCACGAGATAACCGCCATGTGGAATGTTGACTCGACGATCATTGTTCCTATAGTCGTGTCAGCGAACGGTCTCATTGCGAGAGTCTCGACCAACACCTAGAGAGACTCTCGCTGGGTGGTTGGATCAAGGGTCAGATGCAGAAGGCGGTGATCTTGGACACGGCGCGGATAGTCCGCCGGTTCCTCTCTCTGCGGCCCTGACCACCGGCAGCTTGGGCCTTGCCCCGCTGCCGGCGGTACCCTAGGTTAGGTTTTTTATAATGTGTTTATATATTTTTTTTGTAATGTTTTGTAAGTGTTTTTGTATTTTACTTTTATATCCATATTATAAAAACCTAGCCTAAGATGAAAGATAAATAAAGAGAATAATAATAAAAGATGTTTATTCAAGAAGTTGTAACATAGGTACATAATGACTTGTAGATGAACTGTAAAAAAATAACATTTAATTTTAGAAGTCATGGAATTTTATGACTTACCTGAATTAACTATATTTTCATAACTTTTTCAGTTACTGGACATGATGGAAGGGTTGATGGCGAAAAGCGGCAACATTGTGGACTACCATGGCTGCGACTTCTTCCCCGAGCGGTGGTTTGATGCAGTTTTCGTAATCAGAACTAGCAATACTATTTTGTACGACAGACTTTCGACTCGGTAATACACTTTTTAATATTGTCTTCGGTTACCGCGATAGTTACTCATGAAATAAAACTATGAAAACGGATTATATCGCGTATATTGAATTTATAATACATCCCGACGTTTCGAACTCTTTACAGCGTTCGTGGTCAACAGGTGACTGAGGAAAAATTACAAAGTGCAAAAATACCCACATACTAAAATAATGAACAATCATAGACTACAAACTTTAAGGCTGGTTGTACATGCAAAATCGGTTCATAAGGCTAGTTATACACTACAATTATTTCCAAGTAAAGATATATATATATACGCGATAAAAAAAAAAAAGTTTGAAACGTCGGGATGTATTATAAATTCAATATACGCGATATAATCCGTTTTCATAGTTTTATTTCATGAATACACTTTTTGTCATTAGTTTTAGCTTATGTATAAGTTTTTGTTTAGCCATCTTTTTTTAATACTACATCAGTGGCAAACAAGCATACAGCCCACCTGATGGTAAGCAGTCACCCTAGCCTATGTATGCCTGCCCATGTAAGGTGTACATGCGAATTGCCAATCCTAACACTCAGCATCCTCGTTAAGCACTAAACCTTTACGAATTATACCCTAAAACCTTCCTCGAGAATTACTTTATTGATAGGTGAAAACCGCATCAAAATCCATTGCGTAGTTTTAAAGATCTAAGCATACTCGTACATAGGGACAGACAGACAGCGGATAGCAACTTTGATTTAAACTATGATGATGATTTATTATTGACGATGAATGAAGACAACATAGCCAACATAGACAACATACAACCCCAGGAAATAAAGATCCTAATGTGGGATAAGGCGAATGAAACTACAACATTTTAATATCTCTTTGAGCTGTAGACCTTGCGAGCATAGCTTAAAACTAAATATTTGTATGACTGCCATTTTGGAAAAAATCCAAAAACGGAATTGACAAAAAAAACCGGCCAAGTGCGAGTTGAACTCGCGCACGAAAGGTTCCGTACCATTACGCAAAAAACGGCAAAAAAAACACGTTTTTTGTATGGGAGCCCCAGTTAAATATTTATTTTATTCTGTTTTTAGTATTTGTTATTATAGCGGCAACAGAAATACATCATCTGTGAAAATTTCAGCTGTCTAGCTGTCGCGGTTCATGAGATACAGCCTGGTGACAGACAGACAGATGGACGGACAGAGGAGTCTTAGTCCAAAATGTTCAGAATTGCGACCGTAGAGAACATCGGGTATAATTTATTATCGTTTTCCTTTTGCAGAGGATACACTGGTAAGAAGTTAGAAGACAACATACAGTGTGAAATATTCGAGACTCTGTTAGAAGAAGCTCAGTCATCGTACAAACCGGAAATAGTTATTCAGCTTCAGAACGAGACGCAAGAACAGCTGCAACAAAACGTGAACACAATCGTGGAATGGATAGAGAGGTGGAAGGAGGAGAACTTATAAAAATAATTAATACTCAACAAAAGTCTTTTATTTGGAAAATTCAAGTCTTCTCCATCCTGCCAACTTTTTCTTGTCACTTGTTGTCATAGTTACGTTCCCCTGGGTTTTACTTATTGGGTACCTACTCTTTACCCTGTTATTATTATTATTATATTGTTTAATACACTAGCAGCTGAAAGCTGATCCGTGTATATCACTGCACATGTAAATGGGATCCTTCGGTTGGACTAAAGCAAAGGGGGTGCAGACACTTAAAAAAAATTTCATCATAGTGATGTTATTATGACACATATTTTTTATTGTGTTATCGTAGAGAATACGCTAAAATAAGCATGTTTTGTAGGAAAAACTTTTCTCTAAAATCTAAAATGGCCGAGATATTTGACCCGCAAGTTGAAACCACTACTTGACAAATTAAAATCAATCATTTGGAACAGTAAATTTAAGTAACAGAGACAAGATAGGTGCGACGACGAGCGAAGCGAGGAGGAGTGTGTTAGGTTGACCGCGATGATCGCGCTCTGAGCCGAGCGAGCGAAGCGAGCATGCCGCGGTAGCGGCCGGCGAGCGCCAGAACAGACATGTTATTGTACCTACTAAAAAAATTTTTAGTCTTTTTTGCACCCCCTTTGCTTTAAGCCAACCGATCCTTCCATGAGATATTTAAAATACGTCGAAGGCAGTGCATATGGAAGCTGTTCAACCTCCGTTCCTGTTTGGCATACGATGTCCAAGTCTCAGCACCGTACAAGAGTATGGACAAAATACATGTCTGATAAACAATCATCTTCGTGTTTATGGTTAGATGTTTATTGTCCCATACTCTTGCACTGAGCTTTCCGAACATCGTGGATGCCTTGCCAATATTTATTAATCTCTGCTTCCGGCGAGAGATTATTGGTTACGGGTGATCCAAGGTAACAGAACTTTTCAACAACTTCCAAAGGCAAATCATCCAACTGTATTTTTGGGTCTTGATTTATGCCTTGAGCCATTACGACTGTCTTCTTGACATTAATCGACATAGAAAAGAGTTTGCAAGCCGCATTAAATTTGTGTACCATACTCTGAAGTTATTAAATATTACAAACACATATATACCTACATAATATCAATTACTGAAACGTTAGAGTTTTGAATGATTCACGGTTAGTTTCACTAGACTTATATTGACCGGGATATAGACCGTGATTACCTTTTGTATTATTTGTGAGCTCCCGATATTTCGACGCAGTTACATGCATCATGTTCACGGGACCATGAACATGATTCAGTCACCCGTGAACATGATGCATGTAACTGCGTCGTAATATCGGGAGCTCACAAATAATACAAAAGGTAATCACGGTCTATATCCCGGTCAATATAAGTCTACTGAAACGTTAGTTCAAACTATTTATATATAATTATGTAATGGATTCTATATAGGTTGGACACACATTTCCGTCAGTAGACAAAGGCGGCAAATTTAAAAAAAAAATGTTGCAATTATCTACGATGACGCTTAAAGAATAGCTGAAGTGTGCAAAAGGGAAGCCATCACGTATATGAACATACCATGAGTGCGAAAGAGGCAGACTACAAATGAATAAACTTGGCCATTTTTGAGTTTGACAGTGGACGCGAACGGCTGAATCATGGAGACTATATAAAGGAGCCAAATCTCTATGTATGAAAAGTGTCCATCAAAAAACAGTAATTAGGCGGCGCCACCATACACCGAAATACTACCAAAAACAACCTACGTAATTTGGTCGGGTTATTTATTGGTTCATGTTATACTCATGTCGCAGAGCCTAATTGCGCCACCGGAGAGATTAAGAACTATTATTTAAAGCTGAAAGCGGTCACTTTTGCAACAATTCTGCCATAAGAGATTGGCGTCCTTTCTATACCATCCATAGGCTGAATGACAATGGCTGACATTTATTTATAATATAGTTCATGGAGACTATATAAAGGAGCCAAATCTCTATCTATGAAAAGTGTCCATCAAAAAACAGTAATTAGGCGGCGCCACCATACACCGAAATACTACCAAAAACAACCTACGTAATTTGGTCGGGTTATTTGTTGCCTTATTATACTCATGTCCCAGAGCCTAACTAGCGCCACCGGAGAGATTAGGAACTATTATTTAAAGCTGAAAGCGGTCACTTTTGCAACAATTCTGCCATAAGAGATTGGCATCCTTTCTATACCATCCATAATATAGTTGGTCAAGCAAATCTTGTCAGTAAAAAAGCCGCGACATTCAAATTTTCTAAGATGGGACAATATCCCTTCGCGCCTACATTTTTTAAATTTGCCTCCTTTTTCTACTGACAAAATTTGCTTGACCAGCTATATGACCTTTATGGTCACCCTAATTAGAAAGAGATGCAACGGCCCATTTTGACTTCTCAAGTGGAGTGGACACACTTTTTGGCCAGTGTACTCTATCCGGCTTAATTAATCTACATCCGTGTAGTAGTGATTTTATATTCTCTTTGGTAGGTACTATTATTTATTCTCTAACAATGTGACGGTAGAACTATTATTTATTCTGTGACGTAATGCGACTGTATTAGTGATTGAATTTCATTCACTGAAAATTGTGTGCGCTACAACAATGCCTCACGTGTAAGTAAATATAAGTTTAATGATACTAATTTAGTCACTTAGGGTTTGATGGTCTCAACAAAATTTATGGACTTTTTTTATGACGAGGAAACTTCGAGGAAATGTATACATGTATGTTGCCGTGGGCTTTTGAACTAGAAAGTAAAAGAGTGCCGGTAACAACGTGACCTGCGCGTGCTCAGAAATTTTCAAAATTAAAATATTTTTACTTCATATCATGCCCATCACGTTTACAAATGCTTCATGTAGGTATTCCATATCCTGCCTTAAAAAAGGCGTACAATATTTTTTTACATGTTTCTCGATTATACTTGAAACTGGCTGGGCTGCATGATTTGAAAAAACCAGCCAAGTGCGAGTCGGACCCGTGTTCCAAGGGTTCCGTACATTACACCATTTTTAACAATGTACCTATTTTTTTACTTTACTCGTTTACCCCCCAAAATGGCCCCATGTATAAAATTCATTTGTTTACTTACATGTCCGTCTTTGGTTCGTAAACCATATGTATACCAAGTTTCAACTTAATTGGTCTAGTAGTTTCGGAGAAAATAGGCTGTGACAGACGGACAGACAGACGCACGTCACGCACGAGTGATCCTATAAGGGTTCCGTTTTTTCCTTTTGAGGTACGGAACCCTAAAAATATTATTTTGTTTTAAAGGATAATTGTAGGGGAAACTTGACACTTACAGTGAGTCTGTTGGATCTCAAGATTGGGATCCTTGGACCTTGAGAAATCAAGGGAACTCTTCCACTATTTTAGGCACACCAATAGTCAGGTGTACTTAAAAGTAAAGAATTTTTAACCATATCTACATAGCAGGATTTGCAATATTTAAAGCCTGACCAGTAATATATGATCACGCGCCATGTTGCGGAATTTTACTGGAACTAATTTTTTCATACTATACTGAACTGTCACTCCATTGAGTCCATAAATGAGAATAACAGCGCCCTCTTGACAATGATCATATATTACTGGTCAGGTATCAGGCTTTAATAATAATAATAATATAATTTCTTTATTCAGATTTCTATGATCCATTGGTTAGGTACATAATTACTTATTTGTAAAAAATTAATAACAAGTACATTAAATTAAAAATATAAACTTAAATTTGACAAAATCAGCTACCCATGACCATTAAATTGTTAAGATGTTTGCTTTATATTACATCACATCTGATTTTTTTACGTTTTTTTCAGATCCCTATTAAAACTACAGTGCGGTCCAACCTTGAAGGTAGTAATCTCACTTTTGAGAGTTGGTCCAGAAGATTCTGATGAAACAACTACTGAAACAATAACTATTAATGATATGGTTGAGGTTAGTTTTAAATTTAAGTTTGTAAGTGGTTTAACACCATATATAAGGATGAAGTTGAAAAACCAAATGATATAGTTCGGATTCACGTTACTGGACGACAATTGAAGCAGCAAATATTTAATAAGGAAATATTGTGTTCTACTGAATGGTTGGAAGATACTATGAACACAATTCCATATTATGATTCATGTGTAAAAGTCAAAGACCTGGATACATGGGCATGTTTTATAGATATAGATATCACTGTTCAGAAACAATTTCCTGCGGCCTCCCTGCCAAATATTGACAAACTTTATGAAGACACAGAATTTATCGATTTCCAACTGCATGCAGCAGACGGCAATGTGCCAATGCACAAAGCATTACTTGCGGCAAACAGTGATGTATTCAAAGCAATGCTGAGTGGAGAGTGGAAAGAAAAAGCAGAAGGACATATCGACATAGAAGGGGTGACCGTGAAGACTCTTCAGCACCTGAAGGACTATATGTACCGGGGGTTGTTACCTGATGAGGGCCTAGAATCACTTATAGTAGTTGCGGCCCGCTACTTGATGGATAAACTGAAAGTTGATTGCAGTAAAAAATTGATTCAAACAATCAAATTGGAAAACGTAGACAGTCTCATTAAACTTGCTTGTAAGCATGACATACCTGAACTGGTACAAGCTCTGTTATTTTAAGCTCAAGATAAATAAAACCTGACCAGGAATATATGATCACGCGCCATGTTGCGGAATTTCACTGGAACTAATTTTTTCATACTATACTGAACTGTCACCCTATACATGCACAACAACAGCGCCCTCTTGACAATGATCATATATTACTGGTCAGGCTTTACATTATTTTTGTAGTGACCGATTTTATATACAATTGATGGTTAAAAATCAATTATTGACGTTATTTCTCTATGCTAAGATTATAAACATGTTTTTCATTCCTACTAATGTTAATTCAGTTATTGGCATCTTTGTAATTAATATTCTATGATTCATTGTAACGTTATTATTTTTTGTTTAAACAATAATTAGTATATGTATTTACAAAATTATTTTTGTTACCAATAGGGTATTCCACAAATTTTTATTAATGGTATCAGTCGATCAGGTTTGTTTTGAGGATCAAATGTCTGTATGCACAAATGATGGTCAGTCTGGCACCCGCGCTTTACTGACGAAACGCTTCTAACAAATTGGCATTACATCGTGACGTCAACATGTAACGTCGCTATTGCTTACAAGCCGTGGAAAACAAGGAAATTGCGATTTTTCGGCTAAGTATTCTAAAATAAAATATATTGTTGCTATACAATATATTTTGTAATAAAATATAAGGAATCGAATGGTACCATTATATTTTTTCTATTTCAGTTTTTTTTTTTGAAACTGAAGTCTTGTATTTATTTATTATGAAATAAATAATAAATGTTGTATGTAATAAAAAAATGTTATTTATTCGGGTATCAACCCATTACATTAAAATAATAATAATTAGCACATGCCAACTATATTAAATTTAACTATTCTAAACTAAACTAAAATTAAACTATAACGTCTATAACAATATATTATATAATTAAAAACTGTAATAGATGTCATATATTAAAGAAAAAGTGACGAAGCCCTCCAGTGGTGAAGGCCGGATTCGAACCGGCGTCTTTAGCTATCGCGGCTAACGCCATGAACCCCTAGGCCACCCCGCCACGGCGGTGCCCGTCCGAATTTCTCGACTATATGCCATCTTAGTAAGACTAGGCGTCTTTGACCAGCTCTAAGGGCAAGCAGTGCGCGCTTGCACCTCCTAAACGAACTCCTTACGGATTTACGTTGTAGCGAGAGAGACTGGTGCTGCCATCTATGAACAAGTTTGGGAACAAATCAAATTATTTTATTAAATATTTTGATTTGTGTTTTTTAAAGTAGTCACACTACTATATATAAATTAAAAACTGTAATAGATGTCATATATTAAAGAAAAAGTGACGAAGCCCTCCAGTGGTGAAGGCCGGATTCGAACCGGCGTCTTTAGCTATCGCGGCTAACGCCATGAACCCCTAGGCCACCCCGCCACGGCGGTGCCCGTCCGAATTTCTCGACTATATGCCATCTTAGTAAGACTAGGCGTCTTTGACCAGCTCTAAGGGCAAGCAGTGCGCGCTTGCACCTCCTAAACGAACTCCTTACGGATTTACGTTGTAGCGAGAGAGACTGGTGCTGCCATCTATGAACAAGTTTGGGAACAAATCAAATTATTTTATTAAATATTTTGATTTGTGTTTTTTAAAGTAGTCACACTACTATATATAAATTAAAAACTGTAATAGATGTCATATATTAAAGAAAAAGTGACGAAGCCCTCCAGTGGTGAAGGCCGGATTCGAACCGGCGTCTTTAGCTATCGCGGCTAACGCCATGAACCCCTAGGCCACCCCGCCACGGCGGTGCCCGTCCGAATTTCTCGACTATATGCCATCTTATACTATATGTCGATATGTCTTCGACTATATGTCGAGAAATTCGGACGGGCACCGCCGTGGCGGGGTGGCCTAGGGGTTCATGGCGTTAGCCGCGATAGCTAGACGCCGGTTCGAATCCGGCCTTCACCACTGGAGGGCTTCGTCACTTTTTCTTTAATATATGACATCTATTACAGTTTTTAATTTATATATAGTAATGTGACTACTTTAAAAAACACAAATCAAAATATTTAATAAAATAATTTGATTTGTTCCCAAACTTGTTCATAGATGGCAGCACCAGTCTCTCTCGCTACAACGTAAATCCGTAAGGAGTTCGTTTAGGAGGTGCAAAGCGCGCACTGCTTGCCCTTAGAGCTGGTCAAAGACGCCTAGTCTTACTAAGATGGCATATAGTCGAGAAATTCGGACGGGCACCGCCGTGGCGGGGTGGCCTAGGGGTTCATGGCGTTAGCCGCGATAGCTAAAGACGCCGGTTCGAATCCGGCCTTCACCACTGGAGGGCTTCGTCACTTTTTCTTTAATATATGACATCTATTACAGTTTTTAATTTATATATAGTAGTGTGACTACTTTAAAAAACACAAATCAAAATATTTAATAAAATAATTTGATTTGTTCCCAAACTTGTTAATATATTATATAGTTGGTCAAACCAAATTGGCAGTAAATAAGAACAAAAAAAAAACTATACTCATCCTTTTCTTTTGGGTGCTAGTGTAAGACAAAGATAGTATGATTCTCTCTATGTTTGAAATGAGACAGTCCTTTGACAAACTATATTTAATAGTTATCTTGGTCTAACCCTAGAGGCCTTTTCGAAATGCGCTTATGGGGGCAATGTTATGGCCGTAACACAGCATCGCACCGCACCAAGGTCGCAAAAGCGATATCTCTTTCTCGCTCTTACTTATGGGTGCGTCGCACAATGCATAGATTAGTATATGTTATTATTGTAACTTGGTGCGGTGCGATGGTGTGTTATGTCATAAAATTGTGTATTCATATTCATAAGTGAACGTGAACCTCCTAGTGAGTATTATATACTTTGTCCCAAATCGAATGGGACGACACTATGGTAACACTGTAGTGTCGTCTTTTTTATTTCTACTCTTTTTTTGCCAGACTGTAGGATCGCACCGTTTTGACGGTGCGATAGTGTGGAAGTCCACGCCAGTACGAGCTATTCCTGGGCCCTCCACACTCATGCATCGCGAGGCGCAAAATTTCGTCATTCATCGCCTCCCGGGCGAAAACTCGTATAGCCGTTAACGGCTATGTATGATGAACCCTCGTGAACGTCAGCTGCCGCTCCGTTGGTGGGTCGAGGAATGGCAGCCACCGAAACGCGTAACACGGTCTTTCCACCGCGATACGACAGGCTGACGATTTGTTTCATTAACAATAGCATCTAAACTATCATCTGACCAAGTATCAAGCGGGAGGCGATGACGAATTTTTTTTATAGATTATTTGCTGCCATTCCTCAAGCCACCAACGGAGCGGCAGCTGACGTTCACGAGGGTTCATCATATAGCCGTTAACCACTATACGAGTTTTCGCCCGGGAGGTGATTGGTCATGGAAATCTGTTCCTGGCCCGCGGTCTATTAGATTAGTGTTTGCTAGGTGCACGACTGGTGCTGCCCTCGTTTTGTGAGTTTATCTACGTTAAATATTAATTCAATAGTTTCATTTCTAAGAATATGGTACCTATGAGTAGTGTTGGTTAGTAAATAGAACTTAGTCAACACATTCTACCGGCATCCATGGTAAAGATATTTAGATGAAAACGTTGATGTTAATTATACTACATCAATATATGAGAAGTATATACCTATAATTAACAATTCATAATAATTATCTTATGGAGTATTAGTTCAACCAGCTGCCGATGGCACTAATGTGCGAAATTCCATAAGATATTGTGTGTGTGTGACAATCAGCGCCACTTCTCCCTCCGACTTCGCACCTTGCCAATACCCAATACACTTCGGTCGAGAGAAACAAAAATAAAACAACGAATTATTATAAATACAACCTAATTTATTCATTATTAAGAAATGCATCAATTTACTGTATTTAGAGCAACCTACAAGTTAGAAAATATTTATAATTTCACAATCTCATACTTTGAAAAATGGTCACATCGAAATGGAATGATTACTTAAATTCACACTCAATAGTTTTTAAAGCATATACAAGAATGTAAATATCACTGAAGTTGGAAGGCATAACAAACTATGTCTGTAGCGTATATTATGGCAAAAACAGTGTGGATTTATTTTACACACTTAAGATGGTAAACTATAGGTAAAATATCCCATGCAATGCATGCTTTATTACTTAAACCAAACTTTACTTTTCTTTCACTTTAGTATTGTCTTTTCTGTCTATGTAACTGCTTAAGAGGCCGTAGTCGATTTTGGAGCAAAAATGTAAAATTGATAGATTTAGTCGTTGAAATTATACACGTTTTGTTACGTAATATCTAAATAACAAGTATTGGTTTTTATTAGCACGTTTTCTCATCTTGCCTCTTAATAATGAGATCGCGAGCGTGCGTCACCGGTAATATATGAAGAGAAGGGGCAGTTTTTAAAAATTCATCAAAAAATTATGGTGGTAAATTATACAAATTGATGTATAAGAATAGTTTCAGCAAATGTTGTAGATTGTTTAAGTATCAAAATTACGTTGAAATTAAGTCGTTTTTCAGAGAAATTGTCACTTGTTTTGAAGTAATTTCTAGAGAAAATTGAATTCGTTTAACTTTCATTTCCTCGAACTCCAAGTCATATAACAAAAATGTAATCTGATAAAGGTCAAGTACAGAACATGTGTAATACAAATTTACCATTTTTAGCAGTCCAAACTTTACGAAATTTACAAATAAGAGCGACAAAATCAGTGCTTTACGCGCGTTTACCTAAAAATCTGTTTTCAAAGAATTGATCTAATAAAAGGCAAGATAAGAAGACGTGCTAATAGAAACCAGTACTTGCTATTTCAATTTGGTAATAAAAGGTGTACAATTTCACCGACTAAATCTATCAATTTTATATTTTTGCGACTAAAATCGACACCGGCCTCTTAACATGAGAAACAAATACTGGTGATTGAGACCACTAGGCGTGTAAATATTAATTTAAGATATACTCGTAACAAAAAAATATTTTGTTAATGCCCGATGACGATGAAGCTAGCTAATAACCAATTTCAGTGTTACATTTACAAAAAGTTTTATAAAAAAACATTTTTAGACTTGTGCCTATCAGTTTCAATACAATACTATAAATTATTTATAAGCTATTTAAAACTAGATCGACGAGGTGTTTTTACTTTTTACAAAATCCGCCATTTTTTATCGAGTCATAAATATAACGCTTCACGTAATGTTGCCAGCGTAAAAATAAACAACTACGAGCATGTATTCAAAGTACAAATAAACTTTGAATGTACCATGCAACACTAATTATTTATGGGGCATGCGCTCGCATCGAGACTCGACAGCCTGACGCGTCTGCGGCGCACGCGCACGCGCTCCGGGGACCGGGGACCGGGGCGGCGCACGCGCACGCGCACCGGGAACCGGGGCGGCTCGAGCCATTCCGCTATCGTCAGTACTGACTAACGAGAAGACGGTTGACGTCATTATTCAGTTTCTATTGGCATAATCCTTTCGAATCGGAGTAGTCTTGCAACATGTCGATCAACATTAGACTTTCCAAATTGGGGCAGTTTTCAATAATTATGTTCAAAGTTTGAAAGCTGTTACAGTAAATGGCCACGACTGATGTGCCGTTCGTAAGTATACTTGCTTCTGACGCTTTCAAAGTACAAGCATTTGAATGTGTCTTCTTGGGTCTATCATCTTCATCCACTACACTTATTCGGACTCCTTTCACATTTATTAAATCACATTTAGAAACGGGTCTATCGCGAATTTATTTTGTTACCTTTATTTACCGACGTTTCGCATTGTTCATTTCAGTGCTATAGTTTGTCAAAGGACTGTCACATTTCAATCATAGACAAAGAGAATCATACTATCTTACACTAGTACTAGTACCCAAAAGAAAAGGATTTGTAAACTTTTTTTTGTTCTTATTTACTGACAATTTGGTTTGACGGCTGTCGATGCAAGCGCATGCCCCATATATTAATCGGTCACATTGGCACTATTTCTATTTAAATGCTGGCAACACTCGAAACGTTAGCTTAGGCTTGAATTAAAAAATAACGGATCAGTGTAGTTGTGTACTATCAAAGTGTTACCAGTGTAACTTGCCTACAGATTATATATATTTTCCCACTTAGATTGAGACACACACTCGCACACAAGGATTGCACAACTGGTCGCTACTTACAATCCATCCTAAGTTTTACGTCTGTCTCACTCTAACTTAAGAGTTTACGGCGCAAGGTCATTCACTCCGACTACCTATAAAGAGTAGAAAAGCGCTTCAAAATAGAAAAGTAGGCCGAAGCTTTCAAACGTATATCCATCTCATTCTTCCAGTGCAGTGCGACAGAGACAAGTAGCGACCAGTGGTACCTTCAGATCTGTTTGCTGGGATTACAGCTCGTCCCGCTTCTTCTCGCTGCCCTTCCTGTCGAAGCCCTTGAGTTCGCTGGAGGCCTGCTCCGCGATGTACTTGATGAAGTCGTCGAGGGCACGTCCGCCCTGGAAAAATAAAATAATTTTTATAATAAGCTGTAAGGGTAGAAAAATTTAAGACACAGTCACTTGATGCCCTGACTCGACAAATAATCCATAAAATAATCAAAACCTGCTCACGAAATTTCACGAGAATCGGTAGAGAAATGCGACCTGTAGAGGAGAGCCGCCGGACATAAGGAAGCACTTTTTCGCGATTTCTTGAACAAATTATAAATGAGTATTTCTTGCTGTAGGTAGATGACATGACACTACTCACATTATATCTGACGGGTTTCTTGCCGTCGGCGGACTTCCAGTAGATGGTGGGGAATCCTGACACGTCGTACAAGGATTTGGGCCAGTCGTTGGCCGTCGCATCGATCTTGACGATGTCAACGTCTTCTCCCTTCAACTGTAATGAGAAAATATCGAATTAGCTTGTGCTATGGGTGATATTAGTGATATATAATATTAAATTGGATCTAGAAAACATGATAGATAATAACAGGGTGTGATTTTTATTTCGGTTCAAAGCAGCGGCGGCTGGTGATTCTATATTATGGGTATTCACTATCACAGTAAAAAACTACACATTCAATTAACCGACACAAAATACGGTCATTGAACTCTCTTATAGAATTTCGCTATTACGAATATCTTGACTACCGATAGACGCTAACTGCAGCTCATTTTACAAATGGATTCTAGGTTGTGAATGTTGTTTTAAAATTTTATGGAAATATGTGCTAAATTGTTAACACATCGGTTTCGGTCCAAGCAAACTCACCGCACAGCCGTCGCCCGGCCCGCCCGCGCCCGCTCCAAACAAGACATATGTACTTAGGTAGGTAACACGATAAACTAAAACACCTAGTTACTTTTATCACAGCGACATAACACAACCACGGTGTTTTTGCATATTGATCTTATTTAATGACATATAAGTTTTTGTTTTTGACGAACATTGTTACGAAAGTTCAAGGTTTTCCTTTTATATTGAACTCGAGTCGATTTTGTAAATTTTTTTCACATTCTCCCGTTAAATTCATTCATTTTAAATACCTCACAACAAACAAATTATGTGCACTTACTGCTTAAACTCTTGGTTAATTATTTATAATAAAAAAATGCCAAAATTCCATTCACGCGCGTACTTTAAAATTGACTACTAACTAAGGTCTGTTTACAAACAAGTGACAATATGGCGCGCACAATGCGCGCGCATTCGACGAGAGGGCGCAAGGTCAAACGGGCTACGGAGCGCCGCTCCAATTTTACCTCTTTCTTCATAGAAAATCTTCTGTTTCACGTGCGGAACTGTAGCGAAACTTCTCTTTCGCTCTCATTGAATTTCGTATTGATTTTATGTACTAAATCTTTTTCATAGGAGCGCAATCCAAAGCGCTCCGCTTCGCGCGTTACCTATGATTCCTATGAAATTATAGGAGTAGGCCGAGTAGTATAGGCCGTCTATAAACTTATAATGAATAAAGGTAATTATTTAATTGGTATTTTACTTTTGTACGATAGATCTTAAAGAGTAATATATTAATTAGGCACTATAATTTCATTATGATTATTTATGGGAGTGCACTGCACAAGCGCTCCTTAGAGGAAGCCGCGCCTGGTTCAAAAATCTGTATATCTTAAAAGAATCACACCAAGGCGCGTAAAACTCGACGAGTGCGTCACGGCCGCTGTCCGTAACTAATGTCTTAAACTCCTAGACATTGTCTAACACTAGGAGCATACCTTTTCTCCCAGATCCTTCCATACTGGGGTAAGCTTCTGGCAATGACCACACCAAGGCGCGTAGAACTCGAAGAGCGCGTCACGGCCGCTGTCCGTGACTAAGCTCTTGAAGTTCTTGGCGACGACGACCTAGACTAGCTCTGTCTCTTACACACAACATTGAACATACCTTCTCTCCCAGCTCCTCCCACACTGGGATAAGCTTCTGGCAATGACCACACCAAGGCGCGTAGAACTCGACGAGCGCGTCACGGCCGCTGTCCGTGACTAAGCTCTTGAAGTTCTTGGCGACGACGACCTAGACTAGCTCTGTCTCTTACACACAACATACCTTCTCTCCAAGCTCCTCCCACACTGGGATAAGCTTCTGGCAATGACCACACCAAGGCGCGTAGAACTCGACGAGCGCGTCACGGCCGCTGTCCGTGACTAAGCTCTTGAAGTTCTTGGCGACGACGACCTAGACTAGCTCTGTCTCTTACACACAACATACCTTCTCTCCCAGCTCCTCCCACACTGGGGTAAGCTTCTGGCAATGACCACACCAAGGCGCGTAGAACTCGACGAGCGCGTCACGGCCGCTATCCGTGACTAAGCTCTTGAAGTTCTTGCCGACGGCGACCTTGACGGGGCCGTCGTTGGGCTCAGGGACGGCTTCGGACTTGATGAAGGGCTCTAGTTTGCCGGCGAGAAGGTCCTTGGTGAATTGGAGAAGGTTCTCGATGCTGGAAATTTAAATCTAAGTTAGAAACTTCACAAACTTTTCAAATAAAGTAAGTTCAAATAGGTGCAGAAATTCAAGTGCTATTCATAAATTTTAGGGTGAATTGGAGGAGGTTCTTGATGCTGGAAATTTAAATCTAAGTTAGAAACTTCACAAACTTTTCAAATAGGTGCAGAAATTCAAGTGCTATTCATAAATTTTAGGGTGAATTGGAGGAGGTTCTTGATGCTGGAAATTTAAATCTAAGTTAGAAACTTCACAAACTTTTCAAATAAAGTAAGTTCAAATAGGTGCGGATATTCCAGTGCTATTCATACATTTTAGGTGTAAATATGTATGTAACGTTTTCGGGCAAAACGGTATCAGTTATCAATAAGATTACTTTGCATCCTTACAGGGCCAGATTTAGGGGAGGGCAACCGGGGCTACATACAGCCCCGGGCCTCCACAAAAGAGGGGCCCCCACAATAGAGACAAATGGCCAATGAAAATGGGCAATTTGGGGCCAGGGGGCCTCCACTTCTTTGTTGCCGCGAGGCCTCCAGACCTCTAAATCCGGCCTTGCATCCATAAGATAGTACCGTCCTGACGCCTTATTGTGAAAAAATATTAACATTAAATGAAGCAGTGTTGGCCGAAACGTTAATGCAATTAACCATTAACCAGTACAAATTGAACTGTAAACTGTAACCATCCGTTACGGTTTACGGTTCAATTTGTACTGTTTAATGGTTAATTGCAATTAACGTTCGGCCAACACTGAAATGAAGTAAACTTGGGTTTCCCACTGCTGGGCAAAGGTCTCCCCCCTAGACTTCCAATCTTCCCGGCAGCATCCGTCCAGTTGCTAAGAAATGCGTCTAGATCGTCCCGCCAGGCCGATTATGCCGGCGCTTACATTGTGGCACCCACTTTGTGGCTAGTTTAGCCCACATCTGTGGGTGCATATCGTTTACACACAGTTTATAGGCTCGTTAAAAAATAAAAAAAACTTGGGTTTCATTTTAGATTCAAATTCATTGAATTCAGTGGCCATGTTAGGCCAAGGACTCTATATGCTATGCATAAGTTGATTTTAAAGTATTTTACCTACATAGTAAGTTTGTAAAAAGTAATCAAAATGAAGTGGAGCATTCCGAAAACGCATCGATAAGCAATAATCAGAACAGAACAATGCAGTCGTAAACTATAAAAGAAGAATTTTTCAATTTACGACGTCCATGGCTAGTTTTTAAAAAATGTGGATTGCCTTTTTACAACAAGCTAGGTGTTTATTTTAAAGCTATAGGTTAGATTAGAGATACTTAAGCTGATTTTTTATAGATGTTTAACCCCTCAAATCCTAGAAAGACGCTGACCACGCTAACTTTGCACAAACTTGGCAGTAAAGGCGTCCGCTAGCTGGCCTCTGCCACCTGCGTGGTTGTGCCCGGGAAGTGCACCCGCGGCAGGTGACCCGCCCTAATAATGTATAGATATCATTACATATGCCTATAATAAAATAAAATAATAATACATATGTGTAATATGAAATATTATTATAAATAAATTAATGTGACGTCACAAAGTTTGTTACTCCCCCCTCTCCCCTGTCACAACATGTCACATTTTCTTGACCCCCCCCCCCCCCCCCCCTAAACGTGTGATGTAATTAATGGAACCCCTAAAGACAGTTGATGTCATTATTGAGATTCTATGGACAATCCTTCTGAATCAGACTAGTCTTGCATGTCGGTCTAATGTTGATCAGACTTAATATTATTACGACAGTTTGCACGACAGACAGTCTCTGCCGGCGACGACAGGCTTGTCTCCCTTGGCGAAGTCGATGTACTCGTTCAGCTCTTGAACTCGTCCTTTAGAGAACGACCAGTGGTCACAAGAAACTCTTCTTCTCTATAGTTTAATTTACCTGAATTCAGCGGACATGATGTACTTGTTGCCGTCGGCGTCTCTGCCGGCGACGACAGGCTTGTCTCCCTTGGCGAAGTCGATGCCGTACTCGTTCAGCTCGTGGGTGAACTCATCTTTGCTGCTAATGGCGAAGGTCACTTCGGGGAGCTCTTTGGCGACCTGATAAAAAATATTCAATTTTAAAATCTAACTTGATTCTTGATTCTTACATTATCTGGACTTTCTTGGGCTTGGGCAGAATCGTCAGCATTCTCCATCCTACATTAAAAAAAGATGTTCCGATATGTCCATTCCATTACGTCACGTTTTAATGTGAAATTTTTACTCATGTGCGTGACGTAGTCGAAACTAAAATTTTCATAGAAAAATTTGGAACTTTTTTAGCATTACGATTGAATATTCTGAGTTGGAAGAACTCAAAAAAATCCGGATCTGTGAGAATCAGGTTTTCAATTTAAAAAAAAAAAAGCTCATACGGTTCTATACATACAAATCTAATACTATCTAGTAAAATAAATCGGACTTAGATAGCAACATGTAGAAATACGAAACTTGTGCTTGCCGTAAATATTACGAAATATTTTCCCAAGCGTTTGGCAGAGTGCATTTTGTTTCCAAAACTTTTTATAAACACATTACGCATCTTTTAGAACACATATATGAGTAGGTTTAAATTGTAACCCTTGAAAAACATTTGGACACATGAAATTTTCGGAAAGCAAACCGCCGCTAACTTTAAATATATCATTTTGAGTGAGTGATAGAATGGTGTATATACGTTCGTTAGCGTTTTATCACTCAATTTTTGTATTTTTCTTCCATCTCACCTTGAGTACACGGTTCCTCCAGTAGTTGGTGCCCTTAGCGTTCTTGATGTAGTCCACGTCGTAGTACGCGACCACCAGGGGGTTGGAGAAATCGGCGATGTTATCCTTTTGGCGCACTCCGACCAGGCCATGGCTGTAACGATCATACATTTATAATAACCCGTTTATCTACATATGTTACAGTATGTAGATGATCGAATTTAAACTATCGTGAGATGTGCTAACTTTGAGTTAACTTTAGGCTCTCCGCAACATGTCGCGCGAGTGACTAAATTTTATCATAACCCGTTTATCTACATATGGTCCAGTATGTAGATGATCGAATTTAAACTATCGTGAAACATACTAACTTTGAGTTAACTTTAGGCTCTCCGCAACATGTCGCGCGAGTGACAGAATATATGTGAGTGAAACTGCAAAGCCGTAACATAACCAATCTATGATTTCGGTACATAATTGGTATAACAGAAGCCTTATTGGGAAATACCTAATAATAAATTGGTAAATTAATTTTGCAGAAACACCTGCGAACGATGCTATTAAGTTAAAAACTGTAATAGATAGATGTCATATATTAAAGAAAAAGTGACGAAGCCCTCCAGTGGTGAAGGCCGGATGGTATTAAGATGATGATGATGATGATGGGATTCATGGGATGGCGCATCGTTACTGGTGAATTTCCAATATGACTTGGAACTGCGGTAGCCGTTTAAGAAGTGTAACACTCTTACGGTAGATGTCACTAGAGCCTCCCTAGTGGCTCATATATGGTGGAAATATTCGCTACATAGGGTTACTGTCTTGGTGGCTCAGATGGTAGAGCACTGTACTAGTGATCCAGTGGTCGTGGTTCAAGTCCCACCCAAGACAGTGAATTTTCCACTTTTTTCAATTTATTTCTAAGCTTAATAAATTGGTAAATCGAACATATGAGTGAATATGTTTGATCATTTTGTACTTTGATATTTTGAGCCTACATCACATTTAATTTGGTCACAGTTTTGACGAAGCATAAAATCATGTGCCGCGCTTTAATTAGCGTGTAAGAGCATATCAAGAATGTTTATGACTAAGTCACGATTAAATACGCTAAGTTAGTCACCGTGGTTTACTAATTAAAAATATTACATGCATTTATTATAATAGGCAATCCATCGTCTTCAAGATTTCAAAAATCTTATTTTAAAGCGGTTTTAATATTTCAAATTTTTTCTATGAAATCGAGTTTTTATTTTGTAAAATAGAGGTTTCTCATGCAGATCGTGGATAGTGTCAGAATCGCAATAAATTGTGACGTTTTCTACCAAAAGGTACCACATTGCCGCTTGTCAATAGAGTGGATTTCAAATTGAAGCTATATGGAAATAGCGCCTTATTGACAACCGACAATAAGTACCCTTTTGGTTGAGAATGGCACAATTTATTATGCCTGCCTGATTTACACCGTTTTGATTCGTAAAATAATTAGTTATGGGTTATGGCTGTTATATTTTCAAACACAAATGAATGTTAACTTGGTTTTAAGTGACATTATCAATAGAGTTAATGCATTTTAACATACCTAATTCAAATACAAATATTTAAAAAACTTACTAGTTGTCCTTGATGAAGGCCTTGAGAGAAGGAGCAGCATCATCGCCGGAGTAGACCACGGAGGACTCCTCAAACTTGTTCTGCAGACGCTTAGGACGGTACAGGACTACGTTGTCTCTGTGAACAAGAGATAAAGGGTAAAGGTGTTACAGATGTAGTGCATAATTGTTTTCCATCGTATTTTCTCGGAAACATTCGTATTTGTCATGCTACTTCAGTCAACCCCAGTCCTTTTTGTACCGAGACCGACTGAAATAGTAAGACACGTTCGTACGTTTCCGTTAAAATACGGTGGAAAATATATCGATACTAGCTGTTGCCCGCGACTTCGTACGCGTGGATTTGTATGTTGGTGGTTCAACACCAAAAGATTTAAGATAAAAAGAAGAAAGACGGTTAATCATTTGTTAATAATTATACAACGCATGAAATTCGTCTTTCACAAAGTACGAAGTTTCAAGCCCCTAACTGAAAAAAATTGTTCTCGATATAATCCCTTTCAACACTTAGATTTTCAAGTCCACTATTTAAAAAAAATGTTCGCTCCCGAATACTACCGATGCAAACTTTATTAATACAAACTTTTCAAACACGGTGCAATCAGTTTTCGTCTATTTTAATATAATGCCCTTTTACCAAGTTTCATGTTCCTAGCTTAAACGAAAACTTGTACTACATATAAACTTACATCCCCTTTTTAACCCCCTTAGGGGTTGAATTTTTTTTGTAATATTATACAATGCCTATCTAAGAAGTTTCAATAAGCATTTGTAATGGATTCAAACTTTCAACCCCTTTTTAATGCTTTTAGGGGATGAATATTACTGATGAAACGCTTAAATTACTTTTCCTGTATTCTAATAATATGCCTATATACAAAGTTTTAAGTCCCGCATTTGATAAAATGTTTGATCTCTATACAAACTTTCAACTCCTTTTTCACCGCATTAGTAGATGAATTTTCAAAACCGCTGAAAGTAGTTATCTTGTTTTTTAATAATATATCTTTTACTCAAGGTTCTAATTCATAGCTTAAAATAAAACTTTAACCCCATACAAATTTTGGACCCTTATTTCATCCCCTTGGATGAATTTTGAAAAACCCCTTCTTAGTGGATACTAACGCTATAAAAACTAACTATTGTGAAAAATTCAGCTCTCTAGGTCCAACGGTTTGGGCTGCGCGTTGATTTAAGTGAGTCAGTCAGTCAGGACTTTTACGTTTATATATATATATATATATATATATAGATCTAGCCACTTTTGCTGTCACTATCTATTTGTTGCTGACTGTACATAAACTTCCACTTTTACCTATTTGTAATAGAGTTAAAGGATGCATGAAATATCGAATATAATGCAGTTTTAATCAGCCAATTCCGTGTTGCGAGTTGGAATTGATTCGCAATCATAACTTTGCCACATTCCGCTTTAAGTTACACTTTAAATTGATTTATAAACTAATAACTAATAACCGTGTTGATGCAAAAGAGTAAACTATATTAGCCACTAGCTTTTACCCGTGACTTCGTCTGCGTGGAGTTAGTAATTTGCGTAGCTTATTTCTTACCCAATCTGCTTTTTATCGATTCCCCATACAAACTTCCACCCCCACAATGAATGTTGTTTAAATGTGACTTACTATATACTTTTCACCTCAGCAGCTCGAACAAGCCTACTTTCGTCACTCCCTGGAGTGAGGAAGTGCGACTTTCCTCACTCCAGGGAGTGAAACAATGTAGCTTTTTAATTTAGTGAAGGCCATGAACTTCATACTTTTATTACTTTTTTTTTTATGGTACGGTACGGTACGCTACGGTACGGTCCGGTCCGGTCCCGTATCGTATCGTATCGTATCGTACATATTATAATACTTTTTTTTCTGTTTATTCTGTGTAATTCGAAATACATTTTAACCTTTAATATGTTCTTACTACTGAGGTGAAAAATTATGTGTGCAACACGAGAGCAAAGTTATTTTACATCTCGTGTTTTCGAGTCCCTCGCTACGCTCAAGATTCTACCTTAGAATCACTCGCTTCGATCGTGATTCAATTATAGAATCTTTCGCTTTCTCGGGACTCAAAATAAACACTCGCAAGACAAACCAACTTTCCTCTCTTGTTGCACAAATAACTATTTCACACCTTTAGATAGGTTTCAGAGAATACAAGTGAGAGAAGAATTTAAAAACATCTCGAGAAAAACAAAAGAAATACTGACTGAATAAATAAATATGTTAGGGTGATTAATTTACTTTAAGTACCACATAATTGTGAGCTTTAAGGACACGTCAGTTTAAATAATTTATTACTTCACAACAATAATAAAAAAAAATGCTGGTTATCTGTCTTATCAGTAAAGTTCTTTTTAAACTATACGAATTGGTCATTAAAATTATTAAAAACTAAACAATAAAATTGAAATTGATAAGTTAAACAGTTACTATGTGACATTTATATTTGTATTTAACGAATGAACTATTTGAATAAACTTGTTATTCTATTAGTCAATTTTTTAATGATAAAGTCAGACTATATAACACCTGAGCAAACATACAAGCAGCTAAGTAAACATGGTATAAAAAGTCCTTGAGTACTCTATAAGTCACCTTTGACTTCGAGAAAACAACTTATTAAAACTTTCACCTAATGACATTGATATAGAAATATAAATGGTGTTTTTTTCAGTATTGATCGAATACACCCAAATGATTACCGATTTGATCCCCATATATGTCAAGCTTCCGTCTCTATTTACAGTGGTCTATTTACCTTTGACGCGTTGGTCTATCCTACCTATAGAGACCCTTGACGTGTTGGAGGGTCTGCGATCTCGTGACCTGAATCGAAAGCGAAAACAATTCACGCTTCTAAGCAGGTGCTGCCCCCTACACTTCACGCTGGCTCTACCACAGAATAACTAATAGTACTACCGTGGCTCTACTTTGCATAGTAGAGTCTGCCATCTGGTGGCTTAAATCTAAAAAGGGAAACTTGACATAATCTTCGCGCCAATGAATAGGGAGCTTCTGTACTGCCGTCTACTGCTCATGAACGCTCCCTATCCTACTAAAAAAGTAATAGCTAACACAGATGGGCAGCGGACGGGCATCCGGCGGACAAATCTGTGTCTATTTCTCGCCACACATTGACGGATGTGTCCGCCAGGCACATCTTTCAGGCAGATCTGACGGGAAAATCCGTGCGTGTATGGCTAGTTATTAAAGCATTCTAAAAAAAAAATAAGGCCCGAGGAAATGCGTGAATTATAATCTCCCCATTAATTAGTCTGATCCACTTACTTTGAAACTTTTCATTTTTCTAAGATAGATGGAGCAAACTTGACCTTAAATTTGGTACATAAAGTATCTGCAACCACTTATTTTTGAATTTTAAATATCAAGGCATGTCTTGGTAAGTGTAGGACAGAGACCTAAAAGATAAGGAAAATTACAATTTTTCAAACTACTATTAATATTACATTATTTTAGTAAGAATACTGTCCAAACACTTACCAAGGCAATACCTAGTTAGTTGTAGTTTAGGTTACTATGTGCCACATTAATTTTTGAATTTAAAATATTCTGTTCGTCTTAGTTTTCGACAACTCTGGATTCATAAGTGTAATATCGATAATAACGAGGGCTGAAATCATAATTTATATAGGCAGTAATAAAACTATGAAATTATGATATGAAATTAATATCTAATGGAAGAGGATAAATGTTTAGCTACCTATTAAGACACAACCACTTCATCAGAAACATCATAGAAGGGAAAATAAATAGAAGGAGAGGGAGGGGAACCAATAAAAAGTTATATGAGCCTAGGAGCATGTAGGGGCCGTGTCGTACCAGGACACTAAAAGGCTGGCTTCGGTCCGACAAGGTGGTGACAACTTCATCACGCTGCACTGACAATAGCCCAGCTCTTAATGAATAATTTAATGGATAAATGAGAAGCAGTTCATTATTAAATTGACCCCAAACTACCATTGCTCCTTTGCTTGTCTGTCTGGTGAAAAATGGTAGCTTTTTTTAACAAAAATTTTCCAGGCTCTGACTTAGAGGAACATATACGAATATATATAAAAACATAGACTTTTATTTTATCTTTTTCTATACCCAAAAGTTTCAAATATTTTGGTGCAGCCAAAAGTTATATCAGGAGCAAAATTAGGCGATTTAATCTCCTGACAACTGGGTTTCAAAATTTGACAACATAAATTTTACTCTTGATGGGGCCTATGTAATGTACAATCAGATATACAGCGGAGCACCTTTGCTTACAGACTTCTGTACAGGGGGTACCTTTTCTCTGCAGCTGACTGTACAATAGAGAGGACGTCATAAAGAAAAAGTAAGCTCAACTATTAAAAATAAATAAAAACTCACTTGTAACCAGACTTGTCCAAGACCTCCTTAGCGCTGGAGTGCGCAAACGTAACCTCCTCCCTCATCTTATCAGCAGTCTTCACAAACTCTCCCTTCAAGTCACTCTCCTTTTCGAAGAAACCGATGACTGTGACCTCATCCTTCTTGAGGAAGTTCTCGTAGTCGGCCACGGTGAGGAGGTCCTTGGAGCTGGGGCCGACTTGGGCGCGCATGTATTTGACGATGCCATCTGATGAATGGAGATTTCAGTATATGGATGGGTATAGAGTTGTACAGTTCGTGTAAACACTCGCTCAAGAATATTCTCCATAGTAAACAGAGAACATTCTCGAGGACTGTTGTGAGACATACTGACATAAAATAATTAATTAATTACATGGTTTAAACTCACTTGTTTTAGTCAATCGAGCAACAACAAGTGAGTCTAAACCGTGTAGTTATTTAAAGCTTCAGGGACGTAGCACAAAAGGGAGTATTGGTTACTTTACAGCTTGAGGATCATGGGACAATTTTGGTTTCAGAAAGGGTTCAATCCGCCCAAGTTACTTATAAAGCTGAAAATCTATGTCATTAAATTAGTTGTTTTAGTTAAATTTCTGGGCTCCATTAATATACTCATGATTTTTAGTCCCTGTAAAAAAGGTTATCTTATCACCCCCTGGGTTAGTCAACCATCATATGATAGTTGGGTATTTAAATCATTTAGTTGATAGCACCGGTATAGTTGACATTCAAAAAGGAAATAAAGATCAATACCACAAGCAATTATCAAAACCACAGATATTAAAGGTTGAAATCAAATGTTGTTTAAAATTAATTTAATTGAATTTAATTGTTGGTTTATACCAAGGCAAGTGTTTACAATTTATGGGAAAAACGATAAAAACTATTAAGTAGGTGTTTGATAATACAGTTTTCCTTATATCTGATATTAAATTAATATACCTATCAATAGTTTTAGATATAAAAAAGTATTGACATAATTAACTGTATTTATGAACTCCATCCATATCTATTGACACATTTATTCTACTAAACCCATTTTATTTATAAGAATAATTAGTTAGAGGGTAGACTAAAAAAAAAACTAATCATATCTCCTATTCACACGAGATAATTTCTGCTGCTAATTGCTGCTGTAAGAACTAATAATATTGAACATGAAAAATGCACATCTGATTATCAGGTTATCTTATCAAATGTAGCAAAAACTAGTCCTAAAGGGTCAGAGGAAGTGTGGTGTTGGCAACTTACTTGACTCCCTAGGTCCATTGTAGTCCTGAGACAGTTCTCCTTTACGGAAGATCTTCAGGGTCGGGTATCCGGAGACTGAGAACTGCTCGCAGGTAGCCTTGCCGCCCTCCGTGCAGTCCACCTTCACCAGCGTCACCTGAGGGTCGTCGCCCTTCAGCACGCCGGCCGCCATCGCGAACTCCGGCTTCAGTCTTTTACAATGCCCGCACCTAATATAAACATCAATCAACATCGTAAAAATCGATTTACACACTATACATTCAAATTAATCACCCTTCAGTGTCAATGACTTACCATGGAGCGTAAAACATGACCAGCGCCGTATCATGTTGAGATAGTACAGATGAAAAGTCTGAATCTGTAAGATCTAGCACGTCCTCTTCGGCGGCCCTACACAAATATATTACACCTAAGAATAACACGATTTTAAGTGATCCCATCATTTTTGTGCCGGCACTTTACTAAGAACCGTGCGCTATAGCTCGCCACCGAACAGAAGCTAAAGAATAGAAAGGACAAGGACCGGAAAAATACACGTATGATGCTGCAGAATGACACAAGCCGGCACAGCGTTGGCTGTTTCTGATTGGTCCATTGTCGATGCGTTCACGTTTTAGTTTAATGCAATAATTTTAATTCGCTCTTACAAATCTAAATCATACTTCAATTATTATTTTGGAGATATTAATTAGTTTTAAACATATATTTTATAATAGATCAAAAGTCGATAGAATTATGCAGCGTTCACATTCTATCGATACTTGAATGTTCGACAAGTCGCTACCCTAGCAAGCAACTCGGCTTTGGCTTCTGTCAATCGGAAAATGGCAGCGACGAGTGTTGTCGTTCTCGACCGTGGAAATAATACAACTTGTACCGTAAATCTTTTCGGTAAGTGATCTTTTCTGTTATGTGCATTATTAACGTTTATTGCGGTTTGTTTGATTTTTACGTTAACTCAATTATTTTCTCATGTTTTATTCATATTTAGAAGAGCCGCTTAACCTTTGCTTTTATTATTATTTATTTTGGACGTGACGCGCGGAAGTTTTAAAATTGTGTTAGTAATTTGTCTCTTATAATTTCGTGATTCGATAAAGTTTTTTTTAATTGTCGAGTGCGCAAGGAGCGTGGTCCGCTTCAGCTTGTTGGTAACGAGTTTTTTTTCATAGTGAATAGAATAAGTAGTCTGCGGCGGGCTGACCTTGGCTATTGGATTGTAGGAAGTAAAACTCTTGGTTAGGTACTTACCTTTAGTGTAGTTTGGTATTTGATGTACTCACAAAAAATATTCATAAGTAATATTCGTAGTCAGTATTTGTATGAGAAACTAATTGAATTGAGAAGTAATTTTGTATGAGAGCTTAGTGATGTAATGTTATTGTAAATTATAATAGTTAATTATAGCCACATGAATATTAGTGTTACTATGCTGAACTTGAGTGTGACTGCCTTGTGCTGGCCTCTGAAGTTATTCCAATGCATCAACATGCAGTAAATAAAAAACTAAGCAGGAAAAGATATAACTTTCAGTATGGTTTATGTTTGTATAACAATTTGTAGAAATACTTGCTTTAAGAACACTGAGGATGGTCAGATATGTTTTTATTTTACTTTAATATTACTACCCTCCAACGAAAGAACCACAAACAAATCATGCGCAACAAAACTCTAACCAGTAATCCCAGCGAAACTAAACAACAAAAAACTACACAACAGAAACTTCAACAAAAAAACAATTTCAAAACAAATGAAGAACCTGTACGCAGAAAAACACTACAAAATGACATGAAACTGCAGGGAAAGAAAAATGAAGAGAATTGGAGGAGGCCTCCACTCAAAGAGGGGTCCAAATTAAATTAAATTAGTAAATAACATACACAAACTTAACACTAACTACTAGCTATAAGAAAATTACTAACAACACGCAAAAACTTTTAATGTAAAATTGGAAATTTGGAAATAAAGGCTTTTTTATTTATTTATTTTTATTTTAATATTACTAATATTGAGTTGAGACTTGAGACCTCAATATGTCTTATCAGTACACTCGTACAGCAACCTCTGACTGATACTGAACCATAATTTACTGACACAGGTAATAACAGAATTATGAGATCTCTCTTTAGCTATAAGACCGCTTGTTGTCTGCCTATCTTTAACCAATTGTTTTTCTTTAAGCTGTATCTTTTACTGAGGTGTGCCAATAAAGAGTACCTATTCTATCTATCTATCTATTATGAAATCATATTCATATTACTGGCTCAATAACATATATCACAAATCTTAGTAACAGATACAATTATCGGGTTATATAAAACTGGTATGTGAATAAATACCACTTCAAACCTCAGCAGAAATAAGTAGATTTTTTTACGGAACACTCATGGGATCACTTTGGTCTTGCAAATTGGTCAAATGTGGTTTTTAGGGTTCCGTACCCAGACGGTAAAAACGGGACCCTATTACTAAGACTCCTCTGTCTGTCCGTCTGTCTGTCCATCAGGTGGGATCGTGGTCAAACACCTGCCTATACATCATAAAAAAAAAAGACTGTCACCAGGCTGTATCTCATGAACCGTGATAGCTAGACAGTTGAAATGTTTAGCAACAAACGTGATTTTTTTGCCGTTTTTTGCGTAATGGCACAGAACCCTTCTTTTCAACTTTAAAAAAGAATAATGCCAAGTTTTTCCTGTATGCATTTGTAAAACATAATTATTAATTAAATAATCTTGCAGGAAATATTTTTTTGGGTTTTATAGCTAAAACAGCATTAACAAGTTTTATTATTATCATGTCCATCGGTCTGTCTGTGTAATCCATAGCATCCATATACTAAAATAATAATTAAGGAACATAGTTTTAAGAATAGTATGATACAAAATAAATTGTAATTAGAATATGGAAGAGCGGTGCCTCCTAGCACAGGTTATTTTGTAAATAACTTCAAAGGAGACACTAGCCATTGTAATATTTGTAAAGTTTTTGAAAGACTTTTATAGGGTTCTTCAAGAAGCAGGTATTTAGGGTTCCTAAGCTAAGTGGCTCCTCTGTTGTTTCCTATGTCCATGGGCGGCGATGAATGCTTCCTATCAGGCTGCTCGTGTTCGTTTGCTTCCTATTACATAAAAAAAGAAATAAAGAATTTTGTATTTGTATTTTTTTTTTATATTTTAATGTAAATTTTGTTGCAGGAGCTACGGTTGTATCATGGAGGGTGAATAATCAAGAACAGTTATTTGTAAGGTAAGTCTAGATGTTAGGTATTGTTTTACGTCATAATAATTATCCAATTTTATTGAAATTCTAAACACATCTTTCCTATTATCCTAGTGTTAATGAAGAGAAATTTGTTTTTTCTTTATACAAAACATTATTGACCCAGACTAAGGGTTGGTTGCACCAAACCGTCTGTCACCGATAGCACAGAAGTGATAGTATTATCATACAGAACAGCCACGCACCGCCCCGCCCCGTTTCGAATTACCTCGCCCCGCGACAGCAGATTGACCCGTTTTTAAGCAACTTACTCACACAATGACGCATATGCCGCGTGTACAGACGTGCCGTTCACACAGAAACGCAAGTGATTTTTGATGTATAGCGTGTCCGCCCTGTGCCGATAGTGTGTAAATTTTATTGTTTAGAAAAAAGTTTCATAGATATCTGCTGCGTGACGTTGATCAGTCTGTTAATTGTGGTTGGTTCAACTGGCGCTTATAGTATACAACTTAAACTTATTCTATAGAAACTTAAAAAATAAATTAAGAAACTAAATGTTATTACATGTGTAAAAAAACATAAGTAATTAATCTTTTTGACGCCAACGACGGATATGACGCACCGTAGGTCCAACGCCGAAGACGGATTAATCCGTCACAGAGTAGTCACAGACCACAGAGCAACACAGACCTACGGGCATATGCATAAAGTTCAACTTCAGTTTTGACACTTCAGTGACGTGGCGTCTGAGTAGAGTTGTGCCGTTGCCGATAACATTACCCATTTTGTATAGAGAATGTTACCGAGCGAGAAATTTCCCCATACAAAATGGGGAATGTTACCGGGAATGGCACAACTCTACGTCTGAGTGACAACTTTTGTGTTTGACACGGCGTCGAAAAGGTTAGATACCTAAAAAAAGAAAAAAAGAATTGCTACTTTGCCTTACCCGTCACAAACCTGACCATCATCAGGATCAGGATGTTATTATTACTGTCTCACACTCGTCTCAGCAAAGAGGATACCCTTTTGCGTCTGATGGCATGGACGCCATTCGTGTGCGCGTGCACACATGCCTGCCGCACTGTAACGACGATTGACGAGGTATCACTAGTATACCTGTCATGACTTAACTTAATTTTTTTCATAGTGTTTATCAACGATGCATTAGTTGTCTGATTTGATCATCTCAAGCTTGATTCACCTTATTGATTATAATGATTATCAGACTGAGATAATGCCTGGCAAAATCCGTTATCATACAATTTATGTCTTATGATGACTTGAGGCTTTATATCTTCAGGTACATTGGTATCATTCATATATTGAACAATGATTACCACCGGACTTCACCAGAGCTTATAGTGGAAATCGAGGCAGATAACGTCGATTTTCGCGGCCCTCTGCGTGGCATTGGGTCTACCATTTCCTCTTTTCCTCCAGGGGGTGGTGAAAGCTTTTAAAGTTTGTGGCAGATATTTTTGGCGCGTGATTTCATCCGCTGTTACCGATACTGACTGTACTTTGTACTTCGTAAACGCAAGAATCTTTTATTTATTTATTACAAAAAATACATACATACATTATGGCACTCTTCTTTAGACATTTCTGCCGGCTTTACGTCAATATCAACAGGAAAAAATACGGAGGTGTAACGATTTAGTGACCATTGGCAAACTCAGATCTGGGCTGAAAGACAATGGTTAATGTTATTGATTAGATGACTAGTATTATTCGTAAGAATCTTGTTTGATAGGTAGCCGCATAAAAGCGCTTGGAACGAAAGGTTTAAATATTCCACTTACACTCCTTTCGGCTTCCCATCTGAACGCACAAAATTGTATTCAATTCTATTTTTCCAACAACATATCTTCACTTTACTCATGGCCAGGTCAAAGGTCGGCAAACTTTTGAGAAGAGCCAACCGCATTAAACATTACCAGTTATAGGAATCTCAAAGAGCCGCAAATATTGTTTTCCGTACATGGTCGTGTGTCGTTTCAGTGTCTTCGAGTGTTAATCTTTTGAGTAACTTGAAGAGCCGTACTTGCCGTCAGAGCTGCATGCGACTCGCGAACCGTGGTTTGCCGGCCTAGGTACTTAACTGCTCGTATAATAACCTCCTTAGAAATAAGTTAACATTTTCCTAAGCGCGCCTCAAGGGTCTGTCTTCTGTCTTAGTCACATGTAATGAAATATCAATCCCGCATGCAAATGCCCGGAATCTTTGACACTGCGTAAATTTGCAATTAAAATGGCGGTAATTGCCGTTGGCGTTCGTATGTTAATTCTATGTAGGAAGTCGGCTTTTGCATATGGTAATGTTAGAGGCTTGAAGATGGCGTTAAAGATATATAGGGAACTGGGCGATAATAAGTTCTCATGTCTAGTGATCGGTAATCGTATCGTAGTTGAGGTAGAGAAATTTCCAAGAGAGTTTGTCAATTAAGGTTCATAATATCAAAGAGGCTATAATAAGATAGAGCGGTACTGTCATCTCCATTCTGTCACCGTGGGACTAGACGCGGACTTGCGTTTCACCCTTACGTCGTTACTCTGCCACTGATTCGTACTAAGCGCTATGCATCCAGCTTTATCATGCGAACGGCTAAGGAGTGGAATTCACTTCCTGCAAATATATTCCCAGTCCACTATAACTTGGATCTTTTTAAATCAAGAGTGAATAGACATCTTTTAGGTAAGCATGATCCATCCTAGACTGCATCGGCACTTACCATCAGGTGAGATTGCGGTCAAGTGCTTGCCTTTTTGTAATAAAAAAAAAAGTGAATTTTGTAACCCCAGTCAATTCACTGCCATCTATCGACACACCTTAAAACTAAAAATGAAGATTTATAAAAATACGATAAAATGTATTTAAATATGGATAAATGATTTTTTTATTTGCATTAATTATTTTTATGATTTTGACCCATGTTCTTTCACTGATATGCGTTAAAATTGTTAAATAACAAACGAAACCGTCACCGCCATCTATACGACAGGCCAAATATAGTAGCGCCTCTGATCGAGAATCAAATTTTCTTGCTTTTCGAGGCACGTTTTTTCCTTAGACTGTATCCATCTATTACGGAGTTATATCTATCTTTGATAGTATATAAACGTTATTGACTTTAATTAATCATTTCAGCAGAACTACGAATTACGATTCCTTCAGCCTTTATCCCGGCTGATAGTTCAAAAAGTTCGACAGCGAAATATGACCAAAAAGTATTATCTAATTTATTTATCTTGAATATCATGCCCTTAAATCACATTCGCTCGTCCGTTCATTCACTACATTTATTACTCTATGACTATGTATACGTAAAAAATATTTTTGACAGGAGTTGACGCTTATCAATGAAGCTTTCTATCAGTTATACGGTAGATCTTAGATTGATATACCTATATCATTATTAGTTTAGTACCTATCTACTATACCTACCTCACATGTTATAAGTACCTCAATCCGATGACAATGCCACTTATACACTCTTGATTTATAAATCTTAGTGGGAATTGTCTCAGGATGTAGGTTGCACCTATTAATGTAAAAACCATTCTCTTCGTTTTATATTATCTTCCTATGTCTGTTTTTTTCCCCAATAAAGAAAAAATAAAAAATAAAAATAAAATAAATATATTATAGTACCTATATAGTAAATAAGGATCAATTCATAACTCTTAAAAATAAATTCTTATGTTACTCCGACTATAAATATCATGCATTTAAATCTTATTCACTCGTCCGTTCATTCGCTTCCTTTTTTTCTTCACAGACACACAGTTACAGTTTCGGTGAATGATTACACACACATCTACCAGTGTCTAATCATTCACCACCTCTCGACGTAGGTATTTTTCGTTCAAATCCTTTGAAAATGATTACCCAGTGTGTTTCTTATCTAACCCCGCTACCGTGTTCATTATCCTCAAACTCGGTAAACGAACGAATCGGGACTCGGAGAGACCATTGAGTGGACGCATTGGAGTGTGACCGGCGGAGGTCGCCGCCTGACGGATTGCATTCTTGCGTCGCATTCTATTTTTGATAGTGTCTAGGCAAGTGGGCACGCCCTAACTGTTAGGCTGGTCCTTTTTATGCTTGTCTATCCCAGTACTCGTCTTAGCTCTTCTTAACCCGCTACACACTTGGCCTTACAACGAATGCGTCACTTTAAACTCTTTAAAGCAAGATTCAACGAATATTTGGACAAATGAAGCCCAAGTACACACGAGTACCTACGACAATGCGGCTCTCGAACTTAGCTTTGGGTATGGTAAAAATTAAAGCTAAAAATGAATGTGCCCTTTTTCTTTGCTCTTCTATGAAAATGCGATTCCAGGCTTTGGGTATACTGTAAAAAGCTAGGCGATTGCTCAAGTGTAAACCGTCACTGATAATAGGCATCCAAAGGTCTCTTTTCAGATTCAGATGGTTTGTTTACTTATACTTCTTCTATAGTTTTCTTTTGACCCTGAATTATGAATTATATTTGTAGAAGCCGACATTGACTGGATGAGACTTCAAACCACATATTTTAATTTGCGCATCTTGATTTTGTTTGTACCTTCATCGTATAGTGATAGCGTTTTTAAGAAATTCTTGATGAAAACTATAACATCATATTTGTGAGGCATAATTAAGGTAAGCGAATTCCATGAAACATTAGCAGTTAAGAAAAAACCGGCCAAGTGCGAGTCGGACTCGCCCACCGAGGGTTCCATACTTTTTAGTGTTTGTTGTTATAGCGGCAACAGAAATACATCATCTGTGAAAATTTCAACTGTCTAGCTATCACGGTTTGAGAGATACAGCCTGGTGACAGACAGACAGACGGACAGCGGAGTCTTAGTAATAGGGTCCCGTTTTTACCCTTTGGGTACGGAATACGGAACCCTAAAGAACAAATAGTCTCGTGTGAATATAGGGTTACTTACTCGTATTGTCACTTAAACGACATTCCGCCTTTCCTAAAAGATGAGGGTTGCAAGTTTGGGAATTAAAACGCGTTCAACCCCACAAAAACGGGCACGCGTCTCATATCCGATATATAGTTTCCCCAAGTTTTTGTGTCAAATGCGCGACTTGACCCTTCCTATTATTTTCTTAGTTTTGGCACAACCCTGTTGTGCCTTTGTCAACGTTGCGCTAATGTGTAGGCAACCCTGTCATATTCCCATGCTTATTGAGAGAATAATTTTAAACCAGTTTAAATGTGATCTTAAATTTAAACCACTAAGGTCATCTTCAGTCTAGACATGTCCCACTGCTAGTGGCCTGCTGCTGCACAACCCTTCACATTGTACAAGAGGGTTTGGGTTATAGTCCCCACACAGAAACGGCTCTTCACATTCAGTTATAAGTATGGAGTTTTTCGCAGATGTATGTTGTGCATATTTTTCACCACAGAAAACTAGTAAATCACTTGACATTTCGCACCTAACGTATTGCGAAACTTTTTGGAACCTAGGCTATAAATAAGAACAGCAAAGCCATTTCGTGGTTGCTGATATGTCTGTTGTAATGTGTGTAGTTTGCTGCTTTTCCTACTTTTTACCTGTTTTTCAGTTAAGTACTTACACGAATAAGTTTATATTTCTAAACTTCAATATTCAACCTGCTCTTATTCTGTGGGTACAACATCCCTTACACCCCGTAACGTACCATCACACTATAAAAGAGAGCAAAGCAATACTTCAATATTTTTTAAACTGCTGCCAAATTTGCAATATTACTTATTTGTTACCAATATTTACAATCCAGCCCTTACTGGCCCACAACGCGCCATCCGACTAAACGACAACAGCAAAGTGAGCAAGACACTCAACATTTTTCGAACTACAACTTAGCACTATTACTTATCCTGTGGACAATTCCTTACACTGGTCCGCACCGCATCTCACTATAAATGGGAACACTGGAGCAGCGAAGCTCCCGGGCTTGTTTTTGTGCGACTGGGCCCGCCCCCCTGCCGATGACTAATGGTCTCCCCGCTAATGCCCAGATAATTTTATGCTTTCGAGGATGACCAGGAGTGTAAGAGCGTCAGCGGGTGTTGTTTAACTTTAAGGGTTTATGTAAATTCTAGTTGGCAAACGGACGAATCAACTTTAACACGTTCATTTACTTTTTCGTAATTAATAATACCTACTCTATCTACTTACCTATAGCTTTTTTTATTTTATAGTTCGTGTATCGTGTAGTTGGCGCTAGTTGCATATGTAGCTGTAATGTTCAGCCAAGGTATGGTTGGATCGGACCGATACAGGGACTGACTGTTATATTATAAGTACGATGCTTGCTTTATATAAATAATTTTTGCGTTATGTTGTATCTTCTTGCTGTGTATCTTTTTCTAATTTAACTATTTGTTCATTGTATGTTATTTTATGTATCTTTTCCTCTTGTCTGCTACCTTCCGTGATTCTTCTCACCTGATGGTCTCATCGGAAGATCAGCGCTGGAAGTCACCAGCAACATGCTGAGATGAGGCCATTTCGTGGCACTTTAATCTTATTTTATGTTTTCTATTATATTATGTAATGTCTTGTTTGTTTGTGCTTACGAATAAAATCTCATTCTATTCTATTCTATAGCCAAAACTACACATATCATATCACAGCCACAACCTTCTCAGTACATTAGAAAACGTGTAACATTTGGTCAGTCCCTCTAATATTTCACCACAGCTGTCTGGCGCGTGTAATAAGCGATGGATGTCACTCGGAGAAAAAATCAACATGTGCGCTCGATCTGAGCACGTGGGTTTTAGCCGCACATTAGTCGGTGCGATTTATTAGACGCGTCGAATCAAGTACTGACATATGTAAGGATTATCAATTGTGGTATTTTCTATAAAAAGGGACCTCATTGTCGATGGCGCTTGCGCCATTATTAACAATGCTCCGATATAAATACAATGCCGCACGAAGCTGTGCGGCGTAAGCGCCATCGACAATAAGGTCCCTTTTCATTGAAAATGCCCCAATTTATCACTATGTGCCTACAATATAAAGAGATAGAAAGAACAGCCATACAATCTAAGTAACCCTCTCATTGTAAAATGCTGATATAACAGTCATAAAACTTGGTATGAACATTCTAGTTTGTTTGGTATTAGTTTCGTGAAATTGCGAGCGAGTAGGTTACAGATACAAAACTTGTATTCGCTCTCATAACTTTGATTGTATGGGGGGCTTATTGGCTAGCTATAAGGCACTCATTGAGACTAGCTCAAGATCGGGATAAGTGAGGTTGACAAAGGCTGAAATTATGAGGGCACTCTAATATGTTTTTCAGTTTCATAAACTGAATCGTTTAGTAAAAAGAAGCTTTTAAATAATAGTCTGCTAGTTACAAAAACGAAATAGTACATATCAAAACACATTTTAACTAAATCAAAAGTTAGGATTGATCTTATAAGAAATTCAAAGCACAGCCCATTTTCCATGACTTTTTTACAAACATTCTGTAAGGGCATACCGAGTTTTAGTTGAGTTCAGTTTCGAAAACATTATTGCGGGCGTTATTTCATTTCTGCATTGTCATCCTATAGTCTTATTTTCCAGAGCCAAATTTATTAAATAATCAACGACTACACGCCGAATTATATAGCAATTAATACGAAATCAATTTAGAAGCACGTATTGTGAGGATGCAATTTGGCGGAGAGACAAAAACTCGTCTCTGAGCGCCTCTAACAAACGACCAGGGATGCCATTCCGTATGCTCACGGAGATACCGAAGCATTAGTCCAACGTGTAACCGACAGGTTGCCATCTATCTACCGGTTAAAATTTGCAAATAACTATCGCGCTTATATTAGGTTTTATCTTTTTCTCTAGTCATCCCTTTTTAATCTGGCTAACCAATTTTTACTCTGGCAAACCAACTTTGTCAGTAGAGAAAGGCGCGAAATTAAAAATTTGTATGGGGGATCCTTCGCGCTTCGCGCCTGCTTTTTTGAAATTTGCCGCCTTTTCTACTGACACAGCTGGCTTGCCAGAGTATATTTTGTTCAATATTTGTAATCAGCTCAGCATTTATGACTGTGAGTTGATATGTTGCATTGCACATCATCATATCAACTCACAAGTTGCTATGTTGGATAAATAAAATATTTTTCTCACTTCACCCACTTTACAAAATTCTGTTTTGCCTTATGGTTGACTGGTAGAGAATATCTCAAGGCATTATATCCAAATTGGAATTGTTAAGTTACAAAAAAATTCCTTTTTTGGTGTCCGGTTTGGTGTTCTCTTTCCATTTGAGCAATTTGATGCATTGTTCCTTTTCTTATTAGATCCTTACAGTTGGTATAACCCCCAGAAGCTCTGTATAGCGTTTTATATTGAACTTTTATTTATGTAAAAGGGTTCGAAATGATAAAACAAAACAATGGCTTCTAGAACTCGAACGGATAAACCAAAAACCACATTACACTTCCCGGCCTCGAGTTAACCACAAATTGCACGATGAGTGGATACTGGATAGTGATACTGATCTTTCAAATCGCGAATATTGGAATTTAAAAATCGCCTATCTCCATCTCTTGCCTAGAGATCAAGTCATTCCAGTGTATCAAAAAACCGGACAAGTGCGACTCGCCCACCGTGGGTTCCGTACTTTTTAGTATTTGTTGTTGTAGCGGAAATACATCATCTGTAAAAATTTCAACTGTCTAGCTGTCTAGCTATCACGGTTCATGAGATACAGCCTGGTAACAGATAGACGGACAGCGGAGTCTTAGTAATAGGGTCCCGTTTTTACCCCTTGGGTACGGAACCCTAAAAAGTATCGCATTGTTTTTTTGGCTCTATAGTAATTAATCGACCTCGTTTTCTTTAGAACTTCTTGGGGACTTGAGTCTTTAGCAGATTGTTGATTCGATTTTTTTAAGAATTTGAGTTCTTTTTAGATTATTTAAATTTATTGGATTGTGATTTCATTGTTAAAGGTTTTGTTTTTATTTTTAATGTATTTACTAACACATAGCTATAACGATGGTACTAACAATATTGTATGGAATTTTAAACGTTCCGAAATAAAGTTTTTTTTTTTAGACTATCCATTGGTAGCTAGGAGGACATAACCATTAACAGGCGTTCCCCTCTGTCGAAAATAGTCGGCCAATGGTCATACACAATGTATGGACTGACGTTTATCTGACATGGCTATTTTTATGTTACGTATACATTTGACGTTCCCCTCCCCCGCAAAAATTGGCAGACTTTTTTGTACAGCAAATTGGTAGTCACAAACCATTTAAAACCATTTTAATCATCTATTGTGCAGTTGTCTTGCCTAATTGCTGACAACTGCGTAGTGCGACGCTGACGGAGATTTAGGTAACATGAGATAAGCGATTTACGATTTTCGAAGTAGGACCTCAGTTTGCCCGAACTTTCGACTAATACGCAATGGGAACACATTCAGCCGCTAATGATTCTATGCGCACGGTATACTTATAGCTACATTACATACTATCCACAACCGAAAAGACATATAACTGCGAACCATGTGCTGAGTTCGGTCTCTTTGCGGTTCAGTAATTGATGAGCCACAATTCGTTTGTTCTTAATCTAAGATGGTTAACGCGCAGTGTTCCTTTTTAGCCGACTTCAAAAGGAGGTTTTCGATTGGAAATGATTTTTGTTTTCTTCAGGTTTCATGGGTGAACCAATTTGTATAATTCTTTCTTTTTAGGGTTCCGTACCCAGAGTGTAAAAACGGGACCCTATTACTAAGACTCCGCTGTCCGTCTGTCTGTCACCAGGCTGTATCTCATGAACCGTGATAGCTAGTCAGTTAAAATTTTCACAGATGATGTATTTCTGTTGCCGCTATAACAATAAATACTAAAAAGTACAGAACCCTCGGTGGGCGAGTCCGACTCGCACTTGATCGGTTTTTTTTTTGTATACAAGAGTACCTATACTTTCCCAATTGGTTCCATTTCCATCGATATACTGAGGACATCTCCGGGCCTAGATGAATCGCGATAGCGAGACAGTTGCGCGTTAGCGCGAGCAGGACGCAATAAATCCAAATTAATTTATGCGTCGTGTGCGACCCGATATTAGGCTAGAAGAGAGGTCGTAAACCTTTGCAGTAATTTGAATTATTACGTTTTCCTTAGGGAAAATGGCAGTTAGAAAACTGAGGAATTTAAAAGTCTATAAATACATGGTGCCATGCTATGACGTGAAACTTAATTTCACTTAAGGGGTCTACTGATTATCAGTCCGCCGGACGATATCAGCCTGTCAGTTAAAACAAAAATTTGACAGTTCCGAACAACTGACAGGCCGATATCGTCCGGCGGACTGGTACATCCCATAAGCACCTTTACCCGTGGAACGTCACATTTGAGTGTAACGTCGATTGTGATGCTGGCACCACACTTCGCCTTATTTGGCAAATATTCGTGTTGCATCTCTTTCCTTTGACATACAAAACAAAAGGGATGCAACACGAATATTTGCCAAAATATACAGCGGAGTGTGGTGCTGGCATAAGAGAGCGGCTTTTTGACGGCGAGTTCAATATCAGGGGGCCTAGTTATGATGACAATCGTTTGCGCCGTAGCGAACGAAACGCCTCTTTCTCTCTATCGCATTAATATGGAAGAGTGATAGAGAGACATTAGCGTTTCGTTCGCTACGGCTCAAGAGATCGTCAATATTGTCATGTTGGCTAGGCCCTTAGGCGACAATTGTCAGCGTAGTGAAACAGGGGCTAGAAATCTTGCAATCTTCTACTGCTCCAATCATCTTAGTGTATATTCATTGATCAAATATCCCTATTGATGAAAGAGTAGGAGTGACGTAGGAGGTCCTAAATATGTTTTATGTTAATAGCGGTGAAAATAAAAATTGAATCTAAATTTACAATTAAATGTTAGACAACAACGAGGCAGAGGCGGGTTTGATATCAAGTTGCTAAGAGAATAGGAATCCTATAATAGGACTGATTATATATACCAACTTGAAAGTTAAAATAATATGTCAATTGCCTACTTATACATTTCAACTTAAAGTGTTAAGCATGCATAGGTAAAAGATAAAGTTAAGAGTAATGTTTTTGGGCGAAAAAATAAAGAGTAGGCCGTGAATATGACCCAATTTTCCCTGGAAGGTACCTAATTTATGATAAATAAGTGCAGAATGTAACTGAAAATTATTATTAGTAGCTAACAAAGTTATAAAAACTTTCCTAAAACTGTTTAGGTTTTTCCGCGCTTTTCAAATTCAAGATGTTTGACCGGTATCTTTTCGTCCAAAAACCAGTGAGCCAGTGACTTTTATATACATAGACAAACATTCGTCTGCCCATTCTTAGCTGGATCGGTCACTTGTATCACGTTCGTCAACTGTTCACAAGTACCCATTGAAAGATCATACGCCAAGTTGATAAAATAAATCTACATTAAGCATAGGCAACATTTTCGCCCAAAAACAAGTGACTCCTACTTAGATAAGCCAAACATTCGTGTGCCCATTTTTAGCTGTATCAAGTCCCGAAACCACGTCACTATCATGCTCGTCAGCTGTTCACAAGTACCGATCGATAGATCATACGCCGCTACCATGTAAGGCCACGACATAATCTGATGATGTCATGCGTCAGAAAAACTGATAGGATTAACAATTGTTAAAACTTAAATCGAACGTGTTAGGAAAGTGTGAGGATACTAGCAAAGAAAGCTAGTTGCTGAATGGAACGAATGAGAACGGAAATGAAGTTCTTCTAATTTAATAAAAACTGTAAATAAATGTATGATAAAAGAACATTGTGTGTAGCTTCTTTTTGCGTTACGATATGTATAGGTTTGTTTTTGGCCAGTGCAGTCCGGACACTGTTTTTCCTCAAGGATATGATAAAGAATGCGTTAAAATAAGCATTAAGTACATGTAAACCATGGCAGAGATAATAGAATATACATTTTTGGCCCCTGTTTTAGCTTAAGATAGGCAATTGTAAATGCAATTTCTCGTATGTATGACTGTATGTATTATATGTATCTGACATCTTGGTTTGAATTAAATTAAAGATGACTTATCTTAGACTACGCATAATCAAAACTACATATGTGCAAGTTACGGAAAGTTTCCAAAAAATTAGAAAAGTTGTCGGAAATTTCGTAAAAATATTGCACAGGAAACAAAGGGCTTTCATTTTGGACATGGAAAATTTCGATTTCTATAACAAAAAAAAGAGAACTTGAAATTTTTCCATGTGGAAATTTTGCAATTTTGAAACTACACCAGTAATTAAAACGCATAAGTTAGAGTTATACTAATTCTACTTCTGTTTATCACCTTTTTGAAGTACAGTCAATTTACAAAACAACATTAGAATTAAGTAAGGCCTCACCCTTTTGAAGCACTTTCCACTTCTGCTGACTATTGTTAAACTATAACGAATTGTTTTAATACTTACACTAAAGCGTAGGATGATAATGAAGCAAGAACGATCTCAGTGCGGATTAACAGTTGTGAAATGCATAATGAGATGAAGGATTACCACATGTTTACAATTTATAGCGTGATTTGGCAGCCATTTTAGATAATGCTGTTTCACTTGGGATTGTTCGCTATTTCAAACTGAAATTTTCGCAAACGTCCGGCTGAATCATCTGTAAGTGTAAAATAGTAACAAAAAATTAAGTTAGTGTGATTATATGAAGAAAAAAATAGGGTTCCGATTGTCACTCTTCGCTTCGTGTACGGAACACGGAACCTAGACAGAAAATCAACTTCCTAGCATTTTAAATTCTAAGAAGTTGATTTACGGTCTAATTTAATTTCTTGGTTTAAAAATGTAACATTGTTAAAAATTAAAATAAATTAAATATATCTTTATTTCAGACCCATAAGTCATGGTTAGTTACATTAACTTAAAAGCTATATTAGTTACATACACTAAGTATTTTTAATTACATTTTTTTTTACACACCTAGGTCACTTGATATAGGTCAAAGTAGACCTAACCTGCTCCATCCAGTGCCACATTATGGGGCAGCTAAATCTGTTAGCAATCACCTTCAGAATGCTGTTTCGACTTTCCCTAACGCGACCCATTAGCGACGTGATTTTTTACGCATAATTGCGTGAAAATCGTCCGTGTGCGCTTGGGCGAACATTCCTGATGCACTGCACCATTTTGGAAGTCTCAGCAGCATTCTGAAAGCGTTGTTGTATTGGATGCGAATTTTAAGTTAAAAAAAAAACTCGATTTTCTAACATTCTCAATAAATTAATAAAGACAGCTTTCGTAAGCGACAATATCATGAAATGTTCCTGCTACTTTTAGTTGGATTATAACTGATACTTATAGTTATATCGGTTTGAGTGCAATTTTTTTTTTTTAGGAAACAAACAGTCACATACAGATAAGTTTAAACTTGCAGATATACAATAAGACCTATAGTTCCATTAATTATAACACACTGATATTGATAACAAGTAGAAACAGGGCTTGTTCGGCACTGCCTATAAATAGGAAGATACACAGAAGTAACAATTAGATACACAACTAATAAATAATAAAGTACCTAAGTATCAAACATACATACGTTACATAAGACTATAGAACAATTACACTTTTTTTTTTAAAGCAAAGTGAGTAGCATTACATTTTATTTATTTCTTGTGAACGTTGTATCGGCTTAAAGCTTTTTCACCTTAAGTGCCCTCTATACTCTATAAGGTCATATCACTTACGTCAAATATACTACATTTAACTATAATAAATCATCCTGCATAATAATTACCGTTGGCTTAGTTAGCTCATGGATAAATCACATCTTAACCTGGTCCGACAAAAAGGTTATGTTACGAAGAAATACACGTCGCTTAAGCCATTTTTTATCGAAGCAGGATACCTAAATCTAGGATAGTAATCAACCCACAGATCACTATCCACTAGATAAGGCACTACAGTGACTATATATCGCTCGAAATATTATGATAGAAATGAAATCTTTAAATTTAGGTATATATTATTTACATACCTATCTTCGTTTGTGAGTATGTTTCAAAGTTGTACTCAAGTAAGTAAGTAAGTATTTATTTGCAAAGAATAAGGAGGTACAATAGTGTCTTAGGTGGTAAGTGACAATTGGTTGCTTATTCTGCTATTTGTACTATACAGGTTGTAATGCATTTTTTTATAAATTTATATTTTTCAGATTTTCCCCAGGACTTGTAGTGTAAGACGATATTTTTTGCCAAATTTCATAGTTTTAAGGTCAACGGGTAATACCCTATAAATTTTGATACCCTTGAGTGTCGAAAAATATACGTGTTTTTTCGGCATAAACGGCCGTATCTTTTTTTTACGTTAAGTTAGAACTTTAATTTTTTCACAGCTTCAAGTGACTGTAAGTAGGAGGTGTGTTATGTAGTTTTAATTTCAACTAGATACCTCCACTCGTTCCCGAGATAAAGGGTCTTGACAGATAGACAGACAGACGGACGGACAACAAAGTGATCCTATAAGGGTTCCCTTTTTTCCTTTTGAGGTACGAAACCCTAAAAATACCGGCAGTTTAGTGGATAAACTCGCACCACACCGTAGTCTTATGACGTTTTCAACCAAAAGGTACCACATTGTCGCTTGTCGATAAAGTTGATTTCAAATATATTTAAATAGCGCTTTATTGACAACCGACAATAAGCTTTTGGTTGAGAATGGCATGTAGGCTTTATAACGTGGAGTCTGCAGGATGTCGTCTATAAATCTAAGGATAGTATTAAATCACGAGAGCAATCAGACATTAAATATTCTAAGTGGGTGTTTGCTTGGATTAGTAAATTACAAATTGGTGCTAAATCTGCCAAAGGTGCCAATCGTGCACGTAGGGCGGTTCGTTAGACAGATACTTACTGGTTCAGACAAAACCACTGCAATTGATTATCAATTAGAATCCAGAATAATATTTATTTACGGTAATTATACACTACAACTACACCATCTATATATGTATTTTAGGTAATTAATAGTTTGTTATTTAATTATACAGATCCTGTTGTTTATTTAGTCACCTGCAATAATTTGCGAAGTTAATCTGAAGGACCATTTGAAATAAACCAGCAACTTTCATAGTTTTATTGTTTTCTAAAATGTAGACTTATATTTACCGGGATATAGACCGTGATTACCTTTTGTATTATTTGTGAGCTCCCGATATAAGTCAATATAAGTCTAGTGAAACTAACCGTGAATCATTCAAAACTCTAATTCTAAAATGTAGTTAAAAACTTTAAAAACTAGCATTTCGTTATTGTAGTAAATATAAGTTACATATGATTAACTTACAATCCTACTGTTTTTTAAATCTCTAATCTCTTTCACCACATTAACATAACGACTTAAGGCCGTGATATCGGTTTGCCGCTGTCTTTGTCACATTTCGCAAGAAAGAACGGGAAAGAACATACGCGCCAATTATCAATTTTGATCGAATTTTGTCGGTTTTTATTTATTCTAAAAACGTTACCTTACAATATCGAAATTCTAAAGCTATGAAATTACTATTTATGTTAAGATTGTTTTTTCTTCTTTTTTTGTTTATAGTATCACATAATAAATAACCGAGTAAAGTAGGATTAAAAGTCCGAGTTAGAGGTTACTTTGAAAATTAATTGTATCGAGCGAAGTGTCATAATTCGTCTATCGGAAGCTATGTTGTTAAAGATAATATAGTCAAGAACTACATATATTTTTTCCACGTCTACGAATATCAACGCCTCTTAGAAAAACATGATCATATAAGGAGATTTTTCGCCTTCTGGCTCAGGGAACCACCTTAACTACCTAGATACTCTACTCACTCATGCAACTTGCAAAAACACACATGTGAACAAAAGGCGTCCATTACCAAAACCAAACAACGGACAGTGACAAACACAGCAAAACCTGCACAACACTACAAAACGGCGTATCTCACACACAACGTCAAACCATTTACGTCCTTTCTATTTTAAGAGCCTAGTGCTCTCCCAAACGTCGTATCTCACACACAACACTCAACAACTTACGTCGTTTCTAATTTAAGTAAGTAGTGTTCACCTCAGGGGTGCCTTGGGGTCAGCAGATGCTGGGGACAGGGTATTAATAAGACGCCCCTCCCTCTGTGGCTTAACACCAGTAACACCACCGATTTACAAACGTCTACAGATAAGCCGATTTACAGACAAATGCAGCGGAGCGTGAAGATACGCTAATTTGGGGTAACTTGCAAAATATCTAGGATACAGAGAAGTCTCCGGCAAGCTCGGCCGAATTTCATTCCCATACAAACGGAGTTTCGTTCTCATTTTAAAACTACGCGTTGGATTGTAACGAAACTTTGCATATACAACGACATGAGGTATATCTAGGTTTGTAATTAGTTTATATAGCTCCAGTTTATAAAACAAACGAAATAGAGCAAAAACAAGTTTTGTATGAAAATTTTTAATACCCTGTATTTTTCTATGGTATCTCAAGCTGCATAAACTAATTACAGATCTAGATATACCTTATCTTATTGTAAGTATAGGGTGGGCCAATGATAAATGCATTTTAACGGAAGACGTCAATACGAAAAGAGAATTTACCACTGGCCCAACCTATACAGTTTCAGAGCAATCTAGCTAGTCGTTTTAAAATGAGAGCGTAACTACGTTTGTATGGAGAACCGAGTTTGAAAACGAGATGAGCTCAAGGCTCGGCCGCCAATCTCAATTCCCTAGATAGGGTACGTGAGCCACCTAAGGGCGCACCAGAGACACAGAATAACTATTAGTACTACCGTACCAGAGAATAGATCAGCTACACTAATAACGCGAATTAAAAATTGCCTACTCCAGAGCACACAGTCGCTGTGACCGAAATCAGTCAGGAGAGCATCATTTTGTGAAAAGTCGTGTTAGTTTTAATATTATAGTTTGACATTAAATCCCACGCATGTCTTTATTTTTTAAACTTGTTAACTGAAGTCCGTCAAAGCTAACTTTGCATCGATTTAAACAGAACAAAGTGAGCGGTGTCATTAAAACGTCGCATATTCATAGTTTGACATTCATTATGACATTGCCACTTTTTCATTGCAAAGGCCAGTTAGTTTGGTCCGACTTTAACATTTGTGCCATTTTCAACCAAAAGGGTACTTATTGTTGCTTGTCAGTAAGGCGCTATTTCCATATAGCTTCAATTAAAAATCAACCTTATTAACAAGCGACAATGTACCAAAAGGTACCACCCTTTTGGTTGAAAACGTCACATTTAACCAGTGGAAACTACCTCGATGACTATTCAACCGAGAGTAATTTAAATAACCGAACTGTTAACTCTACGACCAGTGGCACGTGCTCAATGTAACCAAAAAGTGGTCGCGTATCTTGTACTCAAATTCATCATTAGAAGTAACCGTATTCGAACATAAAAATATGTTCCTGATTTAGATTTTTTTCTCAATGCATCTCCCTCGCGCTTATGTATTTGATCCGAGATGTACTGACTAATAACGAATCAAGTTCAGATTTTTAAAGTTCTAATGCTCCAGCCGTAACCTTCGGCACGCCGGAATGAAAGTGTTTTTGCTGCCCGGAAAACGTAGGCGAGCGCTAAGCACGTCGCTTACAACGTATTTAGCACCTTCGTGTCTTGTTATAAAGTTTATATTTGAATAATAACCTATCTATCTGTCTCCATAACCTATTTGAGGAAAGGTTTTAGAGTACCTTAAGACGTTTTGATAGAAGCTATATTTCAATGACTAGAAATCTATCTTCATCCAGTAAGAAAGGTTTTAAATCTCGCAAACTGCTGTTAAAAGTTGTAAGAACAGAAGCAATCGTAACTGATCATTGATATACTTTACCGCTTTGAAATAAGGGTTAGATATAGTCAACAGTTTGGACGATTATTTATCGTTTTGAATTGTGGGTCTACAAAATTTGTAACAGTTTTGATGAGTGATTCATCCGTTGCATTGTTTTATGAGGTTTAGATGCAATCACGTCAGCACAAAGGAACAGACAACACGATTTCGTGTATCTGGATCTACGTACAAAAACGTTATTGATATCTATTCTAATACAGTACATAAATACACTCTATTTGTAAGGGCTAGCACCCAAGCACCAAACCGTCTGTCAACGTACAGTCGCCATCAGATATATCAGAGCGGCTAAGGCGCTCACAAATATCTGAACACACCTCTATTGTCAAGGCGTTAGAGTGCGTGTTCAGATATTGTGACCACCTTGGCCGCTCCGATATATCTGATGGCGACTGTACAAAAACTCAAAAGTCCGTCAAACCGTTTTCCTTTTTAATTGATCAGGGTCCCGTTTCTCAAAAGCTTGTAGCTTGTAATACAAGTGGAAGTCCCTTTCTAACAAAAGCTGCCAAAAAGTGACATCCGCTTGTAGTACAAGTTACAAGCTTTTGAGAAACGGGCCCCAGTTAGTAGGGAAACGAAACAGAATTATTACCTAAGCAGAAAAAAATATGGTTTCTCAGATTCATATTGAATATCGATTGAAAATGGTATACTTCCCTCTTAAGTACTGTAAAAAAAATACTTAGTGCCAGTTGAACCATCCGCACTTGATAGACTGATCAACGTCACCCGGCGCGCCGCGGCGGTTTACTACAAGGGCCTGACACTCTTTGATAGAGAAAGATAGTCTTATTGCGATTCCTATAAGAGGAAAGAGAAAATAGTGCTATGCTTTGTCCTTATCAGCGACCGGGTGGCATCATAGGTAGGAGGCGAACGCGAAATACCGAAATTTATAAGAGTGAAAGAGAAAAATCCTACGCTGCCCAAATTTTATATGAATATTCTTTCTCTTATCCCCGGTCGCTCGGTGGCGCGTCTATAACTACTTGTATATACTATGTCTATGGTTTATTATGAAACTTTCAATACAATAAAAAAAATTGCGAACTCTTTAACGATGACAAACAGTTGGTGCAACCGACCCTTAGTTATATTTATAGTAAAACGGAGTATAAAACCCCTTCACATTAAGTTAAATTCACTCTTGACCACTATGATTGATATCTGACTCATGTCTATATGATTAGTGTTACTTCCTGATAGCAAAACCTTTGGTTATATTAATAATACATTCGAACATGAATATATTTAATTATTGCTCTCTGCATTTTGATGTAACGTGTAATTTTCTCAATACCGATCTTTTTATACTAATTACCATTTCTAGACTCTATTACAAGTTCTTAAGGTTGAAAATGAACTAAGTTTGTATAACGGAAAGCTCCTATAATATGAACCATCGTCCTATATTTTAGAGGGGGCGTAGTCAGGAAATTAGAAGGAGACAAAAGATATGGCGTGCCGCGCCAAAACTTGCGACGAAAGAAATGGTCTTCGCGCGGGTTTTAACGTTTTACCTTAATATCTATGAAAATACATACTTCTGTGTAAAATTTTGCTAGTCAGGACCCACGGCTATAACACTAGCTATTTTATACTAAAATTATACTGCTATGATATGCAGGGTAACGATATACAATTGAAATTATATGAAAATTAAACATGTTTTCGTGATTTTTTTCTATCCAGCCAACTTTAACCTTTTTCGTGTCAAACACAAAAGCTGTCACTCGCGCGCGACGTCACCGAAGTGTCAAAACTGAAATTGAAATTTATGCATGCACGTAGGTGTTGCTCTGTGGTCTGTGACGGATTAATCCGTTTTTGGCGTTGGACCGGCCGGACCTGCGATTCGGATATATCCGTCGTTGGCGTTAAGGTTTTTGTTGTAGTCTGCCCTTCTAAATATAGTCTAGTTAACATATTTTTTATGGACGTTGCCCTTGATTAAGACGTGTATAAATTCAATATAAAAACTTATATTGAAAATGTATTAGCCCCCTCTTAAGCGTTGTTAGTAGTCAGACGTTTAACTTTAAACTTGTATCCTGTGCCGGAGGGGACACTTTGTATGTTCAATTTGTAGTTTTTATCCAGTCTGGGACAAGACGGTCTTTGAAAGTGAGGCCGTTGTTAGTTCCGGGCCTGGGGGTTAAGTATAAAGGGTAAATTAAACTTAGGGTACTTACTCTGATCATTATATAAGTATACAGTATACCGCGTGTATTTTTAATACAAGCGCAAAATGAAATGAGATGTAGATTTTAGTGCTATGAAACGGTTTTTGAAACAAAACTAAAGCTTTATTAAAATTGAAGAAGAGTACCTACACACAATGAAAAATAATGTCGCTTCTGTATGCGGAAGTAAAGGATGCTGGGGCCTAATTACCAGGTACAGAAGATTCACTCCCTAACGAAACGCGACTACTACGCGCAAGGCGGCGCAAGCGCGTGCAGGCGTCCGTTCCATAGCGGTGTGCGGCAATTACTATGGCAATACCTCAAAATTGAGGCGGCCGCAGGTACTTGTAGCGACGCGACGAAATCGCGGAGTGATACACGCCTGCTGTTGCTTACTTATATCGGCCAAAAGTGACATAACCACCAGCACTAAACCTAAATTGGCAATCTTCTATACGGCATGTGGGAGCTAGGGTTGCCACCCATACTATAATATAGTATCGTACTATATTTTAGTCACTTGTACTATATATTATACAAAAACAATATAGTACGAAAAATACTATATTTTCATCACTCAAGAATGGGGTATACAAATGTCACCGATATCGCATCGTATGCGACTTGGATTTTTAATTCGCCTCAAATCGGCCCTATTTTTTTTTCAAATTTCCCAGTAAATACTATATTTTTTCAATATTTTGACAAAAATACTATATGTGTATAGGAAAAAGGTGGCAACCCTAGTGGGAGCAAAATGCAAGAACTTCAGATGACAGCAAACTACGCAAAAAAGTTTACCAAGTTTTGGATTTGTCGAGATGTTTTCTTGTACTTAAATCCTTGTAAAAAAAACTGAAGGAACTAAAAGGAATACAAGTTCTAGATAAACAAGTTTTAACTAGAATAATGTTGTCGTCCCACGCTTTACTTGGCAATTAGTTAAGGTCTATTTTATTAGACCTCCCACTGCGTGTCCGCGAATATACAGCGTTTAAATGCATTTCAGAAACTAAAATATTGGAGGCGACACTTGCGAGCCGCGATTCAATGTCGCATTGACAAAATCAACTTTTGTACTTAGCAGTAACACTTCTTAAGCGAGGTTTGGACTAGCAAGAACTTGCATGCAATTTACGTTATATTGCTGACTACTAAGGTAAACGGAATTCAAAAGTTTGATCATATACCGTATACCGCAATATAATGAAAATTGCGTGCAAGTTCTAGTCTAAACCTCGCTTTAGAGTTGCCAGTTGCCATACGTCAGGACTTCCCCTGATATATTAGGATTTTTATTCCTTTCTCGGGATTAGAGATGGGCCGAATACGAATATTCGGTCGAATGTTCGGTTCATCTGTATGATTCTAATAAACTATTTGATAACGCTTCATTTACATTAGCAGCTAAAGATGAATCGCTATCGAGGCATTTTCCTAGAAACAAATAGTTCAAAGGCAAGGTTCATCATGAACATTTTCAACACACTCCAAATAATCAAAATATCCTATGGACTCGACACGTCTCATCATGTGTTTTACTGACAACAGGAAAACGTAACCCGGTGGAAGAGAACGTACTTAAAAAGTTCTGAAAATTAAGCTTAAATTTTACAAAATATAATGAAACGTTTGTCGAATCTTCGGCACTATAAACGAATAATTCCGGCCTAATACGAACATTGGAAAACTTGCCGAATATGCCGAATACCGAATATTCGGCCCATCTCTAGTCACGATTGCGGGCGGACTTAAAAAAGAGTGTCAGGCTTTTTCAGATATTACCTCAATCGAAAGTGCCACAAAACTTTCTGAAGTGAATACCTACCTATTTATATCGCAATACTTATTGCCGTAGAAGGCGTAGCATGCACTTACAGAGCGTCTCAAGTTCGACTTCAAAGTACCTATTACCTATCGGGACCGATCGATAAAGCCATTCATAAAACTTTATACTCATATCTTTTATCTTTTACAACCAGAACCTGCCTAATGGATTATGCTAATATCGTCATTTTCCCGCTTCAAAACATGCCGGCATATAAACAGCCATCTTAATTTCGCTCCACCTTAATGTCACACGACCATGGTCTTTTTTTTTTTTTTATAATTTTACAGTTACACCTGGCAATATTGGCGCAATTGACACGCGCTTGACCAATGGCGGGAGGCGATTTTAAATGATGGTTTACGCTTGTATAATTATAACTTTATACAGGTGGAAGTTTTTTTTGGGCCTTCCAGAAATCTTTCTACCTTAAGTTGCTAAAAGGAAACATGCTTTTATTTTTCGTAAGAATAACTTTATTAATGAATTTTTGGAAAATTTTCGCATTTTTCCGTGCTAAATTGTATAAAAATCTTTCATTTCTCTGAGTTTTCTTGTGTCTCTAAAAGGTTTTTGATGGGAATATTATCGATTTTTTTGTGAGAAACTATAAAAAATAAGGACTCTCCACTGAATATTTTACATGTACTTTTCTTCTTTGTACAAATAAAAAAAGTTTCCTTTGGCTAAATTGAGCTATCCCAAGCAAGGCTCGGAACCGGTTTTTTTTTTCATACAAAAAATACCGGCATTATTACGTTCCTTTTCGTTCTTTCGTTTATCATTTAATTTTTAATGAGACAATCTAATAAATACGAAGTTGTTACCTAAATACATGATTCAGTCCTACGTAAAGAGCATAAAATAATTAAAAATATTGGGCTTTTTCGGGTTTTTTTTTGTAAAAAACCGGTTCCGAGCCTTGCTGATCTCAAGCGGCCCTGGAGGGCCCAAGAATTCTTCCACCCTGTGCAATTGTGTATTATAGTATATAACGTCCATATCTCATTACCGGTTTTTAATACAGCTGGGTCCTAAAATGATCTAATTGCACTATTGACTTGTCGCATCTTTAATGCGACCTTTATTTCTCGACGCCCATAGTTTTTTCAAAGAAACTGGTTTACAGTATTCTTTTAATATGTCAAAGTAACACGGTCCGCTGCGAATCATAAAGCTTCGTCACAGATATCTTTATTTAGATGGAGCATATAAAACGACTCGATCACTACGTATAGGAGCTCTCTTTGATTTAGTACAAGGTTCGGCAAACTTTTGAAAAGAAGACAATTGCAATAGAAATTACTGAGTTTTGAAACCTCAGTCGCAAATGCTGTGTTCAGTAGTCTAAGAACACTCGTGTTAATATTTTGAGTGGCTTGACGAGCAGCAACAGTACTTTTAAAGTCAAAGAGCCGAAGTTTGCCGATTCTTGATTTAAACTCATTTCTGTGGCCTTCACGTTTACGGCCTAATCCTATTATACGTAAACTTCAATTAAAATTATTATAAGCAATACAATTGTTCTAGGAGTAAATAATTATGGGTTCTTATAGAATAAAATGTTTGGAATTTGGATTTAACCGAGTCAAGCCACATATTTTGACTAAGGTGTAGTTTGTTATGTTAGGGCGTGTAGAAGAGTTAGAAGCTTGGCTCTACATGAGATCTGATAACTTTTTGACAGTGCGAGCCATATGGTATCGTCTTGGCAACATTTTACATGAAAATGTTTTTGGTGAGATAATATCTTTGTAATTCTTGCTTATACAATGACTTTTGTAACGTACTTTTTGAGGACAATTTTTGACAATTTGACTGAATTCAAGTGATAGACGAATCTTTAAAAATCGGACCCGTGTCTTAACAACTGCTATGCAACTATTTCTTTCAGTGTGTAGACCACGGCTTATAAACCGCGACGCTTGTAGACCGCGACGCTTTGTAAAAGCTTGACTTCATAATGCAGACTCTATATGAGGTAGTCTTTAAACAACGCCGTCGGTTTTGCAACAAGGGAGCTTTTTCACAACGTATACTAGTTAAAATAATTAGACAACTCATTACTTAAAAGAAAGGGTGTTTGTGAGCTTTTTCCTCACTTCCTTTGCAAATCGGTGGCGAATATTAACAACTTTTTTTGCCTATAATTAATCAGAAGTGCAGATTGTATAATAACTGTAATTCTTGCTTATACAATGAAATTTTACAATCTTGTAACTTACAGCATGAGAATAAGGAATACATTTGACTAAGCGGAACTTTAAAAATCTTATAATTACTCCTTTAAGCGGTCTTCATATCTTCCGAACGCCGCTCCGATGTGCGAGCGAGACATCGTTATTTATACATATACAGCGTGTAATTTGAATACAACTGCAAATTGAAATATGATTCAAATTTCATCGAACTTAATAAGTACAGTAAATAGGTCCATGAGCCTTACGCGCTGGCCACGACATTGCGCGACATGGCTTCGGCTAAGGCGAAAACCATAGGTGGGAATGAAAAGTCCGATCGCTGTGCCTCACTCCAACCTATGGTTGTCGCCTTAGCCGAAGCCAGTCGCGCAATGTCGTTGCCAGCGCGTTAGGAGGTTATTTATGCTATGAATCGAGAATGTAATTAATTTTTGAGCGGCAATGTATTGCGAACCATATTTACCACTTGTGACACTTGTGACAGTTGTGACTGTGACGTCGCGGCACCAAGTGCGACGACGTTTTGAATCAAAACAAAGTAAATATACATTGCGTGCTGAATAATGTTATCCATACTATAATATATAAATACGAAAGTCTGTCTGTCTGAATGTTACCTCTTCACGCTTTAACCGCTGAACCGATTTAGTTGAATTTTGGCATAGAAATAGTCCCGGGGAAGGACATAGGATAGTTTTTATGTCGGAAATCATCCCTAAAGAGGGTGAAACGGGGGGTGGTATTGAGATAATTAATGAAATGCCTGTTATTTGAATTAAGCAAATAAGCATATGCTGTCAGTAATTAATTCCACGCAGACGAAGTCGTGGGCAAAAGCTAGTATTGTTATAAGGAAGAATAAAAGCAGTATTTTTTTTTGTAAAACATGTGAAAGTTAATTCATTAATGCCTATACTAACTACCCTTAGAATATGTGGGCGTATTAAAAATACATGCTGTATACGTGCAAAACACACCCAAGTGGATCCGCACAATAACCACGTTAATCCAAAAATTGTTTAAAGTAATTTTTTCAACAAATTACTGGTATAATTTCCACTCAGCTCGCAATATTAATGAAACGCCGTATATGGACAACAGGTTTGTTTGCATCTTAATGTAATTATAACCCTTAAGGTGTAGCGCGGTAGCCGGCGCCGGCGCATCGGCGAATTGATAGGGTTGCTACACGTTAAAAATAAATTTTATTTATTTATTTGATTTAAGGCGGTTCCCTGAGCCAGAAGGCGAAAAATCTCCTTATATGATCATATTTTTCTAAATGACGTTGATATTCGTAGACGTGGAAAAAATATATGTAGTTCTTAATTAAACTATCTTTAATTTATAAGCTTCCGATACACGAATTATGACACTTCGCTCGATACAATTAATTCCCAAAGTAACCTCTAACTAGGACTTTTAATCAGGGGTGTGTAGCTAGAGCATATGGCGCCCGGGGCAGTCACCAAATTTGCGCCCCCTGACGACTGACAAAAGTTTCCCTGCTGCTGCTTTTTGCCCATTTTGGCGCCCCCCTTGAATGGCGCCCGGGGCACTTGCCCCCTCTGCCTTTTAATCCAACTTTACTCGGTTATTTATTAACAATCTTAACTTAAATAGTAATTGTACCGCTTTCGAATTTCGATATTGTAAGGCAACGTTTTTACTTAAATGTCATTAAATTCGACAGAGCACATGCATTCATAGAGAGCCTTTTGTCCATGTTTAACTGGTTATTTAAATCACCTAAGAAAAATGCAGTATAGTATGTGGAAACCCTAGCCGGGGTGTGTCGTGCGCGAAGCTCACATTATAACAATGTTGAGAAATATGATGAGCTTACCAGAGACTAGTACATTATAGACTGTTAACGTCTATTTAACAAAAACGAAGAAAAAAAGTGAGAGGAGAAACTTCAAAATCGAAGATCTCCTCCGCCGGTTTTAATAAAGATCATCTCTAGAAATACATATTAGGATGCATATGAGCATTTTTTAGAAATACGCCCATTAAGGAGAGGACGATGAAATTACACACACCGGGAGTCGAATTCGACCGTACATTGTGATATCTATTTAAATAATATCACTTTGTTATTACGTAAGTACTATTTTGTTTTCTTTTTGCTCGTATCTACCTACCTACCTATATAATACCTACGAGTATACATATATACACAATACAAGAACGAGCAAAATGCAGGCACGAATGATAACAATGACATCATATAGATATCATAATTTAACCCTTAAATGCATAATGATGTATATATTGTCAATATTATATGTAATACTTTTCAATGTCACTTTTCTGTAATGACTGTTTGTGCCAAAAAAAAAAAAAAAAATATGCATCGTATATTTGATGGTCCGTGGCTCAATATGCAGCTATCCAAAATCACATTTATTACTTTTATACAGCATGACACATCTATTTCAATTTATTAAAAAGTTATACAAAAAATCATGCATTTAAGGGTTAAGTTCGGATTGTCCTCCTCACCGGTTGATGTTGCACCCTCTAGCGGACGGTTATCTCATCATCATCATCATCTTCCTCGCGTTATCCCGGCATTCTGCCACGGCTCATTCAGCCTGGGGTCCGCTTGACAACTAATCCTAAGAATTGACGTAGGCACTAGTTAACTTATCTACCACATGTATAATAATATAGAGCCTGACCAATAATATATGATCAACGTCAAGAGGGTGCTGTTATTCTCTTGTATAGGGTGACAGTTCACTATAGTATGAAAAAATTAGTTCCAGTAAAATTCCGCAACATGGCGCGTGATCATATATTCCTGATCAGGCTTTAACAGTCTTTATTACCCACTCGTCTACATGACGAGCATATTTAATCAATATTTATGAAAGTAGAGAACAATGGGAACGGGCACGAGAAACTGTTCGGGTCGCTGTTTTTGCAACTATCGCGGCTTACCCGAGCGCGGATTAACATTGTTGCGATTGTGAGCCGCGACAAAACGTAATTACCGCAAATATGATTAGCAAAGACCATAGACCATAGGCATATAAATAGTATTATCATACAGAACGGCCACGCACCGCCCCGCCCCGACTCGAATTACCTCGCCCCGCGACAGAAATCTGGCAGACTTTTGGCGTGCTCTCAGTACTATTTTTAAGCAACTTACTCACACTATGACGCATGACGCGTGTACGGACGTGCCGTTCACACATAGAAACGAGAGTGATTTTTGATGTATAGCGTGTCCGCCCTGTGCCATAGGCAAGTAGATTGAACAAATACCCCTGCCACACTATGCTCCCCACGCTGCTCCTTGCGCTGCCGCGGTGTTGCCCTCTCTGGCCACACACTGCTCTACTCGCACATTTGGGTCAAAATTATTTTTGTTGTCTTGTTTCTGACCACTCTGTCACGCTTGTATTTCCGTCTTCTATCAAATATATAAAACAAAAAACCGGCCAAGTGCGAGTAGGACTCGCGCACGAAGGGTTCCGTACTATTACGCAAAAAACGGCAATAAAATCACGTTTGTTGTATGGGAGCCCTACTTAAATATTAATTTTATTCTGTTTTTAGTATTTGTTGTTATAGCGGCAACAGAAATGCATCATCTGTGAAAATTTCAACTGTTATCGCGGTTCATGAGATAAAGCCTGGTGTTCACGCCCTTATTAAGCGTGAACTCTTTCTTGAACTTCGATATTGCTTTTACGCTTTTATTTATATAATTAACAATATTTATTGTAACTTTTACATAATTGTGTATTGACATTTGTCTTATTGTTTTGCGAATGTTTATAATGACATATATTTGAAATCATAGTTGTTATAAATAGCATCCGCGCTAGACCACAAAGGTTGGATCGCTAACACCTGGTGACAGACGGACAGACGGAGTCTTAGTAATAGGGGACCCTAGGGGATTTTTACCCTTTGGGTACGGAACCCTAAAAAACGCGTGCTATCTGTAAATTATATTTTAAACGAGAAAAATTAAACACTAAATTTCATCTCATTACAAAAAGCTCCACTCCTTCACATTTTTTGGGGACAAAAAACAAGACAACGAAAAGAATTTTGACCCATTTTAAGAGTCCCCGGCAAGCTCGGCCCAATTGCACCTTCCCATACAAACGTAGTTCCGCTCTCATTTTAAAACTACGTGTTGTATTGTAATGAAACTTTGCACATACGTAATATTTGAACGCCCCCAATGCCAATCCAAGTCATGAAAAATAATCAGGCCAAATGTCACTTCCTCGACATTATTCTGGATGTGGAATGCCCCATTAGCACATCTTAGCACATCATTTACATAAATGATCTCATTTATAATTAAGTTTCCATATTGTACGCCTCTCTGAGGCAGGACATGAAGACCGTTGTACATTAGAATAACATCTCTGTAACTCATGACTGCCGGTAGGCCTCCAACGAGGTGGAGCGACGACCTGGTGAAGGTCGCGGGAATTCGGTGGATGCGAGCGGCACAGGATCGGTCGGAGTGGCGAGCCTTGGGGGAGGCCTATGTCCAGCAGTGGACGTCTATCGGCTGACATGATGATGATGATGATGGACTCATGACCAACAATAAATATTTTAATTGATTGATTGATTGATTCGAATGAAGTACGAGCATTCATGGAGTTCATGGTACATCTACTTCAATGTATGGTCTGTGATTAAGAGAATATCGACTCAGAGAACAAAGGAATTCTCATTATTATTTACAACGACGGGACTTAATCGCGTAAAATAAGTTTTAAATTTACCTCCGACGTTTCGAGGACGGCGTTGTCCCCGTGGTCTCGGGCAAAAAGATTAAGTCCCGTCGTTGTAAATAATAATGAGTAAAAATCGTGAAAGTTTAAAGGAATTCTCTACTTGATAAATTATCTAAACACCTTTTTTAACCGCGAACCCGTTCATTGTTTCCAAAAGCACAAATGGCGTTTTTAAATGGCCCATTTAGCATAACTTTAAACTTTTTAATTGCAGAATACCTTAACCGTTTCCGAAACGGATATAATTAGGTAGAAGAAAGCTTGGGTTATATTTACTGCTATTTGTCTGGATCAAGTTTCGATCAACGACTATTATTGAACCTTAATACCATAGGAATAGAGTCTATCAATGGTCAAATGTAGCTGTTACAAAAACGGCTGCCGAAGGAATGTATCGGCTTCGATTCATGAAGGAATTTCATTCGGAATTCTCAATTAAAAGTTTATCTAGTCTGCGTTTCGTGGAAAGGTTGCAGACGATTCGGGGTGTTGAGGGCTTCGAACTTCTTTCGTTCGTCTATTTGCCTCTATCGCTCGAATATGCAAGAGCGATAGAGACAGATAACGCAATTGAGTGAGGCGCGCTGTTCAAAATCCCATACAAAATGAGACTGAACGCAAACTGTGTAAGAATGTCCTATAATATTTATTTGTGTATATTTATATATACATTCCCAAAGTTTCAAAAATATGTGTACACTCTTACACCTTAGACAATAAAGTCGTGTTCACATATTTCTGAGCCATTTGTCTGGATCAATATTTTTGCCTTCGACTGTACACTAGTGGTACAGAAGGTAAGTGGTACGAATTGCCCTCCAAGTATCATTTTTAGGGTTCCGTACCCAAAGGGTAAACGATAAAAACGGGACCCTCTTTTACTAAGACTCCGCTGTCTGTCACCAGGCTGTCTCTCATGAACCGTGATAGCTATTAGACAGTTGAAATTTTCACAGATGATGTATTTCTGTTGCCGCTATAACAACAAATACTAAAAAGTACGGAGTCGTCGGTGGGCGAGTCCGACTTGCACTTGTCCAGTTTTATTCTTTTTATAGACCACGCTAAAAGGTGACTTCTATACATGGTATTAGAAATGTCATTAAATGTATTCCCGTCATTACGAACGGGACTTTTTTTTACAACCAATTAATGCACATCCGAACCTAATTATAAAAATAAGATATGTGGTTATTCAATATATCGTAAATGAACTAACTTTTTTATCCTGTTTTTAATTAGGTTTAATTATTTTATCAACCTTTATTACTTATATTATATTGCATTTATTATGAGACTTCAGGCATTAATAATATCAAAGAGAACTAAGTAGAGTAGAGAAGAGTTTTTAATTATGTTTAATTATTTTATCAACCTTTATTACTTATATTACATTGCATTTATTATGAGACTTCAGGCATTAATAATATCAAAGAGAACTAAGTAGAGAGTGCTCACTCAATACATCAGTTTTGTTACCATAAAGACTAGTCGACTGTCAGAATTTGCGATTTTAGTATTAAGAAAAGGTTATAGGGTAGATATTTCCTAAGAGGGTCGAATGGATTTACCTGAGTTTGAAGTTAAGCGACACATATATGGGGCATTTTCTATGAAAAGGGACCTTATTGTCGATGGCGCTTACGCCGCACAGTGTCGCGCGGCATTGTATTTATATCGGAGCATCGTTTATAATGGCGTAAGCGCCATCGACAATAAGGTCCCTTTTTATAGAAAATACCACATATATGCAATAACGTGAACAGTAGCCATATAAACTTATTCGTATTAATTATTGCGTTTGTCGAAGCAATGAAGGCAATATTTTATTTATGAATTGCAATCTAAATAACTGTCAGTCTGTATAATTTATTATCAGTATTAATAAGCACGTTGAATCTAGGCTTCTCCATTTGCATTCTGTACACTACCGCTCAAAAGTAAAAATGCACCCGCAATTTTCACCATACAATACATATACAAAAATTATTTTCAAAATCATACTGTTCGATCGCAGGCAAATAACTCTCTTACATGTTGGATTGAATTTTTATTTAGGTAAATATATTGAGCCTCAAATTGTTGCCAAAGACATCCTTTAAAATTTCGAGTTTACTTTATGCAACGATTTAAAAAATCCTTATGTACTAGTTCATAACTGGAAAACGATTTATGGATTTTTTTACGCTTGCCATTTGGTAAATAGGCAATGTACACGAATATTCTGCACGTCGTTTTGAAGCTCGATATGCCTGTTAAATTAAAAAAGTAAACTGCACAAAAAACTGTTACTCGACTGCGACTTAGCGGTATAATTCTGAAAGTCAATTTTGTATACAATTGTATGGAAAAAATTACGAGTGCCTAAATAGTTATGATATGAGCGGTAGTGTACATAACGCGTCATATTTGATCTAAAAGATGCATTTTTCCACCGTATCACTGAACACATACAGTGACATACACATACAGTCACGTCTTTAGGTACATAAAGTCATTTTTTTTCACCAGACATCCGTTACAGGCAGTCATCTCTAGTGTACCTATAAGCCTATATGTCAAAGTAGTTCTTGGCAGTTCTTCCAATTGCTCTCTGAGCATTAGCGAGCGTTCGCCTCAGGCTATATGTAATTGGAGATCATCATCATCATCATCATCTTACAGTTCCCCTTTTTATACCAAGTCTGCAACCCTTGCGACCCTTAAACCTGTGCAATCCTTTTGAGTAATTCCATTACTGCAGTAAACCTTCGGCAGGAAATTCATTCAACACCCGAATCGGAACTTTCGTGGAAGAAATTTCATCTGAAACTGCTGCGGTAGCTTCCATTTTAGGACCTTGAGAAAAAAGAGAACCGTATGAAAAGGTCGTGCGTTTTAATCCCGGCTTGTACCAACGAGTTTCAATATGTATCATTTAAAATAGAAAAACATCGGTGCACGAGGCCATGCGCTTGGCGAAGAATAGAAGCCTATGGAAGAACCTGATCTACAGCAGATGGACATGATGTCACGATCCTCAGCATTGAGGGACCGACTGAAGAAGAAGAAGAAGAAGAAGACATCGGTTTAAAAATAATACTAATAATTAACTTCAATAAGCCAAACTTTACGCCTTACCGTGATTCGAACCCAATCGGCTTCATAGGCTACCAAGAACCAGACTGGTTGTCAAAAAGACTGAGTAGGAGGCGACTGACTGCAAGTGGCGGCAACAACACCCGTTGTCACCGCTGTCCTCTCGGCGCGGACTCCAAAATGTTTAAAATAGCATAAATAATTTATATCCAACTCGGCCGGGCCGTTTTTGCCGTCCTGTCCACTGATGCATTTATAATATAAGGGTGCTTTTTGCAGTACCCGAGCCGTGATGGAATGCTACCGCTAAAATTGATCTTGTTTCGAGAAGTAATTCTTCGAGGGGTTGAATGCCTTGGTGATGTGCGTAGACTACTTTAGGGTTACCAGACCGGGGCTATAACCGCGAACCGCTTTGTTCATCTATTTGGTTCGCTATATCGAAAATATGCATGAGTCACAAATAGACGATTTACGAATTTCGTTTTTCGCAATGCACAAAATCGCCCAGGGGTACACAAAATTACGGAATTACTTACCATGACATGTGGATTTCAGGATTTATGTTAACAAAAGCTTGTGTGAGACCTTTGATCACGCTATGGGGGTTAGGAACCCACAGGGGTTAGGAATTAGGATATTATAGGGACGATTTAGGTCACATAGGTATTTTTTTATGATATAGGAGGCAAACGAGCAGGCGTTTGAACACGTAGGTGACATGTATATATGTAATTTTGTTATAAAATATCTTTCGAGGTTTTGATTTACCAAAAATAGTTGAAAATTACGGTCTGGCTAGCCAAACTTGGCAGTGACAGTAGAAAGATAATACTCTTGCCTTTTTTGGGGTCGTAAACAAATACTAGTGCGATAAAAAGATTCTCTTGGTGACACCGACCCTTTGCCAACTATAATAGTTGTACATTATTAACAGAAATATTTGTACTGAAGATAACTGGATTTTATACTGAAGATCAGATTATTTCATCAAGTACCTGTGGCAACCCTTTTTGTTTGCGGTTAGCTGTGGTCATGACTTCTGACGTGTATTGTAGACATTATAGTAATGGTTCGTGTTTTATTCAGACTTATGTCTGTGTAATGCAGAGCAATGTGATGCTCGATACTCGATATAGGCATGACCAGTCCTTATTGTATAGGGATAGCCTATTAAAATTATTAACGCGAAAGGTGTGGAAGTTATGGACAGGGAATTAAATGTAGACATTTGACAAATTGTCTATCATTTTATTGAGATAAAGTGTATGCCTAGTTTTAGACTTCATCGTGGATAGGTGTAGTTACGCACGCACTTATCAAAAACGAAATTAATTTGTGTTATGCTAATAAATGGTAGGTATGTAAAGCGTAAGGATGCATGCCTGGACGTCCGGTGATGAACTGATGAGTGATGAAACATGGAGGCTACCGCGAACACCGAAAATCGGAATTTCATTATTTGCCTCTATCACAATTTCGTATTCGAGAGATAGAGATGCATACAGTCCAAGGAAGGCGCAATTCATTGAAGGAAGGTGTATTCCTTCGCACACTCAAAATGTATCCTATAGAATAGAACATATAATTTAATATGATGATATTTAAAAGTGTGTACGTTGGCCTGTGGGGTTTTTACCTTGGATTGTTCAATGATTAGACCGCAAGTCGACGGGTCAAAGGATATGTAAAACTGTAAATTTTAGGACAACACGTTATATCTTAAGTTGGTTTACGGGGTTTTTCTCTATTTCTTTTGTGAGGTTTTCAAGTCATTTATTCCACGAACTTTCTGGAAAACGAATTAGAAGTATTTTTTGCCTGAAACCGTAATGGTTAAGATAATAACTAAGTTTAAAATAATAACACTGCAACGGAGACAGGTTAAGTCAGAGATACAAACGAAAACCAAAAATTAATACTACTAAAAAAAACCTAATTATTACAAAAGAGAAGAGTTAGCACCGTGGGCGATTTGTTAGACAACGCCGCAGGCAGGTACTACGAAACCCTCAAAAATAGGCTCATATTAGCAGCGTTCCAAGAGACACCGAATACGATTTGTTTTAAGCTTATTTTTTTTGGATAGTGGGTAATCCAAAAAAGATGATTTGGTGTAATGCTTAACCTAGAATTGTTTATTTATAACATTACTGACCTGTTAGGTACGGTAAAACACCGTTATAGATATGATATATATGTATGTAATAACTAAGATACGCCGTTTTTCCGTAACAGGGTAGCATAACGACCTATCAATGCCAATTTGTGTAAAATAACCATGTTTTTACTTTCAAAGAAACTTCAAAAACAAAATGTCTTTTATTTCTTGTAAAAACAGTTTCCTTTGAAAGCAGTTTCCATAAGGTTTCTGAAGAATTATTGTTAAAACTTATTTTTTTCATGAAATTCTTCGGCGTCGTGTAATCCTTTCGATGTTTTGACAATTGTTTGTAAAAGTTTTGACAATTGTTTGTAAAAGTTTTTGACAATTGTTTGTATTTTTGTTTCAGTAAACAAGCAGTCTTCGATGGCAAGCGAGCGATACGAGGAGGGATACCTTTTGTGTTTCGTAAGTATTTGATCATTCTTCTTTAATTTGCTATAATAATTTGGAGTAAAAACCAAATACATAGAGAGGAAGTATAGTTAGATACTAATAATATGCGTCAAAAGTAGCTATATCAATCTCTATGAGCTTTATAAAAAATATAAGTATAATTTTAAAAGAATCATAGTGTGACAGATATTTTATACTATTCTAAGCTAAATGACGGTAACTCATTACAACTGATTTTGAAAATGATTATTTTTAAATAGAAATGTAAGTTTAATGCTTGCAAATTAGGCATAATGCTTCTTGTAGTGAGCGTGACCGCTAAAGACGGCGCCCGGGCGTGCCTCCGCGGCCTGACTACGCGGATGTAGGATCCTACATCCGATATCGGATCCTACAAGCATTTATTCTCCATCCCATGTAGTAGAACTAACTATTCTAAAAATATGTTTATTAAGCGAGCATGTGCACTTTATAATGATAATAACATTGTAAAAAATGTAGACATATTTAATTGTACCATAGGCTCAATAAAATTTTTATTCAGGACTAGTATGTAAATCTAGCCGCGATCTGTCAATATCTAAAAGTGTTAATATACCTATTATTAGTCATACTTGTTATGGCCATTTTTTGCCCGGATGCTGCACTTCATGATAAAAGCAAGCCGCTTTGCACAGTGAAAGGAGGGACCAAACTGAGTGATTTGACCCGCAGCAGCGCAAGTTTCACCCCTTAGGAACAGAGATGGCGCCACTTCTTTAAAAATATTTCAAAAAATTCTACAAGCTAAACCAATGAACCGATCTAAATGTTTAATATCTCAAATGAAAGCTTATTATATACGTTACTTTTAAAAAAATACTCAAAAAATATATACTGAATACTTTTGACAAAAAACGGCATCTTAAGTTTTTTTTTTACTCGATTGATAGTTTTTACTTGATTTCTTAAAAAAAATGTATGGAACATGAATAGTTTAATACATGTGCATATTACTGAATAAACAACAAGTATTATACAAAAAACATGACACCGATACCTCTCATACTTCACGAAATATGAAGGTTTGAATGTGAGTGTAAATTTCTTCAAAATATATTTCAAAAAATTCTACAAGCTAAACTATTTGACCGATTTCAATATTTAATATCTAAAATAAAAGCTCATTATATACATTACTTATAAAAAAATACTCAAAAAACATATACTGAATACTTTTGGCAAAAAACGGCATCTTAAGTTTTTTTTTCTTACTCAATTGATAGTTTTTACTTGATTTCTTAAAAAAAATTATGCAACATGAATAGTTTAATACATGTATATATTACTGAATAAATAACAAGTATTATAAAAAAAACCCGATACCGATACCTTTTATTCTTCACGAAATATTTAAGTTCAATTATGCACGCTCTTACAAATAAATTTATTTAAAAGAAATCTTCAACTGCAGTAAGTGCACTGATTTTAATATGAAATGTGTCATATGAAAAGAAATCACCCAATTTATTTTAATAAATAAAAAATAAATAAATTAAAACTGAATAAAGTTTTTTCCTGGTGCTGAATTACAAAAAAAATAACAAAATAGAGATAAAACTATGAAAACGGATTATATCGCGTATATTGAATTTATAATACATCCCGACGTTTCGAAACGTCGGGATGTATTATAAATTCAATATACGCGATATAATCCGTTTTCATAGTTTTATTTCATGAGTAACTATCGCGGTAACCGAAGACAATATTAACAAAATAGAGATTATTTTTATTTAAAGTGACTACATTTGTAAACAAAAAACTTAAATGTCCTCTTCGGTAGATGTAGAACTGAAAAAGAAAAGTCGTTTTGAAGCACTCGTACCATTTCAATACTCAAAATCACCGATCATACATGAACTGGTTGCTGTAGATTACTGTTGAATTATATTTGTGCCTAGCTGATTACCATTAAACCTATAATTTTGTGCCAGACCTATAATCAGTGGTCAGCATGCAAAATAACCCTGGATTGAGAACTACATTAACTTACTTTTGATTTGTACAGCCACCTTTGCATGATTTACACTGGGCCGTACATGGTATGCTGACGCGATGACACCCATAACGCATAGTTTCGCAGCCAGATTTACAGCCACAATGGTCCAAGAATCTTAATTGCGACCAAATCGCTGTAACTGCCGACCATTCTGGAGTGCAACTCTCTTTTTCCTTAATCCATCCCCAAGAAGATGGACATGGTATGGAAACTTCTGGTTTCAGAGCGTTTCCCCATATATTGCCCGCTTGGTAAGCTGCTCGAAGTGCATGATGTAGGTGGCAGGGTAGGCAGGTTCCAATTTCTCGGCCAAATCATCTGCTTTAAAATTGGCCGAGAGATTTGTTCCCTGAACGAAGCCCTCCATTAACTGACAACGAACGTGGACAAATTTGGTTTTCGTACTGGAAGAATTCGTTCAGATCAAGCTGCCTTTCTCTGGCCACTATAAAAAGACGGGAAAATAGGAGTACGTCAACTTTTAAGTTTTTGATTTTGTCAGTTGTTAGGTGTGTACCTACATATTTTAATTTTAGTATAAAGTAACCCTAGATTTGTGTTATTGTTTTGCTATAGTTACAATTTCAAAAAACAAGCTTGTTACAAGCCTGCCACCTACATCAGCTGCTCTCTATAAACATGCACTTCGAGCAGCTTATCAAGCGGGCCATATATGGGGAAACGCTCCTCTGGAACCAGAAGTTTCCATACCATGTACATCTTCTTAGGGATGGACTAAGGAAAAAGAGAGTTGCACTGCAGAATTGTCTGCAGTTACAGCGATTTGGTCGCAATTAAGCCTCTTGGACCATTGTGGCTCCCAATCTGGCTGCTAAACTATGCGTTGTGGGTGTCGACTGTCGTCGCGTCAGCTTACCATGCACAGCCCAGTGTAAATCATGCAAAGGTGGCTGTACAAATCAAAATTAAGTTAATGTAATTTTCAATCCAGGGTTATATTTTGCATGCTGAGTTGCTGACCACTGATTATAGGTTTGGCACAAAATTATAGGTTTAATGGTAATCAGCTAGGCACAAAAATAATTCAACAGTAATCTACAGCAACCAGTTCATGTATGATCGGTGATTTTGTAGTATTGGAATGGTACGAGTCCTTCAAAACGACTTTTCTTTTTCAGTTCTACATCTACCGGTGAACCCGAAGAGGACATTTAAGTTTTTTTTTACGAATGTAGTCACTTTAAATAAAAATAATTTCTATTTTGTTATATTTTTTTTTTGTAATTCAGCACCAGGAAAAAACTTTATTCAGGTTTTATTTATTTATTTTTTATTTAGTAAACTAAATTGGGTGATTTCTTTTCATATGACACATTTCATATTAAAATCAGTGCACTTACTGCGGTTGAAGATTTCTAATAAATAAATTTATTTGTAAGAGCGTGCATAATTGAACTTAAATATTTCGTGAAGAATAAAAGGTATCGGTGTCGGGTTTATTTTATAATACTTGTTATTTATTCAGTAATATATACATGTATTAAACTATTCATGTTCCATAATTTTTTTTTAAGAAATTAAGTAAAAACTATCGATCGAGTAAGAAAAAAAAACTTAAGATGCCGTTTTTTGCCAAAAGTATTCAGTATATGTTTTTTGAGTATTTTTTTATAAGTAATGTATATAATGAGCTTTTATTTTAGATATTAAACATTGAAATCGGTCAAGTAGTTTACCTTGTAGAATTTTTTGAAATATATTTTGAAGAAATTTACACTCACATTCAAACATTCATATTTCGTGAAGTATGAGAGGTATCGGTGTCGAGTTTTTTTATAATACTTGATATTTATTCAGTAATATATACATGCATTAAACTATTCATGTTCCATACATTTTTTTTGAGAAATCAAGTAAAAACTATCAATCGAGAAAAAAAAAAACTTAAGATGCCGTTTTTTGTCAAAAGTATTCAGTATATATTTTTTATGTATTTTTTTAAATGTAATGTATATAATGAGCTTTCATTTGAGATATTAAATATTTAAATCGGTTCATTGGTTTAGTTTGTAGAATTTTTTGAAATATTTTTTAAAGAAGTGGCGCCATCTCTGTTCCTAAGGGGTGAAACTGCCGCTGCTGCGGGTCAAATCGCTTAGTTTGGTCCCTATTATCACTGTGCAAAGCGGCTTGCTTTTATCATGAAGTGCAGCATTTTGTTCATAACAAGTATGGCTATATGTCATGTTTGTCGATACCTATTCGCAAATTCTGTGTAACCTTTTACTAATCTGCTGAACTTAAGCCAAGATAGGTACTTTTTCGTGCTATATATAAAAATATGTTTAATAAAAATGGAAACTATAGGTCTAGACTAAGAGAAGAAACTGTAACAATATTTTATGTATGACCGTTTGTTTCATATTTAAATAAATAAATAAAATAAATAAATACATCCGATATCGGATCGGACAATGTGAAAATGCTCTAAAGTTAGACCTAACTGTTTATGCGGAAAATACACTTGTAACGTTACAACGTAGGATGCAGTAACACCTGTTATAACTCCTCAGGGAACTGAGAGTAAACTGCCAATATCTATAAACAGTATAAACTACTGGAACCCGTTCCATAACTGACAACTGGTCTGGTACAAGCAAATTCGTATAAATGCGATCTTCGAATACATATAGTTATCACGAATTTCTAGCTCATTTTAAACTGGTCACACTTAAGAGGCCAGTATCATGACATTCATGACAGTGTACAGACCCACAGGTGTTATACACATATAAGGACATATTCGTGAATTATTAATTCTAAATTTGGATTAAGCAATTAAAACTATAGGGCAAACGGTAGTCATAATTACAGGTACATGTAGGTACATTTAGGTACATGTTGATATTTTACGATGTATGTTTTTTTTTTAATTTAGGTTGTTACGTATAAATGTCGGGTTTTGATTTCTTGAGCCGTTAAAAAAATTGCATACTTTTTTAAATTGTATAATTGTGTGGGTTTTCTAAATCACACGGGTTTTTTTTTTCACTTTTTCGATCCATGGGTAGATTAGAGAAATAATGTCTCAAGTTACTATTTCCATTTACATCATGGAAAATCTCTCAAAACCAATAAAAAGGGTCACTTTCTCAGGACATTTAGTTTAGAGTCAGTTATTTAGTTTATTGTGTGTATGTATTACGTCAAATCTCATTAGTGTCATTGCAATTCTTGAATAGTAATTTATATCTAATTAATAAGCCGTAGTACAATAGGTACTGCATGGTAACTTTACTATTAACTGATTCTTGGCAATATAACACATTAAATTATATCGTTATTTCAACGTTAAAAAATAAAATTACTGGTATTTTACAAATTTATTATAGCTATCGTATGTAATTGGTAGTGAGTGCACATACAATTATATGGTTTTTATTATTGGCTCCGTGCACTAAGAAGGTTTTTTTTTGCAATAAATAGGCGTCGGAGTAATACTAATTTATTGATACATAAATTTAACTTTTGATTACGATACCTATTAAATATTGAGTGCGCAGTAGGGATTACTGCTTTTAATATATGGACATAATATACGAAAATTATGTTTAAGGTACTATAAAAATTGTAAATTTAAGCAAAGTAGTGTGGCATTTACGTCGATTTTTGGTTTTTTGTTAGAGGTCCCTAACTGTTACCAGACTGTGGGGTGTGGGGTAGACAAATACCTTTTACCTATCTAATCGCACTCAATGTGTTAAAATCGGCACCTACTGTAGTAATGACGAAACTATTTGCTACGGAGTTCCCCAAGGAAGCATCCTTGGTCCAACTCTCTTCCTTGTATATAATAACGAACTATGCCAACTTTCTATCCCTAACTGCGACATATTCACCTACGCAGACGACACGGCTCTGCTTGTGTACGATAAAACCTGGGAAGGGGCCAAGATCAACGCTGAAACCGCACTAGTCAAGGTCATGGAGTGTCTGAAGAAGAACATTTTAACGCTCAACCTTGAAAAATCGAAAGCAGTGCGTTTCCGTCTTCCACACTCTTCAAAACCTCCGGATATTACCAATACAGTTAGGGTCCACACCTGCCCCCCTAAATCTACAAACTGCACTTGTACCTCCCTCTCTGTAGTCCCCCACATTAGGTATTTAGGCGTGTATGTGGATCACAAGCTTGATTGGTCGTCGCATACTGACGCTCTATGTACTCGACTCCGCAAGCTAATATACATCTTCAAGCAGCTTCGGCACACTGCATCTACTGAAATCCTCTCCCTAGTCTATCAGAGCTTGTGCCAAGCTGTCATTACCTATTGCATCCCAGTGTGGGGCGGAACCTATAAAACCACACTGCTCAGGGTAGAGAGAGCGCAAAGGGCAATCCTCAAAGTGATGCACTTTAAAAAACGCGACTACCCTACAACTCAACTCTATTTAGAGTCCAAAGTGCTCTCTGTAAGGCAGATATACTTACTGCGTACAATTTTGAGACAGCATTCATTAGTGCCATTTAATAATATTAACGCCCAAAAACGACAGGGACACGCTGTCTGTAAAACGGTGTCTTGCCGCACAGCGTTTGGCCGTCGACAGATCGAAGCGCAGGGCGCACGTCTATATAACAAAATTAATAATTTAATCGCAATTTATAGCTTGACAAGGCGGGAAGTCAAAATTAAAGTACAAGACTGGCTGCTAAATCTAACTTACAATGAGACTGAAAATCTCCTCGTTATAATAACATAGGCAGAGGCAACTAGCTAATGTATAATTAAAGTGTAGATAAATTTAAATAACTTAAGCAACTATTTATTTATAGCAATTAGTTTAATGTTTTACTATCTTACTGCTGTACACGACCTTCATTTTTGTTTCGACATCGAATTTAGACGAACTTTAGCCCCTAAGGCACAGGTGCTTACCTAGTTTAGGGGTCGAAAGTCTGACCTCTCCATACTGTCATGTTTGTACAAACCCTTGTGTAATTGTTTATTATGTAACGTGCTCCTTATGTACAATAAAATATTTTATTATTATTATTAAAATAGGAATACATCCAAGTCACAGTTTTTTTTAAGGTGACATTTTTTTAAAGAAATGTCTTCATGTTGCAGCTCAATTCGGGCAATGGGCATTCGGACCGCAGCACGGTTTCGCGCGGATAGCGCGCTGGCACCTAGAGAAGGCGCCAGAGCGGCTCCCCAGCGGCGACGTGGAGGCCGTGCTGTGTCTCATAGACGACGACTTCACACGCTCCATGTGGCACTTCCAGTGAGTACCTACAGACTACACAGACGGCTTTGTACGGATAGCGCGCTAGCACCTATAGAAGGCGCCAGAGCGGCTCCCCAGCGGCGACGTGGAGGCCGTGCTGTGTCTCATAGACGACGACTTCACACGCTCCATGTGGCACTTCCAGTGAGTACCTACAGACTACACAGACGGCTTTGTACGGATAGCGCGCTGGCACCTAGAGAAGGCGCCAGAGCGGCTCCCCAGCGGCGACGTGGAGGCCGTGCTCTGTCTCATAGACGACGACTTCACACGCTCCATGTGGCACTTCCAGTGAGTACCTACAGACTACACAGACGGCTTTGTACGGATAGCGCGCTAGCACCTATAGAAGGCGCCAGAGCGGCTCCCCAGCGGCGACGTGGAGGCCGTGCTCTGTCTCATAGACGACGACTTCACACGTTCCATGTGGCACTTCCAGTGAGTACCTACAGACTACACAGACGGCTTTGTACGGATAGCGCGCTGGCACCTAGAGAAGGCGCCAGAGCGGCTCCCCAGCGGCGACGTGGAGGCCGTGCTCTGTCTCATAGACGACGACTTCACACGCTCCATGTGGCACTTCCAGTGAGTACCTACAGACTACACAGACGGCTTTGTACGGATAGCGCGCTAGCACCTATAGAAGGCGCCAGAGCGGCTCCCCAGCGGCGACGTGGAGGCCGTGCTGTGTCTCATAGACGACGACTTCACACGCTCCATGTGGCACTTCCAGTGAGTACCTACAGACTACACAGACGGCTTTGTACGGATAGCGCGCTAGCACCTATAGAAGGCGCCAGAGCGGCTCCCCAGCGGCGACGTGGAGGCCGTGCTGTGTCTCATAGACGACGACTTCACACGCTCCATGTGGCACTTCCAGTGAGTACCTACAGACTACACAGACGGCTTTGTACGGATAGCGCGCTGGCACCTAGAGAAGGCGCCAGAGCGGCTCCCCAGCGGCGACGTGGAGGCCGTGCTCTGTCTCATAGACGACGACTTCACACGCTCCATGTGGCACTTCCAGTGAGTACCTACAGACTACACAGACGGCTTTGTACGGATAGCGCGCTAGCACCTATAGAAGGCGCCAGAGCGGCTCCCCAGCGGCGACGTGGAGGCCGTGCTCTGTCTCATAGACGACGACTTCACACGTTCCATGTGGCACTTCCAGTGAGTACCTACAGACTACACAGACGGCTTTGTACGGATAGCGCCCTGGCACCTAGAGAAGGCACCAGAGCGGCTCCCCAGCGGCGACGTGGAGGCCGTGCTCTGTCTCATAGACGACGACTTCACACGCTCCATGTGGCACTTCCAGTGAGTACCTACAGACTACACAGACGGCTTTGTACGGATAGCGCGCTGGCATCTAGAGAAGGCGCAAGAGCGGCTCCCCAGCGGCGACGTGGAGGCCGTGCTCTGTCTCATAGACGACGACTTCACACGCTCCATATGGCACTTCCAGTGAGTATCAACGAGAATAACTGTAGGTGTAGAAGTTTGTCTAGAGCTCAAATGTTACCCCAAGGCTTTTGTGCCGCGGGCGAGTCAACTATACAGCGAGACAGCGCGCATTTTGACAACGACAATTAATATTGCAAATGCCGGGGCCATCTCCGCTTTGTAAGTTTTTATAGCAACTTACTGCTACAAATCAGTCATCACAGACAATTAATAACAAATACGTAATCTCTTTGCAGGTTCAGATTGACATACCGACTGATCCTCCGCGAGAAGGAACTCCACTTCAACATCGGCGTGTACAACCCCAGCAAGGAACTAACGTTCAGCTGCCAGCTCCTTTTGCACACGTACTTCAAGGTTCCCGACGTGCGCCGCTGCCAGATCACCGGCATGCATGGCTGCATGTTCATTGACAAGGTTCGTTACTCTTCTTTTCATAGCCTTACTCTGCGGCAAGGATGTTGCGGATGCCGATTTTTTGACATCCGCGGACGCGGATTTTTAAAGGTTCACATCCGCGGATGCGGATGCGGATGTCGAGATAAGGCACATAAAAAACGTCAAATATTACACTAGTAATTTTTATTTGAAAAAAAAAAAACTAAACTTAGTATTTGAACAAGAATATAGGTGCCCCACAATCGCATTACTATACTAAAGTCCAAATAAAACAAACTTTTCACTTCTTGTCGCTGTCCGTCATAGGCTAAAGTGCTCGATCGACGAATCACAAAAACGAAACGAGATTCCTATTGGCTAATGACGAAATTACCTAGCACTTACGCCGCCGCTAAGACGTTCCTGTACCTACCTATTCCACATCCGCATCCGCATTAAGCTCCGCATCAATTTTATGCGGATGAGGATGCGGATGTTGAAAATAATGCGAAAGTTCCGCGGTCGCGGATGCGGATGCGAATATTGGCAACATCCCTGCTGTGCGGTAACCCCGCATATTTACTATGTCATATTAAACACCTATTACTATGGAATCAACCTCGAAATCGTAAAAATTAGATTCTTTAATGCAGTTTGAAATATCAGATCTATGCTTTCAAAAGTACAATAATTTATCTTGTGATTTCGGGGTTGGTCGGGGTAAGAGTTTTGAAAGATTCACGGTTAGTTTCACCAGACTTATATTGACCGGGATATAGACCGTGATTGCCTTTTGAATTGGTTATGTAACTTCGTCGAAATATCGGGAGCTCATAAACAATTCAAAAGGTAATCACGGTCTATATCCCGGTCAATATAAGTCTAGTGGTCCTATAGTAAAAGCTTATTAAATATGACCTACACGTAGGTATTCAGTTTGCAGAATATAGCTAAACATTGATAATGAAAAAACACTTCGTAGAGGCCTGCACTCTTATTCTGGCTGGGGAAAAACTGCAATTTGGCGACAAATAATCCTAGCGATGGCTATAAAGTAGAGATAAAATCTGCGATTTTCAAACTTCCAGTCACCACCGATGGATAATTAGAAAATTCCCGTCTTCAAAACTTTTAAACTTTGGTTCAACTATTGTTACTCTGGACCTTTCAAGCGTAATTTTTGTTCACGTTAACTAAATGAAACTAAATGCTTTCAGACGCGAGAAGGCACAGTGTACCAAGAAACCCGGGAAGTGGTCACCATCAACGAATGGACGGACCGCATCTACCAGAACACGATGCAGGAACACATCATCACCAACGTCGTCAGCGGCCGCAAGATGCGGATACAGAAGTACAACTTCCCTGACACCGGTATGTATCGCACAGTCTACCTGACTCGAGCAATCTACTAGTCACGGATTGCATCTACCAGAACACGATGCAAGAGCACATCATCACCAACGTGATCAGCCTCAAGATGCGGATACAGAAGTACAACTTCCCTGACACCGGTATGTATCGCACAGTCTACCTGACTCGAGCAGTCAACGAGTGGGACCGCATCTACCTGAACACGATGCAGGAGCACATCATCACCAACGTGATCAGCCTCAAGATGCGGATACAGAAGTACAACTTCCCTGACACCGGTATGTATCGCACAGTCTACCTGACTCGAACAGTCAACGAGTGGGATCGCATCTACCAGAACACGATGCAGGAGCACATCATCACCAACGTGATCAGCTATAAGATGTGGATACAGAAGTACAACTTCCCTGACACCGGTATGTATCGCACAGTCTACCTGACTCGAACAGTTAACGAGTGGGACCGAATCTACCAGAACACGATGCAGGAACACATCGTTACCAATGTCGTCAGCCGCCGCAAGATGCTGATGATGTGTTTATCCCTCTATAAATTGTATATACAGATTGTCTGCGCGTATAGACATACGTAGATAGCTCTGCTGGCCAGGATTTGCGCTGATGTGGATGGCAGGTTGTTGAAATGATTAATTCTGGATTTTTACTAAATTAACTTTATCTATAAAAAAATAAGCAAAACTAAAACAGGAGTAGGCTGGTAAGTTGTTCGGTGAGAATCAAATTGTGTTGTCATCCTCTGTCTTCATTGGTGCGCGCAGGGATGACGAGCCGCTACACTATTGGCTGCCGATCACGACATGTCTGATGCACGCCTCTCATTGGCTGCTGGGGGCATGACGCGATGACATGTGTGTGACGTCATGGTACTCGTGGTAGGGGCGCATCGCAGCCGGGGATAAGCGCGCGGGTCGCTAGGCGCGGGTCGGGCTGAAGGTCACGGGCCGCCGCCGGTTTCTATGCACTTTAGGTATTGCCGTAACATAAGCTCCCGGCCTTGGAAGAGTGCACTTCCAATGTGAAGATGAGACGGTGAAGTTAGTCATCATCATGCGTAGGTAGCGGGCAGATTTTCGAAAAAGCTCGGCGTACAGTGCCGCGGGATGTGCGGATATCGGCTACTCGGGAGACGCCGTCTTTGCCCGGGTAAGTCTTGGTGATTCGCCCTAAGCTCCATTTGAGGGGCGGAGCATGGTCCTCCTTGATTAGGACGAGGGTATCCACCTTTAGGTCGTCCAAATTTTGCGTCCACTTTGTCCTGACGTGCAGCTCGGATATGATTGAATTTGTTCCACTCGCTGGTATCGGGACAGACGGTGCACGGGAGCGTCGTTGAGGTCAGCGCACGCAGGGGCTGTCAGCGGACGTCCAGCAAGGAAATGAGCAGGGGTTAAAGGGGTGTAGTCTTGCGGGTCTGAGGACAAAGGACTCAAAGGCCTGGAATTCAGAATGGCTTCGCATTCCGTCAAAATAGTGCTAAAGTGCTCGTAAGTTAGCTTGACATCGCCTATCACACGTCGCAAGTGATGCTTGCAACTCTTAACACCAGCCTCGACCAGACCGGCAAAATGACTAGCATAAGGAGGCGTCATAATAAATTCAATTTTTTGTGAGATTGCGTACTCTTTTATTTCGCTCGAACATGATTTTAAAAACTTTGAAAAGTCATTCATAAGACCTACAAAGTTCCGTCCGTTGTCCGAAAATATTTTTGAAGGTTTACCACGACGCGAAATGAACCTTTTCAACGCCAGTAGGTAAGCATCTGAAGAGAGATCGGTAACCAACTCTAAGTGAACTGCGCGCGTAGCAAAGCATATAAATATACATAAATACGCCTTGACAGTTGTGGCTCCCCGACCCTTGCGGTTTAAAATGTAGAATGGACCTCCATAGTCCACAGCGCAATTGACAAACGCGAACCCTGGTTCTAATCGCTCAGAAGGCAAATTACCCATAATAGGAGTTAACGTTTTACCCTTAAAACGAACGCAAACAACGCAGCTGTGAACCACTTTCCTAGCAAGATTCCTACCGCTTACGGGCCACCAGGCCTCGCGAAGCGAGAATAATATATGCTGCGGTCCCGCGTGCAATAATCTTTTATGTTCAAATCGGAACAACAAAATAGTAAAATGATGCTTACTAGAAAGTAATATCGGGTGTTTTTTATCGTAATCAAACCTAGAAGAATTGGTAAGCCGTCCTCCGACTCTAATTAGGTTATTATTGTCAATGAACAAATTTAATTTGGCTAAGAAACCCTTTGCGATACATTTGTTCTTTGTCAATGCGTTGTGAACATCCGATAATGACTCCAATTGCGATAAGCGCGAGTGTAATATCTCAGATTCCCTCAGTTCATCTACAGTGAGCGCGCCGGTTCGACGTGCATCCTTATTGCGCGAGTTATGAATGAAGCGAATTACGTACGCGGCTGCGCGCTGCATTCGGTTGAACTGAGAAAACCTGTCGAATGTAAATAGTTTATTATTGTTATTGTCGTTGCATACCAGACTAGTCATCGGATTCGTTTTACGTTCGGGTATCTGGGACTCGTCTGGCAACAATGACGGATCTACAGTCTGAGCATTATAATTAATGTCATGAAGGAAGTCAGGGCCGCTCCACCAGAGACTGGATGAGCGAAGTGCGTCCAACTGTACTCCCCTAGAAACCAAATCGGCCGGGTTGCACTTGCCGCTAACATGATGCCACGAATGTTCTTTTGTTAGTTCGTGGATTTCTGCAACCCTATTTTGAACGAAAGGTTTTAGTAAATTAGGCTGCATTCGGAGCCAACTTAGTGCGATAGTTGAATCGGTATGAAATATTACTCGGTTGAATTTCGCGCGGAACGATTCTTTTATTTTATTATATACTTTAGCGCCCAATAAGCACGCGGACAGCTCCAGTCGAGGCGTACTCAAAGGAGGCGAAATTGGGGCCACTTTACTTTTCGAGCATAGCAACCGGACGGTAACAGCTGATTTATTATCAATCGTTCGCAAATAGGCGCAAGTGCCATAAGCTAATTGGCTTGCGTCTGAAAATATATGCAAATCTATACATATAGGATCATTGCACATAACATGACGTGGTATGCGAATGTTAGGTAAAATAGCCAGGTTGCTTACGAAGCGGTGCCAGGCTTGCGTGACGTCATCGGGCACAGCTGCGTCCCAATCTACCTTTAATAAAAACAACCGTTGTAATAAACATTTGGCGATAATTATCATTGGACTTAATAATCCGAGCGGATCGAAAACCTGTGATGCCGTGGATAATATTATGCGTTTCGTGACAGGTTTAGGATTTGGCTCGTGTCGCGAGTGATAGAACAATTCGTCACTTTTGTTGTACCACCCGAGACCTAAAGTTTTACTATGCGCGTGCTCGCCTAATGATAATTCCTTTGACGTGTCGTCATTATAACGTTGATCGTTACAATCGAAGTTAAATACCCATTTTCGTAATGGGAAGCAACCAGAACTTAAAACTTTCGCGGTTTCGTCACAAATTCGTAGCAATTCGGGAATCGTAGACGATCCAGAAATAAAATCGTCTACGTAAAAATCGTCTCTAATAGTTCTAGCTACTTCGGGATCTATACATTCTAGCGCCAATTGTTTTAGACACCTGCAACTGAGGAAGGCAGCGGCCGCCGTACCGTACGTAACGGTACCAGGCCTCCTTCACTCGCTCAAAGCCACGCGCTATATGCCTACCGCTCGGCGTATCGTCGACGATGCAACCGACAGAGGGCCGCCGAACGCCCGCCTGAGCGCTCGCACGGCACGTTTCCCGCGCCTACGCTTCGAAATGCCGAAACCACGTAATTATTGTGCAGTAGATGGGTGTAAAAGTCAAAAAACAAAGGAAAATTTGTCGTTTTTTTTTCATTTCCGAGAGACGAAGAAAGGTGAGTAGTATTTTAAATCTATCTTTATGAATTTTGTCATCATTTATTTCTTTGAACATAAGTAGGTAAATCGTAAATTAAGGAGTTTTTTGAGTCAGGTATTATAAGTGTTGTTTTTAAATATTTGATTGACTAATGAAAAATATGGTTGATTCGCAACATTCGTTTTATTACAATAATAACATAAGTAACAGTACAACCAAAGATAGATATAACTCCGTAATAGATGGATACAGTCTAAGGAAAAAACGTGCCTCGAAAATCAAGAAAATTTGATTCTCGTTCAGAGGGCGCTACTAGTTTTGGCCTACAGTCGTATAGATGGCGTTGACGGTTTCGTTTGTTATTTAACAATTTTAACGCATATCAGTGAAAGAACATGGGTCAAAATCATAAAAATAATTAATGCAAATAAAAAAAATCATTTATCTATATTTAAATACATTCTATCGTATTTTTATAAATCTTCACTTTTAGTTTTAAAGTGTGTCGACAGATGGCAGTGAATTTACTGGGGTTACAAAATTTACTATGACAGTACCGCTCTAGTATAAGTTACTCTATGGTACAACCCTAGCGCATTCTTACGATGACGCGTTGGCACGTGGCTCGCACGGCGAGCAAGGCAGTCTCGACTCTTTGTGCGCGTACTTATGGTATATTTCTTCTCGTCCTGAGCAGCAGGTATTATTATTAAGATTTTGTAGGCTATTATAGCGTAGGTATTTTCGCTTTTGAATGGGAATGATGTATCTGTTACGTAGTAACTATTTATTAATCTGTGACGGTACTCAGCTGATATATGTCAAGGTCGTCGCTTGGATTATCGCGCCATAAAATTAGTTGTAAGTCGCGTTGAGATTCGTCAATTAGGACTTGTCTATAATGTTTTTCGATGTCAGCGCATGCAACAAACCTATTTTCACGGAATCTTAACAATATAGCAATCAAATCGCCTTGTATAGGCGCGCCTACGCGTTGTATGTCGTTCAGCGATTTGCCACTGGTCGTGGGGGCGCTAGCATCGTATACGACTCTTAGACGTGTTTTTTGTGCATGTGCACGATAAATTCCATGGTGGGCCAGAAAGTAATTAGGGGTCCCGTAGGTATATACTCGTTTCATATGACCTAATGCGGGATATTCTTTTATAAAGTCGCTGTACATGCCTTTATATACCGGATCGCGATTGAGGCGCTTTTCCAACGACATAAAGCGTCTTTTCGCTTGCGCGAATGAGTCACCGAGAGACTCGGGAGATTCTTTGAGAGGAAGTTGCACGCAAAACCTACCATCCTCGAGACGGGTAGTCGTTTTGACAAAATGGTCTTCGCATGCAATTTCCTCTTCGCTGCGCGAATCGTGCGATTTGTTATTTACCTGCACCTCCTCTATTTCCCAAAACCTACGTAATTGATTATCTAATGAGGTCGCGTCAAGAGATTGCATAAAATTACAATTAATAGGCTTTGTATTGCGCGTATTAGAGGAGACAGGTCCAGAAACGATCCATCCTAACTGGGTATTTATTAAAAATGATCCGTTCGTTAAGCGCCTTATCTCAACTATCCCTACGAGGAGCTCCCAGAATATGTCAGCTCCTATAAGGACCTCAACAGGTTGACTTTCATGAAAGCTAGGATCTGCCAGACGTACGTTGTCTGGAATGCGGAATTGATTACGTTTACTCGGAAACGTAGGCAATGACGAGGTTAACTTCGGTAAAACTCGACATTGTAATCGCGCCTTAAAATTGGTAACAAGTGAATTTATTTCGATCTCACATACTCGCGAACTATGTGTAGCTAAATTCATGATACCGTTTAGTTCTTCTGTGGACTGTATACATAGCGGATTTAATTTGTCACACAACGCTTCGGTAATTAGACAACCTTCGCTCCCATTATCGAGAATCACTCGCGTTTTATGATAGTTACCGTAACTATCTGGAATTTCGACAATGGCGGTTGCTAATATTACAGGACGCCTCGAAGACAATCGCGCGTATAAGTCTTCGTCTATGTGTGCGTTCGATACCTGCAATACGTGTTGTGCGCGTGCGATATTATTATCAGAGATCGAGGAGGAGGGCGACTTTGATGCGTTGTCTGTTGCCAGCAACGCTACTAGCCATACTTGTTATGAACAAAATGCTGCACTTCATGATAAAAGCAAGCCGCTTTGCACAGTGATAATAGGGACCAAACTAAGCGATTTGACCCGCAGCAGCGGCAGTTTCACCCCTTAGGAACAGAGATGGCGCCACTTCTTTAAAAAATATTTCAAAAAATTCTACAAACTAAACCAATGAACCGATTTAAATATTTAATATCTCAAATGAAAGCTCATTATATACATTACATTTAAAAAAATACATAAAAAATATATACTGAATACTTTTGACAAAAAACGGCATCTTAAGTTTTTTTTTTTCTCGATTGATAGTTTTTACTTGATTTCTCAAAAAAAATGTATGGAACATGAATAGTTTAATGCATGTATATATTACTGAATAAATATCAAGTATTATAAAAAAACTCGACACCGATACCTCTCATACTTCACGAAATATGAATGTTTGAATGTGAGTGTAAATTTCTTCAAAATATATTTCAAAAAATTCTACAAGGTAAACTACTTGACCGATTTCAATGTTTAATATCTAAAATAAAAGCTCATTATATACATTACTTATAAAAAAATACTCAAAAAACATATACTGAATACTTTTGGCAAAAAACGGCATCTTAAGTTTTTTTTTCTTACTCGATCGATAGTTTTTACTTAATTTCTTAAAAAAAAATTATGGAACATGAATAGTTTAATACATGTATATATTACTGAATAAATAACAAGTATTATAAAATAAACCCGACACCGATACCTTTTATTCTTCACGAAATATTTAAGTTCAATTATGCACGCTCTTACAAATAAATTTATTTATTAGAAATCTTCAACCGCAGTAAGTGCACTGATTTTAATATGAAATGTGTCATATGAAAAGAAATCACCCAATTTAGTTTACTAAATAAAAAATAAATAAATAAAACCTGAATAAAGTTTTTTCCTGGTGCTGAATTACAAAAAAAAAATATAACAAAATAGAAATTATTTTTATTTAAAGTGACTACATTCGTAAAAAAAAACTTAAATGTCCTCTTCGGGTTCACCGGTAGATGTAGAACTGAAAAAGAAAAGTCGTTTTGAAGGACTCGTACCATTCCAATACTACAAAATCACCGATCATACATGAACTGGTTGCTGTAGATTACTGTTGAATTATTTTTGTGCCTAGCTGATTACCATTAAACCTATAATTTTGTGCCAAACCTATAATCAGTGGTCAGCAACTCAGCATGCAAAATATAACCCTGGATTGAAAATTACATTAACTTAATTTTGATTTGTACAGCCACCTTTGCATGATTTACACTGGGCTGTGCATGGTAAGCTGACGCGACGACAGTCGACACCCACAACGCATAGTTTAGCAGCCAGATTGGGAGCCACAATGGTCCAAGAGGCTTAATTGCGACCAAATCGCTGTAACTGCAGACAATTCTGCAGTGCAACTCTCTTTTTCCTTAGTCCATCCCTAAGAAGATGTACATGGTATGGAAACTTCTGGTTCCAGAGGAGCGTTTCCCCATATATGGCCCGCTTGATAAGCTGCTCGAAGTGCATGTTTATAGAGAGCAGCTGATGTAGGTGGCAGGCTTGTAACAAGCTTGTTTTTTGAAATTGTAACTATAGCAAAACAATAACACAAATCTAGGGTTACTTTATACTAAAATTAAAATATGTAGGTACACACCTAACAACTGACAAAATCAAAAACTTAAAAGTTGACGTACTCCTATTTTCCCGTCTTTTTATAGTGGCCAGAGAAAGGCAGCTTGATCTGAACGAATTCTTCCAGTACGAAAACCAAATTTGTCCACGTTCGTTGTCAGTTAATGGAGGGCTTCGTTCAGGGAACAAATCTCTCGGCCAATTTTAAAGCAGATGATTTGGCCGAGAAATTGGAACCTGCCTACCCTGCCACCTACATCATGCACTTCGAGCAGCTTACCAAGCGGGCAATATATGGGGAAACGCTCTGAAACCAGAAGTTTCCATACCATGTCCATCTTCTTGGGGATGGATTAAGGAAAAAGAGAGTTGCACTCCAGAATGGTCGGCAGTTACAGCGATTTGGTCGCAATTAAGATTCTTGGACCATTGTGGCTGTAAATCTGGCTGCGAAACTATGCGTTATGGGTGTCATCGCGTCAGCATACCATGTACGGCCCAGTGTAAATCATGCAAAGGTGGCTGTACAAATCAAAAGTAAGTTAATGTAGTTCTCAATCCAGGGTTATTTTGCATGCTGACCACTGATTATAGGTCTGGCACAAAATTATAGGTTTAATGGTAATCAGCTAGGCACAAATATAATTCAACAGTAATCTACAGCAACCAGTTCATGTATGATCGGTGATTTTGAGTATTGAAATGGTACGAGTGCTTCAAAACGACTTTTCTTTTTCAGTTCTACATCTACCGAAGAGGACATTTAAGTTTTTTGTTTACAAATGTAGTCACTTTAAATAAAAATAATCTCTATTTTGTTAATATTGTCTTCGGTTACCGCGATAGTTACTCATGAAATAAAACTATGAAAACGGATTATATCGCGTATATTGAATTTATAATACATCCCGACGTTTCGAAACGTCGGGATGTATTATAAATTCAATATACGCGATATAATCCGTTTTCATAGTTTTATCTCTATTTTGTTATTTTTTTTGTAATTCAGCACCAGGAAAAAACTTTATTCAGTTTTAATTTATTTATTTTTTATTTATTAAAATAAATTGGGTGATTTCTTTTCATATGACACATTTCATATTAAAATCAGTGCACTTACTGCAGTTGAAGATTTCTTTTAAATAAATTTATTTGTAAGAGCGTGCATAATTGAACTTAAATATTTCGTGAAGAATAAAAGGTATCGGTATCGGGTTTTTTTTATAATACTTGTTATTTATTCAGTAATATATACATGTATTAAACTATTCATGTTGCATAATTTTTTTTAAGAAATCAAGTAAAAACTATCAATTGAGTAAGAAAAAAAAACTTAAGATGCCGTTTTTTGCCAAAAGTATTCAGTATATGTTTTTTGAGTATTTTTTTATAAGTAATGTATATAATGAGCTTTTATTTTAGATATTAAATATTGAAATCGGTCAAATAGTTTAGCTTGTAGAATTTTTTGAAATATATTTTGAAGAAATTTACACTCACATTCAAACCTTCATATTTCGTGAAGTATGAGAGGTATCGGTGTCATGTTTTTTGTATAATACTTGTTGTTTATTCAGTAATATGCACATGTATTAAACTATTCATGTTCCATACATTTTTTTTAAGAAATCAAGTAAAAACTATCAATCGAGTAAAAAAAAAACTTAAGATGCCGTTTTTTGTCAAAAGTATTCAGTATATATTTTTTGAGTATTTTTTTAAAAGTAACGTATATAATAAGCTTTCATTTGAGATATTAAACATTTAGATCGGTTCATTGGTTTAGCTTGTAGAATTTTTTGAAATATTTTTAAAGAAGTGGCGCCATCTCTGTTCCTAAGGGGTGAAACTTGCGCTGCTGCGGGTCAAATCACTCAGTTTGGTCCCTCCTTTCACTGTGCAAAGCGGCTTGCTTTTATCATGAAGTGCAGCATCCGGGCAAAAAATGGCCATAACAAGTATGACTATACGGAGCGCTTGTCACTGGCACCTTCCTTCTCGTCCTCGTGAATTATGGAATTGTGTTTTTTGTTACACTTTCTGCACGGGCCATATCGGCATTCACTGGGCGCATGCCCTGTTCGTAAACAATTCTCACACAAACATTTATCGCGAACTAACTTTAATTTATCTTGCAAACTTAAATCAATGAATGCTTGACACGAGTACAAAGGATGTTTACCGTTGCACATAATGCATAATTTTTTGTTAGGTGTTTGTTTGGAGTGAGATTTGTCCACGGACTTTTCGGTAACAACATTACAGTGAACCTTTGGAGCCGTGTGCGCGACTGCGCGTTATGAGTGTATGATTTTTTAGCATCATGCTGCGGATAAGTGCTATGTGAGTTGGACCGGCTGTGCGTAACCAATAATGTTTCCATCATATCAGCGCGGTCGCGAATGAATTTTAGCAAATCATCTACCTTAAGCGCGGTTTTGTTTTCGTTCGACACTGGTATTAAAGTGCTTTTGTATTGCTCCCACTCAGAGATGGGCAAAATGTAATCGACTAACGATTAACGATTAAGATTACAAGAATTAATTGCGACCGACGATTGAAAACGACGATTGATCAATCTTAGTTGTATAGAGTGCAACTAATTTAGTTGCAACTAAATTAGTTGCCGATTGATTTCGGACAACTAAATTTTGTAATCGACTAATTAGTTAGACTATTTTCTCGCGACTAATGTTAGAAGCAAATTGAATAGAATACCTCGGTATGGCTATGTTGACAGACTGATTAGGACATCTTAACGGATGTTTAAAAATAAAATAGTCATGTATTACTTACGATATTTTGACCGTTTCTAAGGAGTGAGATCTGTTCTCACTATTATTTTGCTACTAAAGTAAGTAAGTTTAATGACCACACGTTGAAAACAAAATAGACCGCGTAGATATAGATAATAAACAACATGCAGATGTGTCATTCAATAGAACGTGTTATTTTTAGAAGATGCGTCGGCACTTGCACCAAAATGCAACAAACAACTTCCAGTTCCAGGTAAGTAGGATTATCCCATTGTTTTGTCACCGCGTGACACTAAAAAGAGTTTTACTATTGTCAGAGACAGCAAAATGTTAAAAGTAGTATATTAAAGTTTCTATGTCTAAGATTTACTCAGTATCGTATAATTCAAAGTATTAATAATGCACCAACCTATTTTATTGTTTGCGATTTGTAAACAATGCAGTTTTTCGCTATTTGTCGTTATTACCAATATATCGTTATAATAATATTATGGCATTATTTGCATTGTCATTCAAGCATTTCAAATTAAACGTGTATACATAATTTTAGCTCAATCGGATGAAGATATCTGCTTCAAAATAAGTCGCAAAATTCTACCCAAACTAACATAGTTACAACATACGAGTACCTCCGTATGTTACATACATACGTACTTGTAGTTACATATTGCAAGATAAAAAATGCAAAAACGGGCGACTACGTAGTTTTAATATAGATTTAATCGTGAAATTTAGTCGATTGAAACTAAAACTAATTTAGTTGTTAGTCGAACATTCTCACAACTAATTTAATCGCAACTAAATTAATCGCGATTAAAAAATGACGATTGATATTTTTAATCGATTGATTAGTTAACTAAAAGATTAATCGATTAATGCCCATCTCTGCTCCCACTCACGTTCGGTGGTGGGATCTAATTTAGAGACGACTAAATAAATAATTAGTGTGTCCCAACTTTCTGTGGGCTCACCGAGCAATTTTAAAGCGCGTAAATTCTTTAAAACTGTATCTAATAACTTTCTTAACAGTGCCGGCGATTCTTTGTTAAGCGATTGTATAGAAAACAAGGCCTTTACGTGATTGTGCACTAGCAATCTACTATTGTCATGCCGGTTCAGTAGTAATTCCCAAGCAATTGCGTAATTATCTGCCGAAAACTCAAGCGAATCGATAACAAGAAGCGCATTACCCTTGAGCGATGATTTTAAATAATGGAACTTTTGAATGCTGGTTATTTCTTGCGAGTTGTGCACTAAAGACGCGAATGTGTCTCGGAATTGTAACCAGTGTTCATAAGATCCGTCAAAGGTAGGTAAAGAAATGACGGGGAGCCGAACTGTTTGCGCCAAATTATTAGAAGCTTGCACTATAGGTTCATTAGCTTTCTCCGAGCATTTCACCATACATTGCGTTTGAGCTAAAATCGCGTAATATTCGCTTTCAAACACCTCTCTGGTTTCAAAAAGTGAGTCCATTTCGCTATCGAGAATTAAACTTTCTAACTGAATATGAATTTCACTAAAATCATCGAAAATACCCTGAGCTCCCTGCATGCGTAAATTGAGCTCTGTGCGTTGGGTATCGGACAAAGTTAAACCCTCAAATGTTTTTACAAACTTTTTGAAATTAGTCAGCCTACATTTTACGGAACCTCGTCTACGGTTTAAATGTTTTATCGTTTCCGAGTCCGCTTCTTGATTAGGACCTAACGCGGCGTGAAACACAAAATCATATTTGCCAGTCATTTTGCGAATCGAATAAAGGCAGACGCTAAGTACTCACAGTTGCAATCACCACCACGGTCGAGCACTGCTAGCTAGCAGTGAAGCTGACGCGGGCTGCTTGCAGACTTTTGCGAAGGTCGACTCGACGACGTGCGATAGGGTCACAACGAAAGCACAAGCACTGGAATTGAGAAAAGCACGGTATGACGCAAGCGTAAAAGGGAAAGGTAGGATAGGTAAGCTGGCTCGTCTCACCGAAGATCTTCACCGATGCCGATGACTCTGGTCGTTTCAGCACTCTGCCGATGCGTTCTCACACCCAATCCGTGGATCCAAGGCTGGTTGATATCCGGTATCGATGGATCAAAATTATGTCTGCGCGTATAGACATACGTAGATAGCTCTGCTGGCCAGGATTTGCGCTGATGTGGATGGCAGGTTGTTGAAATGATTAATTCTGGATTTTTACTAAATTAACTTTATCTATAAAAAAATAAGCAAAACTAAAACAGGAGTAGGCTGGTAAGTTGTTCGGTGAGAATCAAATTGTGTTGTCATCCTCTGTCTTCATTGGTGCGCGCAGGGATGACGAGCCGCTACACTATTGGCTGCCGATCACGACATGTCTGATGCACGCCTCTCATTGGCTGCTGGGGGCATGACGCGATGACATGTGTGTGACGTCATGGTACTCGTGGTAGGGGCGCATCGCAGCCGGGGATAAGCGCGCGGGTCGCTAGGCGCGGGTCGGGCTGAAGGTCACGGGCCGCCGCCGGTTTCTATGCACTTTAGGTATTGCCGTAACACAGATGTCAATCACAATGACAAAATCAACGAAGATCAACTCTGGTCAACATGGGACTTGAACCCAATTAGCGCAATTGGTAACGCATTGGACCGGCAATCCAAGGATGTGGGTTCGAGTCCTACGTTGACCAGAGTTGATCATCGTTGATATTTTCATTGTGATTGACATCTGTATATACAATTTATAGTTTGTAATAATGTGGTACGTCCCACAATAAAAAAGGAAAACATAACATTTGAGTTTATCCTTGTTTCCAGTGATCTGGAACCCTTGGGCGGACTACGCCAAGGAGATCCCGGACTTCGGTGACGACGAGTTCCCCAACATGGTGTGCGTGGAGGCCGCGCGGGTCGCCGCGCCCATCGTGCTGCTGCCCGGGACCGCCTTCGAAGCTTCGCAGATACTACAGGTACACTACACTTACCTAACTTCTGTTTAATTATGTTTTTTTCAACACACTCAAAACGACGTTTTTATTCCACCGATTTTTGGCTCATAATCCTAGATATTAAACACGCGTGCTCTTTCAGTGTATTATTCCACTCGTGCTTTTTCATTATAATATCCGACTGAGTTAAGAAGGTAACTGATTGCTAATAATATGCATGGAAAGGGAGCCTTCTTTAATCTGTCGGACTGGCGGGCACGGGCGCGCTCCTCGCGCCTGCGCAGTGCGCGGCCGGCCCGCCCGCCGCGCCGCCCGCGGCCGGGGCGAGGGCCGGCCGGCAGTACGAGTATGACAGATGTAACACACAATACTAACTGTTTTAACTATTAAAATTTGATTAATATGAAAGTTTCTTTTTTTCTCGCAAGTGTGTTGAAAAACGTCGTATGAAACGCGTGTGCATTGGTCATTACACACATCGGCTTTCTTATTGCGCGCTCGCTTACAGCTCGCGCGCACAATATCGCCTCGTGTGTGATGACCAACTTAGCACACTTGTATCATAATGTACTATTATAACACGACAGACAATTATCAACAACGCCATTAACTTATTAATTTTTCTACTTGCTCTCTTTATGTTTTCAAAAATGACTTTGTACTGAGATTCAGCATCCATTTCCGGGACCGATGAGAGAACACTGAAACTATTTTTTAGTTCTAGATTAAACTTATCCATATTTCCTAGTAGTGTATCGTTTTCAAGACGTTTGATACGTTTATAAAAAAAATGGCCTATGTATCCTAATATTAAGTTTAAGTTTGCCTCTTACAGGTCTGTGATCGGAGTTGTATTTAAATTGATTAATGATTCCCACGTATAATAAAAAATAAAAATGCCTTTAATTCCACACAATATGAACAATACTTAAAAAATAAATAAATTATAGCTAACATACTTAATTATTAATTTTATAAAATAACTTAATTACTATGATTGGTGATCTCTTCGCGAGTAAAGGCCTTCCCTAGCCGCCGCCATTCTGAGCGGTCCTGCGCTCGCTACCTCTTGCCATTTGTGCGGTACGGTGTCGGTGACGTCATCGACCCATCTTGTGGTTGACCTGCCAGACTTTCTTTTTCCTTGTTAATTGGGTTATTCTATGTAAGCAATGTATGGGAAAATGAAACAAATTAATAAAATTTTCAAACCTGTGTGTCACGATACATCTAGGTGTACTCTTTAAAATTCACCACTCCACCTGACGCTCGACCCCTGAAATGTGATGGTTTTTTGAGTCAGCGAATATCGTTATTAACCACTTGTCTGTATATAAAACGAATCCTGACCGAATTTTATACAGCATAACCGAGGGTGAACCCACGATTATTACCCAGTGGTAATATAAACACATACTATATCTTTATAGATAACGTATGTGTATAACTATATTCGCTGACTTTGAAAACATTTGAAGACGATGTATTTTCAAAATGGCATAACTTCGTCAAATGAAGGAGTTTAAGAATAAGTAATACTTCATTTTAATAAGTAATACTTCGAGCGTCAGGTGGAGGGTGGGGGAGAGTGGTGAATTTTAAAGAGTACACCTAGATGTATCATGTCACACAGGTTTGAAAACTTTATTAATTTGTTTGTCTGAAAACATATAATGACTCAATTATGTAGCCCTTTCCAGTGTCACACGTTTGGTCCATTTTTGGTCGGTCATCCTCGCTATATGGCCTGCCCATTGCCATTTCATTTTCAAACAGTGTTCTATTGCATAAAAAAGACTCGTATATCCGATGTTTAGGGCATGTTTATAATTTTCCAGGTGATGTAAGCAGATGGCGCTATCGTCGCCTCGCAGCCGTCCAGCGCCACGTCAATTACGGATCCGCAGACAATACTATACACACACACACATTCCTCAGGTATCATAGTGTAACGTTTCACTTTTGAACGCCAGATTCCATCACCACAGAATAAATAATAATACTACCGTACAGAAAGGAAACTTCCTGCAAAAACGAAGTTTGACAGCGGTTCAGGGTCGAATCATGCTGTCCCTTTCTGATATATGGCATTATCCCTTTCGGCTATTTAGGGTTGTCAAAGTTCAAGTCATTATCTTATCTGTGGTCGTGCACGCAAAGGGACGTCAAGTTGTAGCAACCCTAATAATTGCTCGGAGCAATGCTGAGCCGAACGGAGCCGAGTTTGCCCGAAGCGAGGAGTTTCGCACCCCTGCCATCTTCCACCTTCAAATGTTCATCCACTTTATACATATTTAAGCAGAGGACGTGTCGCGAGCATTGAAAATAAAATTCTCCTTCTCTTTCTTTTGAATATTTGCATGATAGAGAGGGTTGATAACGAAATTCGATGCTCGCGAAATCCCCCTGGATATCCCGCCCAACCCATTCTGTTGAGGCGCGAAATATGACCTTGTATGACGACGTTGGTGATTTCTTGAAAGCAGTTGATTCAAGAAAATCACCCCGCAGAAATATGCAAATTGACGTAGGCACTAGTTTTTACGAAAGAGACTGCCATCTGACCTTTCAACCCAGAGGGAGAACTAGGCCTTGTTAGCATTAGTCCGGTTTCCTCACGATGTTTTCCTTCACCGAAAAGCGACTGAGTTCCGAAAAACTCATTGGTACGAGCCTGGGTTTGAACCAGCGACCTCTGGATTGAAAGTCGCACGCTCTTACCACTAGACCACCAGCGTGTAAGGCCTACCAATAGTACTAATTCTAATTACTTCAACGTATCGTTTCATTCGATTTCAAAGCAAAAGAAATTTAACCAGATTTTTTACCCTATTGATTACAATTTCAAATGTTTAATTTTCTTGCGGGCTATAAAACTCGGGAGTTTAGTTTAGAAGGATAATAATCGTGCCTCAACAGTTGTTTCATCCAAAATTAGATAGAAAACAGTTTGATCGTAAACATTTGGATTCAAGTTATGTCAAATGAATAATGCAAAAGTATATTATACCATGACGTGGTATCATTAAATAAAAAGGCGTTTAAAATGTTATCGAGACTTATCTAATATAATATTTTTGATTTCCTGTATTATTTGACTCATAAAAATACAAAAGTATAATGGCATCCCGTGTGTACAATATACAATAACTAATGTACTATGTAGGGTTTAATTAATAATGTATGACAATTAGCCTCATGCATGAAGTTTATATTTGAACGAAATATGTTTTATTCGGATGTTTGTTACCGTTATATCATGTTACAAATGCATTTCCGTTTTTAAATTACCATTTAATCACTTAAAATTATAAATAAAAAGTACAAAAATTTGCCCGCGAAAAGCTAGTGAGCGAAACGCTCGAAACGCAACGTGACGTCACGCGTTCGACAGTTTAGTGTCATTAGTAGCAAACGTCAGTTGGGCCGCCCAACGTGTGACGTCATCACGCTCTGTCGAATTCGCGCCAAAAATTATGAGCGTTTCAACCGCTCAAAAATTTTCAACATTTTAAATATTTTTTAATAAAATAATGTTAAGGTTTACAAAAGTATTTTTATCATTTCCGGTGTTCCAACGATATAAATTATGAATCCAAAATTAAAAATAAATTCATGCATGGAGCTAATTGTCGCTATAATAGCGGTGTCACTAATATAGCTCTTTGCTATCAATTTTTTAATAAAATAATACAAAATCGCTCATAAATTATTGTACAACTAGATGTAGCTTTTCAACTTTCGAATGTAATTATTTTGGTGTATTCCCATCTGTCCCCGCTGGGCACAGGTGGGAATAGGCGCTACATACAAATCATTCCCATTTGTGCCCACCTCTTGTATGGCGGTGGTCACGTGGGGCGGGCACAGATGGGAATACACCTTTTTTTTTTAAATTATCACTGATTTGTCAATTCTATTAAAATTAGAAAGTCATGGCTATGTCATGGGTTAAGTTTTGACAAAAGTTAAGTTGATTGGTTGTTTTAAAAATGGCGGATAACATAAAATGTTTAATTGTTTAACTTAAGCACACTCGTCTTGCCAAACATAATTGCTAATTATTCGTGTTCTTTATACAACTGTTTCGTTTCTCACGTCTTCCGTACTTCTTGTGATACTTGTTATTTCTTTAGCTTTAATGTAACTTGACTGTACACTAGTTTCCGTTTTCAGTACCTAGTTCCAGGGATTTTAACTTTGTTATATAGATTTGACACCAAAATGACTAAATGGGCAAAAGTGCTCTTTAAGTTTAAATCGTAAATATGTCAAACAAAATAGTTGCCTGATTCCGAGAGAAAAAAAAACCAAGCTATTGGATTTTTGGAGCAAAAATAAACTCATCGACTCTATTTGATGGTCTGTACAGCCACTCGCATAACACCACTTTTGCAAACTAGGTTTATTTACGTTTCTTGCTGTAAGTAGTTTTACAGTACATATGGTACTACTTTACCGCACTAGTGCGATAATTAGCACATTACGTCACTATGTCGAAAATTCAAAGATGTACTGTAAAACGTTGTACGATACATGTGCGTAAAGTCGTCGCCAATAGAACTTGCAAAAAATGTAAATAAAACTTCGTAATCTCGCTCTTTAAAAGGGCAACCATGACCTTATCAACAGTCTATATACTTAAATATTGTATTTATATAAATTTTTAGCTAAATTAAATGTTAATTGTTAATATTTCAGGGAGAATAACCTTCGTAAAAATGTTAGGTTATGTGTCAAACGCTAAGAAAATCTGTCATATTTCTTTACATTATTTGCAAGTTCTATTGACGACGACTTTATATATAGGCAATTCGCAACTCGTGTCGATTTTAGACACTCCCTTCGGTCGTGTTTTAATTTCCCATTTTTCGCACTTGTATCGTAATGTACTATTACCAAATTATTGCTGTTTTAACAACAGGATATAACAAACATTTTGCTTATGATATGTTTCGAAGTTTCTGTCGCAGAGTCGTTTTTAATTATTGATAGCTCAAAATACTCATGCATTGTTGTGTTATTCAATTGTTATTTACGTAACCGTGGTTGTAATTTTACATTAAGTTTTTTTCGATGGGGCAGATGTTTTTGTCCTCATTGTTATTTTGAATCGCAATATCTATAATGTTTAGTTTTTTCGCCCCATAATAAGCTATACCTAATTCTCTAATGTTTAAGCTTTTATACACTAATAATACTGAATATATTGCCTCGTAAACATCTAAACTAATTGTAATTTCCAAGTAATGTACAAATTTCTAAAACATTCCGTGCATAATAATGTACATAAGCGAACGATTTGTACAAATTAATGTGTTTTTATTTACATTTTTTTTACCTTTTTTAATTTGAAGAATTTTGGAGGCTTTTAAAGTATACGACGGTAAATGTAAGATTTATGTACTTATAGATATAACGAGTTCCTTATTACGAGGTCATGCAATATGGAGGGCTTGTGCTCGAGATATAATATAAGGATTTTAACCCTAAATGCATATTGTTGCCAAAAGCAAAATGTGCTCGAGTATTTAGCAAGAAGATAGGGTACGTGAGCCACCTAAGGGCGCACCAGAGAGCGGATCAGCTACACGCTAATAACGCGAATTAAAAATTGCCTACTCCAGAGCACACAGTCGCTGTGGCCGAAATCGGTCAAGAGAGCATCATCATCATCATTGTTGCCAAATGTATACAAAGCATTGGACAGCTCACAGATTCAACAGAAAAAAGCAAGTTTCTGAACGCACCTTCAAACCAAACGCCAAGTTGTAGTAGTAATTTTTTAAATCATGCATTTAAGGGTTAACAAATGAACCGCGGGGGGTTTACCAAAGATGCCAATCGTACATCAACAAAAGTCAAACGAAAATTAATCAAAGTATCAGTATGACAGATGAAATCTAAGGTTTAATGCCGGTGAGTAAGATTGCCAGAGCTCAACGAGGGTGCGGAGTGTTAGGGTCGGCAACGCGCATGTAACTCCTCTGGAGTTGCAGGCGTACATAGGCTACGGAGGCTGCCTAACATCAGGCGGGCCGTATGCTTGTTTTCCACCGACGTAGTATAAAAAAATGAGGCAAAAACATTACATCAAATAAAATTGACATTGGTCGTTTCGATCGGCGTTTTCTGTCAACGATTGGCACCATGGCTAGGCCCCTGATGTCTTAGAATGATTATTTCCACTGTTCAAAATAGTTCACAACGATATGAACTAGGAAGCGAAAATGTATGATTAACACAACACCGAATTGAAATTTAAAAATATCATATATTTTCGTTTCTGTGTATGGTTTTGATTTTGTTAGCGTTTAATTTAGTTCAATAGAAATGGCTAAAAATGTAATACAATAAATACAATATTTTTTTGTAATTTTTTTTTAATAATTTTCATGCTCTCATTTTACATACTTGATTACTACGGTCAATATTGATTACTTCGTGACTACTTTGAAAAAACTCGTATCTTGTATGTATGCAGTACTGCGTTATAACATTCGAGATTTTTTCAAAGTAGTGACGAATTTAAGTACCTACCGTCAACAAATAGGGAAATAGGGATGAGGGTGGGGTAAATAGGGATGGCTGGGGTGAATAAGGACAAAACTTAAAATATGATTTACCTGACTACTTCTTAACAAATACCCACACAAATTGTATAATTCGATCTAAAATAATAGTAGATTTTATATGATACAGTTTGTGTGGGTATTTATTAAGAAATTGTCAGGTAAATCACAGTTTCAGTTTCGTCCCTATTCACCCCGGCCATCCCTATTCACCCCGGTTGACCGTATTTATTAATCAAGAATAACGCTGTAATTTTTTTTAAACATTTGGCCATTTCCATTAAATACTATATTAACGCAATACGCTTTTCAGCATGTATCGCGATCCCTCTCCTAATACCCCCTCCCCCACTTATTGAGATCCCTCTTTATTCTAACTTTACAAGTTAGAGAAAGACGGACATACATTCCCGCGATAAATGTTGACTTGCTAAGTAATAATTTGCTAACCGAATAATATAAATTGTCCCAAACTCCGTCTAACTATAACCGCTATGAACGAATACTTGTCTAAGATCTTATTTTATCTTCCTAAGGATCACGATTGTACTTGTGTACTAAGTACTTGTGAACTAAGTACTTGTGTACTAAGTACTTGTGAACTAAGTACTTGTGTACTAAGTACTTGTGTACTAAGTACTTGTGTACTAAGTACTTGTGTACGAAGTACTTGTGTACTAAGTACTTGTATACTTGTCATTTAATCATTGTATTAATGTACAACATAATAAGTATACAAGGTAACATATATGTAAACATGAACCCTGACAGGGTAAATACATAGTTTGAATCCTATATACTAGTTTTTGTATTTAATGAAATTTAAACCTTTTTCGATAGGGTATTATGACTGTATTTAAAATAAATTATTTTACATCATGCATGAAATAAAGCACCAGAAGATTAATAGATAAACATAGACAGCAGTTATTTTTACACACTATTTATATTTTAAAACCTGTATTAAACTATAAAGAATAGGTAATTTGATTGTGACGTCACATGCTAGTGTTTCATATAATTTCAATAATAGCAAAATTGTTTTGACAGTTCGAAAAAAGAAACTGATTTGACTTGTAGTCAAATTATATACCCTATTGGGACAGATTTGTTTTGTTTCGTTTGACATTAAATCAAAGTAAAATCGACCTTATGTCCTAGATTATTGATTCAAATTCCTGTGTTGATTTTTTAATGGTGGCCCTTAGGAGTATAATATAACGTTTAAGATCCAACAAGTAAAGTTAACCTTAAGCGTATGTGCATAAGGTTGTTAATTGCACAATATCAAGGATAACTCGTTTTTGTACTGTGTGTACGAGCTGTACATTTGTATGGAATATCGTTGTAATGTAACTATAGTGATGAAAACATCGAAGTTAGCAACGAAACTGTACTTCAATAGGTGCAATAAAGTGAAGTAATAAAATTATAGCTTGTTTTATTTACATTTTAAACCTTGTACCAGTAGTAACCCACAAGTAAAGCCTGACCAGTAATATATGATCACGCGCCATGTTGCGGAATTTCACTGGAACTAATGTTTTCATACTAAACTGAACTGTCACCCTATACATGAGAATAACTGGTCAGGCTTTTATAAGTAGTAGCATAGAGTAACTTCTACTAGAGCGGTACTGTCATAGTAAATTTTGTAACCCCAGTAAATTCACTGCCATGGGTTAAAATCATATAAAAATAATTAATGCAAATAAAAAAAAACATTTATCCATGTTTAAATACATTTTATCGTATTTTTATAAATATTTATTTTTAGTTTTAAAGTGTGTCGACAGATGGCAGTGAATTTACTGGGGTTACAAAATTTACTATGACAGTACCGCTCTAGTATAAGTTACTCTATGGATTTAAGCCACAAGATTCTCAAACGCGCACGGTGCCTTAATGGGTCTCTATTGTTTCCCATATAGTTTTAAGTCATAATGTATTGTTTGTCCACATTTTCGTTAGTCATAATCTGGTTATTCTCAGAAACGCGTAACTTTTCAGGATTGCCATAAAACAAACCTAACCTAACCTATCTATAGGATAACCTAAGGAAAATCCTGAAAAGTTAACGGTTTCAGAATTATGACTAATGATAATATGACAATCATTAAGAATAAGAAGAATAAGAATAAGAATATATTTATTTAAAAGAAAAAACCTTAATAATATTCGACAATATCCAGTGGCCCCACACTAGGCAATGCCTGTCACGTGGTAGCCGGGTTCGCATTAAACAACCAAAGGTTAAGTAAAAAACTAGGTGACATTAATAGAAGTAATAATTAAAGAAATTAAGTAATTTAAAGAAAGAAAATTAAAGAAAAACTTTGTCTGTGTGTGTGTGTGTGTGTGTAAGTGTGTGTGTGTGTGTGTATGTGTGTGAGTGTGTGTTGGGTTGCGCATGTATTAAGGCTACAGAGATTGTTAGCATACGTAAGTGATTAGGTGACGACCTTCAGCAGCATTTCAGTTTGACTATAGTTAAGACCTTTCAACCAGTTCTTAATTACGAATTTTGCTTCAAGAGGAGACTTTTTAGATATGTTGCAGGCCTTTACTACTGTATTGTAAATATAAGGATGCAGGGAGTTAGGCAAACGCCTCGCGAATGCGGATTTTGTGATGGGAGTAGGAACTTTGAAGATTCGATTACGGATTAGGGTAAGATATTCTTCGGAATTTATAGTTTTTCGATGCACGTGAGTTGCAACTCGTAGGATCAATAATTGTCTCACACTAAGAACATCCGCGTCTTTATAAAGGGTGACCGTTGAAAACCACCGAGGCTTCCCAAGCATGACCTTGAGCACAAACCTTTGGGCCCTTTCGAGAGGCAGTAGTGCAGAGCTAGTGGAGCCACCCCACACGCCAATGCAGTAAGACAGGATGGATTCGCATATCGAAGTGTATACAATCTTAAGCAATTCCCTCGTAGCAGAATTACATTATGACTTTCAATAATTATGTCAAACAAAGGGACCCCTGCCTAAATATTAGTTTCATGTTTTACCTACCGACGCTCTCTTTGCCTAGGCACATCCCATTTCATTTGAGATCGGCTCTCCTCGTCATTCTTCGCCACACTTCGGTTCTGGGTCGTCGTGTCATTGACTTGGGGTTTCATTAGGTCATTGTTGATAACGGACATCCAAGTTTGAAGGGGTCTTCCGGGCTTCCTCGGACCGGTGTTTATACTGAGGACTTTTCTGGTCATGTGACCCTTACCTCTCCTCGGGGTTTTACCTACCGACATTTAATAAAAAACCCAAGTAACATCAACTAATTTTATTTATTAACTATCTACAATAAATAACTACGCTGAAACCTCCTTTGGCTTCCCAACATTCCAAGCCCCAACATCAGCAAGCACATCTTTCTTCGATTCAAAATATTCCTTATACCACATGATATGGTCCTTCTTTTCTTGTGCCGTGTAGAATGGGTTCTTCGAGAGGCCGACACAGACGAGTTCCATGAAGTGTCGAATGGGCCCCTTGGGGGGACACCAGCCTTCCAGCTGCGCGTCGAGGAATATGTGCTCTGAGAAGTGGACATCTGCTTCTTCTTCTAGGCCTGAAAATAATATAATTAATAAAATTTTAATAACAAAACTTCCGTGAGACACTGACATCACTACATAGTATAAAACAAAGTCGCTTTCCGCTGTCTGTCCGTCCGTCTGTCCCTATGTATGCTTAGATCTTTTAAACTACGCAACGGATTTTGATGCGGTTTTTTTATACAAGGCACAGAATAAGTACTACTACTACCGTACAAAAAGGACACTTCCTACAAACCCGAAGTTTGACAGCGATTGAGGGTCGAATCATGCTGTCCCTTTCTAATATGTGGCACTATCCCTTTCGGCTATTTAGGATTGTCAAAATTCAAGTCATTATCTTATCTGTGGTTGTCCACGCAAAGGGACGTCAAGTTGTGCCAACCCTCATAATTGCTCGGAGCTGCACTGCTCAAGGATCGGAAATAAATCGCTATAATAAAAATAAACCTTGTTCATTATTGATAGGGAACTTCCAAACTTTCCCCTGCTCCGTCCACAACATCATCTTCTGGAAGTAATTGGCCGGTTGCTGCGACGTGGCCAGCGAGACTTCCCGCTGTTTAAGGTTCTCCCACACTTGCAGTTTGGTGCCGTAGTTGGGTTCTTTAGCTTCGAAGATGTTTAGGGGTTCACCGCTGAATATGTCGATGGTGGTTGGCTGGGGTACGCTGAAAGGAAATGAATGATTTCTTATACCTCGTTTTTTTTACATAAGAAAATTCACACAATCTCGAAGTGTCTTTTTATTGAAAAACACATGAAAAATAAGTAACAGCAAGTATGTAACGATTATAAAGCAAAATTATAATTATTACATTTACATTCTTTTGGTTAAGTACTAGTTACTATTTTTTATATAAAAAAAAAACAATAAAAAGACGTCAAGAATTCCAGATTGTTTACCATTTTTCGAATGCTAAAAAAGAGGTACCTGCTAATATTATAAATGCGAAAGTAGGTAACTGTCTGTCTATTACCCCTGGGTCTCTATTGTTTCCCATAAAGTTTTAAGTCATAATGTATTGTTTGTCCACATTTTCGTTAGTCATAATTTGGTTTTTCTCAGAAACGCGTAACTTTTCAAGATTACGGTTTCAGAATTATGACTAATGATAATATGACAATCATTACATTATGACTTTTAATAATTATGTCAAACAAAGGGACCCCATTACCCCTTCACGCTTAAGCCACGAAAGCAATCTAGATGAAATTTGGTATAGAGATATATAGTTTCAGTCCCTTTCACTCTTAAGGCGGTTCCCTGAGCCAGAAGGCGAAAAATCTCCTTATATGATCCTGTTTTTCTAAGAGGCGTTGATATTCGTAGACGTGGAAAAAATATATGTAGTTCTTGACTATATTATCTTTAATATCATAGCTTCCGATACACGAATTATGACACTTCGCTCGATACAATTAATTCCCAAAGTAACCTCTAACTCGGACTTTTAAACCAACTTTACTCGGTTATTTATTATGTGATACTATAAACAAAAAAAGAAGAAAAAACAATCTTAACTTAAATAGTAATTTCATAGCTTTCGAATTTCGATATTGTAGGGTAACGTTTTTAAAATAAATAAAAATCGACAAAATTCGATCAAAATTGACACTTGGCGCGCATGATCTTTCCCGTTCTTTCTTGCGAAATGTGACCGAGACAGCGGCAAACCGATGGAACGGCCTTAAGAGCCCATCAACGTGCTCACTAGCGCCACTGCTAAATAATTGTGATTAGTTAAAAAGGGCGCCGCTACGTACTGTATTTTGTATTTACGTACCTTTTGAATACATCAAACTAGTTTTTATGTTGCTGGATTCCTCGATCTATGAAGGAATTTTCATACTACCATAGAGTAACTTATACTAGAGCGGTACTGTCATAGTAAATTTTGTAACCCCAGTAAATTCACTGCCATCTGTCGACACACTTTAAAACTAAAAATGAAGATTTATAAAAATACGATAGAATGTATTTAAATATAGATAAATGATTTTTTTTATTTGCATTTTTTTTTTATATTATTTTGATCCATGTTCTTTCACTGATATGCGTTAAAATTGTAAAATAACAAACGAAACCGTCAACGCCATCTATACGACTGTAGGCCAAAACTAGTAGCGCCCTCTGAACGAGAATCAAATTTTCTTGATTTTCGAGGCACGTTTTTTCCTTAGACTGTATCTATCTATTACGGAGTTAAATCTATCTTTGATACTACCGTTAAGGAATTTTCATACTACCGTTCTGTAGGCCGAGCACATGATTGACGCGACAGTATCTTGCCGCGAGATACGACTACCCGTCTTTTACTAACTATATGAGTTAAAGGGGGACGGGTAGTCTTTGTCGCGCCAATCATGTGCTAGCCCGGCTGGTGGCTATAATCTATCTATCTATCTAGCCCTTTTATTCTGAGCTAGAGTATGTCCCGTAGCTCAGTGTGCCGCTTGGCAAAGGCCTCCTCTAGCTCTTTCCATTGAGGTCTGTCGTGGGCCACTCTTCTCCAGTTCGGGCTATAATACTAACCTCTTCCTTTCCCTGGTTGGTGGCCTGACTGTTGTCTCATCCTGCTTTAGTCTGCTTTGCTGTGTGCTCTGCCTTTGTCCTTCCTTAGCTCTGACCAGCCGCTTCACTTGCTCTCCTCGCGTCTCTCTCTGGACGGAGGCTCTCTCATCTCCGCCTTTAGAGTGGTCTACCTTCATGCCAATCAATAGGTCACTGGAACGTAATGTTTATTATATTCAAAATTCAAGTAACTGTTTCTCCTGTTTTGGAATTGAATATGACAGGGCTCGGAATGGGTGTTTTTAAAAAACCAAACAAGTGCGAGTCGGACTCGCCCACCGAGGGTTGCGTACTTTTTAATGTTTGTTGTTATAAGGCAACAGAAATGCATAATCTGTGAAAATTTCAACCGTCTAGCTATCACGGTTCATGAGACACAGCCTGGTGACAGACAGACGGACAGAGGAGTCTTAGTAACAGGGACCCGTTTTTTTACCCTTTAGTTACGGAACCCCAATCACCCCGAAATAGCCCAATATTTTTATTAATTTTATGCTCTTTACATAGGATTGAATCATGTATTCAGTTTAAAACTTTGTGTAATTTGATTGTCCCATTAAAAATGAAATAATAAACCAAAGAACGAAAAAGAAAGTAATAATACCGGTAGTTTTTTATGGAGCAATACCGGTTTCCGACCCTTAGAATATCATAAAATCCGGTTTTGGTTGGACACTAATTAAAGTTCACATTTTATATAACAGCCGGGCTAGCACATGATTAGCGCGAGAGTATCTCGCCGCGACATAGACTACCCGTCCCTCTTTAATTCATATAGTTAGTAAAGGACGGGTAGTTCGGCCTACATGATATTACCTAAGACTGGTAGATGTTTGATTAATCTTTCCCAAAACTTTCGATAGTAATTCTGCTTCAGTTTGCTTCACGTCTCCACCAATGGCTTGTGCAACATCGCCCGCTGCCTTAGTAATGCTCTCCTCTGGAAACAAAGAAAATAGTTTATTTACTTATTGAAATACGAAACAAACGGTCATATAAAAATGTTGTTACAGTTTCTTCTCTTAGTCTAGACCTATAGTTTCCATTTTTATTAAACATATCTTGCTGGACTACAATTACAAAAGATAGGGATAAATGGAGGCCTAGGGAAGGCCTTTGCCTACAAAAGGCATACAGATGGAAATTAGATATATTTATATGTATATATGCTAACAAAAAGTACTTACAAAACACTTGTCTGAAATAAAGGCTATTTCAATTCAATTCACACATATCTTTGTACTGAAGCACGAAAAAGTACCTATCTTGTTAAGGTAAAAGGTTACACTGAACTTGCGAAATCAGTTATACATAAAACTCAGTGAAAGGCATTGAAATACTTAATAAGTAATAAATAAGTTTTTTGAATAGGTATCATGACATAATAATAAGACAGACATAATAAATAAGTCAGGTATCATGACATAATAAATAAGACAATTACGACAGACATATATGGTAGAGGCCGTGGACCCGTGCTCACAACTTTTTACAGGGTCTAAAAACGACTTTGAGGTGCCGAGTGACCCTTGGACTGGCTCATTCATAGGCCAAAGAATTTACATTGCCATTCGGTAAGGGAATGTAGCCAGCCTTATGGGCACCCTTCCGCAGGGAAAAGACCTGGGGATTTGTCTAAGGTGGGTATAAGTTTTACTTTTAGACAGGTATGAAAAACTTTTAGGTCATTCCAGCGAAAACGACACCACAGGTGATAAATTCATAAACTGTTTTACATTGAAATCAATATCTAGAGGAAAGTTCATGAACCATATTTTTAGGAATCAATAAGTCTAATTCGAATTTTAATCGTTTTTGCATTTTAATCATTTTTAAAAGTGCATATAGTAGTTGTTTTGATCATGCCGTCCCAAGGTGCTGTCCCGCCTGTCACAAGCTATGAGAAGCATTTTTATATTTTTTTTACAATTTGCATAAATTTCATTGCATAAATTATACATGTATTTACTTTAGAGAATCTTAGAAACAATATAATAAAAAAGTTTTTTAATCAAAGTTGCATAGTTTGTTACAATTTGCGAAGTGTCTCAGTGCCCTCGCAGAGGAGGGGCCATTTGATGTCCCACCCGTCACACTTCTAATACCATCTATTTCTAATACAAAAAAAAAATATATTATTACTTTTTTCAATGGTAAAGTATAAAATGATTATTTGGGTTTATGATTATATAGTATTTAATACAAATATTGTAGTTGTTAGGAAGAAATAAATCAAAGTGTAGGTAAAAAGGGAATAAAAATGTCCCACCCGTCACTTTGACCCTATTTAGAATTTAATGGTATATTCTAGACACCAACCTATTTTCTCTATTTTAACCTCGATTTCATCATTTTTCCGCTGTCGCCTCACGTCTGGGGCCGAAGCAAAGTTGGCTCTGTACTCGGCTTCCTTTGATAAAGGCTCAGCCATCATACTTTTCAACAGAGCTTGGATTTTTTCTGTGCTGGAATCGGTTTGTTTCTCTTTTTTTGCTGCAGGATTTGGTTGTTGCTCAGGTTTTTTCCCATCACCGTCGGAGGGTTTGTCTGATAAACATCGCACAATAACTCTAAAATCCCGTTTGAATCGAAGTCTGAAATATGTGAAATATATTAAAATTAGCACTGATAAATATATGGAACTTAAGTAAAAGGTTTAATTAAAAATGTACAAATACCTTGTTAGCATTTTAAATATTTTATCAATAAACCTTGACCGAGTTTAGGAGAAGTTATTCAATATTATTTACTGTTTTAGTTTAATCTCGAAATTTATTTGAAGGTTAGAATTTTAACGTTCCGTTTGACGATGTTTTGACAACGCCACAATTCATTCAACTATTAAGGGCCCTGCATCCTCATGCGCGAATCACGGTGCGAAGCCGCGAACGCGAGTGTGGAGTCTAGTTCGCTATTCAGCGAAATCGACCCCACACTCGCGTTCGCGGCTTCGCGCCGCGATTCGCGTACGAGTGTGGTGGACCCTTTAGGGTATGCACGCACGAGAAACTTTTGTCGTCGCGACTATTTTGTCTGATTTTGTCACTCACATCATGTCTATGGGCTAGTATGGAAGTGCGCACACGTAGCGACGTGACTCCCGGGAGACTTTTTTGTCCGCGGGTTCGGTGACAAGCCCGCGACGAGTTACGACGAGTGTGTTAAAGAGACAAATAAATCGCCTGGCGACTAAGTTGCTCGTGCGCGCATACCCTTAAGGCCATAACACACCATCGCACCGCACCCATAAGTAAGAGCAAGAAAGAGATATCGCTTTCTCGCTCTTACTTATGGGTGCGTCGCACAATGACCTTGGTGCGGTGCGATGGTGTGTTCCGACCTTTATGGTCGTGACCTATAAGCTCGCTCCAGATTCGCGCACGAGTGTGGAGGGCCCTTTGATTACATTTCAGACATAGACCTAGCATTACTAGATGTGCCTTCTGTAGCCCTAAATGGGTAGAAGCTAAAATTAAAAATATAATATGTGAATCCAATTTTGATTGCGAACTGGATGGTTGTGGAGCCGGCATATTTTTTTATAATTTTGAAATAAATATTGCTGTGGCGCCTCTTGTGCAAAAAAACACTTGTGTGTTAGAATATATACACGAAGATGATGAGTTTACCGATTTTAATTTAAAGGCATACGATGGTATAGTGCCGGTGCATAAGAGTGTCCTGGCCGTTCACAGTAACAAATTCCGAAAAATGCTGAAAGAATGGAAGGAAACAAATGAAGGTTGCATTGACTTCGACGGGGTATCAGTGTTGACTCTTGAGTACCTCAAGGGTTACATTTACTCTGGCAATCTAGGGCAGCTGCCCGACATGGAGTTGGAATCGCTACTGTTGATTGCTGACCTCTACTCAATGGAGACGCTGAAAGCAGATTGCATCGCTCAGCTGATCAAATCAGTAAAACCAGAGAACTTTGATGGTGTCATTGCCTTTGCTATGCAAAATAACATCCCAGAATTGGTAAAAGCCCTGGTATTAGACATTCCAACTGATGTTATAAATGATATGCACCAGTTACGTGCCTAGGAGTATGAAGGATGAATATGATGACTACAGTCTGGCAAAAAAAGAGTAGAAATTAAAAAGTGGCAACACTGTAGTGTCGTCCCTTTCAAATCAATTTAAGAAAAACGGGACGACACTACAGTGTTGCCACTGTTTAATTTCTACTCCTTTTTGCCAGACTGTAAAATATCCTAAGGGTGGTTTCACAATCATCATCATATACTTAAGAGTAAGTCTCTTGTCGGTGGAGCAATTTCCATGTTTCGCGGTCCTCTGCCTTCTTTCACAATATGGTTTCACAATATGCGACCCTAAATAGATTACTATTGCCACTTATCCGACGATTCAGACGCATTAAGTCATCGTTGGCGTTTCAAAATCTTCAAATAAAGTTAACTGGAAGAAAATAAAGTGCTAAGTTTTGCAGGAAGTTTTATCCGGCAGTTAATTTATTTGTTTTAGCTATCCAATACTTTATTAGACATTGTGAAACAGGCCCTGTTTAGTTATTTTTTGTTAATCTTAAACTTGTATTTTAATCTTAAGAGGAAAGGGGATGGCCGCTTCTCTTCTTCTCTCTGGATATTGACATTATGGAAAATATTTTTACAAAATTTTGGATATACATATATTAACCTCTTGATATTAACCATAGCTATGCCCCTACGTTTGACTTTTTTCGATTTTATGTTTATTGTAAAAATTAGGAGCGAAAAACAGTAATCATACAAATTTTTAAATGCTAACTTATAATAGGTAATTAAAACGTAATTCTTCCACTTTTGTCTTAATGCACTTTCCAAAGTTTATTTCAGAACTTCTAAGCCCTAAGATCCTGAGAAGACAATAAAAAAGGGTAATACATAGGAAATATTTGTACCTACAATTACTTGTGTATATTTTTTGGCAGCCATGCTTTGCTAAAAAACTACATGTTGATAACGATTACTAATTATTTTATAAAATAACTAACGGATAACTATTACTTACCAAATATTATGTAACGTTATTTATGTAAAATATACCTATAGTTGTTGTCCTGAATAAATAAAAAACGTTTATATTAAAACTAGTTTTCATTTGTATAGTGGTAATATTTGAATACCTACGTATGATGATGTGGTTCTAGCCAGTAGGTAAGTTCAATCAAATGTGCTTATGAAGATCATATTAAGATAGTTTATTATTCAAGTAGGCAATCACAATGAGCTTATGAACATCAAATAAATTAGCTACGCCGACTAACCCTACACCTACACCACTGAAGATTTAAATGGAGGGTTCCCAATACGGGACCGGCAACAAACTCGGCGGGACACATCTTTTTAAGGCAAAAGGAATAAAACATTCGGGTGAAAATATAAATGTTTATTAGAACAAGTTGTTCGCTAACAATACAGGTCACACTGCTAAACACGACCAAAACATTTACTTCATACGACTTGAAGTACTGATTTTGAGCAAAATTTTCGTGGCCCAGTGCACTCTTTTACATATAATATTACGAAATTTCAATTAAAAACTATTTTTTTAATGACTAAATATTCTTAACGCGTGGGATCTTTTTTTTACCAAATGTAGAGATCAATTTACTTAATAAAAATTGTTTACACAGTAATATAGAAAAACACATACAAAAGTACCATTGGAAGCACAATTATAAGTACAAATAACATACATTACTTAAATATAAGTACACATAACATTGTGACATGAATACATTAAAAATAATGAGTCATAACAATTTATGACATATATTTTGAAATCGCTAATAAAACCTATTACTGAATTCCAAGAAATATGTCAAAAGTTTAAATCCCATAATATTATGGCACCTTTATCACCTAAGATATAATTATGTTTATACTTCTGATGTTAAAATTACAGTTAGATTGGTCAATTTAATACCCAATCATCCAGATTTAAAGTAAGAACGCTAAGAACGCATAATTTCATACATTGACCCGCCATTTCCTATCTCTATCGAATGCGCATAAATTATATCGATGTCTCGTTCGCACAGTGGCATTGGCCGCGGGAATGAGGGCTAACGCGTATGAATTCGCCGCTAGGGACGCTAGTGTAGATGGTGGTCTTTTCCATAGTTCGAAATGTCAAATGTCACTTGTCACTTCAATGACTGACAGATGTTCTATAGTCTTTTGGACCACCATCAACAGAGGCGCCAACTGGTGAGCAAAAAAACGATAGCCCTCATTAACACGTGACAGCATTATACGTACTTAACTATGAGCGTGCGGCAGAGATAGGAAATGGCGGATCAATCGAATCACAGAGTCAAACCAATAAAAGTCTGCAGAGATTTTGACAGCGCACGCAGTTCTGGCTGTTATTTTAAACGTCAAACTTCTATGAAATTAATGACACAATGAGGACGGGGAAGACGCCCTTCCACCTTGACGACGGTCGAGAAAGACCTCAAAGAAATAAACGTCAATAAATACACCGCACAAAATCGCGTGCAATGGAGAAGATGGACAAGGAGGGCCGACCCCAAGTAAATGGGAATAACGGTCGAGGAATATATATAATGACGTATAAATAACACCGGCACTGCGTGTGCTCTCAAAATCTGTGCAGGCTTTTCTTGGTCTAAAGGGGCCCACTGACTATCAGTCCGCCGGACGATATCGGCCTGACAGTTGTTCGGAACTGTCAAATTTTTGTTCTAACTGACAGGCCAATATCGTCCGGCGGACTGATAGTCAGTGGGCCCCTTAAGTACGAAAAAAATGTCAAATCGGGTGACAAATTGGGGAAATAGAACTGTCATTTTAATATCCTGTATATAAACAAGCAAACACGCAATACGTTTTATACCATTTACAATTATTTATAAAAATATGGTCATTGCTAAATTATTGACTATATTTAAGGCACATTGTAATATATTCTACAACTATACATGGTTTACAATAGTGAGTAAAATATAAGGCGTCTATAGTTGGTCAAGCAAATCTTATCAGTAGAAAAAGGTGCGAAATTCAAATTTTTCTATGGGACGATATCCCTTCGCAACCACATTTTTTAAATTTGCCGCCTTTTTCTACCGCCAAGATTTGCTTGACCAACTATACTTACATTTTAAGAGTCCATCAACGTGCTCACTAGCGCCACTGCTAAATAATTGTGATTTTTTAAATTAATCGATAGATATTTAAAAAAGGGGGCCGCTATGTACTGTATTTTGTATCTAAGTACTTTTTGAATACATTAGAATAGTTTTTACGTTGCTGGATTCGTCAATCTATGCGTCCGAAGTTAAAACGGCCATTTTAGTTTTGAGTTCATAGATCGACGAATCCAGCAACGTAAAAACTAGTTTGATGTATTCAAGAGGAACTTAAATACAAAATACAGTACGTAGCGGCGCCCTTTTTTAAATATCTATCGTTAAATTTAAATAATCACAATTATTTAGCAGTGGCGCTAGTGAGCACGTTGATGGACTCTTAAGCTAAGAAGGGGGGGGGGGGGGGGTTAGTATCTCTACTTCAGTAGGAGGTAGGCAGGGTCGCCTTTTCTTCTTTATTTAATAGAGAATGAGAATGAGGTACATACCAAAGCCATATCGCATCAAGCGATTTCATAAAAAATATATGAAAAACTTAACATACAGTAAGCGGACGAGATAACCGACTTCCTTGCATAGAAACCTGTTTGCAGGGGGTCAGTTATCTATGCAGCTTACTGTAACTATAGGGAGCTGAGGTCAAAATGCCACTAAAGATAAAAGTAGAGATACTTGGCAGTGTTATGAGTCATTTTGAGTCTAAATTAGTCAACTTCTGTACACATTTTTCGAACAAGATTGCTTAAACTTTACCATTCTGCAGAAATTCAATACAACTTAATATTAATCCATACAACACTGTACATCATTTCGAAAAGTTTGTTCGCCTCACGTACTCAGCACGATTTAAAGCGTAAATTTTACTTATAATTCTACATTTCTTATACTAAATAATGTCCCGAGACGTTATCACGTTTACTAAACTATTTAGCACCATTCCGTTGTCACTTTAGCCCCGCGTGTCGTTTTGGACTGTTACAAAACTTATTATTCGTTTAGTTTGATTGTCAATGTTGTATTCAAAAATCCTGAACCAGTCGAAATCCTAACTGTACAAAAGGAAAACTCGAAATACCTACTCTTAGTAGCTTTATGAAGAAACTATAAAGACATATGATAATGTCACTATTTTATAGGTGCCCGTAAATCCAAACAAAAATTTGGATGGTACATGGCACGGAGTTTCGTTCTCATTTTAAAACTACGTGTTGGATTGTAATGGAACTTTGCGCATACAATGACATGAGGTTAGGTCTGTAATTAGTTTATATAGTTCCAGTTTATAAAACAAACGAAATACAGCAAAAACAAGTTTTGTATGAAAAACTTAAATTCGCTGTATTTTTTTAACTATAGTGTCTGAAGCTACATAAACTAATTACAGACATAGATATACCTTATCCTATTGTAAGTACAAAGTTTCAGAGCAATCTAACGTAACTACGTTTGTATGGAGAACCGGGGACCCTTCCAACTACGTATTTTTTAATATAACTCAGTTTGCAACTATTCATGTAATTATATTTTCAGAATTCAAGTTTTCACCAGTGTAACCACACACGCGGGGCCGCCGCCGCTCAAACATTATCACATTCACAGCCATATTAGGAACTAAGTTTCACAAACCCAAAGTAAGAGTTCCCGGGCCTCAGCCACAGTATCTGGTTGGGTTCCCTCTGCGCCAGGTTCACGGTGTCGCCTGTATTGAACCTGGCTACCGTCTGTACGGAGCAGGACATCTGAGCCTGTTTGGGGTTCTTGTTGGAGGTGTTGTCGCCGGTGGCGCAGGTGGACAGCAGACGCGGCTGTGAGGACTGCCGCGCCCAGAGGAAGTAGCAGTTCGGGGCTCGGGATAAGTATACTATCTGTGGAAGAAACAATTTGTGATGTTTTAGCAGTTCGTAGTCCAATTACGTTATTTTTTTAAATATTAGTCCCACGGTAAGCCCAAGAAGGATTGTGTTATGGGTACTCAGACGATATATATAATATATAATTAGTATAACACGTACATTGTACAGTTAAACTTAATTATTATATCTATTTAATAATATTTTGATTATATTAAATAGTGCATACTTCATACCGCCTTACGTGATTGATAAAATCTTTAAGCTAACAGAACTGTTTGGAAATCTGGGGAACCATTGCAATAAAGCATTTTGTACCAGCATTATTACCTAAAAGTAACTGGAAATCACCAAATCATTTGGTACGGAATGTAGCATTAACTTTACGATGTGATGTTTTAATTTTAATTTGTTTTGTAATGTAATTGTAATGTAATGTAATATCAATTTATTTTTTGTATTTTTAAGTTTAATTTGTAAGTTTTATCTATGGGTTTTTGCCTGAAATAAACGTATTGATTGATTGATCGAAACGAAACACACAAAGCTAGTTCCGCTAGTATAGTATTTTTTAACTAGCGGAACTACTGTCCGCGCGCCAATTCCGTGCATTCGGAGGTCGAGGAAGTGGGGGGTGTGCGCCGCACCCGTACGTACAAAATGACACCAGTCACCATCACTCTGTCATGACGCCTAACATTCCTAACATTCCTTAGCCGTGCACGGAATTCACGCGCGGACAGTAGCCGTTTTGCGTCATGACAAAAATGTCTTTGTTTTTGTTTAAAAATCATTGACGCTTACAAAGTACTGTTAGGTTGTATTACTATGTTATATAATTATGTTTAATGGTTTAACTTGTCGTAACAGGAACCTGCTATCTCGGTATTAAAGTGTATTAACACTTACTGCCTATCAGAATTTTATTTAGCGGTTCTTCCCCCGTTATAACTTACACAGCAGAGTGCCAGTGTCTGTGGTGCCCAATATAAAACTCCATGTACTTATGTATGTACTTACGTGGTTATGAATATTCTTGAAAAGTAGATCGTATACACAGCAGTTTTCGCACTACGATATTAGTGTTAAAAACTTTATTAGTATGAGTTAAGGCTATGCGTCTTTCTCCTGGACATATTAAAACAAATTAACTTTCAAGCCTGATTTTCTTGCCGAAACCTTATAATAGGCATGCAAACCTTCTACTTATTTTAAGCTGTATGATCAGTCCAAAGTTGATATGTCCAAAGAAATGACACGTACCCCCAAACTTTTTTGACCCGCTTTGCTTTTACTTAAAAACTGTTTCTCTTTTGATCCTCATCTGAAATTCATAGGGTAGCATAAAGATGCTCGTAAAAACCCGTTTCATTCAAAAAAATCTTACAATTACAACTTTGATTTTTGTGTCTTTTCTATAGAAACAATAAACATTTAAAAAAACTGCACCCGTTACGGAAATATGAAGAATGCCAATAAATTACAAATAATTCGTGGTAGGTATAACAATCTGCGAGGATATTACGATATTTTTCGCGGTTTTTGAAATAAATTGATTTTTAGTTCCTGCTCATACATTTTTTCCGAAAAAAAAAAATATTACGACTATGGCAGATCGTCCCAAACTCCAAAGTTTCCATAACAATCTAATTTCATCAAATCTATTTTAATAAAAAAAAAAGAAAATAACAATTGGTTTCTAGGTCTGAGATCCGAATTTCAGCCCACAGCGTGGCGCTTTCGACGATGCGATGGTAATTTTTTTTGTAACAGTATGGACTCATGGAATTGGCAACTGTCTGTGGCTTAATGGGCCCAGGCCATAAAACCCACAAAAACGAACAATAATTTGACACTATTCATAGGGTTTACAGATTAAATAAAACCCACGCCGTTGCCATCTGTAAAAGACTTCGCCCGGCCAAACTCATTGAAGTCATTGACAACGCCATAGACAATAAAATTAAAAGTTACCTACTTCATTGGAAACCAAGGGCCTAACACTCTTTTATAGAGAAAGATAGTCTTATTGCGATTCCTGTAAGTGGAAAGAGAAAATAGTGCCATGCGTTGTCCTTATTACCGACCGGGTGGCATCATAGGTAGGAGGCGATGGCGAAATACCGAAATTCATAAGAGTGAAAGAGAAAAAACCCTATGCTGCCCAAATTTTATATGAATATTCTTTCTCTTACCCCCGGTCGCTCGGTGGCGCGTCTATAACTACACTAGCTTTTGCCCGCGACTTCGTCTGCGTGGAATTAGTAATTTGGGTACCTTAATTCTTTAAAAAAAACTGCTTTTTAGTACATCCTTTTTCCACCCCCAAATTGGTCCACACTACATTTCCACCCCATTTTTTACACCCTTAAGGGATGATTTCGGGGATAAAATTATTCTATATCCTTTCCCACAGCTCAAACTATTCCCATACCAAGTTTCATCTAAATCGGTTCAGCGGTTATTGATTCCCCATACAAATTTCCACCCCCTTGAGGGGTGAGTTCTGAATGTCCTTCCCCGGGACTCAAACTATCTGTATACCAAATTTCAACTAAATCGGTTCAGCGGTTTAAGCGTGAAGAGGTAACACACAGACAGACAGACTTTCGCATTTATAATATTATAGTATGGATGTATATATGTATACTATGTCTATGTTGGAAACATAAAATACTTACTTGAGCATAGACTAAATAAAGTCCACTCTCTTTGATCGTGACGTAGTCTTTTTCAGAATGCAGCTCTATCTTGGACTCGCTGTCTTTAGACGAGACGTTCACGTCACGCTCCCATGGACCAATTATTGCTGTAACAAGAAATACAAGTCATTCGTTAACGTTATAAAAATGGGTCTCTATTGTTTCCCATATAGTTTTAAGTCATAATGTATTGTTTGTCCACATTTTCGTTAATTTGGTTTATCTCAGAAACGCGTAACTTTTCAAGATTGCCATAAAACAAACCTAACCTAACCTATCTATAGGATAGCCTGAGGAAAATCCTGAAAAGTTAACGGTTTCAGAATTATGACTAATGATAATATGACAATCTTTATGACTTTCAATAATTATGTCAAACCCCTTTCAAAATATCTCGCCAAAAGCATAATCTATCATGTAGTGTTGCTAAGAATTACACGCTCGTATAGCTTTTACACTAAAAAAAATTATCCGATCTTGTAGTAGGTAACAAGGCTTTTACTTTGTAACTAAGTCCTAACTTTATAAAGCTAACATCTTGGTCAAACAGTACGGCATGGCCGCAGAAACGGCAATTTTGACTGGCAAATCATATCTATAACAAATTCAGATTAAAATCATAACCTGTTATTACTGTGACTACTTCACAACCTTAGGGTTCGGGATTGTTAAAATCATTTCGATGAGTAGGTAGATGTCTGTTAAAAGATAACAACGGTAACAAGTGTGCATAAAAATTTTTTTTTGGCAAAAATACTTGGGTTGTTACGAAGTCAATGTATGTTCGCTGTTTTACTGCCAGATTTCCATTTAGGTAAGTATGTAATAGCTTTGGTAATAGCAATATCCATGCTTGGGAGTAGGTGGGCAGGTAATGATGCTTAATACTGAACCAAGATGGGGTTCAGGAAACGTTTTACTGAGAGCATTACTTGGTCACTCGCGAGGCGCAATGCCTTTTGTGGGCTGGTATTGAGATTCTAGGGTGCTTATGCTTAGAATAAATTTAAAAGTAGAAAATATCTGCCTTGGGTGAGACTTGAACTCACGGCCTCTGGATCGATACTCCAATATCCAATATGACTTGGAACTCCGGTGGCCGTTTAAGAAGTGTAACACTCTTACGGTAGATGTCGCTAGGGTCCCCTAGACCCATATTGTGGGAAGATTTGCTGACTATGGATGAGGTCTTGGTGGCTCAGTTGGCAGAGCGCTGGAGTATCGATCCAGAGGCCGTGAGTTCAAGTCTCACCCAAGGCAGTAATTTTTCTACTTTTAAATTTATTCTAAGCTTAATAGCATCGATCGCAGACGTTTCTGCTTGTTAAAAATTAATTTATTTATGCTTATGCCTGTTTACTATATGTATATGTAGATGCCTAAATGATAAATGCTCATACAAAAGTAAAAGGCAATGTTTCTTGAAATATTTCTGCAATGGTTTTTAGAGAAAATCGCTTAAGACGAATTGTCTTTTGAAAAAAAAAAAAACTTTTTTCAAAACAAAAAGAACGCACCAAAGACAAATAAAAACGTTGACTTTTACGATGATTTAAAATATAAATGAACACGACCTCAATATTGAAAACAAAAGGATGATTGAGATAATAAAAGTAAAAAAAAATTACACGATAAAGTCCAGTTTTAGTTTGAAATAGTTATTAAGTCTTAATTCCCAGATAACGGGAGCAGGGACGGACAAAGAAGAGAGAGAAGAAGAATTACTTAAAATTACGAATGGAATAACTTAAGGCCATATTAGCTGTCAGGTTTACAATTACTTACAACTTAATTATTTTTTACTATGGAAATAATTTTAAAAGTGACCCCATTTCGTTGTACTCGAGTGTAAGTAGGTGACTGCACAACGAGTACACCCTCAAATAAACCCATTTTTATAGGTATACCGGCAGATATTGTTTATCATACTTGTTGAGATTTTTAATGACCGCGCAACGTACTTGAACTACTAATCTACTATGTTATCAATGGTAGGCATGTTAAATGAGATATATAGTCGGAAGTATCATGTTCGCTCCTAAATGCTTTAATGTGTAGATACAGTGTTTTTGTTAAGGCCGTTCCATCGGTTTGCCGCTGTCACTGTCACATTTCGCAAGAAAGAACGGAAAAAACCATGCGCGCCAAGTGTCAATTTTGTTCGAATTTTGTCGATTTTTAATTATTTTAAAAACGTTGCCTTACAATATCGAAATTCGGAAGCGGTAAAATTACTAATTAAGACCCGCGTGTATTGGTCCTTAATCATAGACATAGCATATACAAGTAGTTATAGACGCGCCACCGAGCGACCGGGGGTAAGAGAAAGAATATTCATATAAAATTTGGGCAGCATAGGATTTTTTCTCTTTCACTCGTATAAATTTCGGTATTTTGCCATCGCTTCCTACTTATGATGCTACCCGGTCGGTGATAAGGACAAAGCATGGCACTATTTTCTCTTTCCTCTTATAGGAATCGCAATAAGACTATCTTTCTCTATCAAAGAGTGTCAGGCCCTTGTCCTTAATAGAGCGTTCAGGTTTTTTTGTAATCCGATTTAATTAGCGACTATGGAATGAAGGACCAAAATCAGCTTTCTCTTATTTTTGGTTATTTTCCCTAATGATGTCATTGTATTAATACTAGAAAGCACTAAAGGATATCGTTAGTAGACTATTATCTAATCTGTTTTACTCAGTCTGTTTAATATTGCATTGTTATGATTGTTTTGAGAGAGATAGACGATGATGAGTGTGCAAGTGATATGATAACAGTGACTGAACTATATGTTTATTTATCTTATTTTATATAAAACAATATAATTAAGTATTTGTTTATGTGTTTTGATTTTTCCCACGATATTTAACTTGACACGCTAATATGCACAGCCCGATGTTAGTAACAATGATAATTTATACCTACTTCGTTTTTTTACCATTGGAGAGAACTCCACAAGTCCACAAATGGACCGCGAGCCAGGCGCAAATTTCGTCAGTCATCCCCTCCCGGGCGAAAACTCGTATAGCGGTTAACGGCTATGTATGATGAACCCTAATGAACGCCAGCTGCCGCTCCGTTGGTGGGTTGAGGAATGGCAGCCACCGAAACACGTAACACGGTCTTTCCACCGCGATACAATCGGCTGACGATTTGTTTTATTAACAATAGCATCTAAACTATCATCTGACAAAGTATCAAACGGGAGACGATGACGCCGATGACTGAAAAGAATTTTCTTTTTTACATGTTCATGTGACCAGCTGACGGTCTTTCCACAGCGATACAATCGGCTGACGATTTTGTTTATTTACAATAGCATCTAAACTATCATCTGACAAAGTATCAAGCGGGAGGCGATGACAAAAAATTTTTTATACTTTTTTTGCTCCCATTCCTCAACCCACCAACGGAGCGGCAACTGACGTTCACGAGGGTTCATCATACATAGCCGTTAACCACTATACGAGTTTTCGCCCGGGTGGCGATTGGTCATGGAAATCTGTTCCTGGCCCGCGGTCTAAAAAGTAATAAGCGCGCGTGCAATTTTCATCAGGCTATTTAATTGTTAGGGTTCCGTACCCAAAGGGTAAAAACGGGACCCTATTATTAAAACTCCGCTGTCCGTCTGTCTGTCTGTCACCAGGCTTTATCTCATGAACCGTGATAGCTAGTTAGAACAGTTGAAATTTTCACAGATGATGTATTTCTGTTGCCGCTATAACAACAAATATTAAAAAGTACGGTACCCTCGATGCGCGAGTCCGACTCGCACTTGGAAGGTTTTTAGTAATAATGGAATTATCGATTTGTGTAAGAATGTCCCTATAATATTTATTTATTCAAGTTCAAATTTAAACAAATAATTCTATTTGTCATGCGGTAAAATATTAACGAGGGTTGAAAAACACTGATGATTCGATGTTATTGCAATAGAGCATGATGTTGATAATTCCACGAAAAAAATAACGTGCTGATTGATAATAGATTGTTGGCTTTACACTAATATCTATTATAAGCGCATCGAAAACATTATAATACGCAGTTATATATAGAAAGATAATAATCCAAATGTAGGTCTGTCGTCTTTCGCGTAATCACCATTTTAAACTGCAGATTGTTGTCTGTAAAAGATAATCTACACGGTGTTTTTTTTAAACTCCGTTAATTTCGGGGTAAGGAAACTGAATGGCATTGTTAATGTTCAATATTTTTTTTACTTTTTGTAAAATCTAATTAATAGCGCTGTTGTTACACGGTCATTAATATTAAAATCCACCAAACAATTGAAAACTATGACATATCAATGACATTTCGAATATCGATCGTCCGGGATAGTACTTGCGTTTAGTAGCAAATTTCACTCATACGAAACACTAATCAATTTGTAAACAGGCCCTAAGGCAAGTGTACACGCTCGTAGGGGCCTTAACAGATAAAAAGAAATCATCGATTATCTCCAAAATGAAGATAATGAGAATACCGGTTTCTTGCAGGTTACTTGAAATTAACGACGTAAAAAAACACCGTGTACAGTAGAATCAGCTTATAATGACATCGAAGGGAAGTGAGAAACACGTCATACTAAGCGGATGTCATATAAAGCATAGTTGATTTACTTCTTATTTTTATATTTTTTTCTAAATTAATCTCAAATTCCTTTGTGAGAGATGTTGTAATAATTATCAACTTGTCACCGAGAAACAAAACTAAAACAAATTAAAGGGCAAGCGCGTTCTCGCAGGAAAAGACGTGGGGACGGCCACGAAAACCAGCGAATTTGTCAGTATAAGCCGACATAGTTTCATAAAAATAGGATTTATAGGTCATAGTAAGCGATTTGTCACTAAGCGAAGTCATGTTATCCGACTTTGTCACAAATAACTTTATATGAAAAACAAACTTCGCACAGTAACTACGTCATAGTAAGCGGTTGGTCAATATAAGCGGAGTCATAATAAACCGAAACCACTGTATTTATGGGTACAGGGGTACATTTGTTGAGACTGAGCTGAAAGGATAGTGTTATCTAAATGATCTACAATAGAGTTATTATAATCGTAAAGCCGAATTAAAAAGTAAAACAAAATCATTAAAATAAAATGAAATATTCTTATATCAGTGACAACCCTACAAAGTTTACATTTTAAATTGACACATGTCAATGTCATTCATCTGATCTATACTTGCTAGGGTTGTCACATACAGATTTTTGCACTAATGTTTGCACACTAACTGTATCTCAAAACCGGCCAAGTGCGAGTCGGACTCATTTGTTGCATGGGAGCCTCCCATATTTATTTTATTCTGTTTTTAGTATTTGTTGTTATAGCGGCAACAGAAATAAATCATCTGTGAAAATTTCAACTGTCTAGCTATCACGGTTGATGAGATACAGCTGGTGACAGACGAACAGACAGACAGCGGAGTCTTAGTAGGGTCCCGTTTTTACCCTTTGGGTACGGAACCCTAAAAACGGTTAGAGATATTAACGTGATTAATAAGTGAAAAATAAAGTACGTAGCCTAAACAATTCTCACCCGATATAAGCTTATTTATATTAACCATTCCGTTACTCATTATGCTAATTACCACCTGTGCCCGCGACTTCACCCACGTGGGATTTGTTTTTAATCCCTATGCGGTGGTTATTAAATAGTTATTTGTGCAACAAGAGAGGAAAGTTGGTTTTTCTTGCGAGTGTTTATTTTGAGTCCCGAGAAAGCGAAAGATTCTATAATTGAATCACGAGCGAAGCGAGTGATTCTAAGGTAGAATCTTGAGCGTAGCGAGAGACTCAAAAACACGAGATGTAAAATAACTTTGCTCTCGTGTTGCACACATAATTTTTCACCTCAGTAGTGAGAACATATTAAAGGTTAAAATGTATTTCGAATTACACAGAATAAACAAAAAAAAAAGTATTATAATATGTACGATACGATAAGATACGATACGATACGAGACGAGACCGGACCGGACCGTACCGTACCGTACCATTAAAAAATTTTAATAAAAGTATGAAGTTCATGGCCCTCACTAAATTAAAAAGCTACATTGTTTCACTCCCTGGAGTGAGGAAAGTCGCACTTTCCTCACTCCAGGGAGTGACGAAAGTAGGCTTGTTCGAGCTGCTGAGGTGAAAAAAATAATAGTACGTTTCAAGTTAGGTAAGGTTTAATAGGATAACTCCGGGAACTGATCTTCTTCCCCTTGTCCTTTTTTCTTTTTCTCGGATATACAGTACAATCTCACTAATCCGGCTGACGGGTTGCAATGGCTGCCTAACTAAAACGAAGGTTTATATTACATCGTCTGGTTACTTAATTAATTGTCGTGGAACTAATTGGCTACTGGGCCCGCATTCTGGGCTTCTTTACGCTATGCGCATGACATTCCGTACCCAAAGGGTAAAAACGGGACGCTATTACTAAGACTACACTGTCCGTCTGTCTGTCCGTCACCAGGCTGTATCTCATGAACCGGGATAGCTAGACAGTTGAAATTTTCACAGATGATGTATTTCTGTTGCCGCTATAACAACAAATACTAAAAACAGAATAAAATAAATATTTAAGTGGGGCTCCCATACAACAAACGTGATTTTTTTGCCGTTATTTGCGTGGTACGGAACCCTTCGTGCGCGAGTCCGACTCGCACTTGGCCGGTTTTTTATGATATAGGACGTAAACGAGCAGAGGAATCACCTGATGGTAAGCTATTAGGGGTAGTAAGTGTGTTGCCAGCATTTAAGATGGGAGTACTCTTTTCTTGATGGTTTGAAGGTCGTAACGCAGCGTACTACGTAGGCGAACAAGACGCGAACGCGATGCGGAGCGGGGTGAATCAATCTTTTGATACCTATAGAAGTGTCCTACGTGGGCGATCTCATTGCGAACGCGAACTCCGTGGGCCCGCCGCCGCTTCGCTTCGCGTTCGCGAGTTGTTTGCTTACGTGAAACGCAGCGTAACGGTCCGGATATACCGCAAGGCTGACAGTTAATTCCACAGTTTAGTATGAAGATTTAAGACCACGAAAGTTCATATTTTTGTAGCAAAATAAGCCATGTCGAGACGAGAGACGTAGTCAGCTGCAGAGATAGTTGACCCCCCTGAAAATAAATTTCTATGCAGGAGGCACGTTATCTCCTTATCTCTTGCAGCTGATTGTATAAGATAACCTGCCAAAAATCAAAAGCGCGACGATATAATAATCGGAATGATGTTAATACTCGTAATATGTGATTGCGTAAATTGATTTCGTTTAAATATAATATATATAAACGCAAATTATTTGTTTTGGTTACAGTATATTCCAGTCCGTATCTCCTACACGCTTTGTACGCTGAATCAGGCCGCTAGCGGCCGCTATGAAACTTAAGTGCTCACATTTTTTCATTTGTATTCTGCCTCTTTCGCACCCATGACATGCTTTTGCACACTTTAATAATCTTTAAGCGTAAGCGTCTTTCTAGATCAGAGGGTCCACCGCGAAAACCGAAATTCGCGGGGATCTTTCTCTTTTACTCCAATGAAGGCTTAATTAGAGTGACAGAGAAAGATGCCCGCGAACTTTGATTTTCGCGGTTATAGCCCTGCATAAAGAATTAAATTCTTGTGGTCACAGCAATGAGCTTCCAAGCATCTGCTCATTGTTTCCTTTGCGGCCCATCTCTCTCATTACAATTTCAACTTTATTTACCATGTAAAAAGGCACACTTTAGAATGTATTGTACAGAGATTAATGCAAATAATCAGGCTTTGTATTGTACACACATCCTGGCACATAAATTATCATGTTAACTACATATTTCTCGTTTTATATGTTACTCATACTATGCAAGTCCGGCGAACTCTAAGGCATTGCAATAGGGGCTCGGATACTAGAGTTATGTAATTGTTTGTCTATGAATGAAGGCATTGATGGTAAACGCAGGAAAATAGAAATAACAAGGTAATTAAGAAACAGGTCTGAGAACTGAGATATATCATGTGTTCAAATGAATTTCGATCTTAATGTCTGTAGGAAAAGATTTACTTTTGTATGGACTATGAGTACTATAAGTCCCAGATGTTTTTTTTTTAAATAACATATGATAAGTTTTGTTACTCACATTTTGATCCCAAGTGGATTTCACTCATAGCACCATTAAATTGAGCGACTAGAAGTTCTGAAAAGAAATAAAATAACAATTTATTTGTTCTAGTAACATACATTTCTTTCAAGTTAGTAAAAATGGCAGAATGTATGTGTTTGTTGTTAAAATAACAAGTACAATACTTTATGGGTTCTTTTTCTAATTAAGTTTTACTATGAACTACTTTTTTTTTAAATATAATAATGAGTTAGATTGATACCTTTTTGAAATATTGGTAGGCCTAATACAGGCTCATCAGTCTTGTCTTGTTTCTCTGCCTTCTTGCTTGAGTCTACTAATAACATATCTTCACCCAAGTCTTCAACATAATATCTCCGAGGTTTAGACTCATCAACACTAGGGTCCATCCGGGGCTCACTTTCAGGTTTATAAGACCTCACGGAGGTTAATGCACTCTGCTGAATATTATCTTGATGTCCATCCTTCACACTTTGATATACAAACTGATCTCTCATAGTCTCCAGTTGTCTTCTCATTGAAATCATCTCATTCCAGTAGTAAAATGCTATGGAACTACTTATCACCATACACAGTACACTCAACAAAAAGTTCAGTATGAATAACAGCTTTATTTTCTTAGAAGACGCTATCGATAGTGTCGTGTTTATATGTACGCCGACCTCCGCAGGTTTTTCTAGAAAAAAAAAAAGTTTTAGACTGTGGCGCGAAAAAAAAATAGGAAAGGTAATATTGTCCGTGCTTAGGTATTTGACCATCACCTGTGTTGAGATGAATGACAGTCCCATCGGATTTCGCTTTAGTATTTTTACCAGAATTCAGAAATATGTTTGCCGCACCTGCTGACGCCGAGTTCAAGGGTACACCCTCGATATTAACTCTTCTCTCTTCGAACATCATAAATATCGTAGTACGCGGTACTATAAACTTACGATGCGGCGTGGGTGCAGCGTCCTAAACAAAGGAAGTCAAGTTAAAAAAGTTTAGCACAGCGCCGATAACCGCGAGGTCGGACAATCAAAACAAAAAACTTACATACCGTTACTATCAAGCACTGTTTATTCCATTAGATCACTGTTTGTTCACTTAAACTAAACTTAGTCTCTTCGTGTTTAATAAAAACCAGTCCGGTAGAACCACTGAATTAAATAAAAACAAAATAAAACTAAAAGTTCTGGGCATCGCACGGGCGGCGGTCCGCAGGGCGAGTCCGACTGTGGCTGTCAAGTCAAGGCGCGGGAGACGGCTACTGTTCGCGCGCCAAATTCAAACTGCGAGCGAATGAACGGCAATGGTCGAGGAATGCGGCCGAGATAGTACGCTTTCGACTACGCTGGACGCTTGATAACCAAACAATACAAATAAACCACCGCGAATCCCCTTTTAACTGTTGTTGCTCGTAATAATTTTGCGTATCAGCGAAATTTGCAAGGCTGTATTTTACTTACGAACCCTGGACTACATAAATATGTAGATTAATTGATTCATCACAGAAATATGACGCATTGTTTACCTATTTGCATAGGATTTGCTTAAACTGCTCAGTTTTGCTCATTATACAAAGAACATTACATTATTGTAATGTCTTACAAAGTTTGCTTAGGTCTTGATACAGATAATGACTAGCACATGTCTATAACAATTAACATTGTTACGTACTCGTAGCATTACATGCAACAAAGTAGCAAGTTAAATTCCACGTAGAAAATGTGAGCATTACGTTTTTACGCTTATTACCTGGATCTTTGTGTACGCGCCCCTTATCGCACCCTGGCAGGTACTGTTCGGTCACAGCTTACACCCTTAAAAAGTTGCTACACTTTTATCACTTTGTAAATTTTTATGATCAACCTGCGGTGGGTTTTTTCGCATTTATTACCTAGTGCGACAATATGTTCAAAGTAAAAGTACCTAAGGCTTTTTCTCAGTAAGTTAGGCACCCCTTATCAATATAAAGATGTAATTCAAGAAAAGCCACGTGTAGCCGTGTACCTATACAGAGTGGATTAAATTAATGAGCCCTAGAGGGAAAGTGCCTTAAAACCCTAAGTTAACTAATTTTACTTAAAAGGAAACATTATTTTATTTTTAAAAAGAACCAAAACTGCATTCAAAGATTTTTCATTTGTTTTTAATTTAGCTTGTCAAAAAAAAATCTTGAGTACTAAATATTCGATTTTATGGATATTTTGTACGATAGACGAGTGTAAGACCTAATGTTTCTTGGAGAAAAACTGAATCGACTAATAGAATAAAATAGAGGTGTTTATTTTTTGGAACTTTTAGTCGGTTCGATTCCCGGGCGAGACAAACGAATTAAAAAAAAAACTGAAAGCAGTTTTGTTTCTTTAAAAAAATAAGAGAATGTTTCATGAGCTACTTTCCCTCCAGGACCAGGACCCATAATTTTTTTTCACTGTACACTCGCGTGCAAAAGTATTGCATCACTTTGTACATGTATTTTGAGTGTAAGTGCGTACCTATGCATACCTGCAGTACCTGCTAGCTTGGCCCGGCGGCCATTTTTTGTCCGTTACCAGGTGCTAAATGCAGGTAAAAATAATACTCACTTGTCTTAAATTCTCAGTGCTGATTTTTATGTAGGTATCTTTTAGAAAATATTGTAAAAAAAAAAAACTATATTGAAAGGCAATTTCCGTAGGGTACCTTTCAGGCTTACATGAAACCTATTTGTGTCGAAGTCTATAATCAAAGGTCCCACTTTGTCGCTTACCATAAGGACGAGATTAGCTTGTATCTTTATACGAATAACCTGTTACCCAAAGTTTGCCAGCGATTCAGGGTCGAATCACGCTGTCCCTTTCTAATGTATGGCACTATCCCTTTCGGCTATTTAGTTTCGGTTGTCAAAATTCAAGTCATTATCTTATCTGTGGTCGTGCACACAAAGGGACTTCAAATTGTGCCAACCCTAAGGCTGAGCCGAACGGAGCCGAGTTTGACCGAAAGGATGAGTGTCCCCCTCTGCCCAAACGGAAATCGAAACCAAACAAATCGAGTTTTAGGACCATGGAATTTTAACTTATTTTTCCAAAAAATGTTGGAAGTGTATAACTGTCTCAAGTCACCAATCTCAACATCACCTGTTCCCCAATCTGCACAGATTCAGAAGCGCCTGGTATGCGGTACGCACATGCACATATTGCATTGCACAGCTGCAAGCCATACGCGGGGCAGACTAGGACCAATTTAGAAAACTATTCCAATGGGCCCGAGCTAAACTGGGATGCGATAGGCATGCTCAAAACGCTACTTAAGAGTCCCCGGCAAGCTCGGCCAAATTTCACCTTTCCATACAAACGGAGTTTCGTTATCATTTTAAAACTACGTGTTGGATTGTAATGAAACTGCACATACAATGACATAAGATATATCTAGATATACCTTATGTCATTGTATACTGTAATTAGTTTATATAGCTCCAGTTTATAAAACAAACGAAATAGAGCAAAAACAGGTTTTGTACGAAAAAAGCTACATAAACTAATTACATAAACTATACCTTATCCTATTGTAATTATAAAGTTTCAGAGCAAACTAGCTACTCGTTTTAAAATTAGAGCGTAACTACGTTTGTATGGAGAACCGAGCTTGCCGGGGACCCTTAGGTAAGTATTACAGGAATAGGATTAGCTATGTGCGAAATAGTGGCGGGAGAAATATGTACAAACAACAATGCACGGGATGAAAAATGTGAATATTGATCTTTACACTTATGATATAAGAGGCAAACGAGCAGACGAATCGCTTGACGGAAGCAATTAACGTTACCCATGGACATCTGCAACTGCAAAGCAAGACTCATTTTGGGTCATCACGCCAGCCAAGTATGTATTAAGTGGTAGACTCCGGTTAAAGCAAAAAGCTTTGGAAACTTAACAAACGACAACTCCAAATAATAACGGGGGTGTTTACTGACCCATTACGGGGTCAAGGGAATGCCTGTTTAATTTTGCATATATTTTAGTTGGCACTTTTTTAAAACACTAACATTTATTGAGCTAGTGAAAATTCCCGATAAAAAAGCTTGAAACCCCCAAAACTTCTATGCATTTGACATTTTGAAAGACCTACATCTGCACTAGCGCCCCTAGCGGCGAAATTAAACGCGGTAGCCCTCATTGTAACAAATCCATAACAAATCAAATATCGAAGACGTCAGGAACTGGTTGATAGTGTTGATAACTTGATACCTACCAATTAAGCCATGACATTGCCTCAATGAAAATCTTTGATTATTACGAAGACACAAAATAGTTATTTGTTATACAAGGGTGCAAAGTTGTATTTTACCCGCGAGTGTAGAATTGAAACACGAGCAAGCGAAAGGACTCTATAGGTGAACCACGAGCGAAGCGAGTGGTTCTAAAATAGAATCCTGAGCGTAGCGAGTGTTTCAACACACGAGAAGTAAAATACATTTGCGCCCGTGTGTAACACAAAACTTTTCACCTCACTATAGCGAGGAAAGTGCAACATCCACAGGCGTTAGATCATCTTCATCACTGGAATCACTCATTTCTTTACGATATTATAACAGAAAACTCTGGAAGTTGTGTATTTTTACGCGAGTCGGTGAGAAAAGGTTTTAAGTAAAAAAATTGTTGACAATGTTGACATTTCTGATGTATGAAATGTCAACGATGCGTTTTGAAATTGCATCGACTCAAATTGTGCGTTCAGAATTATTTATTTATTTATTTATTATATTTAACATCACTATAAAAAAACAAACGTTTCTTATGGAATTTTAAGGTTTATGACTTAAAATCATTAAATAAAGCTAAATTTGATATTTTTTATTAGATTCTCAAACCATTTATTTAATGATAATTAATATCGAACGAACCATTATCATGAGCGTTTTACGTTTTGTTATCTGTCAAGCTACTTAAACACGCTCCATCCAAGGTCAAATTAAATTACTTTTCCCACTAGAGGATAAAACGCGTTTTTCCCCGCTTGTATTGAAGGATAAACGACAACTTTCCGAGCTAGTGAGGGGAAAAAGATCTAATGAAGTAGCGGGCGCTGAAGATAACACGACGATCGATTTCATATTAGACAACCCTTCAAGGGAGTGCAAAAGGCTTAAATCCCTTAATACGCCATTGTTTAATTTAAAAGCTTAAAACTAAACCCAAAACCGTATTAAGAGTTCATTAATGAAACGTGAACAACTTTCTCCGTATCCTTCATTAGTAAATAACTACTAGACATATAGTTAATGTTGATTAGACCAATTTAATTAAAATAAAAAATGAGTCACTCCAATCCTGATTCACGCATGGCATTTAAAACTACCGCGTGTGCAATCGATGAAAATATTATTTGGTTGAGCTGTCACTTGTTGTTTATAGTAATCCGAGACACAAAAGAATTTCACAGCTGTTTTGTGTACTTATTGCGTGAATTGCCTTTGCATTCTCGTATAGTATAGCCCAAGAAATGAACGTATGAATCAGTAAAGTAGACGATAAACAAAAGCTTGCGTTATGTAGGTATATAGGTATAGGGAATATTACGCGAAACTCGGCGCGTCTACCACAATCTGAGGGTCTATCCGTCTATCGTAAAACAAGAAAATTTATTTATCTAGCATCTCTGTCACTTGCGCATTCGAGTGATAAGGAGGCAGATAGCGAAATTTCGGATTCGCGTTTTCTGGTAAGTCCTCTGTAAACAAACCGCCTTGATGCATGAATGTCATATTTTATTATCTCTGAAAACTTGTCAAAAACCTGTTAAAGGTACAGTATGTATAAGTTACTCTATGGTTTACTAAAAAGGCTAGTCCTGCACTGGTGGCAGATCATTGCAGTAATATCCCCTATTACAAATACCTCTCTCTCGCGTCGAATGATGGTCCCTAATATTGGGGCCCACTGACTACCAGTCCACCGGACGATATCGGCCTGTCAGTTGTTCGGAACTGTCAAATTTTTGTTCTAACTGACAGGCCTATTAGACCTGTACCAATAACTTCTGAGGTTATAAGAATATTAATGTTGCTTATTTTTTATATATAGTTTCCAGACCATATACTAAACCGAAAAATAATATTTTGTGTCATCCTAGGTATTTGCTTAGGTAGAAATTTAGGTATTTCTTTTTTCAATCAGCATTCTGTAAAAAAAATATTCGAGACGAAATTCTTTGTTTCCCTGTAAAGGCAAAGTGGCTTCCGACGTACACACGCATTTTGTGTCATTTTCATCCACGGGTATAATGGCATTTAATAAATACCTAATATTGATCCTAAAACGCCTAAAAAAATATTAGAGTCGGTAAGTGAAGTGTTGTACTTTACAGAACATTGTTATATGTTATTCAAACAAATCTGTGTCAAATTCATCCACCGCTTTTATTTAAAAAAAAATTTTTTTCTAATTAACACCCTGTATCTGCCACAAAAAAAAATTCATATTATTAAGTTTACGTCTACAATATTATAATACCACATTGAGACATCATTCATAATTTGGGTCATTTTGATCCACGGTTTTTTTACTATCTGGCAAAATAAAACTCAATTGAGCAAGAAGGGCGTGCGCGGGGAAGGGTACCTACGCGGGTGGGGTGCTTATTATACTTGCCGCAATATCAGCTGGCGACTGAGATCTTAATACTATCTCCTTTACCCTTGTTAAGACCAACCAAGAGATGGCATTATGAGCTGTCTCGCCACTTAGTTTTGCGATACAGTGTATTTATTTCATTCGGAGGCATAATTACATTGTCTTATCAATCTTACCGTAGTAGGTATATAAATATAATTAAAAATAAACTGTAGGCTGCACTCCTCATACTGACCAACATTTGTGACGTTCCTAATCAAAAGGTACCACTTTCTCTGACAGGTTATTTGTATAAAGATATAATCAAATTTCGTCTTTATGGTAAACGACAAAGTGGTACCTACCTTTTGATTGAGAATGTCACAACAGCGACTTAAAAATTACTTTTGTTTCGATTTTTAGTAGACTTTTTAAGTTTATTTTAAGACGCAATTTATTGTGATTTTTGTTATGTTTAAGCGTGGCAAGCAACATTAATTACATTGATGATGATGTTCATTAAATACAATATTTTTTCATACTATACTGAACTGTCACCCTATACATGAGAAAGAACAGCGCCCTCTTGACAATGATCATATATTACTGGTCAGGCTTTAATATGTGTCATAATTTAGTAAAGTCCCCTTTGTGGATTCTAAGTTTCCGAGTTACAGCAGTTTAGTGAAAGCGTTTTTTTTTAAATATAAATTAAGGGTTGAATAAAGAGGAAAGAAAATTTGATTATTTTTGCGCTACGACGCATTATAAAAAATTTTTGTTATTATTTTTTTCTTTCTTTTTCTTGTGTTTTTGTATATTATTTTGGGGCTTCATAAAGGGGAACGAAAATTTTATTATTTTTGCGCTACGACGCATGGTTTAGGAGATACAGCCCTATAAAGATTTTTTTTTTAAATTTTGCGTTTTTTTTAATATAAATTATGGCTTGCATGAAGGGGAACGAAAATTTTATTGTTTTTGCGGTACCACGCACGGTTTAGGAGGTAGCTCTATAAAGTTTTTTTTCCTGGTTTTTTTTGTTTTTTTTTAAGTATTAATTACGGGTTTCTTAAAGGGGTTTTTTAAATTATTTTTGCGCTACGACGCATGGTTTAAGAGATACAGCCCTATAATGATTTTTTTTTAAATTTTGCGTTTTTTTTTAAATATAAATTATGGGTTGCATAAAGGGGAACGAAAATTTTATTATTTTTGCGCTACGACGCATGGTTTAGGAGATACAGCCCTATAAAGATTTTTTTATTGTTTTTTTTTTCTTTTTTTCTTTTTTACATTGTGTTTTTTGTATATTACTTTGGGGTTTCATAAAGGGGAACGAAAATTTTATTATTTTTGCGCTACGACACATGGTTTAGGAGATACAGCCCTATAGATTTTTTTTTTAATTTTGCGTTTTTTTAAATATAAATTATGGGTTGCATAAAGGGGAACGAAAATTTTATTGTTTTTGCGGTACCACGCACGGTTTAGGAGATACAGCTCTATAAAGTTTTTTTTCCTGGTTTTTTTTTGTTTTTTTTTAAGTATTAATTACGGGTTTCTTAAAGGGGTTTTTTAAATTATTTTTGCGCTACGACGCATGGTTTAAGAGATACAGCCCTATAATGATTTTTTTTTAAATTTTGCGTTTTTTTTAAAATATAAATTATGGGTTGCATAAAGGGGAACGAAAATTTTATTATTTTTGCGCTACGACGCATGGTTTAGGAGATACAGCCCTATAAAGATTTTTTTATTGTTTTTTTTTTCTTTTTTTCTTTTTTACATTGTGTTTTTTGTATATTACTTTGGGGTTTCATAAAGGGGAACGAAAATTTTATTATTTTTGCGCTACGACACATGGTTTAGGAGATACAGCCCTATAGATTTTTTTTTTAATTTTGCGTTTTTTTAAATATAAATTATGGGTTGCATAAAGGGGAACGAAAATTTTATTGTTTTTGCGGTACCACGCACGGTTTAGGAGATACAGCTCTATAAAGTTTTTTTTCCTGTTTTTTTTTTGTTTTTTTTTTTAAGTATTAATTACGGGTTTCTTAAAGGGGTTTTTAAATCATTTTTGCGCTACGACGCATGGTTTAAGAGATACAGCCCTATAATGTTTTTTTTTTAAATATAAATTATGGGTTGCATAAAGGGGAACGAAAATTTTATTATTTTTGCGCTACGACGCATGGTTTAGGAGATACAGCCCTATAAAGTTTTTTTTTTTAATTTTGCGTTTTTTTTTTAAATATAAATTATGGGTTGTATAAAGGGGAACGAAAATTTTATTTAAGTATTAATTACGGGTTTCTTAAAGGGGTTTTTTTAATTATTTTTGCGCTACGACGCATGGTTTAAGAGATACAGCCCTATAATGATTTTTTTTTTAAATTTTGCGTTTTTTTTTTAAATATAAATTATGGGTTGCATAAAGGGGAACGAAAATTTTATTATTTTTGCGCCACCACGCACGGTTTAGGAGATATTATATCTATATATATAGCTATAATAGCTCTATAAAGTTTTTTTTCCTGGTTTTTTTTAAAGTTTTAATTAAGGGTTTCTTAAAGAGGAACGAAAATTTGATTATTTTTGTGCTACGATGCACGGTTTAGGAGATGCAGCCCTATAAAGATTTTTTTTGTTGTTTTTTTTTTCATTGTGTTTTTTGTATATTATTTTGGGGTTCCGTAAAGGGGAACGAAAATTTTGTTCTTTTTGCGCTACCACGCACGGTTTAGGAGATATAGCTCTATAAAGATTTTTTCCTGTTTTTTTTTTGTTTTTTTTTTAAGTATTAATTAAGGGATCCTTAAAGGGGAACGAAAAATTGATTATTTTTGCGCTACGATGCACGATTTAGGATATGCAGCCCTATAAAGATTTTTTTTTTGTTTTTTTTTCATTGTGTTTTTTGTATATTAGTTTGGGGTTCCACAAAGGGGAACGAAATTTTGATTATTTTTGCGCTACGACGGTTTAGGAGATACAGCCCTATAAAGTTTTTTTTGTTTTTTTTTTTCATTGTGTTTTTTGTATATTACTTTGGGGTTCCGTAAAGGGGAACGAAAATTTTATTATTTTTGCGCTACGACGCACGGTTTAGGAGATACAGCCCTAAAATGATTTTTTTTCCCCTTTTTCTTTTTTGCGTTTTTCAATCTTAATTAGGGGTTTCTTAAAGGGATTTTTTTAATTATTTTTGCGCTACGATGCACGGTGTAGGAGATACAGCCCTATAAAGTTTTTTTGTTATTTTTTTTCTTTTTTTTTCATTGTGTTTTTAGTATATTACTTTGGGGCTTCATAAAGGGGAACGAATTTTTTATTATTTTTGCGCCACCACGCACGGTTTAGGAGATATTATATCTATATATATAGCTATAATAGCTCTATAAAGTTTTTTTCCTGGTTTTTTTTTAACGTTTTAATTAAGGGTTTCTTAAGGGGAGCGAAAATTTGATTATTTTTGCGCTACGATGCACGATATAGGAGATACAGCTAATACAGCCCTATAAAGATTTTGTTTCTTTTTTTTTTCATTGTATTTTTCATGTATTACTTTTGGGTTACATAAAGGGGAATGAAAATTTTATTATTTTTGCGCTACGACGCATGGTTTAGGAGATACAGTCCTATATTTTTTTTTACAATGCATGTGCTCGAAAAGTGCGTTTCCTACGGAGCCATATCGTGCGGAAAGTACTGCTTTTCCGCACTAGTGCTTTTTGTTTTCAATTTTTTTTTACAGTACATATGGTGCTACTTTCTCGCACTAGTGCGGAAAAGAGCACTTACCGTGCATATGTCGAAAGTTTAAAGGGCCATATGTACTGTAAAACGTACGATACACGTGCGAATAGGTAATTCGCAACTCGTGTCGATTTAAAACACTCCTTTTAATAATTAAACTTATTTGCCATGACATGTTTTTTTATTTACTCGCACAATGCATAGTAAAACATTGTATGATACACGTGCGTAAAGATGATTTCCGCACTTGTTGCATAAATAGCAATTTTTTTTATCAAAGAATGAAAGAAAGTCACGGTATTAATAACCAAATTTTACTTTAGTGGTACCTTTTCCCTATCACTGTCACAAATGTATGTGGCGTTCACGTAAACGCGATATTTTTAAGATTTCCCTGCGCAATGTTGCCAGCTCGCTCGCAAATCAAACATGTACTTACAGTTCTTTTGCATAATGGTGACATTGTACAATATCTATGAGTTTTAAATAGGTAAAAGATAATTCGACGCATTCTTTGCTTGCTTGTTGCTTGTTGTTGTGTTGTTTGCGTAACTTCTTTGAATAAGTTGCGTTAATTTGGCGCACAGGCGAAGTAAACATGCGTTGCGTACGGCAAGGTCACGCCGCGGCCCCACCCTGCACGGCCTCCGTTGCCCATTCAGACCGCCCGCTAGCTTCGTTTGAACGCAAATAATATTTTTGTAATATTTGTTTATGCAGTGGATGCAAGTGACACAAATTCATACATCTTATTTATCCCGCATTTCAAATTAATAAGATGTAAACTCTAATATCTTTAATATTCTTTTGTAACGGTGACAGCCTGTTACAACAAAATCATCAAATATCTTATGAAGCTATGCCTTAATAAGACACAAAATCATTTAATGGACCTATTTAAACGATTAAATTCGACCTAAGTAATTTTTTTTAACTCTAATTTTTTTTTGTGTCATTTAGAATATTATGATATAGTATCAGTAGTACAGTAGTAGTTAGTAGTATTTCTCAACCGATTTTGTGAAATTTTGGGATATAATATATATAGTATTTTTGTCGATTTCGTTTTTTTTTTCAAAATGGAGGAGCTAAGGTGGTTGACGACTTCCGGTTCGAACGCCATCTTGATAGTAGCCTCGTGATTAATTCCTTTGTTTTTTGCTCATTAATATTGTTTAGTGTAATATCGATAGCTTTATTATACAATAATCTAATGTGGTAGTGTGCAGCGAATGGAGAATTAATCTCAAAGCGTGTTTAACCACCATTTTGGAGTCAACGGCCGGTAGTCCACGTGCTTCTCGTAAAATCCAGCTATCGATTTTACGAGACAACTACAACAACCACCGAACAGCGTCGTGCTCTAAGAGCATTTATTTTGTTCCTACCCTTTTACGTGACATTGGCTACGGGCAACACCGCCCTCAAGTCCATCAAGAGGTGGTTGACAAAGTCTACAGCTCACAGAGTTATATAGTCTCCATGTCACAGAGCTTGTGCAGAAGCAAGTAGATTCTGGCAGTATAAACATCAACTAAAAAAAAAAAACTTTTTCAAAAAGTAAAGTTCTTAAAGTTTGAATTGACATCATCATTGATATGACATGAATATATCCAAAAAATTAAAAAGTAACAGAGATTTAGATTGTAATATATATATTTTATTATAGTGGAAGACTCCATGTTCTCAAAAACCGGTATGCCCCATTTAATAACTAAAATATAATCTAAAATTTTCGTTACATTGCGGTATCTGATCAAACTTTTGAATACAGTTTCCTTTAGTACTCGGCAATGTAACTTAAATTGCATGCAAGTTCTTGCTAGTCTAAACCTCGCTTAAGACTAGAATCTAGAGTACCTATCTGAGTAAAAAAATATCTATTGTATCAGTCTATGGCCGTTCTTGACCGACATTCGGCCACTCTTATCAACGCATTTATGAATCAACTCATAATAGAATATGACCCACCATAATTAGAAGTAATTAGATGATACCTTACTCCTTAGAGGAAATACTCGTACTGAAGTTATACAGTTTAAAAAGAGCTTAACTTGTAAGTAATGTTAGTCAGAACTTGTCATTTTTACACGGAGACAATAGGCTTGTTCGATTATTAAATGATATTCACAGCGCTTAACGATTACTCGTTTCAAACGAACCAGTTAAGTAATGATATCTTGATACAATACCAACTGTTGTTACATAGGTGTCTAAAGATCAATATTTACAGTACTAGCTTACATTGGATTGGAGTCAGTGAATTAAGTAGTACCTCTCTGTGTCACGGTAGCTACTGCATTAGTTTAAAACGTCGTAAATGCTTTTATGTGTAGCCATTCAACCTTCAAATGGGACCTAACGGCATTTGGCGCTTATGTCATTATTGACAATTCTGCAATCTAAACACGCTCCGCGATTTACCTAACCGGCATAACCGCCAATCGCATTGACATCTAGGAAACGACACATTTTTGAACATGGAACATTTTTGAAATTAGAACGTTATGTTTGATGGACGTTAATTTGATCCGGGAGCTATTTGAGTGACCATGGAATGCTCGTTATTATATTGGAATGCATCTTTTGGGTCATTGTCACATTTGTTTTTCTTTCTTTTCCTTTAGTAGAAACGTTGTTATTTAGAGTAACCTCGCAGATTTTTGAGGGTCAATACTTCAATCCATCCATATCCATACTAATCCATATCCATACTATCCATATCCATACTTCCATACTAATATTATAAATGCGAAAATCTGTCTGTCTGTGTGTTCCCTCTTGACGCTTAAACCGCTGAACCGTTTTATATGAAATTTGGCATAGAGATAGGTTGAGTCCCTGAGAAGGACATAGGATAGTTTTTGTCCCGAAAATCATCCCTTAAGAAAGTAAAAAGCGGGGTGGAATTGAGATAATTAACGAAGTGCCTGCTAATTTGTATGCATAATATGCTCAAATTTAGATTGCTATGAGATTTTTTCCAGGCGCTATACTTACTTTAGCTGCTGTTACTAAATCCGCGCAGACGAAGTCGCGGGCAAAAGCTAGTACTATATAAACCTAAAATTGGTCCAGTAAATATAGTCATGCATCGAACTGGACCGTCTATTACGATCTTTGAATTCTACAAGTAATCTTTCAGTGACCATTGTAAATAATCAGTCTCTATGGGCTCTACTGAAATCTCAGAATGATTGTTATTTCAGATTCTTAATTTCATTTTCATTTTTCATGTATTTATTTAAACACATCACCAAGTCGTTTACATGTTAAATCTTAATTCTAATGCTAAATGAAAATGTAAAAAAAAAAAACAACAAAGACAAATGATTGTAAAAATAAACTACAAATTATATATGTACTTACAAACATCAGTGTAAAAAATAATCAAATATAATTTAAAAACCGGCCAAGTGCGAGTCGGACTCGCGCACGAAGGGTTCCGTACCATTACGAAAAAAAACAGCAAAAAATCACGTTTGTTGTATGGGAGCCATTTAAATATTTATATTATTCTGTTTTTAGTATTTGTTGTTATAGCGGCAACAGAAATACATCATCTGTGAAAATTTCAACTGTCTAGCTATCACGGTTCATGAGATACAGCCTGGTGACAGACAGACAGACAGACGGACAGACGGACAGACGGACAGCGGAGTCTTAGTAATAGGGTCCCGTTTTTACCCTTTGGGTACGGAACCCTAAAAACTAATAAAAAAAACTCTTCCAACAATAAAAGAGACAGAAGAATCCTTAAGAAAAAAAATATAGTCATTTTTTATAAATAAAAAATAAATTAATTCAATTTAGATTAGTAATATCTGATAATAATGATGACGGTGAACATATTTTTATATTAAATATCAATGGCCATTTCATTCTGCTAATCGTATTGAATGACAAATTTATTTTTTACACGGATCAATAATTTTTAAATGCTTACTAAAATAAAATAAAATTCAATAAAACATGCTTTTGCTAATAGGTAAGTGTCTATACAAATTGTGTTGACATGATTTTCTTATTAAAAATATGCCCTTGTGACAAAAAGTATATTTCACAAATGGTCTACGCGTAAGTGACTCATGATGCGTGTCATACAGAAATTCAGCAGATTCATTTATTTTTTACCTAAATAATTTAGGTAAGTTGATGACAATAATCACTATATAGTTTGTCAAAGGACTGTCTCATTTCAAACATAGACAGAGATAATCATATTATCTTTGTCTTACACTAGTACCAGCACTCAAAAGAAAAGGATGAGTATAGTTTTTTTGTTCTTATTTAAGTACTGCCAATTTTGTTTGACCAACTATAGTTATCAAATTGTTGATTTGAAAGCCAGTTTATAATGAACGTAACTGCAGTTGATATATTAAATACATTAATAACGGGTCACTCACGTGTTTTAAGTCGAAAACGCTCGACATGTTTCACTCCGTACCGAGGAGCGTCATCAGGAGCTTGCGTCGACGGTGACGGACCGGCGCAGACTGCGAGCCGCAGCCCTCCGCGCCCGATGACTCGGCGCGGGCGCCGGTGGCGGCAGGGGGGGCGAGAAACTACCCTCGTTTACGGCATTATTGCAGTTGATATGCACAAACTCTTAGATTCTCTTACAAGGAAGGTCACCCAACTGTCCGGCTTCGATTTGATTTATTTTTATATATGTTTTAGAGTAGTCTAAAATAACAGTCACGTATTTTTTTAGCTGCCCAAACTCAAGTATGAAATTTTGAAGTGTGTTTTTTATAAAATATAAGTTTGAGCCAAAATAACAAAACACGTGTCCATTATTTAATTTTTTTTATGTTCAAAATATTTTCAAAACAATAATTCACTAGCAATTTGCTTGAACAAAACTCTCTACAGAAGTTGGAGGGTTTTGTCACTTTTCAGTACTTTGAAGGCCAATTTCTCCCAGTAGATTGAGTTTGGGCAGCTAAGAAAATACCTGTCTGTTATTTTAGACTACTCCATCTATAACATAACATAATATATAAAAATAAATCAAATCGGAGCCGGACAGTTGGGTACCCTTCCTTGTTAGTTGGTGCTGGTACCTATTATACTTAGTAATGATAAGATTAAAATTAACGTATGCAATATTTATTTATTTGTGCAATAAGAGAGAAAGTTGGTTACCACTTTTCACTTCGTTTTATTTGTTATTTTTTCGAGAAATGTCATTCTATATATCGTAAAACGGGACATTAATTAGCGACAGTAATAGGTAGGGTAGTTTTTCAAATATTTTTGACGTTTATAAAAGCCAGTTGAAGGTAGATCGATTTTATGGCTGCTCATGCTCGCATGCGCAAGCTCGATCGTCGGACTTCCGGTTCGATCGCCATCTTGATAGTAGCCTCGTGATCATGGAGACTATATAAAGGAGCCAAATCTTTATGTATGAAAAGTGCCCATCAAAAAACAGTAATTAGGCGGCGCCACCATACACCGAAATACTACCAAAAACAACCTACGTAATTTGGTCGGGTTATTTGTTGCCTTATATGGTTCATGTTATACTCATGTCCCAGAGCCTAACTAGCGCCACCGGAGAGATTAGGAACTATTATTTAAAGCTGAAAGCGGTCACTTTTGCAACAATTCTGCCATAAGAGATTGGCATCCTTTCTATACCATCCATACTCGTGATTAATTTCTTTGTTTTTTGCTCATTAATATTGTTTAATGTGTAATATAGATAGCTTTATTATACAGTAATCTAATGTGGTAGTGTGCAGTGAATGGAGAATTAATCTCAAAGCGTGTTTAACCACCATTCTGGAGTCAACGGCCGGTAGTCCACGTGCTTCTCGTAAAATCCAGCTATCGGTTTTACGAGACAACTACAACAACCACCGAACAACGTCGTGCTCTAAGAGCATTTGGTATTTCTACCTCTAACCGTGTCTGGCTAGAGCCCTAGAGGCCCATAATTTTATTGTTTACCGTACACTGGCTATGGCCGATATGTTTTAATCAGGAAATATTAATTCGATCCCACGTGGATCCCACTTTGACGTTGGCGAAATCATCGACAGTATCGATGGAGCCATACTACCTGAAACATTGAATTGAAGCTCGATCGTCGTTATAAATCAAAAATGTGTTAAAACTGTCGATTTGTGTGCTCAAAACCCTCGCCGCAGCCACTACAGCATCAGCTCGCCGTTGGAGAGTGTCGGTACCGACCAGCTGTTCGACATGCAGACACGGGGTGAGTTGGCTTTCGATTGATTCGCTTACACTGGCAGTAGATCGTTAAATTTCTCTCTAAATACAATTTCCCTATCTCGAGGGCGATTGTACATTGTGTTTATTATGAATAATTTTTAATTTATAATAGCAAAAGGCGTGAGGAAAGGATTTTTCGCAAACAAAATAGAATTTTCTTGCTCAAGTTGTTTTCTAGCAGTACCTAAGTACATGGGGCGTAGCTAGAGGAAATGGCGCCAATTTGCGCCCCCCCCCCCCAACCGTAGCCTGTAGACCCCCGTTCAACGCGGCGGGAACAATCAATGTTTTTGAAAATAATTTTATATTTTTCGCCCCCCTTGGCACGTGCCCCCCCCAGCCCCCCCCCCCCCTAGTTACGCCACTGCCTAAGTATTACCTATCTACTTAGATTCTCTTCTAGCGAAGCTTTTGAGAAATGCTATTGTTTTCGTGTATTTTGCTGCTCAAGTAATAATTCTCGAGTTAATACGAAACTTGATGAATTGAATAGGTAGTAGAAAACGAAATTTTTTTTAATAATGATTCACGACGTGAAAGTTGAACAAACTCAATATTTAGCAGTAAATATATACCCGGCTTTTACAGAATACCTGACTTTGTCTTAGTCACGTGTGTCAGTGACCTTATTTTTGGTATAGACGGCCTCTCGTGACGCATCCGAAGTCTCTTGTATTAAGATACAGTTATGGTGCCTTATAGAGTCAGTTATTGCACCACGGTTTTTGTCGTCTGTACTTTGGTAAAGTTTGTTAGCCTCGGTGTTATATCAGACATTCAAATTGCAATGCAATGCCCTTTTTTAGGGTTCCTTACCCAAAGGGTAAAAACGGGACCCTATTACTAAGACTCCGCTGTCCGTCTGTCCGTCTATCACCAGGCTGTATCTCATGAACCGTGATAGTTAGACAGTTAAAATTTTCACAGATGATGTATTTCTGTTGCCGTTATAACAACAAATACTAAAACGTACGGAACCCTCGGTGTGTGAGTCCGACTCGCACTTGGCCGGTTTTTGTTGGTTGTATTTATTAGTGTATTAAGTCCTGAAAAGAAAAATCTTGTATGGTGTGACTTAAAATAAAACAATAAAAGTTGATTAATATCAGTTACATGATATATGTGGCTCCAGGGGACTTCCCTAATTCAAAATCATATTATTGAAATTTGTCAAAGGACTGTCTCATTTCAAACATACACAGAGAGAATCATACTATCTTTGTCTTACACTAATACTAGCACCCATAAGAAAAGGATGAGTATAGTTTTTACTCTTGTAGGGTTCCGTACCCAAAGGGTAAAAACGGGACTCTATTACTGAGACTCCGCTGTCTGTCTGTCTTTCTGTCCGTCTGTCACCAGGCTGTATCACATGAACCGTGATAACTAGACAGTAGAATTTTTTACAGATGATGTATTTCTGTTGGCGCTATAACAACAAATACTAAAAACAGAATAAAATAAGTATTTAAGTGGGGCTCCCATACAAACGTGATTTTTTTGCCGTTTTATGCGTAATGGTACGGAACCCGTGCGCGAGTCCGACTCGCACTCGGGCCGGTTTTTTTGTTTTTATTTACAGATAATTTGGTTTGACCAACTATGTTGAATGTTTAGTCAAGCTAGCAACCGTGTAAAAATAAACTTTGTACGTCTATATTTTTTTAAATTAACAGACAAATTGGCCAGACAGTATACAGTATATAACAATCGGTAATAGAAACGTTTATGAGAGTCCCGTTAAGGATTCTAACAATAACTACCAAATCTAGGACGCTAATGGTAAGGTCGTTCACTTTGTCTCATTTTAGCGGTTATCCTGAACTGGGTTGACCGTTACCGAGGTTCGATTTTCGAATGTGGAACAGCGAAAGCGGTTTCTGAGAAAGAGTGGACTGGGTTCCGTACCCAAAGTGTAAAAACGAGACCCTATTACTAAAACTCCTCTTTCCGACGATGGATAATGGATATAACAACAAATACTAAAAAATATACGGAACCCTCTTGTCCGGTTTTTATAAAGATTATTTTATGTTATGCAATTTTTGTTGTTTGTGTAATTTGTTATCATAGAGCCAGAAATTTAATGTAGAGTTCATTAAGAATCTCTGAATGGCATTATTAGGGTTCCGTACCCAAAGGCTAAAAACGGGACCCTATTACTAAGACTCCGCTGTCCGACTGTCTGTCTGTCACCAGGCTATATCTCATGAACCGTGATAGCTAGACAGTTGAAATTTTCACAGATAATGTATTTCTGTTGCCGCTATAACAACAAATACTATAAAGTACGGAACCCTCGGAGCGCGAGTCCGACTCGCATTTGGCCGGTTTTTAATTTTGCATGATAGCACACGCAGTGCAATGCAAGTGATGTTTTTAAACGTCAATCTTCTATGAAATTATGACGTATAAATAACACTTGCACTGTGTACGCTATCAAAATCGTTGTACTTACCTCGGTCTAACTAATTACATTTTTTGTGTTATTTGTGAACTAGTAAAGCCACAGAAATAAATATACCATAAAAGACGCAAATGCATCTACTTTGCGTGTCCGAACCCCGACCAAGCGTCGAGGTTGACCGTCGCTCTTTACAGTCCACGCCGCCGGTTGTTGCAGCCGGACGTACGTGAAAACTTAAAATATGCTTCGTTGCATAATAATTAAAACAGCCCAATCATTGCGAGCACCCAAAGGCAAGAACATATTTCCTATCACAGATAAAATTATATTATGCGTAAATTTTGTATGAAAAAGTCGGCACGCTTGGTTTTAATACAAATCGTGGTACTTGCGTCATCTAGCGTATGTATTAAATCTGTGAATAAAGCGCTATTACTTCAGAAACAGCTGACAGAACCTACTTTACCTACACCTACACCTTAAAAAGGACACCCTCATTTTGTTTTATTCAGTTTGGTGCTTAGATGGACTCATAGTTGCCAAAAATCCATTCTTATTTTACTCCGACAGGTGCAACATAAGTTACTGGAGCCAAGTCTTAAAATGCACAAATAATTATTTGTTTAGTTTAAGGAAAGATCAATGGCAAAAGCCATTCCATTAAAACATGCTTACTGATGAAGGTGTACCTACACTCAGCATCAAAAGTACTGATAGCTTAACAAAAATACATATATGTCTCTATTTACAAAACAATTAAACTGTTACAAAATACTTTTGAATGTGAACTGTTGAGATACTTTTGGTGCGTTGTTTCATACGCTTCTGCATGATGCTGACTACACGAAATACTTGTACAGTCGTCATCGGAGCGCCCGAAGTGCTCATAAATATCTGAACACGCATTCTAACGCCTTGACAGTAGAGGCGTGTTCAGATATTTGTGAGCACCTTGGCCGCTCCGATATATCTGATGGCGACTGTACAATAAGTACTTATCACGAAAATTATAATGGAAATTGTTAGTATTTCCAGACGTTATTTGGGATCCGATTCGCTGATTTCGCTTTGTTACGCATAAGCTCCAAATTTCTATTACTTAAGTAGGTACAGAAAATAATCTGTTATTCGACAAATACGTAAAAAACCGGCCAAGTGCGAGTCGGAATAGAATAGAATAGAAAGTTCTTTATTGTGTATCTTCACCGTGATACAGTTTTAACTAGTACGGGGAGTAAAGGACTCATTCTTCTCATAATGTATAACTTTTGCAACTAAATTAGTTTATTTACGTACCTAAATCAGACTGATGTATGTACCTTCATCCTTACCTATTTATAAGTAATGTAACTTTTAGTTGTGTTATTGAAGATAGAATAAAGAAATTTATTATTTAATATTTATTATTGTTTATCATTTTTGTTACATACAAATTATATGTCCGTAATATTTGTAGGCTGTATCTCATGAACCGTGATAGCTAGACCGTTGAAATTTTCACAGATGATGTATATCTGATGCCGCTATAACAACAAATACTAAAAACAGAATAATATAAATATTTAAATGGGGCTCCCATACAACAAACGTGAGTTTTTGCTGTTTTTTTCCGTAATGGTACGGAACCCTTCGTGCGCGAGTCCGACTCGCACTTGGCCGGTTTTTTTGTTCTATATAATACATATTTTCAGTCCGTTCCGTTTATAATTCACTATCATATCCACTTATAGAGAGAAAAGGACATCTATGTATTCCTAGTTTCGTAGTGATATTTCAACATTATTTGGAACTTTATCACTTTTCTTTTCTTTTTTATTTTTCTTTATTTAGGATTACCAACAGATAATACATCTTAAATGCTCTTAAATCTATATAACAATCATGACTGATGCTTATCTAATGCATTATATATATTTAATAAAAAAAAAACATTAAATATAACTCGAAATTTATAAAAAGTCATCCTGTCATCTATCTTCTTCTTTCGGCACCACATTGCAGGGAGGCTTCCCTTTGCTTATAATTCTGTCGCTCCTATGCTCATTATCACACTGAATTATGTAAAGGACGCTCCACACTCATGCGCGAATCACGGCGCGAAGGCGCGAACGCGAGTGTGGAGTCTAGTTCGCTATTCAGCGAAATCGACTCCACACACGCGTTCGCGCCTTCGCGTCGCGTAGTCTGGAGCGAGCTTAACATGTTGCGCGTAAACTATATTGATAAATCAGCATATTTACTACTATTTATTTAGGTACTACAATCGTCTGATTCGAGTAATAGGATACTGGATACGCGATTGTTTACTTATAGTAATATACACGAAGTGGGACACCTTACAGCGCAAAAGCGTTTACTTTTTTAAATTAGGGTAGGTCTGAGGCCGGTAGCAAGGTGTTTGCACCAGTTCACATGAGTTGTAGGTACCGAGTGTAGATTTTTTACTTTGCTTGCATATTTGTTTGTGTTCCTGCTAATCCGGAGCAAGATGAAATAAATAAATACTTAGGGACAATCTGACACGCGAAGCTTGTAATAGTTGTAATGTAGTAAGCTGCTGCAGAGATGTGACCATTTATTTAAATTTGCATCATTATTAAAAAAACATGCAATGATTTCGCGACTCGCGTTACTTTTTCATAAACGGAAGCAAGAATGCATTTTGTTAGGTTTTAACTTTTAACGTAGTGAATGCGCTAGGACTTGTTTTTTTTTTAACATTATGGAAATATTAATTAATACCTTTTTATATGTTTTACAAGGGGGCAAAGTTGTTGTTTAACCTCTCGTGATAATCATGGCGGACGAGGTGTTCACAAATATCTGAACAAGCACTCTAAGGCCTTGACAATAGAGGCGTGTTCAGATATTTGTGAGCACCTCGGCCGCTCCGATATATCTGATGGGGACTGTACATAACTCATATAAATTGTCAAAGGCAAAGAGGCAATATTTCACTGTGTTCGCTTTCCGCAAGATCCTTCGTAATTAATGAACATCCCCTAGCGGCGTCATTATATTACCTCTCACATAATTAAACCATTGCTATTAAAATATTCTCACGAGAAACGTGATTTACGTTGGAGTTTCGTACCTAAAAAGGAAAAAACGAAACCCTTATAATAATAATAAATTCATTTATTGCGATCAACTTAGGATCATATTAAAATATCATATTACATAGGATCAATTAGGATCACTTTGTTGTCCGTCCGTCCGTCCGTCTGTCAAGACCCTTTATCTCGGGAATACGTGGCGGTATCGAGTTGAATTTAAAACCGTATATGTACTCAGGTCAGTTTTTTAGGGCCCGTACCTCAAAAGGAAAAAACGAAACCCTTATAGGATCACTCGTGCGTCTGTCTGTCTGTCTGTCTGTCTGTCTGTCCGTCTGTCACAGCCTATTTTCTCCGAAACTACTGGACAAATTAAGTTGAAATTTGGTATACATATATAAGTTTGTGACCCAAAGACGGACATGTAACGTAAACAAATAAATTTTAAACATGGAGGCCACTTTTGGGAGGTGAATGGGAAAATAAAAAAAAAGTTTTTCAAACTATATCGTGTTACATACCAAATGAAAGAGCTCATTGTGAGAATCTCAAATATATTTTTTTATAATTTTTAAATAAATAGTTTAGAAGTTATTCAAGAAAATAGGCAAAAAATGACCATTCCCCCCTTTATCTCCGAAACTACTGGGTCAAAAATTTTGAAAAAAATACACAAAATAGATCTTTACCTATACATGTACATGTAGATTACAGAAAAACCTATTAGAAATGTACATTCAAGCGTGAGTCGGACTTAATTACTTAGTTTGTGATCCGAACCCCACGGGTTTTTTAAAGACATTTCACTTACTTAACTCACGTTTCACATAAAAAATACATTGTTTGAATTGTGTAATGTACGGAACCCTCGGAACGCGAGTCCAAGTCGCACTGGGCCGGTTTTTTTATACTGGGTCTACAGCCCCTTGATAAAGCTGTGAAAAAATCAAACTTCTATTTTCACTTAACTTATAGTCCCCTCCACATTCGCCACACAAGCCGAATTCACGAGTGTGGAGCGAGCTTTATAAAAAGATACGGTCGCGTTCATGCCGCAAAAACGTACCTATAATACCGACACTCTCAACTCAAGGGTATCAACTTTTATAGAGGGTACTTCCCGTTACCTAGAACTATGAAATTTGGCAAGAAATATCGTCTTACACTACAAGTACAGGAAAAAATCTGAAAACAATAAATTTGTAAAAAATAAAAAATAAAAATTTTATACGGAATCCTCGGTGGGCGAGTCCGACTCACACTTGGCCGGTTTTATTTAAATGTTTTAATAGAATATTACGCGAAACTGCGCAGGGGGCGCCACTACCACAGTCTGAGGGTCTATCGCGAAACAAGAAAATCGAAGTTTCGTTATCTAACATCTCTGTCACTCGCATATTCGAGCGACAAAGAGGCAGATAGCGAAATTTCGGATTCGCGTTTCCCGGTAGGTCCTCTGTAAACAAACCGCCTTGATGCATCAATGTCATATATAAAACTTGTCAAAAACCAGCGGGCGCAGCGTGGTTCCATTTTTATTGCCTGTCACTATGGCCGTCACTTTCGCACTTACATACGTGTTAGAACGTGACAGGCATGGTGACAAGCTAAATATAAAAATGCGACCGTGCTACCGCCTCTGTTAAAGGTACAGTATGTGTAAGTTACTCTATGATTTACTTAAAAGGCTAGTGCTGCACTCTGGTGGCAGATAGGTACAATGCAGTACCCGCAGTGCAGTGCCCTATTATGTTTGATCAAATTTTCACAATCTCAATTCTATTTTATCGGGTAGAATGTTTTTTTTTAGAGTTTTAGTAGTAAGGGTGAAGTAGTATGGAGTAATATAATTTTCTTAATTTTTTTAAACTTTAATCAGATTCTGGCCTTGAATTTTGTCGAATTCGCAATAACATTAATTAAAGTAAACAGTTTATTGTATTTACCTATTATTATACGCAATAGTTTATTGTATAGGTACCATAGAGTAACTTATACTAGAGCGGTACTGTCATAGTAAATTTTGTAACCCCAGTAAATTCACTGCCATCTGTCGACACACTTTAAAACTAAAAATGAAGATTTATAAAAATACGATAGAATGTATTTAAATATAGATAAATGATTTTTTTTATTTGCATTAATTATTTTTATGATTTTGACCCATGTTCTTTCACTGATATGCGTTAAAATTGTTAAATAACAAACGAAACCGTCAACGCCATCTATACGACTGTAGGCCAAAACTAGTAGCGCCCTCTGAACGAGAATCAAATTTTCTTGATTTTCGAGGCACGTTTTTTCCTTAGACTGTATCCATCTATTACGGAGTTATATCTATCTTTGATAGGTACCTATTGTAAATCTAGGTTGGTGTGCTCGTCACATCTAGACTATTAGATTCCGAGAAAAAGCTGTGAGTTGTCGTAATTTGATACCTACAAATTGTATGTATCTACATATGTTTTATTGAAAATCATGTGATGTAATCGTGAACGTAAATACATTCGGCTGGATACCTACTAATTTTTCTACTATTTCTCATTTTGTTCAAAATGTCTTCACAAATATAGGTAGAGTCGGACCAAGTTAAATTTGCACAAGCAATAAACATTTAATTCCGATGAAAATCTGATGATTATAGTGGCACTGCCATACTACTGTACATATTTACAAAAAAAAGTGTGCGTGTAATTTTTACGCGGTTACGCGCGATTGAAGTAAAACTTCTTTGACGTTTATCGTGTGTCCTATTGTGCGTATGTCACGTTACTTCCGTCAGAAAAAAAAGTGAATTAGGGCCTTTTAAATGGGCCTCACGGCAAAGCCGCCGAAGCCGTGAAGCCGTGAGGTCCCATTTAAAAGGCCCTAATTCACTAGCTTTCCTGGGTGTCATGCTTCAAAACTTGTATCACCGAATTAGGCGTGTCACCAAATAATGCGAGGGTAACCTAGCCGTCGTAGGTTCTTTAGTTTACCTTTTAAATTATGGACAATTACATTTTTTTAAATGTTAAGTATTAATAGGAGTTATTAGTGAATTGATTAGTTAACTAAAATATTGATAGAACCCCTCTCACCCGTGATATTTCCGGACCGATAGAAAACCTTCAAAAAAATATTATAATGATAATATATATTATAATGAGAAAAAGAATCGCCTCTCAAATGTATCGCCTGCGGGGTAGCACCAACAGCTTGCTGGTAGATATAGCCGAGAGGTGGGATTGTCCGTTTTTTAGCCACTGGGCGTCGGCTCATCGTCCTGTTTACCGGGACCCCAAATAAGTAAAAAAAATAAGAACTGTAATGCCTAGGTTAAGATGTACTAACTCTAATATTATAAGTCTGTATATAACTAACAATCTATGGGCAGTCTGGCCTGAAATAAAGAATTTTATAAAAAAAAAGAGCGTACCTACTCCCATCTTAAAGTCCGGCAACCTACTTTCAACCCCTCTGATGTTACGGGTGTCCATGAGCGGCGTTAATCGCTTACCATCAGACGATTCGCCTCCTATATCGTGCCTTAAAAAAACAATCCTTTGTTTTCATTTATTATATTTACTCGTGTCAGTTTCATACATAATTTGCCTTTTGAACTCTGACCGGCTTCACACAAAGATTATATGGGACATTTTCTATGAAAAGGGACCTTATTGTCGATGGCGCTTACGCCGCACAGCGTCGCGCGGCATTGTGTTTATATCGGAGCATCGTTTATAATGGCGAAAGCGCTATCAACAATAAGGTCCCTTTTTATAGAAAATACCACATATTGGTAGGTGGTAGCACGTCATTAAAGCGATTAAAATACTTTTACGAGCTCATAACTATAAATAAACTAACTATGGTCACCACGTGGCGTGTTAGGTACCTAATCTTAGTCTGCGGAACGTCAAATGACGAACGTAGGCAATTTAAAAAAATCAAGTGTGAGGCATTTCCGTGTTGAGGGTTCCAGTAATACTTTCACACCTAAGACCGTGTTCACATTGTCCGAATATAGGATGTCGGATGACCATTGGAGAAAGACATCTGCCGGAGAGTGCCCTTTTTTGCACTGATTTATTTTTAACAATAAACATTTATAGTTAATCGAATTTAAACTCGTGAGGCTCACGATAGTTTAAATTCACGTGAGGCATATTAACTTAACTAACATAACGGTTTCACTCACCTGCGAAACATGTCGCGCGAGCGACTAAAAACACGTGAGTGAAACCGCTATGGTTGTTTAATATTTATAGTTGACTAGCTTTTGCCCGCGACTTCGTCTGCGCGGACTTAGTAACAGCAGCTAAAGTAAGTATAGCGCCTGGAAAAAATTTCAAAGCAATTATTCAATTTGAGCATATTATGCACACAAATTAGCAGACACTTCATTAATTATCTCAAATCCACCCCGCTTTTTACTTTCTTAAGAGATGATTTTCGGGATAAAAACTATCCTATGTCCTTTTCAGGGACTCAACGTATCTCTATGCCAAATTTCATCTAAATCGGTTCAGCGGTTTAAGCGTGAAGAGGGAACACACAGACAGACAGACAGACAGACAGACAGACTTTCGCATTTATAATATTAGTATGGATAAATAAATATAAAAAGGCACTACATTTTGCTTCTTTGTGGAAGTATCCGATATATAATCGGATCGGATAATGTGAAAACGCTTTTTTAGCGGCGGGCCATTATGCTGTGCGTCTTTGGAGATACATAGATACATACCTATACATAATTGTAATTGTAACCGATACAAAATATCGAGCGAATTCCGACCTAAATTGTATGAGTAATCCTATAAAGGTAAGTATATTTTTAACATGACATTAATAAATTCTAATTATTTTTATTTACAATACAATAAAATATTACATTTCTTACAAACATTAATAATATATACTGTGTGGTGAATGGTTTGAAATTGTGATGTACCCCCAACTTTTTCATAGTTTTCGTCGCCCAGTTTACACACTATTTTGACATTTTTCTGGGACCAGTGAAACTGAGAAACTGCGTCAAATTCGCGAGAGACCCTGTTTAAAAATGTTAAAGTATTTTTTTATATATATATTTTACAAGATCTTACTGTAGGTACCTGTACCTACCGAATGGGAGTTTTGAAAAAGTACCAGTGTAATTTTTTTTTTATGGGCCCTGGAAGGAAAGTGCCTTAAAACCTTAAGTTAGCTCATTTTACTTCAAGGAAACATTATTTTATTATTAAAAAGAATTAAAACTGCATTCAACGATTTTAAAATTTAAATTCGCTTGCCTCGCCCAGAAATCGAACCAACTAAAAATTCCAAAAACAAACTCGGTATTTTATTCTACTATTCGATACAGTTAATGTTAATGATAACATTTCTCCAAGAAACATTAGGTCTTACACTCGTCTGTTGTATAAATATCCATAAAATCGAATATTTAGTATTTAAGAATATTTTTAGACAAGGAAAATAAATAAAAAATAGTAAAATCATTGAATGCAGTTTTGTTTATTTTTAAAAATAAAAGAATGCCGCGCACAAGTTGTTTGCAGAAATCGAGAAGCGTCTGGTTGACGTAACTGATGGTGACCGAAGAGCTGGCGGCTTCCTCGCACAACGTATCAGCATTGCGATACAGCGAGGAAATGCCGCCAGCATCCTTGGTACAATGCCTCAAGGGCCTATCGTTTACGTAGTACCACTGTTTATATCTTGTATGTAAATAAAGAAGTAAAATGAGCTTAATTAAGGTTTTTAAGGCACTTTCCATCCAGGTCCCTTAATTTTTTTCCAACTTGTACATATATCAATCGGTCTCAAGTATTAAACAGTTAAGTATGGCGCTTGAAAAATAACCCGATCAAATACCAAACTGATCTGTTTTCGCACGCAACACCAATTGCCCATTGATCCACGTAATATCATATTCGCACTATTGTAAAAAAATGCTGAAGGATTCTTTTCGTAAGTGGAGCTCAAATACTGTCTTGGTGTCAGTTGCGATATCGGCCTACATCATTGTTAGCTGATAACGACTTTGTTTTTGCGTATTTGTGAGTAAACACGTGAAAAATCGCGTTGCAGCTTTGCTCTTTTGCTCTATTGAAGTTTGGCCTTTGCACACATTTCAATTAAGTATTTTCATTTGATATTTTATATTGATTTAAATTTATTGTATGTAATTTCATTGACATTAAATTTGCACGCTTGCATGCAAGCTGTATACATGTACTGTAAACCTAATGTATTGTAACATCCCCATACTGTATCAATGCAAATAATTTCTGATTTCATGAAAGCAAAACTTGCTGAGGCATTGGCATAGGGCCGATTGCTCGATGTATCGCAATACTTATTCTTTGTGCGAGGAAGCTGCCAGCTCTACGATCGCCAGTGGCGTGCCAGTGGCGTGGCGCCTGCTATTCTTTTAGACAATTCTTTAAATAGTGTAGACGCGTTCGGATCCCACTTTGCAGTAGTGCCATGGAGATGAGACGGGGTTAGGTTAGGGTGTCTACACATGTGGCGTCCCATACCAGTACTCCTCCCATCTCCATGGAATTATTCACATCATTAGAGTCACAAGTTAGAAGAAAAATCTGTGCGACACTGCAGTGTGCGTATTTACACGAATACCTTCGATCCTCTTTTTCAGACCTCGTAAATTTTGTAGTATATTAAAAATATGAATTATAACAATTAAATATTGATATTTGGGATTTCGTGTTTATTGTGACCAGAATGAGCTCTTCAAACCTACAAATTTTTATCAAAATCTGACAAAAAAACAAAAGGAATCGTAAAAAAAGGCTCAAATAAAGTTACCGAATAGGTAGAATTGATTACCCGTTATTACCTTACGTTACGCTGAATGTGTACGCTGAAGAGTCAACGCCGATTCTCCCCGACAGCGTGTCGCCGATTAATGGGTTTCTGGAAAACACAGCTGTTGCTCACTCTTCCCAAGCATTCGACTCATTCGAACCAGTGTTAGCTAAGAATCTGTATTCAGGAGCCTTAGCCTTTGCGAGGCTCGGTAAACCCAGCGTCAAATTGTACTGGTAACCATGGTAACTCCAGGTGGGATGGTGCAAGTGGCTCATTTCTAAGTTCATCTATGCTATGTCAATGTCATCTATGCTATCTATGGATAGTGCATTCCACGAGAATGTCCCTTACGAAACGCCGTTCTTATAATAGTTCTGAAAAGGCTGAGAAAATGATATTGGGTCTGGCAATATTTCATGACTTTGCTAACAAATTGGCAGTATATTCTCGAGGCATTGGCAGTATATTAGCTGCAGTATATTAATTAGCTGCCATACAAGGCAAAAAATTTCGTAAGGGACATTCTCGTGGAATTCCCCATCCATAGACATAGTACCTATATATACAAGTAGTTATAGCGCTCTGTAGATTCAGCACAACCGAGGGCCCTCGGTTGTGCTGAATGACGCGCCGTGCGACCGGGGGTAAGAGAAACAATCCATACTAATATTATAAATGCGAAATACTGTCTGTCTGTGTGTTCCCTCTTCACGCTTAAACCGCTGAATCGATTTAGATGAAATTTGGCATAGAGATAGGTTGAGTCTCTGAGAAGGACATAGGATAGTTTTTATCCCGAAAATCATCCCTTAAGAAAGTAAAAAGCGGGGTGGAATTAAGATAATTAATGAAGTGCCTGCTAATTTGTGTGCATAATATGCTCAAATTGAATAATTGCTATGAGAATTTTTCCAGGCGCTATACTTACTTTAGCTGCTGTTACTAAGTCCACGCAGACGAAGTCGCGGGCAAAAGCTAGTATTCATAATACTTATGATGCCACCCGGTCAGTGATAAGGACAAAGCAATGGCACTATTTTCTCTTTCCTCTTAATGAAGAAAGAGAAAATAGTGCCAAGAGTGTCAGGCCCTTGGCCCCGTCAGACAGTTGGTAATCCTGCAATTGGAACAGTAGTATGGCGTGACACGGCACACTGTCATCCGTGTGTTGATGTTGATGCGTGAAACACGTGTCAATGTTTTACGCGTTCTTGTAAAGGTTTGTTTTGATCGCTTGTAAGTGTAAGAATGCGAGTTGATTGGTAATTTAGCTTGTCAATGGGTACGCAGAAGTTACGCAGTGAATGAATGGAAATTACCGAGCCTACAGCGACAATCGAAATTTCTCGTTATATTATATGACATTAATTTTTCGCATCCAACGTGAAAACAGCTTTTTTTTTAGAATGGCCGAGATATACCGAGTTCGCAAATCTACTTAGTGCTTTGGAGTTGAAACTCAAGGTACAAGTTATTTGCAGAAATTGCGAAGCATCTGGTTGACGTAACTGGTGACCGAAGAGCTGGCGGCTTACTCGCACAACGTATCAGCATTGCGATACAGCGACCAGCATCATTAGAACAATGCCTCAAGGGCCTATTTTAGATTTAAGCTAGTTATTGATTTAGTTTGGTATTTGTATTGTAGGGTAAACGCGCATTATTTGGTGACACGCCTAATTCGGTGATACAAGTTTTGAAGCATGACACCCAGGAAAGCTAGTGGATTAGGGCCTTTTAAATTCACGGCAAAGTTGAGCCGCCGAAGCCGTGAGGTCTCATTTAAAAGGTCCTAATTCACTAGCTTTCCTGGGTGTCATGCTTCAAAACTTGTATCACCGAATTAGGCGTGTCACCAAATAATGCGAGTTACCTCTGTATGTTTAATTATGTAAATTAATGTTTTTTCCTTAGTGCTTACTACGAGTAAAAATGTACCTATAAACAGCAACAAAAGTAGCGGATCAGGCTACACATCAAGAATATCCACTAATAGAATAGTAGTACATCCTACAATTAAAAATCCTGAAATTATTAAATTATTTGTCATTATATTTTGAAATTTTAATATTGTGTTTATAATGACGTAGGTACTTGAATCAAAAATAGTTCTGAGGAATAAATGTTTTTTGCAAAAACTTTCACCAAAGATAGATATAACTCCGTAATAGATGGATACAGTCTAAGGAAAAAACGTGCCTCGAATCAAGAAAATTTGATTCTCGTTCAGAGGGCGCTACTAGCTTTGGCCTACTGTCGTATAGATGGCGTTGACGGTTTCGTTTGTTATTTAACAATTTTAACGCATATCAGTGAAAGAACATGGGCCAAAATCATAAAAATAATTAATGCAAATAAAAAAAATCATTTATCCATATTTAAATACATTTTATCGTATTTTTATATATCTTCATTTTTAGTTTTAAAGTGTGTCGACAGATGGCAGTGAATTTACTAGGGTTACAAAATTTACTATGACAGTTAAGTACCGCTCTAGTATAAGTTACTCTATGCTTTCACTTATGATATTTAGGGACGATTTGTGGAACAGAGAACGTAAATAATTTAAGTTAAAGTATAATATTTTTTACATCATACATATTACCTGGATATTTTTTATAGACTCTTATAACGATTATAAAAACATAACTCCGCCTGCCTGCAATACGGCCACATCTCAAAATTTATGATTATTGGAGATTCAATCTTAAATAAAAACAATAAAGTTAAGTTTCCTTTAAACATTTTGGTGCCCAAGTGGCCGTATTGCTGGTACCAAACGAAAAAGCCACATGGTATCCAACTCCGCGTTTCGCATATGATATCAGTCCATAAAAGCTGGAAGCCGACTCCAAGGTTACCAACCTAACTAGCCAATTAGTTCAAGGCTTTCTGGTTGGATTTCAGATTAAATTTCTAAGCGGGACTTGTTTTGTTTTGTGCGATCTTGGTTGAGACAAAGCAACAGTTTTGACTTAGCATCCCACACGGTCTGAGATTAAGAATTGAAATTTCTATGGTTTCGGAACAAATTGAGAGGGTTAAGGATGACTCACGTTAGACCGGGCCGTGACCGGGCCGGAGCTTCCGGCGCTTCTTTTTCTATGGAAAGCATCACGTGATCACCGGTCATGTCATAGAAAAGAAAGCGCCGGAAGCTCCGGCCCGGTCACGGCCCGGTCTAACGTGAGTCATCCTTTATGAATAGGTAAATACTTGTGAAAACGGGATATGGTTTAAAAATACGTCGTCAATAGCTATTTATGCAACAAGTGCGGAAAGTGTATGTTTTCCGACGAGTGTATAAAGGAATACGAGTCGGAAATCATCTTTACGCACGTGTATCATACAATGTTTTACTATGCATTGTGCGAGTAAATAAAAAAAACATATCATGGCAAATAAGTTTAATTATTAAAAGGAGTAATTTAAATCGACACGAGTTGCGGGTTACCTATTCGCACGTGTATCGTACAACGTTTTACAGTACATATGGCCCTTTAAACTTTCGACATATGCACGAAAAGTGCTCTTTTCCGCACTAGTGCGAGAAAGTAGCACCATATGTACTGTAAAAAAAATTGAAAACAAAAAGCACTAGTGCGGAAAAGTAGTACTTTCCGAAACAAACTTTTCAAACACATGCATTGTAAAAAATATTTGGGAATATTTTCCATACATACGCGTCTTTTACAAAGTTACTTTTACTGTACAGGAATACAAAATGTTGCGTAAAAAGTCGTTTTTTATGTAATAATTTAAATTCACCGCATTTATTATGTGGATGCTCAATTGAGCAATCATGAAAAGAACACGTAGATAATATGTTTTGGCAGCATATTAATCTTTTGTTTCTTTAAATCGTATTCGGTGAAATAGTCTCAAATTAAGCTCGATAGGTTTGTCCAAATCATATTTACTAGACGCAAAGAGGATATAATAGGATAGAGCGGTACTGTCATAGTAAATTTTGTAACCACAGTAAATTCACTGCCATCTATTGACACACTAAAACTAAAAATGAAGATTTATAAAAATAAGATGAAATGTATTTAAATATGGATAAATGATTATTTTTATATGCATAAATTATTTTTATTATATGATTTTGACCCATGTTCTTTTACTGATATGCGTTAAAATTGTTAAATAACAAACGAAACCGTCAACGCCCTCTATACGAGAGTAGGCCAAAGGTAGTGTCGCCATCTGATCGAGAATCAAATTTTCGTGATTTTCGAGGCACGTTTTTTCCTTAGACTGTATCCATCTATTACGGAGTTATATCTATCTTTGCTAGACGGTTAAGACGGTATTGAAAGCATCATAAAATCCCTAAAAAAAAAAAATGTAAAACCTTCTTATATCAGATATGGCTTAAAAATATCCTCAGATCATACCCTTAGAACATAGTAAATACTAAATTATACACACGTCAACAGTTAGGCCAGGTTTTATCTGTACCCATAATTAACGATACGGTCTTTAGTAGCCAAATTTCATCTCACTCAAATCTGTAGTGACAAAAGAAAATCAACTCTTTGACTCTGCCCTATAGGTTCAAATATCACTGGCAAATTTTGGATTTTTGCTGGGCCTTAGGAAGTTTTGACCGTGTACCAAGAAACAAATCAACTCTTAGCTATAAACCTGACTCAGTGAATAGTTGCAGGTTGCAGCGTTCTTAACTGTAGGCGTTTAGTATTAAACCACGTGTGGCTTGTGCGGCATGGAAGCCTATTCGTTATTTAAAAATCTCATCTTGATTCGTAAATGATAAGTGTGATAAGAACTTGACACGACTCGCGCGCGCGTACTATTAGGGTTCCGTACCCAAAGGGTAAAAACGGGACCCTATTACTAAGACTCCGCTGTCCGTCTGTCCGTTTATCCGTCTGTCTGTCACCAGGCTGTATCTCATGAACCGTGATAGCTAGACAGTTGAAATTTTCACAGATGATGTATTTCTGTTGCCGCTATAACAAATACTAAAAAGTACGGAACCCTCGGTGCGCGGGTCCGACTCGCACTTGGCCGGTTTTTACTTACTTATATTTTTTCCATCTGTGAAAGTTAAGTGTTTTAATTTTATTTCAACCGGAGAGATATCGGATCGGGCAATGTGAAACCGCTCTTAGCCTTGTAAGGCCCAGTGTGCATTACAATGTACACTCCGTTTCAATATAATTCGAACCTTTCGTAAACTAAATAAAGTAGCATTTCCTTTGTTACATTGTTTTCTCAAACAAACGAAAGTCAACCTAAACTACTATGCAACAAGGTTCAAATTAAAAATAGGGAAAATTTGTACGGTGGGCCTTACGAGGGAGAATAAAGCCCCATCAATGGACGCGTACGCATACTACGTAAGTTTTGTAACACTAAGCGCTACACCATTCCACTAACCCGGGGTCAGTCAAATTGTACTGGTAACCATGGTAACTCCAGGTTTAACCGGTCAGCCCCGGGTTAGTGGGATCAAAGAGGATATAATAAGATAGAGCGGTACTGTCATAGTAAATTTTGTAAACACTGTAAATTCACTGCCATCTGTCGACATACTTTAAATCTAAAAATGAAGATTTAAAAAATACGTTAAAATGTATTTAAATATAGATAAATGATTTTTTTATTTGCATTAATTATTTTTATATGATTTTAACGCATGTTCTTTCACTGATATGCGTTAAAATTATAAATAACAAACGAAACCGTCAACGCCCTCTATACGAGAGTAGGCCAAAGCTAGTGGCGACATCTGATCGAGAATCAAATTTTCGTGATTTTCGAGGCACGTTTTTTCCTTTTACGGAGTTATATCTATCTTTGTTCTTCACGCATGACATTGAGGGACTTCCGATTCTCACCAGAAGTGGGCTTTATAATGTAAATATAGGTAATAGTTGTAGCATCGTATTTATGTAAGTAAGTACAATAAAATCAATTAATTTGGTATAAATTCAGTATCTTCTTCAGAGGTGACTTTTATTAGAATGTCATAGTTCTTTGGCATCATATCATCCATACTATCAAAGATAGATATAACTCCGTAATAGATGGATACAGTCTAAGGAAAAAACGTGCCTCGAAAATCAAGAAAATTTGATACTCGTTCAGAGGGCGCTACTAGCTTTGGCGTTGGCCAAGGCAGTCGATTTACTGGGGTTACAAAATTTACTATGACCAAAGAGTATATAATATTATAGAGCGGTACTGTCATAGTAAATTTTGTAACCACAGTAAATTCACTGCCATCTATCGACACACTTTAAAACTAAAAATGAAGATTTATAAATATACGATAAAATGTATTTAAATATGGATAAATGATTTTTTTTATTTGCATTAATTATTTTTATTATTTTGACCCATGTTCTTTCACTGATATGCGTTAAAATTGTTAAATAACAAACGAAACCGTCAACGCCCTCTATACGAGAGTAGGCCAAAGGTAGTAGCGACATCTGATCGAGAATCAAATTTTCGTGATTTTCGAGGCACGTTTTTTCCTTAGACTGTATCCATCTATTACGGAGGTATATCTATCTTTGCTATGACAGTACCGCTCTATATAGTATAAGTTACTCTATGATACTATCCATACTAATATTATAATCCATACTATGCGAAAGTGTGTCTGTCTGTCTGTCTGTTACCTTTACACGCTTAAACCGCTGAACCGATTTCGTTAATTTTTTTATAAATGGAAGAAATAACAGATAAAACCAAAATAGTTATTTGTTACAAGGGTGCAAAGTTGTATTTTACCCGCGAGTGTAGAATTGAAACACGAGAAAGGAAAAGGATTCTATAGGTGAACCACGAGCGAAGCGAGTGGTTCTAAAATAGAATCCTGAGCGTAGCGAGTGTTTCAACACACGAGAAGTAAAATACATTTGCGCCCGTGTGTAACACAAAACTTTTCACCTCACTATAGCGAGGAAAGTCCACAGGCGTTAGATCATCTTCATCACTGGAATCACTCATTTCTTTACGATATTATAACAGAAAACTCTGGAAGTTGTGTATTTTTACGCGAGTCGGTGAGAAATTGACAATGTTGACATTTCTGACGTATGAAATGTCAACGATGCGTTTTGAAATTGCATCGACTCAACTTATGCGTTCAGAATTATATTTAACATCATTATAAAAAAACAAACGTTTCTTATGGAATTTTAAGGTTTATGACTTAAAATCATTAAATAAAGCTAAATTTGGTATTTTTTATAAGATTCTCAAACCATTTATTTAATGATAATTAATATCGAACGAACCATTATCATGAGCGTTTTACGTTTTGTTATCTGAGCTACTTAAACACGCTCCATCCAAGGTCAAATTACTTTCCCCACTAGTGGATAAAACGCGTTTTTCCCCGCTTGTATTGAAGGATAAACGACCACTTTCCGAGCTAGTGAGGGGAAAAGAACATTTTCACATCACCTATTCGAAAAAGCCGCGCTAAGAGGGATCAGTGGCACTTTTTTCTTAGGGATCAAAGTGGTACTTTTCTGCTCTAGGACACGATTTTTTTTGCATACTATGGTTTTAGGGTAAATAATATTTTGGAACATAACAATTTCCTCATGGGTGATGTGAAAAGCAGTATTAGGTATGTGTCATATATGGTAGCAAAATAAATTCTACCTTGCGACTTGCGTTAACCTTGAATCCCTCACTACGCTTAGGATTCTACATATACATAGTATACAAGTAGTTATAGACGCGCCACCGAGCGACCGGGGGTAAGACAAAGAATATTCATATAAAATTTGGTCAGCATAGGATTTTTTCTCTTTCACTCTTATAAATTTCGGTATTTCGCCATCGCCTGCCTATGATGCCACTCGGTCAGTGATAAGGACAAAGCATGGCACTATTTTCTCTTTCCTCTTATAGGAATCGCAATAAGGCATCTTTCTCTATCAAAGAGTGTCAGGCCCTTGGATTTTTAACAGGCAATCTTGTACATCCTAAACCTGTGGCTATAAGGAACGTGGTAGGCGTTTATAATCACTACCTCTTATCAAAGATAGATATAACTCCGTAATAGATGGATACAGTCTAAGGAAAAAACGTGCCTCGAAAATCACGAAAATTTGATTCTCGATCAGATAGCGCCACTACCTTTGGCCTACTCTCGTATAGAGGGCGTTGACGGTTTCGTTTGTTATTTAAATATTTTAACGCGTACCAGTGAAAGAACATGGGTCAAAATTATATAAAAACAATTAATGCAAATAAAAAAACGTATTTATCCATAATATTGTCTTCGGTTACCGCGATAGTTACTCATGAAATAAAACTATGAAAACGATTTATCCATATTTAAATACATTTTATCGTATTTTTATATATCTTCATTTCTAGTTTTAAAGTGTTTCGATAGATGGCAGTGAATTTACTGTGGTTGCAAAATTTACTATGACAGTACCGCTCTATCCTATTATATCCTCTTTTGCTCTTATAAAGCAGTCCCCCGCCGCGTTTGTTTGTATGTATGTTCGCGATAAACTCAAAAACTACTGAACGGATTTTCATGCGGTTTTCACCTGTCAATAGAGTAATTTATGAGGAAGGTTTAGATATATAATTTGTTAAGGTTAACTCGTGCGAAGTCGGGGCGGGTCGCTAGTATCTAACGATTACGAGATTTTCTTGAGCAAAAATCATTGATTATATTAAATAGATGTGTAAAGTCTTACGTGCTTCGAATTTGACAGCCAAAGTAGATGGCGCCTTACAGCTCCATATAAATGCGGTAACTTTGGTTATCAAATTAGACATTTAACCTCTTCACGTTTATACCGGAATGGAGATAGTTTGGCGCCCGAGGAAGGACATAGGATAGTTTTTATGGTTCCGTACCCAAAGGGTAAAAACGGGACCCTATTACTAAGACTCCACTGTCCGTCAGTCACTGTCTATCCGTCTGTCTTGTCACCAGGCTGTATTTCATGAGCCGTGATAGCTAGACAGTCGAAATTTTCACAGATGATGTATTTCTGTTGCCGCTATAACAACAAATACTAAAAAGTACGGAACCCTCGGTGTGCACTTGTCCGGTTTTTATCTATCACCATCTTCCAACGCAGACGATGTTGCGGGAAGAAGCTATAGTATTGTATATAAAATAGGTCCTGTGAAATTTGGCTATTTATTTGTGTAACTAATAACTGTGACTCATTTGATATCATTATCAATTGAATGGGAAGAGGAAGTTGGGGAGCAACAATTTTTTTTTAATTTCTCATGCTCTGAAAGTGGGTTGTTGTTGTTCTAAAAAGTGTGCAGAAAATGAAACGTTTCTGCTCTAGAGCACTGTACTTTCTAAGTATGTTTATTTCTTTTTTTTACGATAAGCAATTAACCCTTAAATCGATAACGGCCATTATACTAGACATCCCAAGAAAAAAAATCTGCACCAAAAATTAAAGCATATGCCATATTTTCCTGGTAGCGTGAATAATATGTTATTTTTGAGCAAATATAAAACTTGTGGGAACCAGTGTGGAACTGTGGACATAATATTTTTATCTAAGTCCTACAGAACGCAGAACTTGCCTACAGAACGCAGAACTTGCAAGGAAGCATCCGACAGACTGTCATTTTTCTCATATTTCAATACATATTTGTTTATATGACAGTATTATGCAGCGTTAAAACATAATATATAATAGGTTACCTACTAACTATTTCCTACGTGGCAGTATGATTTACATAAAAATGTGTTGTATTTATGGGTAAAACACTTAAAAAGTGTAATGTCCAGTATTTTGCCCATTGTCGATTACATGGGACTTTTGCTAAGTCCAGTATGTTGGACGTTGCCAAGTAAGAGTAAAATTATTAAATTCTCTGGTAGTTTTTGTGGTAAATAAATTAAATAGAGGGATGTTAGGTATTTCAAAACGTAATATTGTCTTCGGTTACCGCGATAGTTACTCATGAAATAAAACTATGAAAACGGATTATATCGCGTATATTGAATTTATAACACATCCCGACGTTTCGAACCCTTTACAGCGTTCGTGGTCAACGGGTCACTTTCGGGGTTCAAAACGTTTTAAAAAGTCATTACTTGCCGTGTTACAACTTAAAGAACCAAATCTATAAAAAAAATTTTTTTACGGTTTTTTTCCTGTTCTATCATCGAAAGGAAGATCCGATTTTAATTGAGAAAATTCTTACGAAAATTTTGATAAAAGCGCATGCATTATTGTAAACACCATTGCTCAGATGTTAATACTGCATCCTACGATAGCCCGCTAAATTTGGTTCAATGTTAAATAAGACGTCAATGACTGGTAAAATTTCACCACCTATGAAGTTATTAAGGGTAGTTATTAAGAAATTGTAAGGTAAATCACATTTTAAGTTGTATCCCTATTCACCCCAGCCATCCCTATTCACCCCGGTTGACGGTACTCGTAATATTTCTGCGTGATAGTGAAACCTGCGAAACTATTTGATTATTATGATATATTTTACAACATTTCCTTCAGCAATATGTTTATTTCATTAGTGATCTATCTCCCCCTGCTTCACCCATATTACTACTCAATAGTTTTACATGATAACATAACCATTGTTATGATCTTATGATTTTGGCGTGTACACGTAATGATTGTCTTACTCCATCACACTACTAGTGCTAATGTGCTCGAGAAAAGACGTTACAAATTTTAAAAATGTATATTCACTTTCGGGTGCTAATCATTTTAATATTACAAGGTGTTCATACTACAGTGCTTGAAGATAACGAAGACTATGAAGATGGCGATGGAAATTCTACTAAGGATCCGGATGTAACTAAATTGCTATCTATATATGCTGCAAATGCTCAAATACTTGCACTATTACATGGATTGTTCGAAGTAAATGCGAATAAAACTAGCGCAGAAAATGAGCAGGAGTCAGAGAGAACTCCGGCAAGTCCAGTGATGAAAGAAATGTCAAAGAAATTTGAGTGCAAATCTAGTGATAAATTTTCCTGCGAGATAATACACCTCAGTCATAATAAAAGTAAAGATGTAACTGCCGATAAAAGAAGAAAAGATAAAATAGCAAATAAAGGTCGCTGCAAGTTTTGCAATGTGCAAAAATATAAAACTACCACTAAATTAATTAACTCGGAGCCCGATTCCTTTGAAAGTCTCACAAGAAACGATCATTTTAGCATAGAATCAGAACTCTTAAGCAAGGCAGCTTTGGAAAGCAAAAATCCCACTAAAAAGCTCAGCAGAAGTAATGCCATAAATTTAAAGCCATCCAGACTTTACGATAGCCTATCAAAAGTTAGGCTCAACCGGAGTTTCAGAACTAAGCCTAAATTGGTAGGTTTCGATGGCAGCTTTAAAAAAAAGAGGATACAATTTCAAGAGCCGAAGCTAGAAATTGAGAGTTATTTCAATAACTTGTCTCAACCCAATAACGATTTAGATCATACATCTCCACGCCGTAACAAAACAAACTACACTGGGGTTGTGAAGGAAATTTTGAGGGCTCTTAAGAAGAAAAGTCCTCAGAGCATGCCTGACAAGGCACAACGCCGTCAAAACCGATCACGTAGCTCCAAAACAAAGAGCACATACCTTTATTCCTCCTCGCGTAGAAATTATGAGACTCTAAGGCCCTGGCCTCATCATGTGTTTCATGTCACTGATGCTCCTGATCTCCCAACACAAATAATATTCCTTTCTTTAACAATTCCAAAACCAACCAAAGTACCAAGAGTAAACAACACTAAGCCTTCATTTTCAAAATTTATCGGATTTCAAGATAGATCTAAAAGCACCACACACAAAACAACTACAAGAAGGAGAGAACTAACAACAAAACTAAGAAAATACAAAGAACAAACAAGCAGAACATTCGCAAAATGGTCTTCAGAAAAAAAGACTTTTCGGCCAAAAGTGTTGGTACAAACCGAAGTATCCCAAGTGCCTGCTAGACATCGCAAAATTACTTGACCAGGACACAAGCAACACTAAAATGCAGTTACATTTAAGGAACACTAGAATAGGATTACTAATAACTAAAGAAACACCATCTAAACAAACTGCATATATGCCACTGAAATTTGCGTTGGCTAGTTAACTAGTGAGATGAGTGTCACTAGTTGATAAGATCAGAAACAAGTAAATTAGGGGCAGTTTCAAAGTTTTTAGACAGGCTGGTCGAGAAACGCCTGGTGGTCACCGCCACCCACATTTTCAAAAGCATTCGTAATTCCAACGAAGACGAGAAAATGCGGACACTTGGTCGGTATCGGTGAATGAAAGCTTTCATCAAGAACTGCGTCTAGCTAGACGCAAACCTAGCTCAGAATCGTGATGATTGGAATAAAAGGACAAGGAAGGCAGACCTCAAATAGATGGGATAAGATCGATGATGGTGACATTGGTGACTAAGAAACTAATATTAGATCGCCAATCACGACCTTTTTAAAACTTAAGCTTGGTAAATAAAATCTTAACTTGATGTTTTATTTAAGCAAAGAATTTGAGTTATTATACGTGGAAAAAGGTGAAAAAGTTGTTGAAACTAGTTTGATTGATTTCCTAGTGACACTAGAATCATTGTTTTGATGTAAATAGATATGTGTTCAGTTTATATACATATTATATAGGTATATGGTATTATTAATTTTTTTTTTCATACAAATTATGAAGAACTTATGTTTAATTCTGTCTAGCGGTAAATAAATGCGTTGGTAGCATAGCAGTAAGACGTGCGTTTTCAAAACGGGGGGACTCCGGTTCGTACCAATGAGTTTTTCAGAGCTGCGTGCTGCAAACGATCCTATCCTAAGGAAAACTGAAAAGAAAATTTACTGGTTAAGGCAAGACTGGAACTTGTGACTATTCGGAATACCTATCCGATCGCTCTTAACCAACTGAGCTAAGAAGTTTAAGTGCGTTTCCAGGAAAGCGTGCTAATCTTTCCATTCCTTCCACCTCTTTCCATTTTTCCATTAGTATAAAAATTTGATATAATGATGAGTGAATGAATTGAATAGGGCTGCGCCTAATTCGCGCTCTTATTGTGAGTGCAGACGCAGCGTCTTGTGTGCAGTGCAGCGTAAGTATTGCAGCCAGTACGATAACCAGCCATGGGATTTCAGGGGCCAAAATTTAATTACAGGTCGTTGGAATTTGAACCCGCATGTGACCATTCGTATTCAGACTTAACAAGCATTATTGTAGCGCGACAATACTGCCCAAGTGCCCAGTGCCGACTGCATTGCTGCGAAAACGTCAAAAATCAAAAAGGTCATTCAATAGGGGATATTACTGCAATGTCCTGCCACTAGAGTGCAGCACTAGCCTTTTTAGTAAACTATAGAGTAACTTTTACATACTGTACCTTTAACAGGTTTTTGACAAGTTTTTAGAGACAATAAAATATGCATTACCGCCACAAATGTCAAAATCGATATTGCTGCCCGGATTTTTGACACATGCTGCAGTAATATTGGGGTGTTCTGCCTTTTGGCCAAAGTTTTTTTATCCGAATTTCACTTGCCAACCAACATTTCGCAGATGATTTCCTTTGGCAATGAAATTATGAGAATAATTGATTGCGAAATGACATTCGGCAAAATAGTTTTCGGCAATGATTTAGAGTACCAATGGTGGTGTAGTCTAAAACGGAACGGTACCTTTTCGGTCATACTTTTTGATCGTACAACTCAATCCGCTTTTCACATGGGTCTCTATTGTTTCCCATAAGGTTTTAAGTCATAATTATTGCGTTTGTCCGCAATTTCGTTAGTCATAATTTGATTTTTCTCCGAAACGCATAATTTTTTAGGATTACCATAAAACAAACCTAACCTAACCTATCTATAACCTTACGAAAATCCTGAAAAGTTAACGGTTTCAGAATTATGACTAATGATAGTAATGATAATCTGACAATCATTACAATAATTAGGACTTTGAATAATTAGGTCAAACAAAGGGACCCCTTTTCACATACTTAGATCCGTAGGAAAAGCCACTTTTCTCCTGCCTTCACTATGCCTGTCACTTTCGCACTTACATACTTGTTAGAATGTGACAGGCATGGTGACAGGCGATAAAAATGCTACCGTGCTAAGCCTGCTGAGCGTCGGCGGCTCTGTGGATGCCGCCCGACGCGACACGTTGGTGTAACTGTGTTGGTGCCATAGCGCGGACAAGACGCCAACGCTCACAAGACACTAGTGTGGGTGGCTTTTAAATAAAATACTGGCCTTTACTATACTACTGTGTCTCAGGCGCATCTGTACTAGAAATGTAATGAAGCGGTTGACGCTTGCGCAATGTTGACTCCCGATTATACGTATGTACATTATGTTACTCGTATCTATCCGAGCCAATACATAGAAGTGTAATTTACGTCTTATCTTAACTAATTGTAATTGAATATAAAAACTGGCCAAGTGTAAGTCGGACTCGCGTTCCAAGGGTTGCGTACATTACACAATTTTTAACAAAGTATTTTTCCCCTCACTAGCTCGGAAAGTTGTCTTTTATCCTTCAATACAAGCGGGGAAAAACGCGTTTTATCCACTAGTGGGGAAAGTAATTTGACCTTGGATGGAGCGTGTTTAAGTAGCTTGACAGATAACAAAACAAATCGTTTATGATAATGATTCGTTCGATATTAATTATCATTTAATAAATGGTTTGAGAATCTAATGAAAAATACCAAATTTAGTTTTATTTAATGATTTTAAGTCTTTATGATGACCTTAAAATTCCATAAGAAACGTTTGTTTTTTTATAATGATGTTAAATATAATTCGGAACGCACAAGTTGAGTCGATGCAATTTCAAAACGCATCGTTGACATTTCATACGTCAGAAATGTCAACATTGTCAACAATTTTTTTACTAAAAAACTTTTCTCACCGACTCGCGTAAAAATACACAACTTCCAGAGTTTTCTGTTATAATATCGTCAAGAAATGAGTGATTCCAGTGATGAAGATGATCTAACGCCTGTGGATGTTGCATTTTCCTCGCTATAGTGAGGTGAAAAGTTTTGTGTTATACACGGGCGCAAATGTATTTTACTTCTCGTGTGTTGAAACACTCGCTACGCTCAGGATTCTATTTTAGAACCACTCGCTTCGCTCGTGGTTCACCTATATAATCCTTTCGCTTGCTCGTGTTTCAATTCCACGCTCGCGGGTAAAATACAACTTTGCACCCTTGTATAACAAATAACTATTTTTAATGTGAAACGTGAGTGAAAGGTCTAAAAAACCCGTAGAGGTCGGATTAAAAATTAAGTAATTAAGTTCGAATTAAGTTCGATACACGCTTGACTGCACATTTCTTATAGGTTTTTCTATCATCTGTAGGTAAATAACTATTTTGTGTATTTTTTTCAAAATTTTAGACCCAGTAGTTTCGGAAATAGAGGGGGGGAATTGTAGGATGCAAGCTGAATGATTCATCGGGTGAATTTGTAGTCCATATTGTCCATAAGTCCATATAAGGTAATTTATCGATATAATATATCGATATTATGTAGTATATACATATTATGTAGTTTAATGCTATGTTTGTTAGTAAGGAAAAAAAAAACAAATGTTTGCTAATTGTAAGTGTCACGAATAGGTGGTAACTGCCAGGCACTAGCTGTCAAGCAGACAGCCAACTACAAATATTTATAGGACATTGTTTTTCAGTATAATAAATTAGATATGCAGATGTTTTTTTTTTGTGCTCTGGACGACGGGTTTTAAAACAGCACAGACGTAGCAGAGATAAGTGATTATTAGATCTATCCTTTCGCCAGAAACTTGCTGTTAAGAGGGTCAGAGAAAAAATATATCTTACTCGAGCCCTCTTCTAAAAAAACGACTCCAAAAAGAATAAAAATACAATATTAGGTATCCATATGCGCTACTGCGCTAGCAACTGTTTGAAGTCGGTGCCATCATCTGCAGCAGTTCCACTTCATCAAATAGCACTTAAATTCTTTGAATGCAAATGCTTGTTTGCTTTTTTGCTGGTTCATTTCTTGGTGAAAACACGGAAACCATATGAATCCTATAATCAAGAAAGGCTTTTAAAAAAATGGGACCTATCTGGAACATTGCGAAGGCAAAATTGTTCTCCACGCCATTGCATTAGTTTTAAGAACTAGCTTTAAGAACTATTTTTAAAAATATTTTTTTTTATACCACGTCGGTGGCAATCAAGCATACGGCCCGCGTGATGATAAGCAGTTACCGTAGCCTATGGACGCCTGCAACACCGGAGATATTACACGCGCGTTGCCGACCCTAACACTCCTCTCCCTCGTTGAGCTCTGGCAACCTTACTTACCGGCAGGAACACAACACTATGAGTAGGGTCTAGTGTTATTTGGCTGCGGTTTTCTGTAAGGTGGAGGTACTTCCCCAGTTGGTCTCTGCTCTAGATCTGGAATGACATCCGCTGTCCTGTGCCCTACCACACAAAGCGAGATGTCATTCACAGTGCCCATACCTCTCTTTTGGACGTAGTTTAAGGACATATCCGGGTCCGGACGCAGTTTAAGGACATACCCGGGTCCGTTTAAGAACATACCCGGGAATATATGTGCTATACCCTGTCAGGGTCCATGTGAAACTTCAATCATCTGTAACAACATATGTACCATGGTTTGCAATAAACATTTATGATTTATGACATACTTAGGTTCTTCTCAAGAAACAAGTTATTTCCAAATTGTTTCACAAATGACAAATTCATAGAGTCGGATTAAGCTAATTCTACATGGAATTTGCAATGACAAAGTGCGGCAATTTCATCATTAATGTCAAATTTCATGACACCCCTTTACATTGTTGTTCAAATCGGTGAACAGTTAGTTTAGACATTCTAACCAACTTTTTTAATGCGGTTCGATCTGGATTAGATATGGATCGGATCTGTCAGTGTCAGAAGTGAGGTTTTTGGTTGAAGAAATGTCACTTTTGGCACTGAAAGATCCGATCCATATCTAATCCAGATCGAAATTAAGATTAGAATACGCATGTTATCGATGATTCATAAACGCGAGCGTCTCATTCATTCGCATTTTATCTTAATGTGCTGTTATCGCCGCCATTGTGACACCGAGTCAAATATTTACATTATTTATGACCTGCACAATCTGTGTCAATAATGCGCGATGTCGCTACTGTACCTACTTAATTCGTCGTTCGTAATTTACGCTGATTTATTGGCCAATTGTGTATATGGCAGTTGGCAGTTGGCACCCAATGTTTTTCGTCTGCAGAGCCATTACTGAAAAATGTTGAGTACGTCAGTACGTGATGATTATTTAAGTTATTTATTTCACACTCCTGATAAAGCTACGAGTAAAAAGCTGATATTTGGCATGATAACATTTGATAACTTAGATTAAAATTCAACGGTATATAATACTGATTTCTTCAGGTTAATAAGGCAGCTGCCATACGCGTCACAACCCGGTCCCCGACAAAGTAGACCTTTTTGTAGAATGCCCCTACGGTGCGCTGGGGTAAGATTGAACGGGTTTTTCATGAGGGATAGGACAAAAAATCGTCCGTATATCGAAGCATTACGGGCGACTTTTCATCTTACCCCGCATGAAAAACCAGTTCAATCTTAGCCCAAAGCACCTTATAGTGGGACAACTTTGGACACATTCTGTAAAAGCAAACCAATTGGTCTTTTTATACCTAATTTAACATGGACGACCACGTGATTGTATACAGTCGCTTTTTACAAGCTTTTATTTAGTTTTACCTGTCCCGTTGTCTGTCTGTCTATTAATCAAATCTTGCAAGTTATATTTGACCCACTTCCCGGTTGAAGCTGAAAATTTGCATAAGGTGCATTGGGATAAGATTGAACAGGTTTTTCATGAGGGATAAGACAAAAAATCGTCTCTATACCGAAGCATTACGGGCGACTTTTCATCTTACCCCGCATGAAAAACCCGTTCAATCTTACCTCAACGCACCTTACCTACATAATATTATGTAAGTTGTGTGACAATGCAGTATTATGGTACCTACCATTGAGCTAATCTGATGATGGAGACAGGATTTATGTAGACCTTAATAGTTTTAGTCTGTGATAAAACAATAAAACCTAATTAGGGTTGTTAGAATTGTCTCGATGAGTATTAGTTGCCTGTGGAAAGAAAAGTGCAATCAGCGATAAAAGATTGTATCAAAATGATATTTTAGACAAAAAACTTTTACTACTTACCGCGCATTTACGTTGATATTTACCCTGCTTAATCGTGATGGTAAGAAACAAAATGTACTGTGGCCGTGGATATCTAGCTTTACATACGTTTATATAGGTATGAACAATTAGTCTGGTCCGACACATATTTTTGTATGCGAAATAAATTATATAAGTATATTAAAAATAAGAATAGGCCGACCCCCTGTTTAATATTTATTACGTAAGAATCTAAAGTAATTTTAATTGTTTGGTAATAAGTAATCAATATTGGTTTTATTTTTAAGTTTTTCTTTATCATTCTTTACATACGATTTTGATCTGTAGACCTGCCACTGGAACATCTCAGGAACACTGGGTTTTCAAAATATAATCTTAACTTGCCCCCCCACACCCTTGTAAGAAAAAATAGGACATGGTCGACCCCCCCTACCCCCAAATCGTCTTACGTAATAAATGAATGGCACCATATCAAGTTACGTGCATTCTCGATGACGCGTCGCGCACGATAGGGTTCAAAGGGTTAAACAGTTAAGAAAAGGAAATTAATCCAAAATTCAACCCTCTGATATCTTCTGATATATTAAATCAAAACGACCTTTCAACCATACTATCCTCAAGTCTTAGGTCTTTTCTCAAACAAAACAATACCATCTCAATCCATGCGCGAGCGCTGCGCCACTCCGCGCCCGACTGTCAGCGCGCACGCGCGTCTCCGCGATGTCAGTGTGATCTGTGCTGTGTTTGTGTTTAAAAAAATATATTCGTGTTACCAGCCATGTATACGCAAGAGGTTCTAAGCAAGAAAGAGTTGGACATGTCGAAAAATCTAGTGACGGGTGAAATAGAATACCGGCCGAAAAAGAAGCAAGGATGCATGATAGCTTTGGTGGTGGCTGTGGGTGCGCTTGCGCTGTCCTTTGCTGTTTTGACGGTGGTGAGGGAGATGCAGATATCGAGACTGAGGAGCGAGGTCGATCAGCTGACTGTCAACATGATAGCTGTGACGGCGAACATCAAGAGTCTCAATCAGAAGGTGAATAGAGATTTGAATGATTTTAAGACACTGGATGATGATACGGTAAGTTTTTTTTTAAATTAGGTACAGAAATTTATGTCGAATTAATCACGAATAAAATAAATATGAACGTATTTATTTTTTGTGATAGTTCGGGATGTGGATACATTATTAGATTTATTAGCCCATAAAATGTATCCCCGAGAGCCTACCGGTAAACGCTAAAAACGAAATTTCGTTAATTGCCTCTCTATCCTTCGAATATGCAAGTGATAGAGAGGCAGGTAACGAAATTTAGATTTTCGTGTTTCGCGGTAGGCCCTCTGAACTTGATGTTGGCTAATGGGCTCTACAATTTCTACAAACGTCGCCGGCAATCGCATGCGTTTTGCGTTACATTGCGGCATTTGATCGATCGATTGCATTCGTTGTTCCTACTAAGCCGGCAATTATCTAAAATCGTATGCCACTTGTTGCACCACTTAATGTACAGTTTATAATTTCAGATCAAATTGTCTATAAATAGTCAAGAAAATATTTCTGAAACCATAGATATTCAACAGATCTTATTTCAAAACCATGTTTGAAATCTATCCCTGATTCAAGAATTTTCATGGAGTTTTCACATTTTCCAAATACTGACATTTTTAAGAGAGAATGCTTCTTTATTACTTACTTATTACATAAGGGGCCCGTTTATCAAAAGCTTGTAGCTTGTAATACAAGTGGAAGTCCCTTTTTGACAGCTTTTGTTAGAAAGGGACTTCCACTTGTATTACAAGCTACATGCTTTTGATAAACGGGCCAAAGGTATCTATTTATTATAGCCCGTATTAATAGTTGTACCTATGACCTTTGGCAATATTATGTATTTTGTCATCATCATATACTTAAGAGTAAGTCTCTTGTCGGTGGAGCAATTTCCATGTTTCGCGGTCCTCTGCCTTCTCTTTGACAGCCTGATACGACACGACGTTGAGTTTTTCCTTTATTTGATGCATGTACGCTCTCCTTGGTCTTCCCTCCTTCCTCTTTGCTTCAACTTTCCCTTCTATGATGTTTTTGATAAATTCGTCGTGTCGTATCAGGTGCCCAAGCATCTTTCCTCTTCTATTATCTATAGTTCTTAACAAAGTCCTCTTTTCTCCTACTATACGTAAAACCTCTTCGTTGGTTTTTTTGTATTTTGTACCTGGGTCAAAATTCTTTTCGTTGCCAACTGCGCCAACTCGCGTCTCATGCATATTTCACTTCCACCCCTGGAGCTTATAGCTCTAACGATTCCACTCTGGCCGGTCGGTTAAGGCAAGCCAGAGGCAGAGAATCCTGTCCCACCCACCCTCCTTGCGGGTAACAGAACTCCCCAGGAGCACTAGGGTACGTGGTGTCGCCACTCCCCAACAGCTCGGCACAAACTGCCCTGCGTTGACTGATTGCACTGGTAAAACCAGCGGGCGATGAGGTAGAAAGATATGCGATAGCACTCAACTTTTATTTATTTATTTGATAGAAGACGGAAATACAAGCGTTACAGTGGACAGAAATAAGACAGAAATAATTTTGACCCACTTACCTGATTTCTACCAGTATCCAATGTTTACAAGTGCAGTTGGAATTATGCAAATAAAAATTGTTATGACTATAACTTCGTCTACACTGACATGTGTTTCGCACATGTTTTTAAGTAGAGCCGGCAATATAATTAATTACGTACCTACTTATGCAAATATACAGCATCACTACAATATGGAATATATTTTGAGGATACCTACCTATTTTATTTTATTTTATAGTTGATACAAAATATATTAAACCATTTTTTTATCAAGCAAATAAGTGCGAGCGATACTTCAAATTTTATGTTAAAGGAAAAATTTAAAAATTCACCGCTTCCTGCAGGACTTGAATCCGCGTCCTCTGCAATCCGTGCATCGCTCTAAAACAACTGAGCTACGGAACTTACGTAAGCCTACAAAATATATTGACGACGTAAGCGATTATCCCTTTTAGTGCCCTAGCACTGATCTTTCCCACTTAAAACCATATCGTCGCTATACTTACTCAACCTCATATCTACAACAATCATTTGATGGAAATGTTCGCTTTTCTTTCATTCGGAATACGGGTGTTTTTGTCATCAAATGATTGTTGCAGATACGGGGTTGAGTAAGTATAGCGGCGATATGTATGCATATTCCGAATAATAAATATGGTAATAATAATTCCGTTGTATTTATGTATTTTAATACCTCATTGAATTATTAGCATCCTTGGTACAATGCCTCAAGGGCCTATTTTAGATTTAAGCTAGTTATTAATTTCGTTTACGTAGTACCACTGTATATATCTTGTATGTAAATACTGTGTAAATTTTTTTATTTAACTATAAAGCACAACGCTACGCGTACATTCTTGAAATATCGTCAGTGAATTATAAAGTCCCGTTTGGCACCCATACGGCAGTAAAATATACGAAATTAGGAGATGTTTACAAACACCAAGTTTGCAATCAGCTGCCAAATACTCGGGGCCAAAGATTACATGAAAATACCGGACGGATATACGTAAACGCTCTCAAACTTATATGTACTTAAAATTGTATATAGCTATTTTGAGTAAGGTAGGCGTCCGAGTGCGCGTCACCGTCTAACTCCCTTATTCATAACACTATACAAGCCTCAATTAGTTAATAACCTAAAATTATATATCTAAAGAGGGCCCCTGGGGCAGTGCCAAAGATTTGGCAGCATTTCCTCGCTGAATCGCAACATTCGCAACGCTTATTCGTTGAGCGAGGAAGCTGCCAGTCCAAATTACAGATTAAGACCAACGATTAAGGCTTGTACCGCGTTTATGAATTATGCTATTAACGCCTACATCCGCTGTCCGTCTGTCTGTCACCGACTACGAACTACCAACCGACCGAGGGTGTGAACCGTGATTGCTAGACAGTTTAAATTTTCACAGATGATGTATTTCTGTTGCCGCTACAACAAATACTAAAAAGTACAGACCCCTCGATGGGCGAGTCCGACTCGCACTTGTCTTTTTATTTTTTTTTATTTTGATAAAAGACAAAAATAGAAGCTTGACAGAGGGGTCAGAAATAAGACAACGTAAAGAATTTTGACCCATCCCAAAAGTGGGTTACCTACTAGGTACTTCTTCTTTAATAACCGTCTGATAAATGGTACCTATAAATGTAGGTACATGTATTATAAGACAACTTATAAGTCTAGAAATAATGGCTCCAAGCAACCTGATATACTTATACCTAATGCGTGTTAAAGTTATCAACGCATCGTAAACATTCTTTGATACGCGTCTAACTAGGTATCTCTGCTACTTCTTGATAATGGCATATTACGTGTCGTGCTCTCAGAAAAGGCACCATATACATACAGCTCGGCTAAAAAATAAGTGCATTCTCGTTGCCAGGGAGATTTTGGGATTATACTGAGCAACTTTTACTATGGGATCAACCATGAAATCTTTTACACTTAAATTTCGTAGTTTTTTTTATATATATATTTTTTTATGAAAAATTTCGTATATTGTTCAATCAATTGATCAAGCGCGACCCGCGGGCTAAACGTATTCGTTTTTACAAGCTTTTATTTAACTAACCCTAAAAATGTTTTTTTATGGCATATTAATTTTCTAAATTATTCTAAACGGCGGAGCTTTACATTTATTCAGCTGCTCGCGAGGTCTATAGCTCACAGTCACTAGTATGTACTTAAAAATAGCTTAAGCGCGTGCCAATAAGGTAAGGAATCTTTTTACCTAAATAACATATTAAGTTTCCAACTCCCATCCTTTCTTTAAAACAGACAGGTAGACGACACTTTTTGTTCTGATCGAATAACTTAGGACGCGGGGTTTCCTTGGGACGAGACAAAAAACAAACAATAGTTTGACAAATTAACGCGGACCTTTCTTCGATAAAAAATTGTTTTGCTAAGGCCTAAGGCAGGGCTTCTCAAACTTTTTACCCGCGTCATTGGGGCGGAGCGGAACTGATCCTTTTGGGCATTCCCGGCTCCGTTCGGCTCAGCATTGCTACGAGCAATTATTAGGGTTGGCACAACTGTACGCCCCTTTGCGTACACAACCACATAAGATAATGACTTGAATTTTGACAACCCTAAATAGCCGAAAGGGTTAGCGCCCTACATTAAAAAGGGACAGCATGATTAGTCCCTGAATCGCTGTCAAACTTCGGTTTTGTAGGAAGTTTCTTTTCTGTACGATAGTACTATTACTTATTCTGTGCCCGTGTGTCGTAAAACCACCCAACTCTACTTGTCTACTGATGGCTACACCCCGAGGGCTAGAAGTGGCAAAGCATTAGCAGACAAAAAAATTGTTTTAAGAAGTTTGATCCCTTTACACGAACAAGAAGACCCAACTCTAGTCTTAAAGCTCCTAACTAACGGTCTAACGCGAATATCTTTATTCAGACTCGCAGTTCTAAGGCAAAACATTATCACAAAAGGAAGAAAAAACTTAGGCAACACCAAAAAGAAGTTTAATATTGATATAGTTAACATTTTAACCGCCATATAATTTTTCATCAAGCGTGCTTGTGTCGCCGGCGGTACGAAGTTACACGAAGTTTTAAATTGTCTTATTTATCAGACCCGCGGCGAAATGAGCCCGATATCGTATGTCTTATTATATCAGTTTACGATTAAAAGGTTAGTTACGCGTTGATCATGTGTTGTGGATCATAATTGTAACACGAACCACGAACCCCTTTACGATCCCCTGGGGGTTCGCGTACTACACTTTTGAGAACCGCTGGCCTGGCAAATGGTTACCATGCAAAGTTGCGTGTTCCTTGAACATTCAATAAGCTGGATCCAGTTCAACAACAAGTTGTACATACGAGTATATTGTTAAGACATGCTAGTATTAAATAAGTAGTTCTCAACTTCTCAGCTAGCTTGAATCAATTATGTTACCAGGACCTAATTAAAAAGCGCTTTGGAACAAACAATTTTTTACTTGAATTTCACCCATTAGAAAACAAGAAAACAAAAGTGTCCTTTTTTATTATCTAAGGTTTGAGATAATTACCCCTAAATCATTTGTTATGACTTAAGTAGTACTTTGTGGTACTTAGTCCGGGGTAGTTTTGATTTATTCACGCTACCGAAATTGGATTAAAACGTTACCGAGTTATTATTTAATAAACGAATAGAAACGTTATTAGTATATAATTAAATAAACGAATATAAATACATAAACAAATTTTTAAGGTCAATCTCTCACAGATCGACCTAGCCCCAAACTAAGCAAAGCTTAGTACTACGGGTACTAAGCGACGACTTATATAAATACATACTTTGATACATAGATAACATCCATAACTCGGGAACAAATATTCCTGATAAACACACAAAAAAATGCCCTTACCAGGATTAGAAATTAGAACCCAGGACCTCCTGCTTCGAAGGCACTACCTACTAGGCTAGAAGGCCGCTAAATCAAAACATATTCAATTAGGTACAACGTAGTATAATTTTAGATATACCTAATTAGCTTTAATTTGGTGTTATCAGAAAGCTAAAAAAACATCGATTGCTCGTTACAAATTGACTCCGTGCCACGGCAATTGTCTTTTAATAACACAGTCCTAAGTACGAATAATGGGGCTATTAGCCCAAGCAAAAACCTTCTAAGTTAATATCTATAGCTACCTACTGTTGTAGCAGATTGCGAGTTAAACTAAGCAATTATCACGAAGTTATTTCAGTTCACTGTCGTATATGGTGTGGAAGAACGAGTTAGCTGAGACTCGGACTGAGACGTGACCGGAATACCGTCCATAGCTCGCATTACATAATCTGAACATGTTGACGTGATCATAGATAACACGCTAAGAATACACGCGCTAGGGTACATCACAGACTAATGATGATTGATGAAAACTATCCTACAGTCACTCCGTGTACCCGGGGCCTCAAACTATATATCCATATCAAATTTCATCTAAATCTTTTCAGCGATTTAGGCGTGAAGAGGTAACATACAGACGGACAGAGTTACTTTTATGTTTTATTTAGAAAATGGGAAGGATAGTTTATAATCCAGTATTAAAATCAAGTTTTAAATGAAGTCAAACTTTAACCGAATATCGATATAGAAGTCTATAGTCCCCGGCAAGCTCGGTTCTCCATAGTCCATACAAAGTGAATACAAACGTAGTTACGCTCTCATTTTAAAATGACTAGCTAGATTGCTCTGAAACTTTGTACTTACAATAGGATAAGGTATATCTAGTCTGTAATTAGTTTATGTAGCTTCAGATACTATAGTAAAAAAATACAGCGAATTTAAGTTTTTTTATACAAAACTTATTTTTGCTCTATTTCGTTTGTTTTATATACCAGAGTAATTGACCTAGATATACCTCATGTCATTGTATGTGCAAAGTTTCATTACAATCCAACACGTAGTTTCAAAATGAGAACGAAATTCCGTTTGTACGGGAAGGCGAAATTCGGCCGAGCTTGCCGGGGACAAGATTCTCAGCGAAGTGATAAATTACATTCAATCTAGCAGAACTGGCGATCAAAGAGCGAATGGCACTGGAACGTGGCAGATTGACCTAATGAGCCAAGCTCATTATATCCATTAAACGACTGACATTGTGTGACCTATAAAACCGGCGTGTTTGTAAACTCTAGAAATGACTCGCACGCTTGATAAACTAAAAATAACATCTGCGTTTTAAATTGAATCTCAGAAAGAGGTCATCACCTTTTACTTTATTGCAAATGTAAATTTTTTTAACGATTTAATTGTATTAGAGTCGGACCAAGTAAACTCTATCATCCCAAAGTGTGGAAATGTCATCATCTCATCCTCATCATCAATGCTATCTTAAATCTCAAACCTCTATGAAAATATGAAGTTTAAAGTGACACTCCCTTAGCTAAGTTAGCTTAGACCAGCGATACTCAACCATTTTTTTTGTTGACGCATGCGTAAATGCATTTACGCATCTCACCCCCGGGCTGGGGAAGCCCATTGGGGGGTGGTATGTGGGACTCGCTCCTCCCATAACTTCCTCTGCTAGCTAGAGGAAGGGGAGGAGAATAGGAGAATACCCACTAACATCCCCTGCGGCGTTTCTGTCTATGCCGTTGAGGGGGGTGCAATGGGGTCGCGAGCATGTCGACCACGGCACCCCCCATACTCAATCAGGTCCTGGTATTGATACATAGGTAACCTTGCCATCTATGGTCACCTTTAAGCAAATGCAAAATGAATTTGAATTTGAATTTGCCCGGGGCTATAAGACAAAACCGTTATTGTGGCCCACATAGAGAAAAAGATTGAATATGATTTAGACGGACTCTATGGCCCACAGATCAGTAAAATCTAGGTTTTATTGTGTCTGCTTTGGCCACTAAGGGCCGTTAGCTCAGTAATGGCCTCATTACAGCCAATTGCCTGCACATACAGCAAGCCTAGTACACGGCTCACGGTTTACTATAATCAAATAGTGTAAACAGCCCGATTCCGATTACACAATATGTTACGGATTTAATTTAATTTTGCTACGACCTTACCGATCCTAAGCGATGTTCCTCAACTTCATCCGAGTTAAGTCACATGCTAGAAGACCTTAGCAACGCAAGCCTCGAGGTTGGACTGAAGATGAATATGTCAAAAACCAAGGTCATGACTAACAGCACAAAACGTAGGATTGAGATAAACGGAGAACACATCGCATATGTCCAAGAATACCTTTATCTTGGCCAAATAGTCTCTTTCCAGGCGCGACAGGACAAAGAAGTCCAAAGACGCACCGAAAACGCCTGGAAGAGCTATTGGTCAATGAAACACCTGATGAAGGGAGACCTACCTCTGTCACTCAAGCGTAGGCTTATGGACATGTGCGTACTTCCAGTTCTCACCTACGGTGCTCAGACCTGGTCCTTGACGGAAGCTCAGAAGTCCAAACTCGGGGTTTGCCAGAGAGCTATGGAGCGCAGCATATTAGGTGTAAAATTAAGGGATCGAGTCCGAAACACCACGCTGCGCTCTAAGAATCAAATAATAGACGTAGCTCGGAAAGCGGCCAAGTTGAAATGGGACTGGGCTGGTCATGTCTGCCGAATGCCGGATGACTTGTGGGCCAAGTTAACCACGGAGTGGGAGCCCCACGAGTCTAACCGGGGATCCGGCAGACCTCGTCGGCGATGGCGGGATAACTTGGACTCCTTCTTGACAGGCTGGCCAGATATAGACGAGTGGAAAAAGAGGGGGGAGGCCTTTGCCCAGCAGTGGGACACAGTGGGCTCTGAATAAATAAAATAAATAATAAATAAGCGATGTATTAACTGTTAAGTATTTAGTGGCCACTATTTTGGTTTGCGTATGTACCTGCATTGTTAATTGTTTGAAAGCATGTGTAAGCATCCATTTTGACCAAAATCACTTTGGCAACTACAATTTAGGTACGCAAATAGCTGACCAATGTTTAAAATAAAAACCACTCTATGAAACAAACAATTAATCATATTGACGGTACCTAGCTAAAAATAAACCAAAAGTACCCCGTAATTCTTAGTAAATACTCAATAATTATTATATTAATTATCAATATGACTAATAAGAGACAAATAATATTGTGGCGTGGGCATCATCAAATAAACCGATCATTAAATACGGCGTTGTTTGCTTTAATATTAAATTTCGTCATTGGAGATAGCAGATGGGTATTTCCAAGTTAGGTCAAAGGCCTTGTTATGTTTAATGTAAGACAAAAACGTATAATATATTCTTAAAAATTTGTAAAGCTCGAGAGTCTTGTTGGCCTGAAAACACACTTTCTATATTAATCACATTTGCGTTGTACAGTCGCCATCAAATATATCGAAGCGGCCGAGGCGCTCATAAATATCTGAACACGCCTCTATTGTCAAGGCGTTAGAGTGCGGGTTTAGATATTTTTGAGCACCTAAATGTAAGTATAGTAAACAACAAAAATAAGAGGACGACCCACTAATTTTGAAGACATGAGTAGGTATAATTAGCATGTCAAAGTTACCTTCCTTATCAGGCTGACAACTTCCTTATCACTGCAAGTGATTCGGACTAGTGCACTTTTATCTTCAAAAAGGTTATAACCTGATTTATATTGTATTTAGGTAATAGCATAGACATAGTATATATACAAGTACCTAGTTATAGACGCGCCACCGAGCGACCGGGGGTAAGAGCAAGAATATTCATATAAAATTTGGGCCGCATAGGATTTTTTCTCTTTCACTCTTATAAATTTCGGTATCTCGCCATCGCCTCCTACCTATGATGCCACTCGGACAGTGATAAGGACAAAGCATGGCACTATTTTCTCTTTCCTCTTATAGGAATCGCAAAAGAACTGGCATCCACGGCATTAAAAAAATGTGACACAATTCTAGTTATTCTAGGGATTGACAGGGCAAGCTATGCTGGCGCCATCTGCTTAATATTACGACCGGCCAACCCTATTACATAATTCACATATAACCGAAAATCTACGTTGCCATTTCTAAATGAAAAAGCAATTTATACGCGTCTTTTTTAGGGTGAAGTGAAAACATGTTATATTTCGTACATTCTTTGTCAATCAAAGATCTATAGTTTCAAATGTTTCGCTATTTTATAATTCTAAATCGTCATTTTTAGATTTTGGTCAACATTTTTTAATTATAAAGGAAAAAAAATGTAGTACTCGTATCGTTCGCAGGCGTTTCAGTTTGATAAAAATTCGTTTAGATTTTAGGCTAGGTTTTATATAGGCGCTGGCGCCGGCCGGCTTTTGTTTACACCAAAAATAGATATAACTCCGTAATAGATGGATAAAGTCTAAGGAAAAAACGTGCCTCGAAAATCAAGAAAATTTGACTCTCGATCAGAGGGCGCTACTAGCTTTGGCCTACTGTCGTATAGATGGCGTTGACGGTTTCGTTTGTTATTTAACAATTTTTACGCATATCAGTGAAAGAACATGGGTCAAAATCATAAAAATAATTAATGCAAATAAAAAAAATCATTTATCCATATTTAAATACATTTTATCGTATTTTTATAAATCTTCATTTTTAGTTTTAAAGTGTGTCGATAGATGGCAGTGAATTTACTGTGGTTACAAAATTTACTATGACAGTACCGCTCTAGTATAAGTTACTCTATGGTTTACACTGTAACTCGTTTGCAGCGAAAACCAGTTATATCGGTTATATAATGACAGCAAAATAGTTCATATATGGTATCGAGTCTTCGCAGCGTAGCCTTGAACCTCGGTTCGTAAAGGATATTATATAAATTTCATATTATAAGTACAGTCGAAGGCAAAAATATCGATCCAGACAAATGGCTCAAAAATATTTGAACACGACTTTATTGTCTAAGGCAGGGGTCACCAAATTGACCAAATGGCGGACCGCGGTCCACATCCGGACCGCCGACCTCACGAATTAATAAACTAGTGGATGTGAAATGACTCCTATTTAGTATGAAAACCAGTGTCGCTAAACTCACACATTCATAGCCACGTTAAAATAAGTCACACACTTACAAAATTGCTCTGATTCGTAGCAACTTTCCATACCAAAAAGTTATTACCGGTGGACATTTCTCGAACGAATATCAACTGTAGGCTACATGAGTGACGGTTTAAAATATAATGTCAAAGCTATATGACATACGACTCTTTCATTATCTCATTCATCTCACAAAAGCTCGCTCAACGTTCACCTAATACAACTACTCAACACCAGATGGCGTTATTTTATATAATTTTAAAATCACTTACTTATTACAGGCGAGAAAAGGGCTAAAAAACCAGTATAAGTAAGGTCTAATTACGCATGGTTTGTTACGGATCTCACGGTCACGTTACACTGGTGTTTTCGAGACCTCTACACGCCTGCGAGTAGCTAACCGTTGGAACTTCTTTCCATTCGACGATATAGGGAGGGGACAGTGTAATCGGAGTGTTTTATCGATATTTGTGTGTTCAGTTAGGTATTGATATTTCATTACCGTATGTTTTAACACATTTAGATGATACTTTATTTATGATTATAATATAGGTAGTGATAATCGTGATTGTATGAAAAATAATATGTAGTACAGTACAACAAATATCTAACTAGAAATTTGTTTCTTATTAATTGACCAACTAGGTTGTTAATGTGAACATTAAATATATCTTAAAGTCAAACAGATAAAATCATAGTTCTTTAAAGGTCTATTAACTCGGTATTGCTGTTATTATGTGATCACAAATCTGCAATTACTTACATAGGTAAGTATTCGTCTTTAACAATATATTTACTTGTAGCAGCATTTAAGGTCAATCTAGACGGGACAACCTGATTAAATTGTCAAATTAATTGTATGGTGTAAAAGCATACATGAAACTGGCTCATCGATCCCACTTGATTTGATTGTAAGATTGTGACCTATCAAATCAGGAAGGGGGGCGGCAAAATTCCAATATTTGACGCTAGTTTGCGTGGTACGGAACACTTTTTATTAATTAAGTGAGCCCGAATGTCACTAATAATTACTAAATTAGTAACTAAGTTTTAGGCGTGTGGACGCTAGATGAGATGTATGGCAATTTTATCCCCAGAAATCTTTCTCTAAGAAATGCTCCTAGCAAATGGTGCTATATTTTTGCGGAAACTAATTTTCTTGCCCAGTAGCATTGATCCATTTATTTTTAATATCGGCATCTTGTGGTAACCTACAATAATTAATAATAAAGAAATAGAAAATATAAAACGTTTATTCATGGCACATTGCATGCATTGTACGCATAAGTGCATTAAGTACCTAGTCTAATTATATTAACGATGAAAATATGATGGGTGTAAAAAACAAAAACGTATGTAAAGGAATACGAAGGTTTGAAAGGTTGCCATGAAATGACCCCGACTTAACTTAGTGCTTGATGACCAGAGCTGCCATATTTACTAAGACATTGATTATCCCAAATAATAATTAGAAACGTGTCTAAAATAATAATTTATTACCGAACTACCAAACATCAAACTTGAAATATCGTAACTTTAACTTTATCGATATAAATATCGACATTGCGCAGCATCTGAGTAGCGAAGTTATTTGACATTTAGGATAGCGAATATTCCAGATAAACGTAAAGAATAGTGACAAAGGATTGTGAACTCTAAGTTCTAACTGATGAAATATAGATTTACTTAACGAACATTCGTAAATAATGCAAAAGAAACAGATTTTTCGTATTTATCGGATTATATTTAAATAAATAACCACCGGTGATAGGAAATACCTCCACGTGAAAGATTTTTTAAACCGCTGTGATTTCTGCAGCTTAATACTGCACAATACGGCATTTTAAATTTAATTATCAATTTTTGTTAGACGAGCGTACGTACGACGTGAATGTCATTCGAGCATGAAGTTTACACAACAACTGAGCATAGTCTGTGCATAAAGTGAGTCGGTCGCTACTAACTGTCGGATAGACGGGAACGCCCACTTGCCATCTCCATCCTACTCCGTGGCCGACCTATATCATTTTGTATGCATATTTAATAAACTCAAGAGGAACCGGACCGAAATGGTCATCTTATTTTAGGAACCAGACCCCTGAAGAAACTAATTGGTGACTCCTGGTCTAAGGTGTAAGAGCGTACACATATTTTTGAAACTGGGAATGTATATTTATGCCCTTGACTGAGGTAGTAGGTACAGTTTGCGTCTGGACAACGTTACTAAAGCTTATAATCGGCGGCGCGGCGATTCAACCTCTCCGCAACACCATATTCCAGGATAAAAAAATACATTTTGTTAGAGCTCATACGGATTCACTCATAATATTCCAAGTTCATTCAGGCAACTTATTGATCCTCGGGATAAAAGAAATGAATCTTAGAGAACAAGGCCACACGAGACACATAAAATTAGTTTGTTACAGAACATTTTAAAAGCTAACTATATAGGGATAGGGTTCGGTATTTTCTACAGAGGTGGTGAAAAAGTGGTGCGTATTTTTGAGATGCGTCGCTCGTTCATTAAAAAACTGACAATATCGAATAATCATGGGGCATTTTAAATTCGTAATTAGTTCGTATTTAATATGTATATTTTTAATTCAATTACCATTCATTCATATTGTATGCTAGACTAGGTAGACAGATAGATAGAATACTCTTTATTGGTGCACCACAGCCGGGCTAGCACATGATTGGCGCGAGAGTATCTCGCCGCGACATAGACTACCCATCCCTCTTTAATTCATACAGTTAGTAAAAGACGGGTAGTCTATCTCGCGGCGAGATACTGTCGCGCCAATCATATGCTCGGCCTACTGTAATAGATACAATTTAAGGAAAAACAATTGACATATTTAGGTTTAAGTTCGTTATATCTGCGTAGTCATTGTCTTTTTACGTATTGCCCTTTGAGCTCTGGTCTTTGGCAACTAGCCAAAACCATCGTCACAGAATCTGCTGGTTCCAAAAAGTCGTAACAATAGTAATTCTCTTCTAAGAAACGACATTTTGAAATAATCATTAATATGTATAGATAAGACTCGTTACGCAATATTTGAACTAGACACTAGTGTTTCATTGATAACAACATCCTTGTTCATTTCTAGGCATAACTAGGATTATGCGATTGTGCCTACATTGTTAAAGTATGTATGTATGTATGTATGTATGTATGTATGTATGTATGTATGTATGTATGTATAAACTCTTTATTGTACAAAGACATAGAACACAAAGTGCAAGGGTGCAAAGTTTATCTAGTGTTGTGTTCATGCCGGTGAGAGGTTGCCAGAGCTCGAGGGAGAGGAGTGTTAGGTTCGGCAAAGCGCATGTAACTCCTCTGGAGTTGCAGGCGTACATAGGCTATGGAGACTGCTTAACATCAGGCGCGCCGTATGCTTGTTTGCCACCGACGTAGTATAAAAAAAAACTACTAATCAAATATGAGTATAATATTTTTTCAACTCGTCAATTTTAATGGTTCGTAAACCAAACTATAATTGCAAACATTGCACTATGAGTTCCAGACTCAGTTTTAACTTCATTACAAAACACTTTAGTGAACTATAATGAATTTGAGCACGCGCCTCTTCGCCTCGCCGCGGGAAGAGGACAAAACCAAAGGATAAAATAAAATACATAAACGAGGTTCTTATTTCCTTATCGCTGTAAACCTTAGGAAGGAACAAGAAAGGTAGAGTAATTTCCTTCAGATCAGTATTTTCGGGCATTTCATAATAAATCTAAAATGCTACATTAGTAATACATTATGTATCTTATCATTTTTTTTAAAATAAATAATACGATAATAGTTATTTCACATACAAGTGCAGAAAAGAGGAAATTCAAAACGAGTGGCGATAAATTAAAACACGACCGCAGGGAGAGCGAATTACCTATTCGCACGTGTATCGTACAACGTTTTACAGTACATATGGCCCTTTAAACTTTCGACATATGCACGAAAAGTGCTCTTTACGCACTAGTGCGAGAAAGTAGCACCATAAGTACTGTAAAATCATTTTTGACTAGCAGTGTCGTCATCATGCTATAATATCTCTATCTATAGGTACCTAATCCCTTTAAACGAGGAATGCAAACAACTTGTTAATATCTCGTAACCTGTCAAAGAGGAAACCTTTATTAGGGATAACATATTACCGGCCTTTAGAGATTTTCTGTTTAAAATTTCCCGATTGCCGAGCATAAGCGAGTTCGTTTAGTAAAACGAGGAATATTTCCCATTATTTGTAGAAATTTACTATTTTAATTACTTTGATTTGTCGTGACGAGAAACAGAAGAATATGTAGAATGTAGAATATAGTAAGTAAAGTAAATAAACAAACGAAAATAGTTTTTTCTAGGTAAAACGTGAAAATACTATCACAGGATTAGTATGAATTTTATGTAACTGTTGACAATGTCTCGTCTATTTAGGTTTCCGAGAAGATGGATATTTTGGCGCTGGTTCAAGCACAGTCCGAACAGATTAATTGTTGGTTCAGGGAACAACGAATGATGGGTGGAAGTTGGAAGATACATTACAAATGTAACGATAAACATTGGAATATTTTGGGAGATATTACACAGTTTCGAACAAGCAAGCAAAGTAAGCAAGTATACACTGAAAGAAATGTTTGCACAAAATATTTTGTTACTACTTACCTAGTTACACAAAAATTGGGACAACAGGTCGGTTTGTAACAACGAAATCGGTTTTGGATATTGATTGAGGCCGGTTTTTTTTCTGCGTCACGTGAAATATGTTGTTATACGATGAAGTGCGTAAAAATATCTAGTTTCTTTTTAGCAAAATCTATAGTTCGTCTGTCAAAGACGGGACAGGATTTTTTCATAAAGTTTACTCATTTTCTACAATCAAGTCTTTGTTATTACCGACGTTTCTTTCCTCCTTGCGTTAATATGCGAGAAGACGAAAATATATCATTTACCTACCTACATGGTAAACAAGATCGTAGGTGACTGACCTAAAAATACCAACTGTAAACTACTCTGTGTGGCGATGGTGTTTATTCGGTTCAGCCTCATTCGTTTTACGCAAAAGGACGTTTATCCTTAAGGCGGTTCCCTGAGCCAGAAGGCGAAAAACCTCCTTATATGATCCTGTTTTTCTAAGAGGCGTTGATATTTGTAGACGTGGAAAAAATATATGTAGTTCTTGACTATATTATCTTTAATATCATAGCTTCCGATACACGAATTATGACACTTCGCTCGATACAATTAATTCCCAAAGTAACCTCTAACTCGGACTTTTAATCCAACTTTACTCGGTTATTTATTATGTGATACTATAAACAAAAAAAGAAGAAAAAGCAATCTTAACTTAAATAGTAATTTCATAGCTTTCGAATTTCGATATTGTAGGATAACGTTTTTAAAATAAATAAAAATCGACAAATTTCGATCAAAATTGACACTTGGCGCGCATGATCTTTCCCGTTCTTTCTTGCGAAATGTGACAGAGACAGCGGCAAACCGATGGAACGGCCTTAACGATAAAACATAAATGTTATAAACAAAAAATATACTTATCTACCCAAATAACCCAATTATAAACAAAGTTTTACATATTGTAATTATTAACTGGATGCTACGGAAATGCATCATACATTTTGAACATACGATTGACCGTCTAGTTCATGAAATATATATAAGTAATTCAACACGCACGTGTGTTTATTTTGTAAGGCAATATAAATAAACAGCCCTCTGACGTTAAAACGTACCTACACCCACATAAGACTAAAGACTACCACAAATCCCTTAAGCATCACCGATAACAACGCTTTCTTTCCATTATCTACTCATTTAATGAACTACTTAACGCGTTAAAAATATGCTTAAACAAGTCATAATTCACCGTAGATTACGTCTGAAGTTGTTAAAACTCTATAAAACTCAGAGAACTATTAATATTTAACGGTCAGTGGCGTTAAACGCACGTATGGTGCTTGGAAACGCATAAAATGCTACCTACTTGAAAAACCGACCACTGTTATTTAGGCCAAGTGCCAAGGGTTTTGTATCTCCATATCGGAAAGAAAGGAAAAAACATACAACCGAATCCTTTTGAAACTTGGAAGTCGGTTAAAAATTAAACAAGGATAGCCAGTCTTTCTCCGATAGATACCGGGGACAATGCCGTACACGAAACGTCGGAGGTAACTTTGAAGCTTAAGTGAAAATTGTGAAAGTTTAAATCACTGTCTCATTAGTTGGCACATTCAATCAAATCCAAACAATACTTAGAGGTGACAAATGGGCTGTCAATTATTGCAAATAGACTGTCAAACACTAAAATGTTTATAGTATTTATTTACTAAAAATAATTCATGAATAATTCCGGGAGTGGATTAAAATTATTTGTAGGTAGGTAGGTAGGTTGAAACTCGTAAATTATTCTCGTTTAGTGCTTTTTTACAACCTCTTAATGCCACGGAAATAGAGTAGTGTGTTAAAATGATGAACCGAACTATTAAAATTGATTGACATTCAATTGCTAGTTCGTTCTTCTCCACCAAGATCATAGTTATCGGGATGGGAAGACATATATCTGATATATCATGCCTAAGTATTAGCTTTATGTGTTCAATCTCAAATCATAAAGTAAAAAAATATATCGGAATGCCAGCGTAAAATGCGAACGAAATAGCACCATAATGATCTACTTTTTGTATGCCGGTAAGAATCAACGATCGTCAACTTCCATCCAGGATTTCGGCTCTATTGGTGCTCCAATTCCTCCATTGATAGCTTAAAATTGAAGAGGATCTTGTGTAGGTACTAGAAGCTTTATTAGATCCACTAAATGAGGCCCAGCGCATGGCTAATACATAGTTGATTCAGCATTAAAATTGGTCGCCTGGCGGCCGTCCAAGGAAAGGATTTGTAAACTTCCGTCGATCTATATTTACGCAAATTACGTTCACGTGCTCGTCGCTATTACGGGCTCATTCATGTGCTCGATAATATTTTAATTATTCGATTACTTACGTAATTATAATATGGTTTAATCTAGAAGAGGTTTAGATCTTTTGTAAAATTAAGTAGGCAAATTGTTATACGTACTTAACATAATTATTTTCCCCTCACTAGCTCGGAAAGCCGTCTATTATCCTTTAAAACAAGCGGGGAAAAACGCATTTTATCCACTAGTGGGGAAAGTAATTTGACCTTGGATGGAGCGTGTTTAAGTAGCTTGACAGATAACAAAACGTAAAACGCTCATAATAATGGTTCGTTCAATATTAATTATCATTAAATAAATGGTTTGAGAATCTAATAAAAAATACCAAATTTAGCTTTATTTAATAATTTTAAGTCATAAACCTTAAAATTCCATAAGAAACATTTGATTATTTATAATGATGTTAAATATAATTCTGAACGCACAAGTTGAGTCGATGCAATTTCAAAACGCATCGTTGACATTTCATACGTCAGAACAGAAATGTCAACATTGTCAACGAAATTTTTATTGTTCTTCTCACCGACTCACGAAAAAATCAGAATTTCTAGTGTTTTCTGTTATAATATCGTAAAAAAATTAGTGATTCCAGTGATGAAGATGATCTAACGCCTGTGGATGTTGCACTTTCCTCGCTATAGTGAGGGGAAAAGTTTTGTGTTACACACGGGTGCAAATGTATTTTACTTCTCGTGTGTTGAAACACTCGCTACGCTCAGGATTCTATTTTAGAACCACTCGCTTCGCTCGTGGTTCAACTATAGAATCCTTTTGCTTGCTCATGTTTCAATTCCACACTCGCGGGTAAAATACAACTTTGCACCCTTGTATAACAAATAACTATTAATTTGCAAAACTGTGAGTTAGTCTGATAGAATAGAATAGAATAGAAATCATTTATTCAGACAACACATCAATACAACACATATATAGCAAATACAAGACAAAGATAAACGAAACAGTAGAAATAGAGATGTGAAGCCGAAATGGTCTCCACAGCAATGCAGCTGGCACGACTAGCGTGGTCAACGGCGCTGGTTTTCTGTGGAGCCAACGGAGTGTGCGGGACAGCATAGTGCGGGACGGGATATATATATATATATATATATATATATACAAATATACATAACTTTACTGGTGAATAACTAAAGAACAGAACAGAATAGGTAATAGTGACGATGACGGGATCCGGATTTTTTTAAATATTTAGCTTCAGGCAGCAAAACTTTGTTGGTCCATTACCTGTCCTGATCGATCGAGACCTAGATAAGATTCAATCGTTTATAGAAAACGTTAATCGAATCTTAAATAATAAATAATGTATGGAAATAGTCACGTAACTCTTCGTAGCATCTGTCATTCCGTAACATTAAATTGTCACTTTTTCTTTTTCGATTGTCGTTAATTTCTATCACTAGGTCATTTTTGTTACAAATTTTTCTATGGGTAATCCTGCGTGTGTTTTTAAAAACGTATTTTACATAAATTATGTATAATGTAAGGTGTAAACGCAAACGTTTGTATCAAAATCAAAACGTTTGACAGCAAAGTAAACATATTTTTTACAAAATGAAAACAAGAATATAAATAAATAAATCAGGCTTACAAATCAATATTTTTGCAATAAATCACCTGTATTTTTGCCTACATATTTTTAAATCTTAAATAACATTTTAAATCGTAATCTTGAACCCAGACACATTTCATCATCTTTATCATTATCCATGGCGCGGCTTTTGGCAACTGATTCCAGGCTTTTGGCGTAGGCACTAGTTTATACGAAAGCGACTACCATCTGACCTTCCAACCCAGAGGGGAAACGGGGCCTTGTTGGAATCAATCCGGTTTTCTTAATATTTTCTTTCATTGTATGTTTCAGCGACTGATAAACATCAAATGATACATAAGTACAGTCACGGACTTTAATTGTTAAGCCATTTAGGGTTTACTATACATTGGACATTTCATACCGTTAGTATTGACAACCAAATTAGCAAATGACCGTAGATAAATGGTACATACTCGTATGTTCCGAAAAACTCATTGGTGGTACTTATAGCAGCCGGGGTTTGAACTCGCGATCTCCGGATAGAAAATTGCACGCTCACGCACGCACGCTAGACTACCCGAACTATTCGGTTAATCGCCTTCACATTTTAACATACTTTGTTAAGAATTTAGTCTTCTTTAAAGTGTTCATAGTGACATTTGCCGTGAAATAAGTCCTTGTTGGTAAAAATTGGCAGAAACTAAAAAAAGTCAGAAAATTTAGAGGTTTTAGTAGTATTTATCGCCTTCTCACTTTAACATACTTTGTTAAGAATTAAGTCTTCTTTAAAGTGTTCATAGTGACATTTGCCGTAAAATAAGTCCTTTTTGGTAAAAATTGGCAGAAACTAAAAAAAGTCAGAAAATTTAGAGGTTTTTCAAAAATTCGCTTTTTTGTACACAAGTAAATTATTATTACACAAGTAAATTAAACACAGACTAATTGTAATGTTGTTATTGTGTTGTCGGGATGTATTATAAATTCAATATACGCGATATAATCCGCTTTCATAGTTTTATTTCACAGACTAATTGATTATGTAAATTGAGAGTAATGAAAATGGGAAATTATTTTGGCCCACTTGGAAAAAATGGTGTATATTTTTTATTCCACAGAACAGTTGCCATTTATTAGTGTAATTATGTTCTTGTATTAACTATGGTTGTGAGAATGTCTATTGTTTTCAAGTTTTTTTTATAGGTGATGGTGATGATATTATCTATCGGTGATTATGATTCATTCTGTAGTTAAAAGTTCTGTATAAGTAAACTCTTAAGAAATTTTCATCAACTGTGTGAAATTTATGTAAAAACCATCAAGCTTGTGTTCACTTAAGATATAGACCAAGGGTCAAGGCGCATTTTTTAATTTTTTTAATAAAAAGGTGGCAATATCTGTAAAGAAAACTTTCTATTTGCGTTGGTTACTTTTCTAGAATCGGAGTTTCAATTATTGAAGAAATATTTAGAAATATTTTATTCGAATTTAAACCGTATAAATTGGCTTCTCAGAAGGCGTAATAATTGCCTACGCCAATTAGCGTAGTTTATTTATTTAATACCTTTCGTAGACACTATTCAAAACGATACAAAAGATATTTAATATGTCTAAAGCTAAAATGCTATATGAAAAAAGCTTGAAGGTGGAGTGTAGGCGAGTAAGGCGATTAGGTACATGCCCTACAAAAATAGCACCATTTGCGCAATTTTCTTTACCACTCTAGCTTTTACCCGTGTTTACGTCTCCGTGGATCTAATTTATTGCAATAAGCTATAATTACAACGGAATTACGGGTATCAATAAATACTAAATATTACTTTGGTGATCTACGTAAGTAATAATAGAAGATCAACTTAAAATTGGGGCATATAACTCCAACAAGGGTTTTGTGATTTACATTCCTTTCGAAATAAATTACCCATTTTAATATCACATTTTTTTATTACTCAGCATTATTTCAATGAAAAATAGGAGATTCTAAGGTCGTAACACCCTTTTACTAAGGTTAAGTTAAATATCTAAGGCCAATAAAGGATGTTCTGAATGAAGGGTGCTTTGTTTGGTCTAAAATTGTTTAAACACGTAGCCGAGGGCGATGGAATTATATATATAGCGAAACAATAGTATCACCTATTCTTCATAAATTACAGAGGGCCGTTTACACAGAATACGTAGGTTTATGTAATTACAACATCAAATTTAATTTATTTATTGAATCAAGTTATAACATTACAGCTTACGCCAAAGCGTTACATAGATTCATGACTTAAAACTACTTATTTACTAATTAAAAACTAACTTACATCTAAGAAAATCTGTCTTGCATCCTTTCAAGCACTCCCTTCCACTCAGATATCAGCCTCCCTATCCCTGTCGCAAACAAATCACTCTCAGGTAGTGCCGTGAGTAAGGAGTTGGCGAGCGCAGTTGCGCTTAGCCCGAAGTAAATTAATACTATTCAACATTTCGGGCTTTTACCAATCGGCATCGGTGAAACCTAGGATTTACCGATTAAGTGTCGGTAAGCCCGAAGTAAACTAATATTATTCAACATTTCGGGCTTTTACCGATCGGCATCGGTAAAACCTAGGTTTTACCGCACTTCGGTTATATAACACATGCACTTTATATAGTAGACAAACTTAATTATGCATGCAAAAATAACTATGTGACGCATACATTTTGTAAAGCAGACAAACTTAATTTTGTGTGCAAAAATAACTTTGTAATGCATACACTTTGTATAGTAGACAAACTTAATTTTGCCTGCAAACATAACTTTGCAATGCCTACAATTTGTATAGTAAACAAATTTAACTTTGCGTTCGAGTAAGGGCCTAAGATCGCCTGGCAAGGTTAAAGACCCCGACCAAATGTTATGGCTTATAATTTGTATTACTATTTAGATACTTATCCTTAACCTGTAAAAATTACAGATTGCCTCTAAAACATTTTTTTTAAATTTTGTGAAAATTTATTTTGCACGCGTCTGACAAGGTCGGGTTACTACCGTTTGATCGCTGCACGCTGCCTCGACTCACAGCGCGGGGCGCGCAAATGCCGCGCGTTTGAAATGTAATTTAAATATAAGCACGAAATGCATACGTATCAGTATTTAGTGACGCCGTGATTTTATATTTCTAATCTTTTGGGTGGGAACTAAGATCATTGTCATGACCGTTTAATATTAACTCTACAAACTTTAATTCAATATTGGCTATACTGCTTAACCAAAAATCAATATCTAGAGAAGCACATTGTCTACATTTCTAATTTTTTACAAGTATAATAAGTTGATCGATAATATCGCAATTTTGCAATATCAGCTACTCTATTTCTTTATTTACAAAATAATTCGTGTTTTTACGTTCACCAGAAAGCACATGTTCCAGATTTCTAAAAACCGAATATTGTAAGAAAATTAAAGTGTTATTGAATATTTTAAAGTTTTTTGAAACTTTAATTCTATATTTACAAAGTTATTAGCCAAAATTAAAATATTTCAATATAGCCGAACGCTCCACCTAAAAATTTCTAACTTTTTACATAAGTATTATTTAACATGCTTACAATGACATATCAAAAAAGAAAAAACTTTAACGTTATAAAAACCTATTTTTGTCCCACCGCTGGTCTAGAGTGCGTGTGTGCACTATGGCCAATAAGGGGGGGGGGGGGCGCCTCCGTCTACTGCAGTACGCGTCAAATAAATTGTAGCTACTTAACTATCCTACCCTACGAATCAAATCTTTTTCGTATGATAAATATTATATATTAAATATAAAATTGTGCTACCTTAAGAGTCCCCAGCAAGCTCGGCCGAATTTCACCTTCCCAATCCCATACATACGGAGTTTCGTTCTCATTTTAGAACTACGTGTGTAATTGTAACTTTGCACATACAATGACATTAGGTGTATCTAGTCATGTTATTAGTTTATATAGCTAGTTTAGGCAGTTTATAAAACAAACGAAAAAGAGCAAAAACAAGTTTTGTATAGAAAACTTAAATTCGCTGTATTTTTTAACTATGGTATCTGAAGCTACATAAACTAATAACAGGACTAGATATACCTTATCCTATTGTAAGTACAACGTTTCAGAGTAATCTAGCTAGTCGTTTTAAAATGAGAGCGTAACTACGTTTGTATGGAGAACCGAGCTTGCCGGGGACTCTTAACGCTACTATTATTTGCTGGCTGTACATTCAAATAATTTAATTTCTGACCCATTTCGTACCTTGTTACCGCTCGGGAAATTTCTCCATTAAAAATGGGGAACGTTCCCGGGAACGGCACAACTCTAACTGTACCTACAAGTATATAAATAGGTACCAAGTAGAGTAGGCCTTATTTGACCTATATAGTACTTTATAATATAAATACTTGTGGTTCCTCACACATATAAGTTTTAAATATGTCTAGTTATAGTTATATAGTTTTATTTATAATCAATATTAATTATGTATTTTCGTTTCTTCTAGGTAAGCATGGAAATAACCGAATGCAGGTATTTTTATTTAAGTAAACAATGAACTACGCTCAGGACCCGTTTTTGCCAGTACAGCATTCAAATAAAAATAACTTTATTTTGCATGAAATATAGCACAAAAGGTGGTCAGACAATATTATACATAACACGTATTTCACCAGCTTTTGGCATGCCAAAAACTAAACTGTCAAGCGCTATAATATTATCACCATAGCTGGGCATTAACTCGTTCAACTGTCTAGCTCACGTCTAGCTATCACGGTTCATGAGATACAGCCTGGTGATAGACGGACAGACAGACAGACGGACGGACAGCGGAGTCTTAGTAATGGGGTCCCGTTTTTACCTTTTGGGTACGGAACCTTAAAAAGCAATTTTTGTTACGTGTTAACGGATTAACGATTAACGTTATCTTCCGTTAACTCGTCCGAAATGTAACGTTTTAACGTTTACGAAGTTAACTTTTTTATTAACGGATTAGCGATTAACGAAGTTAACTATCTGATTAACGGTGCCCAGCTATGATTATCACCTACCACAGTCAAAATATGCCTTGTATTCGTCGATGGAGTTAGAAGGCCTTTTTACGATCATGCAAAATGGATCTTCCCAACGTCTGTCCGTATGTTTTTGTCACACTGAGCAACCTAATGGTCGCGTACTGTGCGGTTTAAGAGGAATTTCCTCCCGCGTACGCTTCGGCTGTGGAATGAGCTCCCTGTCGAGGTTTTCCCGAGGGGCTACAGTATGGGGTTCTTCAAAAAAGGAGTGTACAGGTTTTTAAAGGGTCGGCAACGCGCATGTAATATCTCTGGTGTTGCAGGCGTCCATAGGCTACGGTGACTGCTTACCATCAAGCGGGCCGTATGCTTGTTTGCCACCGTCGTGGTATAAAAAAAACCTGTGTAGTGTAGATTTTTAGATGTATACTTAATTATACAGATAAATCCAATTTGAACTACATTATGCGACAAGGATTCGAATGACTAATATTTCATTTCATTTCATTTCATTTATTGATTGTAAAGTCATGTACATACATTTTATAATTTAGGTGTTACATCAATTCTGAAAGTCAGTCCATGACGTCCTGTGAGGACATACAACAATATGTTAGACCGTAATCTAGGCTAAACATTATAAAATAAAATTAATTATTAATCATGCGAACTAACAAATCTACAAAGTCTCCTAAATTAGTAATGCATTAAAATGTTAAAATTATTATAAAAAAAATTATGTCACTTAAATTACAAATTTTACACATTTCAAATTAAACGAATAAATAGTCAGTACATAATAATTAAAAATAAAGTAAGAATTATAAATTATCATTAAAAAAGTCACTAACTGAATAAATAGCATTTATCTATTAATAATTTTTCTAATTTAGTTTTGAATATCGCATTTTGAGGTTCTTGCTTAATCAAGTCTGGAATTTTATTAGTTATTAGAATACATTTGTAATGTGGACCATTTCTATTGCTCTAAGGAGTCTAAGGTCTAATTCAATGGTCAAAATTTGGGGTCTAAGTATGCTGGTGCTTGTTAGCATTGAACAGACATCGACAATAAATTATAAATAGGGACCAAATTATGAGATCGAATTCCTTTTAGTTGGTTAAGAATAAGTATATTGATTTAAACTAACACTATTTTCACTAATAATTTTAAACTAACACGGGACTTAATCGCGTAAAAATTTACGTTTATTTATGGCCTGACGTTTCGAACGTGACGTTACGTTCGTAGTCACAGGCAGAATGGCGAGGAATTGTATCAATAAATAAACATAAGTTTTTATGCGATTTAGTCTCGTGTTAGTTTAAAATTACCTATAGGAATAAGTACCTTAAAAAGTGCCTATTTTGCTCCTGAATTTGCTTTAAAATTCGATATTTAAATTGATTTTGTGATATGCAGATTTAAAGTTGACCATTACTACTATCATGTTCTTTTGACATACTTTTGATGTACTGTTGGGGCACAATTACCCAGTGGGGAGCAAAGTAGTCACATTTTACGGTATCTAAAGGTGGGATTCCACCAGTGTGCGGCACTTTGCGGCACAAGCATTTTTGTACTGAAAATGCTTGTGTGCCGAAGTACTACATATTTTAAAATGTTTAACCTAAACATACCTACCTATACATTACCACAATACCTATAACCTACTTTGTAATAATACCTACAGTTTCAGTTTTCGCGAAACATTATTAGTCAGTATTCTGGGAACTTTGTTAATAAACACCTAATAATTATTATTGTAGGCGTGAATCAATATTCGTGGACAATGCCTCTGAAAGTCTGAAATTGATATCGAGTGTCACCGTTGGTCATACAGACAACAAAGACTGCTAAATATCTAAAATGTTAACATATTAAATACTGGGTGAGCCCTGTAACACGATACGAGCAAATAATAGGGAATATTACGAGCAAATAATAGCGAAACTCTGCGTAGGGGGCACCACTAACACAATCTGAGGGTCTATCGCGAAACAAGGTACTTAATCGAAATTTCGTTATCTAACATCTCTGTCACTCTTGCATATTCGAGCGATAAACAGGCAGATAGCGCTGCGTGTGTGTGAAAAGCGCTGGTGGCCTAGCGGTAAGAGCGTGCGACTTTCAATCCGGAGGTCGCGGGTTCAAACCCCGGCTCGTACCAATGAGTTTTTGGGAACTTATGTACGAAATATCATTTGATATTTACCAGTCGCTTTTCGGTGAAGGAAAACATCGTGAGGAAACCGGACTGATCCTAACAAGGCCTAGTTCCCCCTCTGGGTTGAAAGGTCAGATGGCAGTCGCTTTCGTAAAAACTAGTGCCTACGTCGATTCTTAGGATTAGTTGTCAAGCGGACCCCAGGCTCCCAGGAGCCGTGGTAAAATGCCGGGATAACGCGAGGAAGAAGAAGAAGAAACAGGCAGATAGCGAAATTTCGGATTCGCGTTTCTCGGTACTAATACGTCCTCTGTAAACAAACCGCCTTGATGCATCTGCATCAATGTCATATTTTATTATCTCTGAAAACTTGTCAAAAACTTGTTAAAGGTAATAAGTTACTCTATGGATTACTAAACGGGCTAGTGTTAAAATATGAAAAGCTACTCGTTATGGAGCGAAACATGCCTAGCACACATCGACTTTATAAACGTGAGTGACATGGTTTAATAAATATGTCAGTGTATCACGGAAGTTTTGTTAATAAAAAGGATAGTTTTTATCCCCAAAATCACGGGGGTGAAAAAAGGGGCAGAATTTACGGAAATACTAATTCTAAGCAGTAAATAGTTTTTCATTTCTCATGCTCTGAAAGAGGGTCATTGTTGTTCTAAAAGGTGTGCAGAAAATGATACGTGTTTGCACTAGAGCATTTTACGTTCGAAGTACGATTTTTTTGAATTTTATTGCGATAAGCAATTGAAATTTGAGTTTAAATGGATTTGTTATACAATTTCCATTCTGATATTTGACTCTCCATTCCATAAATAGAGACACTTTTGCCTAAATTGTTAACTGAAGGTACCCTTAAAAATACTATTAAAATTATACTTGGTCATGTTTTAAAAAAACACATGCATTTTACTTTCCTCGTATTCGAAATGAAAAGTAGAGTGTTCAACTCGGGTGAAAGGCATCATTTCAGCCTCGGACTATTGGCGCTCTCACTGCGTTCTAGCGCCAAAATACCTCTGCAGAAATGAGTGCCTTTCATCCCTTGGTTAACAATCTACTATTTCTGGCTCGAGCGACATCTTGACTGATTCTATTCCCGTCGCGTCCGCGGAACCTTTGTACACAATCACAATTACAGACTCCATTGGGCGAATTAAACCAGTTAATAATCATTTGCGACTAGGAAGAGCCCTGCGTCTCGGCTGCGACCTTAATTTATAATAATATACCTACTTCTTTAAGGTTAAAAGGTGTAAACGCCAGTGTGTTTAAATACAAATACAAATAGTTTATTTCCAGAAACATTATACTGACTATGACATTATACTAAATCTATACTGACCCCCACACTAGGCGAAGCCTGTCCCGTGAGGGAAATCATACGATTTACTTAAAGATATACATAAGCGGCTATAGCAACCATGTAGAACAGAGAAATTAAAAGTAAAATAAGGAAGGGTTTCCTACGTAAGATCCAATACCAATGTAGCTGTGGGGTAAATGTGCCTGGCCTTCACATTGGGGCCTGTTCACTAGGTGGGTCGGGTGGGTCCTTATTTCGTTCAAGTTATATTTTTCTACGGGACAACCGTAAATAAACAGCGGCGTTATTGTCAAATTGCGCATTAATAAACCCTGACTCGTCATCCACAAAGAAAAATGGAAAAAAATCTTGTTGTTAGTATGTAAGGAAATTATTCAAGTTTTTGTACGCCATTAGGCAGGGTATACAATATGTGTGCTACAAATATTTATTTACCGCCACTGGAATCAGTTTGACATATACTCACAAATAAAAACACTGAACTTATATGG